>NW_023416314.1:27748222-28366487 GCF_014108235.1 Myotis myotis | reverse complement strand
TCTCTCTCTCTCTCTCTCTACTCTCTCTCTCTCTCTCCTCTCTCTCTCTCTCTCTCTCTCTCTCTCTCTCTCTCCTCTCTCTCTCTCGTGTGTTTATATGTCTAAATTAGAAAGGCCTGGGAGTGTGTGGCATTTCCCTATCTCTCAGTGATTTTTCCCAAATTAAATTATAAAATCTCTTAAGAAGCTCATTGTATTGATTGGATTTGAGATTGAAAAGCTCATATGTAAACTGAATATTCCTAAAATTCCAGAACTAAAAGAAACTGAGCCTGAAATACTTTCAATGTGATTTTATAAAATAAAGTATTCTTATTGATACTAACTCGGAAATTTTTTATAATTCAAGCTCTCAAGATGTAGGTAAATCTTTGGCAAACAAGACTAATTCAATAATTTCGATTTCCTAAAAAGAGCTCTGTTTTCTCTGAATTAGAGTTAAGTATAATACAAACATACAGTTTTGTTCTACTTGAATATTTTTTTCCTAAAGTTATCCAGATTTACTGATGGAATAAGCTAGTATTACCTCTACTAAATATATAATATTACAAAAAATTGCTTAACCAAATTGAATAATTATTCAGACAAACTATTTTAACAGTAAATATGTTTTTTGTAACATGTTAGCTTGAAGATAATTTCCAAGATCTTCATGTAATTTAAAACCTTGGACTGATACTAAATTGAGTTAATTAATAGACATTTATTAGATAGTAAATCATTTCTAAAAAGAATACTGAAACAGTGTTACTCAATATAATTTGAGTTTATATGCTTTTGCTTCTTATTTTTATACTAGAGGCCCATTCGTGCACTGGGGGTGGGGGGGTGGGAAGGGGGGCCCCTCAGCCTGGCCTGTGCCCTCTTGCAGTCCGGGACCCCTCAGGCATGTCTGCCTGCCAGTTTAGGCCCGATCCCATGGCTCTCACAGTCCAGGGCTCTCAGAGTCCAGAACCCCTTGCTTCTTACTGCCTGCCTGCAGGGAAGGTGGGAGAGGCTCCCGCCACCACCGCCACCCGCCACTGCTGCGCTCACCAGCCATGAGCCCGGCTTCTGGCTGGGTGGTGTTCCCCCTGTGGAAGCATACTGAGCAGGGGGCAGCTCCTGCATTGAGTGTCTGCCCCCTGGTGGTCAGTGTGTGTCATAGTAATTGGTCGTTCCGCTGTCCAGTCAATTTGCATATTAGGCTTTTTTTGTATTTTAATTTTATAATACTATATTATATATACTATTTTGACATGTAATTTTTTAAAATACATTTTATTGATTTTTTACAAAGAGGAAGGGAGAGAGATAGAGAGTCAGAAACATCGATGAGAGAGAAACATCGATCAGCTGCCTCCTGTACACCCCCCACTGGGGATGTGTCCGCAACAAAGGTACATGCCCTTGACCGGAATCGAGCCTGGGACCCCCTCAGTCCGCAGGCTGACGCTCTATGCACTGAGCCAAACCGGTTATGGCTGACATGTAATTTTTTGCAGTAATGTAATTACTGCACGAATCTTTCTAATTATAGTAATTTCCTTTCAATGTGCACCAACCCATGCACCAGGCCACTAGTGCATAAATAAGATCCATCTCCATTCTTCTTCACAACTCTTAAGACTATGAAGGACCCCCTTGTTTACCTGCCTTTATTAAAATCCCAGGCCCCCTTCATTTTCTTAGAGAACTTTCTAATTAATGAACATTCTTCCTATTGCAATAGGTTGAATAAAGTTATCTCCTTACTTGACAGTCTGTTTTGTCTTTCACACCTCCAATTTAAAAAATAAATAAAGATATGGGAGGTGTTCCCCTGACGTTGAAACAGTTGTGAGAGGAGACGATGTCTGAGATGGTGACAGCCATCTCCAACGATGAGATACAAGCCGGAGGATGGTACAGGGAGATGTAAAAAGGAACCTGGATCCTTGATGACATTGTTATTTTGCTGAAAATTGTCAATCCTCTTATTGTTATGGGAGATAGTATGTAACCTTATGCTTTAAGTCACTTTCTGTTGGGTGTTCTGTTTTAAAGCTCAAAAACACCCTAATGGAATGTTTGTAGGCTGTAAGACTAAATAAAACTTGTGCTGAGAAGCTGGAAAGATGTTTGAGAAGAAATGACTGCTGTTATGTGTAGGCAGACAGGGCTTAGAGCGATTCAAAGTTTCCTGTGTCTCTGTGTGGCATTGGGATTGTAGAATCATTCCTTAGAGGTCAAGACTGCCACAGACCCAAGGGTGCTTTCAAGTATGAAGAAGAATGAGTCGAAGGCAACTTGTGTGGATATATGGTTGAGGACACAAATAGCTGTTAGACATCTGAGCAGATGCCAGCACAGGCACGTAATCTCACAGATCAAGTACACTCTACCCATTTAGAAGCATCTCCAGGGAAAAGTGAGCATGCTCAAATGGACTGAGATTAACTCTCTACCATCAAATAGGAATGACAGCTCAAAATGTAAGTTATATACAATATAGAAAAGAAAGTGATCTTGCAGATTGTTTGAACCTATAATAAACATGTAGGTCACTATCCTTAGATAGATGCACAAACAAAATTCCACATAAACCCAAATCTTACAGTGATCGAAGCCAGGATATCCAAGTGTTGTAAATGATGCTGTTATTAGTGGGCAGAGTGAGAATAGAATTGTCTGAACTTGAGGCTCCAGTGACCAACAACCCACTCCCTCACCCACCCACCACCACACACACACACACATGCACCAAGGAAAGAAAGTTCCTGCTGGAACCGCATGCGCATTGACGCTGCTCTTGCCATTGTGTGCCTGGGTTGGCAGAGTCCTGACAGCTACAGCTAGTGTGGGACTGACCCTGGTGAGAGGTAGCAGCCCTGGCCTTCAGCCTTGAAGACAGCTTGGCCTGTCACACCAGTTTTCTGGTTGGGAAACAGGACAGCGAAATAGGGCTGCACTATTATAGTGTTTTTCATGGGATATAGAAATAAAGCAAGGGACCAGCCTCATGAGACTATTTGCTGCATCGTGAGACCAAACTGCCTCAGAATGAGCCCTTGTTATTTCTTCCTGTATCTTTGAACCTATGAAATACTTCTTCAATAAAATACTTTGGATACCACCAAAGGGTATGTCAGAAAGCTTATCCTTAGACGGTCTCCAGACTCATGGGGTGAGGGGTTTGAAGATGGCCATCTGAAGTGGGAGCCTTCAAACTGAACTCTTCAGTCTCTACAGTCCCAGGAGGAACTTTGGATTTTTTCACATGAATGGGGAAGGGGATATGGCAAAAAGGATAGATGGTCTCCTGACCCCCCAGTTGCAATGCAACCAGAGCAATTTAATGCCATCTGTTTTATAGTTGGGGCTTACAAGTAAAATTTTACTCGAGAAAAGATTCCAATGCTTTCTAGAAACAATTATTTCGAAGCCTCTGAGGAGAGTCTGGATCTTGTTAAAATTCGAGGTGAATCCATGAATGGCAATGAGCTAGCTATCTGAAGGCCTGGCATCACTTCCCAGAGCCTTTGCCTAGGCCAGTGATGGCAAACCTATGACACGCGTGTCAGAGGTGACACGCAAACTCATTTTTTTGGTTGATTTTTTTTTTTGTTAAATGGCATTTAAATATATAAAATAAATATCAAAAATATAAGTCTTTGTTTTACTATGGTTGCAAATATCAAAAAATTTCTATATGTGAAACACAGCACCAGAGTTAAGTTAGGGTTTTTCAAAATGCTGACACGCCAAGCTCAAAAGGTTCGCCATCACTGGTCTAGGCCCTCCCTTTAGAGTTCCCATCCTAGTGCCACATGGGAGATGCCATATGGACACCCCCCACCTAGGATCTTTTCCTTAAACATCTTAAATCTTTCCATTGACAAGATCAAAAGAGGGTCCCTCTCTTGCCTACCTAAGCTTAGTTCTGACATATATTTCCCCCCAGGATGATTTATTCTTCAAGGGAGATGGCTCACTATAAACATTGGTATAACGCTACCCTTTCAGGTCAAAGAGTCTACTGTTATCTTAATCTTTTTATAACCGGAGAAGGAAAATTATGTACCAAGATTCCCCTTATGAAGAACATTGTATTTTGGCTTAAAGGTTGTGGGAGGTGGGGTGAGAAAAGCTTTTAGAAATGCTTGGGGCTTGAGGTTTATCTTAATCTCTGGGCCTCAGTCCAGGCCTGTTCCTAGGCCTGAGTAATGGATGCACTTTTCGATAATAAAGGGAAAATTTTGACGTTTAAACAGGTAATCAGGAAATGAGGAGAGGTGCCTTAGGCTGGATACTGCGTGAGAGAAAAATGTGGAGAGAACAGGAATGTCTAAAAGTGGACTTTGGCATGCTGCTGTAAATTCTTCCCCTAAATCCTTTAAGAAATCTTTGGTAGAATCTACAATGCTCATTGTGCCTTTGTGTGAGTGAATTCTTTGGGATGTTGACTTTCACGTCTGGCTGGGGTCATCCTTGGTGCAACACTGGAGGAAGACAAATCTAAAGACAAGTGGGCCATGGGAGAATAACTCCTCAGGAAACCAGTGTTGGGGGAGCCAGAGGGCTTCCCTAGGCTGAGATCAGAGCTGCGAGAAGAGTCTAGCTTGTGTGTCAAGGAGGCCCTAGTGGACTTCAAAGCTACAGTACGATGAATTAGCATCACAATCCTTCACCAACTCCCCAGGGTCTGAAGTCCATGCTCCTGGGTGGGAGAGGGGCTTCTCCTCCCAATACCTTTCCATCTTTCCTCAGAGAGCTTTCCATTTTCCTTCTAAAGTGGCAACAAATCTCCTCCACAGATTTCTTAGCTAAGGCTGGAATTTCCAAAACAACTAAATAGGGGAGACCAAACAAGAAAAATGCAACAACAGGAGTATAAATCAATTAAATGATGCAATTCCCACACAACGGATCTGAATCTTTTCATGGATGACACACTAAGCCCATTAAAATCTGGCCTCCCCTACTCTCCACTGTCATCTCTCCCGGCGCTCTTGCTTGTGCACTGCAGCCTCAGCACCTTGAACAAGCCTAACTGACCATTCGCTGACCCCACCCTGGGGAACTGACCACTCTTTACTCATGTCTCATCAGAGCATAGCGCTTCCAAACACTCCGTGTCAACATTTGTGTACAGGCTTTCACCTTCCAATAGATTGAGTTTCTAACCCCAGGATCAAATCAATGCTTAAACAGTAGCAGAATCTCAATAAATGTTTGTTGAATTGAAAGAATTCCAAAGCAGGGTATAAAAATGGAAAGGGAGCAGACAAGGTTGGAAGCCAATTCTGCCACTTACTGGACTGATAACTTTGAACAGGTTCCTTAATCTCTCAGAGTGTCAACTGCCTCATCCACTTATAACAACTACTTTGCAGAGAGAAGATTAAAGTATATAAAGTACCCCCACCTATGGTGTATGTATAATAAATAAATGGATGCTATTAATCAGTAGGCTAGTGGTTTTCAAGATTTTTGTTATTGTTAATCCTCACCCAAGGATATTTTTCCATTGATTTTTAGAGAGTGTGGAAGAGAGAGGGAAAGACAGAGAGAAATATCGATGTGAGAGAAACACATTGATTGGTTGCCTTCCTCATATGCCCTGACCAGTGCCTGGGATGGGGCAGAGCCTGCAATCTAGGTCCGTGCCCTTGACTGGAATGGAACCCTGGACTCTTGGGTCCTCAGGCCGAAGCTTTATCCACTGAGCCAAACTGGCTAGGGCTGATATTTTTCTTCTCTAGCAGTGTAATCCTTTAAAAAATAAAATATCTCACAGAACTGAATAAGAGCAAAGCTGCTCTCACTTAGGGGTGCATCAGGGCCCCATCTGCTAATTCTCCATCTTGACACAGCTCACTCTCTACCCCAGAAGAACCCAGGGCTCCCACAGCACGGGGAAAAGTCTACTGCCTTAGACCAGCATGGGAGACATACAACTGGGAGTATGTGAGATGAGTTTAAGTGGCATAATGACATAGCATTGAATAACACTGATACATATATTTAATAAGCATTCCCTTTATAATTATTTTTTAATTTTTCCAATTCTTTAGGGGAAAAGTCTCATTTTGAGGCTAATACATTTTTTACTCCTCCTATGACTCCAATATTGAAAGATAGCAGACCACGGGCTAAGAACCTTTAGCAGCAATACCTAGCTAGATTTTAACACTATGGGTTTGTTCAATTTCCCATCTTTACCTGTATCATGCTCTGTAAATTTGGGCAAATTATTGGACAATAAACTTTATTTATTTATAAAATGAAGTTAATAATGCTTATTCAATTATGAAGATTAACATGGGTTCATTCTAAATATTTATATATATTTCTGTGTGCCAGGTAGCCTGGTGGAATACAGTGGTGAACTAGACAAATGTGATCATTGTCCTCCTGGATCTCCCAGCTAAAGGTAGATATAGATTTGTTTTTAAAAAAAGATAATTCATTTGAATAGTGTGGTAAGTGCCACTGGGGGCATGCAGGATGCTTGGGAAACACTTAAAGAGGACATGTAACTAGAACTTAGGGTAGGGATAGTCAAAGAAGATTTCTTAGAAAAAAATGGCAGCTCAGCTAAGTTTGAAGAACTATTTAGTCAAAAAAAAGAGGAGAGGGAATAGCATGTGCAAAGGTTTAGAGGCAAGGGACACTGAAATGAAATAGGCTGAGTCCTTAGTATATTGCCTAGAATATAGGCATTATTCATAGATCGTATTCAAAATAGCAGCAGCCTTTAGAATTATTATAATGTCCTTGGCCTCAAAAGGTATTAGATTGATCTCTGCATTCTTAGCATAAAAGCATGTGCAGGAGGCAACCAATCAATGTGTCTCTCTCACATCGATGTTCCTGCCACATAGTAGATGGCCAAAAATAGTTGAAAAGGGAATGATTGAATGAATGAATGAATGAATGAATGAATGACTTCTGTCTGACCCTGAGACCAGTCCACATCAGGAGGCATGTTCTTAACTCAGACCTCACCTAGAAGAGGCTGGTTCCCAACAGTGTGGAGAGAATAATTGTGCAGTCTGATTCGGACTTGGGGCTCGGGAGATTTCCACTGGGGTCAGCTGGCATCACATGGCTCCCCTCACCTCTCTCCCAGGAGGGGGCCTGCTTTTCCCTACTTATGACACTGGTGCTGCTAGAGACCCACCCAGCTGCTTTTGGCTGGAAGTCTGTGTGAGTGGCATCTACATATCATCCCACAGAGCTAGGCAACTTGTAATATTTTTTTATTAGAAAGAGTGGGAGAGAGGGGAAGAGAAAGAAAGAGAGAAATATCGATGTGAGAGAGACACATTGATTGGTTGCCTCCTGCATATGCCCAACCAGGGCCAGGGATCTAGCCTGCAACCGAGGTATGTGCCCTTGACCTGAATCAAACCCGGGACCCTTCAGTCTTCGGGCAGATGCTCTATCCACTGAGCCAAACCGGCTAGGGCAGCAACTTGTAATATTGTAAAGACAATGTGGCTGCCTTATCTTCTGATCACATCTGATTGTGGCTCATGGACCAATGGCAGCTTAGCAGGCAAGAGGGCATTAAGAAGCCAAGCACAAGTTATGGGAAGTCAGGCTACTGATAGTAATGACTAACATTTATTGATCACTTTTTATTTGCCAGGCATTGTGTTAAGTGTTATACATGCATTACCTCGTTTAATCCTCATAAAGACCCTTGGAACTAGATACCGATGCTATTATCCACATTTTACAGATGAGAAACTGAGGCTGGAGAGTGAGATGACACTTTTAGTCAGGGGTAGCTGGAATCAAACCCAGTTAGTGTGACAGCAGAGTTAGTACTCTTAACCTCTTAACCACAGTGCCACAAGCAAGCAGGAAAGCGGGAACAAAAAGAAGGAAGGAATGAGGGAGGGAGGGATGGAGGGAAGAAGGAAGAGATGAAGGAAGGAAGGAAGGAAGGAAGGAAGGAAGGAAGGAAGGAAGGAAGGAAGGAAGGAAGGAAGGAAGGAAGGAAGGAAGGAAGGAAGACTTGCATATGCTGCCTGCATCTGGGAACATCCAACACAATCAGGGACATGCGAACAAAACCTATGCCAAACTTTGTTTTGCTGACTCTGAGGGCCTATTAGAACACTGAATATTTAGGAAAGTGAGGGGAAAGATAAGCTAGCCACCCAACCAATCCCAATAATAAAATCATTCTTTTCTGTCTTGAGCCATAGCCCCTCAGACTACTGCGGTGTCAATGTTACCAGCTTAATCTTTCTTAATTTGCACACAGTGCAACAACAGTCTGTCTCTGACAGTGAAGACTAAGTTTGGAGGTGTTTCTGCCCCTGGAATGATATGTAACATGGCCCCTGAATTTGTAATTTGTCCTTATTTTGTAGAACTAACACCCAGATGCTGGAGAGCAGCGTACAAATTACTACGAAAATCATTTTCTCGTTAGACATCTGCCTTCCAACCCACCACTGCCCCACTCAGGACTTTGTCCCTTTGAGGTTAGTTAGGCCCTGATACGTTCCCTCCAGACTCACCTTGAACAGGAGCCGTCTCTACCATCTAATGGGGGCCTGTATTGGCCAGGCCCCGAGAGGTGCACTTTTCACACGTGACCTCCTGCCCTTCTGCAGCCTGATGGGTCCTGTGCTCGCTCGTCTCCAACAGCCCCATCCAGTGGCCTTGCTAGACTGGCCTCTCTCTAACTCAGCCCTTTTCCCCGCCCCTCCCTTTCAGCAGGTGCCCACGCTGCGTACTGCACAAAGGAAATGGAGGCAACTAGACAAGAATCGCTCTCCTTCCCCCGATCACTGTCAATCACGTCTTCCTTCCTAACAAGCTCTCAACTAGCTGACTTGGAAGGCTGCTCACTCTTCTTTTTCTCTTTGGATTGCTCTGACCCTGCTCTCTCAGGCTCCTCCCGAGGGCCCCTTTCCTCAGCCCTGCAGGGTGAGGCCCTGGCTCACCACTCCAGCCCCACCTCTCTCCATGCCCTTCCTTTTTTAAAAAACTATTTTTATTTCTTTCAGAGAGGAAGGGAGAGAGAGAGATACATCAATGATGAGAGAGAATCTTTAATCGGCTGCCTCCTGCACACCTTCTACTGGGGACCGAGCCTGCAACCCGGGCATGTACCCTGACTGGGAATTGAACCATGACCTCCTCAACCACTGAGCACACTGGCAGGCCATGCCCTCCCTTTTATTTCACCCTAAAAAAATGTTTATCCAGTGTTCCCATAGGTCCTCAGAGTCAGCAAAAACAGTTTGGCACAGGTTCTGTACGCTCGTCCCTGGTTGTGCTGGATGTTCCCAGGTGCAGGCAGCAGAATGACATTCTTTCCAGGGATGCTCTTCCCCTTTACTTCGCCTGGCTAATTCTTTCTTGTCTTTAAAAGGTCGGCCTGGACTGTATCTATGTTTTGAAAACTACCCTGTCCCCTCTCCCTTTCTCTCCCGGTGTGCACCCATCCTGAGCTCCCAACAGCTCAACAGCACCGGTGCAGCTCAGGGCAGGCGAGGGCAGCGGGTTCCTAACCCACTAACTGAATTAGGAAGCTCAGTTGGAGTCACTGAGGTCCGATGGGGAAGCCTGGGTGCAGCCCGGCACTCCCTGTTTTCTCTCCTCTGGCTTTGCTCTCAGTTCCCAAGCTGCTCAGTGTCACTGGAAAAAGTCACGCATCTTCCGTGATTAGCATGATCACAAATCCCTGTTATCTGATCTCAGCTGGGCCATCAGGGCCACTTAGAAAGCCTCGTTCCTCAGAGCACAGTTTCCAACTCTTTCCACCTGTTTCCACTTTTCTTAAGCCCCCAACCCACTCCAGCCCCTTTGCCCACATCTCCCACTTTGACTAGAAAACCAAGGTTGTTGACTTCCTTGCCGCACCCTCCTCCCCCCCCCCACCCACGCCGCCCCTCGCCCCCCCCCCCGCCCCCACCCCTTAGTTGAAAGCCCCTTGGTTCTCCCCAGCCCTTAGCCTCTCCTGCCTGCCCACTCAGGGAGGCCCATGTCCCAGCCTTGGTGAGGTTCCCCCTCACCCCATCCTAGAGATCCTGCTCCCAGAGCCTTACCCTTGTTTGCAAATCTTCTTCCTCAGCTGCCTGGGACCCATCACCTCAGCTTATAAACAGCTCCATTGTTCCCACTCAGATAAATACATAAATGGATAACAAACAACTTTTTTTTTCAATATGCATCCCACTCAAAACACCACCCCACCTTTCTCTTTAAGGAAGGACTGCTTCCTCTTCACCTCAAGTTCTTAGCCTGGATAAATAGATCAGGAGATTTCCCTGCAAGTTCAAAAGTGACCCAGGAGCTTCAGGAATACCCTGAAGTTGTATGCAAATATTTGTGATGGTGTATTTTTCTGGGAAGAAAATAGCCATAGCTTTTATTAAAATTTTAAAGGAATCTGGGACCCAAGAAAAGATTAAGAGCCACGTCTGTGGACAGTCTCCTAACATGCGTTCGCCTTGTCTGACCTTATAGAACTCCTGGTTTAGAGAAGGAGAAAGTTGAATCACCCAGCAATCACCCACCAACCTGACCCGTGCAATGGTGTCACGAAGGGGTTCCTGAGAGATTCTTCTGGGAGATACACAGGGGCCACTTCACAGGGGGGAGGGTGGTAAGGCAAGTTAGGAGGAGTCATAGCTGCTTTTCATGATGCAATTTCATCCCTCACCCTGTTCTCTCAACCCTCTCCTATGCTGCTCTGCCTCAGCTTCTCCCCAAACCACCCTAGCTCTCTGGTTTCTGGTACCTAAAGCCAGCATAGTGCATGACCAGGGGCCTCCCTCCAGCTGCACCCCAAGCACAGAAGTTTGTGACATCTGGAAACTTGCAAATCTGTTTACATGCTCAGGCCAGCTACCAAATTTTATTTTCAATATGATTTCCTTGTGTCCTTTCTGTCTATTGCAGGCCTCTTAAATCATGGTGACTCTGTCCAGACCTCCTTATCTTAGTGACTATCTATGTTTTGAATTCCTTGCTTCATTCCCGACCCCCAAGTTTAATGGGAAGTGTTTCCTGTCAACATTTCTTCTGTCTGTCCTCTCTGGTTATTCTTTCAGCCATGTTGCTATTTTCAGTGCATCGCATTAGAAAGGGATGATGATCCGAGATCACTAATGGAGATATTAAATGAACCAAGACTGACCCTCAGCTCCCTCACATTCTCTGGAGACCTCCCAGAATCCAGGCTAATAACTGTTTGTATTTCTATTTAGTTCATGGTCAAAGTTCCACACTGTGCCTTGACAGGCCACCACATTGGATACCTTCCAAGAATACAATTTCTTGAAATCAACTGAATGTCCCATTAAATTTTTTATCTGCCTCCTGTTACTCATAAATATTTGTAACCCATGCTTTTCAAATACCATTCAATCTTCCACAAAGTATTTATACTGCAACTATTTTCTCCTCACATGATTACATTGACTATGGCTGTACCTAAAAGAGGGTCCATGCATTTCCTCAAGGCTCTACAATATGATGCCTTTTCCTTCAAGACCTATGTCCACTGCAGGGACATGAAATCTGGACTTAGATGATCTACATTCAAATTCTGGCGCTTATATTTCCTAACAGTGACTTGGGCAAGCTGAGTAACATCTCTGGGCCTCAGTTTCCTCTGTCATAGAGTGATTGGCAGAATTGAGTTGCATAGTTACTGAGAGGATTAAATGAGATAGCACATAGAAAGCATTTAGCAAATGTCTGGCCCACAGAAAGTGTTGGGGTAGAGAGAATGGTCTCCCCACCCTCAATTGTCCATGCCCTAATCCCTACACCCTGAGAGAGAAATAACCCAATTAAGGTTAAGGACCTTCAAATGGAGAGGTTATCCTGGATGATCTGTGTGGCCCAAATCTGTTTACATGACTTAAAATCAGAGAACTTTCTCTGGCTAGAGGCAGAGTGGTGCAGCAGGAGAAGAAATCAGGGAGATTTGAAATATGAGAAGGACCCACCATTGTTTTGTTTTTTAATTTTTAAAAAATTGATTGATTGATTTGAAAGTGAGAGAGAGAGAGAGGATAATTTGTTGTTCCACTTATTTATGCATTTATTGGTTGATTCTTGTATGTGCCCTGACCAGGGATCAAACCTGCATTACAACCTTGGTATCTTGGGATGTTGCTCTAACCAACTGAGCTACCTGGCCAGGGCAGGACCCACCATTGTGAGTTGAAGAACAGAATGGGTACCCGGCCGGTGTGGCTCAGTGATTGAGCATTGACCTAGGAACCAGGAGGTCATGGTTCAATTCCCAGCTGGACAAATGCCCAGGTTGCAGGCTCTATCTCCAGTGGGGGGCATACAGAAGGCAGCCAATCAATGATTTTCTCTCATCATTGGTGTTTCTATCTCTCTCTCCCTCTACCTTTCTCTCTGAAATAAATAAAAATATATTAAACAAACAAACAAAAAAAGAACAAAATGGGCCACATGTGAGGACTACCTCCATTCTTCTTCCTCCAGTAGGGAAAGTGCCTTCCCTGAAGCCACCTTCAAATCCACCTCCTCCATTGTGCCTTTCATGATCCTTCCTTGAGAATCAATTACCCTTAAGCTCCCAGAGAAAAATATTGTGTGCTTTGCTCCCTCCAAAGTCTGCTTTTTTCTTTTTTTAGAGCTACTTACCCACTTGTTGTCTTGCCAACAACATGGTGAATCCTAGAGGAAAGGCTCTGTGCCATATTCATGTAGTTTGCCCTGCACATTCTGACATCTGTGGGAGAGGAAAGGGAAACTAACACACATCGAGAGCTTTCCCTGTGTCGGGCCCTGTGCACATAAACTATTTTATTTAATTCTCATCGGAACCCTATGGGGTAGATGGATATATACCAGTTTTTATAGTTGTCCCAGTGACACAAACTTGCTCAAAGCCCAACGGCTGCTAGAAGAAAAGCTATGAGTTGACTTCCAATGAATTCGGGTCTGCCTGATTCTAAATCTGTTCTTTCCACTGCCTTATAGTGTTTTGCATAAATACCATCTTTGCCATCATCATGATAAACATCCTTATGGCCCTTCAGAAAGCAGCTCATGCTCACAGCAACACTTTGGGCGAGGATTTATTATCCTCATTTTAAAGATGAGAAAATGAAGGCTCAGGGAGTTTAAATGATCTGCCCAGGTTCACGCAGCCCCTGAGAGACACAATTAAAATTAGAGCTCAGGATTTCTGAATGCAAAAACACCTTCCACCACACCACAGCTAATTCCAACCAATGTTTACGAATTCAATGTTGTGCATTTCTCTCTTTGCTAAAATTACTTACTGCAAGGCAGTATTTCTAGCATCTCTGAGTCAGATTTCTGTTGTTTCTCTGTCATGATTATACGTGCCACACCTCTCACTACTGGATCGGCTGCAAATCATATTTATGTCACACCGATGTCTTCCCAATTACATACCCAGATAGGAAATAGATTCTGACGCCAGCATCTGAGGCCACGGAACCCCACCTTCTTCTTCTCCAACACAGGCAGAGCAGCCCAAACGCCCCTTTGTGTAGGGCCTTTTGGCACATTTTTAATCAACATGACTTTTCATAAGTAAAATAACACCTTGGCTGTTATTTCTAACCAGCTGTTTTAACCAACAGTTAAAAAAGAAAATACATATCATATTTAATCTCGCCACTCAGCAAAGGACATTACCTTTACATTGAAATGTTTTTAAAGGTAGCTTAAGTATTCTATGTCTAATACCATAAAAATGGACACATTCAATACATAACAATGTCTTCCTTTGCCTATTTAGTTCCCTAATATTGTAAAAGCAATGTCTTTGGTTAAATCCACTTTATTTATTTTATTATTATCATTATTATTGTTTTTTATTATTTTTTAACAGAGGCAAAGTTTATTGAGAGAAGCCAGCCCTGGCAAAGGTGCAGCTGGGGTTCCGGGAGCAGGCCCGTGTCCAGAGCTTCCTTTCCATGTCACAGTCGGGTGTTAAAATCTACTAGTCCCTGTGTAGAGTCCCAATGGCCATAAACCATGTCAGTGCAGGGGTTCATGTCTCCTTCCATTAGCCCAATAATCTAGCTAATGCACTTCATTTAAAAAGAAGAAGAAAGAAAAAATCCCTTATTGAATTTTGCTGTATTTTTTTACTAAAAGTCTCTAGGCTTCCTTTTGAAGTTTCATTGGTTTAACTATAGGAAACAGGATCTATATTCTTCCTTGAATGTAAACCACTTCCTGATTCTAACCTCTAGAACTGCCTGTTTTTCTTACTCTACACACATTAATGCAAGTACCCATTTCTAATGGCCTTGAGAACTCACATCTAGCTCTGAGGATTCTGCAAAGTTCCCTTCACTAAGTGCTCCCAGCCTGCTTTCCATCACAAGTTACAGCAGTGCTTTCGTTACCTGCTAATTCCCTATAGTCCTGGGCTCTGGGCTTCTCGTGAGCAGAAGCAAATCTTAGTCAGAGCCATGATGTTTTTCTTTATTTTGATTGTTTCTTCATCTATAGAGTTTGACTTACTGCAGCATTTTCTGTTTTTGTAATTGCATACAATAAACAGTTTCTCAGAGCTCCCAGCCTCCTGCTATGGACTGCCTCTTTTTTCGGCAATCCCTGACCCTATTTCAGGATGCCTCAACCGAGGTTACTTGGTTTTCTCCTTTTTATAAAGTAGGGCATTGCTTTTTCCATTTCACAGATCTGGTCTCGCTTTAATTACCTGAGAAGTGAAATATATAATCAAAGTGTATTTGTAGAGTGCGTGCCTAACTGTTCAGTCACAGCAGAGTCTATTGAGTAGGCCAATTGATATTTATTGATGATCCAGCTTGAGTTATTTATCATTTATTAAATTATTCCATAAATATGTACTATGTGCATCATAACAACATTTTCTGAGTGTTTGCTCTGTGCCAGGCATTGTTCTGAGCACTTTGCATATGTACATTTATTAATCACAACCAATTTGTGATAACTGTCTTTACAAACAAGGACACTGAGGTGAAGAAATATTAAGAATCTTGCCCAAGGTCACACAGGTAATAAAGGACACAGGCACAGTTTGTACCCAGGCAATCTGTTTTGGGATATGTCAGTGGCTGCCTAGGAATGTACATAAATTTTCAAAATAGTATTTATTATTTTAAGAAGCATTTTATTTATTTTTAAAAAGCACTTATTGAATACTGACTCTGTGCCTCCACTGTGATCGACAATATAGAGAAAAGAATTAGGAAACCACTATCTACTGTTGAAGGGATTTAAACCTACCTGAGGAGACCCAGCATACAGATGTGACACAACTAAGTAACAGCAGAAACAACATTTTAGTAAATGATGATATATAGAACATCTTATCTGTGATACAGGAAATTATAAAATGAAAAAAAATAATTGTGGGAATCGGGTTTTTTTCCCAACATAGTATGATGGACATGCTATCATTTACTACAGCATGGAGTAAAGATTTTTAAAATCTTGATACTATGAATTCATGCAATTCATTCAGACAATATTTACTGGGCACTTACTATGTATCAGGAAGTGTTCCTGATTGTTAAACCATGGAATGCATTATAGAGAGAAATTATAAAATTACTTTCTCTTGGAGGATAACTTTAAAAAAGTAGGACAATCAATCTATATGTAGTTATGCCCAGAGGCAGGGAGATGAGCTGGGTGGTGATAACAGCAGGCGGGCGTGAAAGAGGGACACTTCACAGCCCTCTACTTGCTGTCCCAGGGAAGTCCGCAGGGAGAGGAGTCATTGGGTCATCTCAGGAGCTCCCAGAAGTTCAAGGCTAGTGCTGCATATTTCCATTATCTAACCAGACCCCTCACCCTTCACTTCCTCCCTAGCCCTATTCTAGAGCCCTGTGTGATCAACCAACTCCCCTATGTCCTCGTTGCTCTGCCGTTCCCTCTTCCCCTGGCTTTGATGAAACCTGGAATTCCCTGAGATCCACTTCACCACGGCATCTCAAGGCCCCATTCTCTCTCACACCACATATATCTCAGGGCTAGGAGTGGGTGAGTATCCTTTTAACACCTATTGCACTTTTTGTTTAAAATGTAATACTTTCTTTTTATTTTAATATAGTTTTATTGATTTCAGAGAGGAAAGGAGAAGGAAAGAGAGATAGAAACATCAACGATGAGAGAGAATCATTGATGGACTGTCTTCTGCAGGCCCCACACTGGGGATCAAGTGCCCTGACCAGGATTCAAACTGTTACCTTCTGGTTCATAGGTTGATGCTCAACCACTGAGCCACGCTGGCCAGGCCTCTACTGCACTTTAAACAATTTCTCCCTCTTCCTCTCTCAAACACTGCAGCTCCTGCGTTCAGGTTATTCAAATACCTTATAGTTGTCAAATATCTGCCCCTCCGATCACCAGTCACTCGTCCTTCTGTCACTGAAGGCTTTGGTTGTGGGCACTAGGCCTTATTCTCCTACCCCACCTCTGTCATCTTCTGGATGTCTTCAACATACACATGAATGGATTACCCAAGTCCCTGGACTCCTGCTTTTCTCACCTTCCTCATCCACAAGCATCCACTCCCATGGCCACACCCTAGACTTTGCCATTGGTGGCAGCTCTGCCCTGATTTCAAACATCCCACTCCTTGACAACCATCTTATCAAAGCTTCCAATCTACTGGCCCCCCTCACTCTACTACTATCCTTCACCCCCTCCCTGACCTCACATTCTTCTTACTCAGTTTAAACAACCACTCCCTTGCAATCACCCTCAACTTCCTTACTCACCTCTCTGTCTCTATTTTCCCCTCCCGCCTTCTCTCTCCCCATCACACGAACCTAGAACAACTCCAGCGTCATTGAACTAAGTTACCTGCCTTTTCTGTGTCAGCTCACAGCAGCTGCGTATTCCTGGGATAAAAGCATGAAAACTAAGCCAGTTGGTTTCTCTTTAAATTCATGCCCACAAACCCCAAATGAGAACTACCTGAGAAACTTAACTGTGCTTCTCCAGCAAATTCATTTCCCACTCTTCAAGCCAATTAGCTCACACTTTTTTCTTTCTCTGAAAACTTCCCATATCTTACCACTTTTACATCATTTAAAAAAATTTTTTTAATTGATTTTTAAAGAGAGGAAGGGAGAGGGAGGGAGAGAGAGAGAGAGAGAGAGAGAGAGAGAGAGAGAGAGAGAGAGAGAGAAACATGAATGAGAGAGAAATATCGATGGACTGCCTCTGCACATCCCCTTCTGGGGATCAAGCTGCAACCCAAGCATGTTCCCTGACCCAGAATTGAACCATGACCTCCTGGTTCATAGGCAGATGCTCAACTGCTGAGCAACACCAGCCAGGGACCACTTTTCTTTCTTGATCAAAGACCTTGACTTATACTTCACTGAGAAAGTACATACTATCAGAGAGGTACTGCCTGAAATTACTCCCAACAAAGTATATACCAGTCTTCTTTTAAAAAAAAAAATATTTTTATTGGTTTCAGAGAGAAAGGGAGAGGGAGAGAGAGAGATAGAAACATCCATGATGAGAGAGAATAATTGATCGGCTGCCTCCTGCATGCCCCCTACTGGGGATCGAGCCCACAACCCAGGCATGTGTCCTTGGCTGGAATTGAACCCAGTCAGCAGGCCGACGCTCTATCCACTGAGCCAAACCAGCCAGGGCTATTCCAGTCTTCTTGCCTCCTCTCCAATTGAAACAGAAAAACTGTCACGTTTCTACCCATGCTCCCCCTCTTCTGTTCTTCACCTCACTCCCTCTGGCCTTCTTAAGGACTACACTGTTGTTATTCCCTACATCAGCAGTTCTCAGAGTGAGGTCTGCACACCTCTGGTGGTCCCTGAGACTCTCAATCCTGTTCTCCCCAGTCTTCCCCACCTTCCCATCAGGAGTCAGTTAACGGCTCCAAGCTGAAACCTAGGAGTCATCTTTGATTCCTCCCTCCCCTCATCCTCATTTCAAATCTATTGCTCACTCTTGTCAATTCTTCTTCCTTCATAAACAGGTGTCTGAGCTCTCCTCTTCATCTCTAGTCTAAGTTACTAGCGTCCCTCCCTTGAACTGGTGTAATAGTCACCTAACGAGATCACTGTTTCTGTTCATTTCCCCCATAATCCATTCACACAACAGCCAGAGTGATCCCCCTAAACTCTGTATTCATTCCCCAAAATGAATCAATGGATAGTTGTCCATTGCTCATAGAAAAAACACACAAGATATTGTAAACTCTGGCTCCTGCCTACCACTCCAGTCTCCCAGTATTTTTTCACGGAGCACAGACAATTCTCCTTCCCTTCTTTGGAGCTCTCTGCTCAGTCCGCTTCTTGGAATTTGCAGTTGTTTTCTCTTCCTGGAATGCTTGTCCACCGGCTCCTCAGATGATTGGCACATTCTCATTCTTTCTATCTCAATTCAAAAGTTTTATTCAGAGACACCTTCCCTGACAACCATATCTTAAGTAGCCTCCTTGATTACTTTTTACCTAGTTCCCTGATTATTTCCTTCATGACATTTATTTCAAGTCACAATTTGTTTCCTAATTTATCATCTGCCTCCCAAACTAGAGTGCAAGCTCCATGAAGGCAGGACCTACTTCTCTTGGCCATCCCTGGATTTCCAGCACCCAGCACAATGTGTGGCAGAAAGCAGGTCCTCAAAACAACCTTTGTTAAATAAAGAGGGTGGGTGAATGAATGAGTTTTTAAACATTTATGTGCTGATCCCTTGGCTATGTTCTTCAAGTGCATTTTCTCATTTAATAACCACAGCAATCTTATGAGGTATGATTATTATCCTCTTCATTTGACAGATGAGGACAGAGGTTCAGAAAAGTGTTTACTCAGTCACACAGCTACAAACAACTGTCTTAGCTCAGCTGCCATAACAAAATACCATAGACTGGGGGGCTTAGACAACAGAAATTTGTTTTCCCACAGTTCTGAAGGCCAGAAGTTCAATGTCAAGTTTCCAACTGATTCAATTTCAGAGAGGTCTCTCTTCCTGGCTTGAAGATAGCTGTCCTCTTGTTATGTCCTCACATGGCCTTTCCTACGTGCATGTGCATGGAGACAGAGTGTAAGCTCTCTGATGTCTCTTCTTCTAAGGACACTAATCCTATTAGATTGGGGTCTCACCCTTATGACCTCATTTAACCTTAGTTACTTCCTTAGAGGTCCCATCCCCAAATACACTGGTGGTTAGGGCTTCAACATATGAATTTGGGTTGCTGGGGGAGGGGGGGGCAGTGCTGGGGGGGAATGGGGAAGGAGACACAAAACATTTAGTCCATAATACTGACAGAACCAGGATTAAAACCCAGGCTTGTCTAATTCCAAAGTTCATACTCTTAATTGCTGAATCATATTGCCTCTGGGTCCCTAGCCCTGCCCCTGTGCTCAGCCTTTCCATTGCTAGGGCTTGCTTGTCTGGGTCTTTCATGATGCACAACTTCCTTGGAGAGAGGAGCCAAGGATGCAAAGCCTGGCTTCCCTCTTCACTACCTTTATGACCTGGAGCCAATGGCCTAACAGCCCTGGATGGGCTTCAGTTTCCCCATCAATGAAATATGGGTAGTAACGGAAGATGCTTCTAGGCACTTCCTTCGGGTGAAGAGTGAAAGAAGAAAGCAGTCCTTATTCAAATCTGCTGAATGTTTAGGAGTAGAAGCACTGCATGATTCCCAGGTCCTGTTGTTAAAAATATTTCCCTGAGTAACATTCACAGCTGCATGGTCAGGGGTGGGAGAAAGCTGTCTCTACCCCCGCTTAGTGATACAGCCTGCTGGGGAGGGCCCTCACATGGCTGTGACCAATATTTTCTTCCTCCTCCTCATGTTGAATCATCATGCTTTTGTTTTGTTTGAATCAGGCATTTTTCTATTTGGCTCATTTGCAATCCAGGCTGGGAGGGATTGCCCCAAGGAAATCATTCCAGTAGGCAGCCTGATCCCATTGAGATGGGTGTCACCCTGTCTGGAACTCCTCAAGAGTGTAATTTTTCTACTGGAGATCAAGGAACATTTGATGGTAAACTAAATAACAACAACAATAACAACCATAATAGCTAACATTTCTACAGCACTAACTGTTCCAAGTACTACATGAATCCGATTACTGTCCACAGTAACCATACCTAGAAGTAGATGATACTACTAGGTAGGTACTATAATAACCATGCCCACAGCCACAGTTAGTGGCTAAGCTGTTCTAGAGCCTGTGCTCTGAAGCATAACACTAGGCCTCCCCTGATATCTGTTGTTCCTCTCTGCCTGTCCTGCAGTCCCAAGTGCTGGGAGATGGAGCCATCCCTGAGGACAGGGAAAGGAAGCATAAGGCCCCATGGAAGGGGAGAAAGTCAGAGAGCACCCTTCTACGATTAGAAGCAGAAGCCAGAAGTCTGTGGGTGCAGATACCAACTAGAGGAGTCAGAGTGGCTCTCCCAGAGCTCCCAGACAGCCTGTGTGTTCCCCCTCTCAGCACTAAGCAGCAACTTGCATGGTGACTGTTTGTAGCTCATTAGCTCCTCCAGGAGACAGTGACTTCCTCCAGGGAAGGTGTCTAGGTCAGCTCAGGGGTCCCTGGGCAGCAGGAGGGCGGGAACCTGGTCCATCACTGAATGATTGTCACCCTGGGTCTAAAACAAGCACTCATGGAATAGGTGTTCATGAATGAATAGATGCAATAGGCCAGCAAACACCACAATGAGCACTAGTATCATAGTTTTGAATATTTGTAATTTCTTCATCTTTTGTTTATGTCCACGTAGTGCAAAGGCCTTGAAACTTGACTCACCAAAGAGTTTGGTAAGAATGCATATTCTCAGTCCTCAAACCTCTGAGATTCATTTGGTTCAAGTGGTTTTTTAAAGCATTTTACTGGACTATCATATACAACTAGAACAGTAGACTTAAGGACACAGCTTGCTGAGTTTTCAAATATTGAATATATATATATCCAGTCCTGGATCAAGAAACAAAATATTATTAGGACGGTTTGGGGAGTTTTAAACAAACAATCCTGATCTCTCTAGTGCAAGTCTCTGAGCACCAAGAAACAACTGCAGGAGTGATTAGCAGTAAAACTCTTAAAATGGAAACAACATGTGTGTGCATCTTTGAGAATAACCAGGACATGAGAAGTGGGAAGGATATAGTTCCTTGGTCACCAGATCCTTCAGGGACACCGTGGGTGGCATTGGTCTGGGGGTGGGGAATGGAGAAGGTCAACTGAGTCACCAACTGGCCTTCTGGATATAAGAGAAGCAGAGTTCATAAACTCCCAGTACCTGAAGTGGGGCCCTGAAGAATCAGTGGGAGAAAAGTCCATGGATGTAGGTGCAGGCCTTCTGGCTTTTAAACCATTAAAGCAAACAAGCTTTCAGAGAAAAATCAGAGGGGCCTTGTGGACCTTAATCATGTCCCTCCTACAAGGCTTTCAGCAATTCATTCCCCGCCCCCCCCCCCCCCCCCCATCAAGACTTGCTTTGGAATGTTCTTTCCCATTCTACAACAAGGTCTTCCACTATGAGTCAGACTCATTTTGATTCTTGAAATACCTCTGTTTTTCCCCACCTATTTTTCCTTTCTTCAAAATTTTTTGTTTCTTCATGTTCACAACCAATGACAAAACTAGAAGTTGTGAACCTGATCCTCCACTAAAATAAAAATAGTGGGTGGTGGGAAGAAAAGAGAAGCATTATTCTGGTTACCTGTTTTTAAAAAATATATTTTTTTATTGATTTCAGAGAGGAAGGGAGAAGGAGAGAGAGATAGAAACATCAATGATGAGAATCATTGATCAGCTGCCTCCTGCACACCCCCTACTGGAGATTGAGCCAGCAACCCCAGGCATGTGCCTTGGCTGTGACCTCCTGGTTCATAGGTCGATGCTCAACTACTGAGCGACACTGTCTGGGCCTGATTATTTGTGGATCATCCATCTATAGAAGCACAGAGGTCTGAAATCAGCCAGGATACCCCAGCTGCATCTAAGTTTTCCCTCCTGCGTTTAATGTCCTCCAGAGCCTAGCCTTTAACGAGTACAGATGTAGTTGGGGGTGAAGAGAGGAAAGTCATTTTGGCATTGGACCTCAAACAGTTTCTCTAGTTTTTATTGTTAAATCACTACTAATTTCTCCAACTTTTAAATTTTTTGTGTTGTATATTCAACAGAGGATTAGACATTTTTTTGTTGACTGGGTTTGGCTTCTGAATTCTTTTCCCAGAACTTGTTTTCTGTGGGTAAGGAGCCTGAAGCATTTCAAAATATGTTTGGAAAGGAGCTGCCTGGGCCCTGTAAAGATTTAAGCTGAGTGAGATGAGTAAGTTTTCTGCGTAAGTCTGTCTCCCAGCCAATCTGTAACCAAAATGACAGTCCCCATCCTGTGGTCCTATGAAAAGTTCAAGCATAGCCCACCCACTCCCAGAAAAGCCTCACAGAGGGAGCCTTTCACGTTCTACTGTTCATTCACCCACATCACTCATTCATTCACTCATTTATTCAACAGCTTGTTACTGAGTGTGGACTACGTGTCAGGTGCTTTGCTAGGTACAGACCACCAAATGCAATCTCCCTTCTCTGATCCTTCCTTTTTATCTCTTGGTGGGGGCAAATAAAAGAAGAAAACAAAGGTCTCTAAAAATCATCTTTTCCTTTCCGCTGCCTCCCGTCTCCTCAGTCCTCAGTTAGACAGCTACATAATTAAGGAAAAGTGGTCCCTCCTAACCTGAGTCTTCTCTCAGTGTCGTTGTTAATACTGTGCTTGTTTCAGGGTGACTTTTAAGAGCCTACTGAGGGCCAAGGGGCTCCCTGGGCTCTGCAGATCCAGCTGACACACTGCGGCAGGCCCGGTCTCGCAGGACCTGCTGATTGCTGGCAGCAGGACCAGCTCTGGCTAGACTGGTGCACCGGCCCGCTTTGCAGAATCAAAAATCAAGTGCTCCACCCAGATTGTCTTTTCTAATTTTCAAACTTTTGATCTCCGTCCAAATTACATGTTACAGCAATTTGCATCAGCAGGTTGATGATGATCATTCTGGAAGGCTGGAATAGCAGCTCGGCCATATGTTTGACAATGTGCGCACGCCAGTGTGAGGTTTTGGTAAGGACTTGATTCAGGCTGCATGTGTGCCTTTAACACTCTCCAAATTGACATTTTCTCCTTCATAAAAACAGACCCCAAATGTAAATGTCTCATAAAGGGATTCAGCATTTTTCCTTAATGCAGTTCAGGTGTGTGTGTGCCTGGCTTTAAAGCAAATCTAATGTGTGAGAATGGATGTGCACCTATCCATCCAATTGGGGCAAGAGACTCACTTACAGACTGATGGATTCACTTCACAAAACGATTCCTTTCTTTACCAGAGGAATGCCTGTCCACTGGATTCTGGGTGAGCGTTCCTTGTGTACTTGACCACCGCCAAGTTTTAATGTAAAAACTCTGTTTGGGCATCATATGTGCTGTGTAAAAAGAAGACCGCGCAGGTCAGACAGATGGCCCCATGTTATTTTTAGTCATTACCCTTTTTCAAATGGAATTTAAATGACTTGTCAACATCTGGCTGGCACTCAGTGCCCTGACTACATGGTTCTGAAGCAAAGCACATACTTGCTTCAAGGCTTAGGCCAATAGCTACCCCTTTTCTTCGTCCAGCCCTCTCAGACAACTCTCACCCCTTCCCAAAAATTGAAGTCTTTCTGGCACTTATGTAGCATTTTGTACTGCCCAATTTGAATAGTGCCCTAGAAATGGTCTTGGTTTTATTCACTTTATGAGTACAGCTATGTTCCAGATCTTCAAGAAACTTGCCTTAAAAAAATAATAATAATTGCAGTTGATGAAGTAGAATGAGAAGGGGCTATCACTATTGAGTCAGTGTCTTTTGCTTAGCAAGAATTCATCAGAATGAGATCTGATTTTGGTCACTGGGCAATGTTTCTCAGCCATAGTCTGGCTGTCTTCATGGACCAGTTGTTAAAGTAATATTAGAAAATAAAAGACTACATACAGGTCTAAGCCCATCAACAATAAACCTTGCAGCCAGAGGGACTGCTTCAGGAACGTGCAACGGGGAGCAGATCCGGGATGTGTGCTGGAACTGATGCGGAGATGAGCTGGATTTAGATAAGCTCTCTTCCACTGGATTTAAGCCTCAGAAAATATAAGATAGCACATTCTAGCAGTTGCCCTAGAGTGAAATCAACACAGAAGAAAAACTGAGTGGTAGAGAAGCTCAAGTCCTGATGGCATCACTTGAGCCCTGGGATCCAACAGTTTCTGAGGCTACATCTTTTTTCAGGATTGTTCAGTTAAATGCATAGGTTAATTCATCTATTGAATTAGGTAAGTTTAGGTTGACTTTTTGTTGTTTGCAAATGAAGGGCTCCTGACTACCCCCCCCCCCAACTGTTTTTTTTTTTAATATATATTTTTATTAATTTCAGAGAAGAAGGAAGAGGGAGAGAGAGATAGAAACATCAATGATGAGAGAGAACCATTGATTGGCTGCCTCCTGCACGTTCCCCACTGGGGATCGAGCCCGAAACCTGGGCATGTGCCTTTTAGCCCAGAGGTCAATGCTCTATCCACTGAGCCAAACCGGCTAGGGCTCCAACTGGTTTTTATATTAATTACCAAAACCTATGGTTACTCCATCCAAATTATCTCATATACATTGGCTCATCTCCATCTCAATGACCATCATTTAGTTCAGGGTTCTCGCAATCTCTTGCTTGAACATGCAAACTCTGAATTTGTCTCTTAGCCTCCAGTTTCTCCTCTCCTGTCTTCCCAGAAGTTCCCCTGTGCATATTCCTCAATAAGCACACATATACTAATAATGAAGGTACTCCAATGCTCCCAAATTTTCAATGACTCCCCATAGACTAGTATATTTAAAAACCTAGTCTGGCACTCCCCTGTGTCTCCTGTGCTGCTCACACAGAACACTTTATTTCTGACACTTCTGGTCACAAATGTGGGTTTCCCCACACCAAGCAATTTTCCATGATGCTAACCTGGTATCCTACAATTTAATTCAATTATGACACTCTCTATGTAGAAATGGTGTCAGACTCCACAAGTTAAGTCCTACAGGTTAAGGTCTCAGTCCTAAAATACTGCCCCCCAAGTTCACTGGTAGGTCCCCAGATTACCCATAACTTCTATTCCATTTAACTACAAATCAGAGGTTCCCGCCGCCTCCTCCTTGGGTTTGATTAATTTGCTAAAGCAACTCACAAAACTTGGGGAAACACTTACTTCCATTTACCAGTTCATTAAAGGATAGGATAAAGGCTAAGGATGAGCAGCCAGATGAACAGATGCATAGGGCAAGGCTGGGAGGGTCCTGAAATGTAGAAGCTTCCGTTCCTGTGGAGTTGGGATACATCACCCTCCTGATAGGTGGGTGTGTTATCAACCTGAGAGCTCCCTGACACCATACTTTTGGAATTATATGGAGGCTTTAGCACAGGCACTGCCAATTATTGACTTCATTTCCAACCCTTCTCCTTGTCAACAGAATTGTGAGGATTGGGAAGGGGCTGAAAATTCCAACCTTCAAATCATGGCTTGCTTTTTCCAGTGAACAGCCCCCATTTAGGAGTTACCCAGGAGCCTGCTCAGAGTCGCCATTAGAACAAAAGACACTCCTATGGCTTGTGAAATTACAAAAGTTTCAGAAGCCTTGTGTCAGAAACCGGGGTCAAAGATCAAATATTAAAACAAAAGATGCTCCTGGTGTCCTGGTGTTCTTATCACTTAGGAAATTACAAGGGTTTTAGAAGCTCTGTGCCAGGAACCATATATATTCTATTATCTCACACCTACTGAATAAAAGTTTAAATTCCTTTGTCTGATATTTCAATCCCTCTATAATCTAGCTGCAATCTCTACCTTTCCAACTTTTACTTTCTGCTATTTCTCTCATGCAATTTATATTCAAGGATTATGCCTTCTAGCTGGGTATTGAAGTCTTCAGAGCAGGTCTGATGGAGAGCCAAGGTGAGAGCTATTCCCTGTCCAAATCCTTCAATCCCAGCCTTGTCCTGAACTCCAAAGCTGGGAACCTTCTGAAGCCTTACACCCCTTTATCTCTTCACTCCTTGGGACTTGACCTGTCACTTCCTCTTATCTTTCTACATTTTATTGTAGCTACTTATAGATTTGTGCTATCTAATCTGCTCTCTAGAAGTCTTCCCTACTACATAGCTACTCTCTTTCAGACAGGGTCTGTTTCGGATTCAGTTTTGAGTGCATCCACCCCTGCCTCCCAATAATGTTCCACATAAGCTTATTAAATTGGTATAAAAGAAGGAGTGAGCTCTAGCTAGTTTGGCTCAGTGGATAGAGCATCAGCCTGCGGACTGAGGGTCCCAGGTTCAATTCCGGTCAAGGGCACATGCCCAGGTTGCAGGCGTGATCCCCATTGTGGGGCGTGCAGGAAACAGCCGATCAATGATTCTCTCTCATCATTGATGTTTCTAGCTTTCTCTCTTCCTCTCTGAAATCAATAAAAATATATTTTTAAAAAAAGGAGTGAGAAAGATTGTTTCACAGAATTTTAGAAAACTTGCCTTTTGATGAATATAAAAAATAACTTATAAACAAGCTATCTGTATATAAACAGATACTATCAGAGTTCATGAGGATGCTTTAAAATTGCCTTTCTTCAGTACTAAATTTCACACTTTCCCCCTATTTTTGCACTATTAATTTTCTAACAGAAAAGTAAAAATCAAGTAAATCTTCGACAAAGCCTTAAAAATTCTAAACGATGATCAAGCACTACGTATAAATGCAATTGAAAAAGTGTCTCACGACCAACAGTCCACTTTGAGCCATGTTGACCAAAGCAATAACATGCACGTACTAATAAGTCGTGTGATACATTTTAAAAAATACTTGTATGCACAGTACTTCCTTCCTGCTTCACAACCCTGTGATCAGTAGGACAGGGACCATTAGCCCTGTATTACCAATAAGGAAAAGTAAGGTCTAAGGGAGCTAAACAACCGGCAAGTTTTTATAACTAAGTAGATGACAGAACTAGGATGAAAACCCAAGATTTCTGACCCCCCAATCCAGAGCCCTTCCAATTATTCCATGCTACCTGCCTTAGGTCAACAGATAATTTCCTTCCCTTGCCAGTGAGTGACTTAGCAAAGGACTTATGACCATTGAATTCTGGCCATTGCGATATGAACAGAGGTCTGGGGAGTGGTATCATTTTCTTGCTCCTAAGAGAGAGACATACGATGAGAAACTCCCCATATTTTTCTCCTGGATGTAACTGTATATGGTATTTACTTATTATTTCTCCCTCCATGTTGCCACAAGCTTGAGGGCAGCACCAATGCAGAAAAGGGCAGAGCCAAGAGAAGCAGAGCTGGAGCCTTGAGTGCCCCTCACCTGGAGCCACCCCACCCTTGAACTTCTTAATATGTGAGATAATCCATTTCCTTATTATTGTTTAAGCCAGCCTGGGTCAGAGTTTTCCACTCTTGTATCTGACATCATCCTCACAGAAACAATATGGGAAACTGTATGATATATGGGCTTGGGGTAGAGAGTCCTGGATTTGAATCCCCTCTTCAACATTTCAAACCAGGAATGTTATTTAACTACTGGGAACCTCAGTGAAGAGAGAGATACTCACTTCTACTGTTCAGGGTTATAAATAATACGTAGCTGTTGCTAAGATACATGTTAACTATGCCAATGGTATAAGTACTTTTACCAAAAAAACAACAAAACATACTTTTAAAAGTACAATTGAACACAAAACAATTTAATGGCTCACTCAGCCTTCCTCCTCTAGTCAGGCAGGTATGAGTTCACATGCAAAGGTTGAGTCCTATCAAGCTTAGATCAAGAATACCCCACCTCTGAGTGAACCGCATTTCCCTGAAGCTTTGAGCTCCTTGGGCAGCGGATGAAAGAGTTGATAATAAAATTTTTCAATTGAAGCTGAGGTTGGGGGGCTGCTACCAAGACTGGAATTTGCCTTGAAGTCAGCAACCAACCCTTCAAAGGGTAGTCTAACAAATCAAAGGCTTGTCATTTATTTGTTTTTAGTTTTTCTGCAGAAAGGGTCTTAAGGGTTTAATAGTTCAATTTAATTGCGTTGTTAAAAAAAGACAGAAGGAGAGAGAGAGATTGCCATCTCTTGTCCTGAAAGAGTAGATAACTTGGATAACCTCACTCTACCAATATGCTATTTATACAACTGTGAGGTCATAGTGGTTTAGGACTGGGTTGGGCCTTCCTGGATCTTCTTGGATTAGAGCCAAATGCCTTTTTCATTTCAACATTGTAAAGCAAATATATATAATGTCCTTTTGGATGGTGTCACAGTGGGTAGGGGGAGCTAATTTTTATCAGCAGCATAATTCCCAGACTACTCGGTCACCTCTTATCCCTCTGTTTGATGGAGTGGACCCACTGCTCATCTGGAGAAGATGCCCTCACTCTGGCTGTCCAAACAGGGACCCAGCCAGCCTTGGGGAAAGACAGACGACATCTGTGTGCTCCAGCCAAAGCCGGCAGGGCCCTCAGAGAGTGGGAGGCTCGTGGACACGGTGACTTCAGAGCCGTTTATTAACAGTCTTGGCTTCTGCCTTGATTTTTCAAGACAAGACAATAATGGAACAACTACTTGCAGACACCACAGGATCTCGTGTCTTCCCACTAATTTTAGTCTGCCGAAAACCCGGATAAAATGTCACTCCTCCCTGAAGGAAGGTCCCACCTGCAGCTGCTGGTGTCAGTACTGGAATCTCCTCCCAGCGTGACCTTTATTGCCCTGTAAGGGTGACAGGCTCCCTAGAGCTGTCACCCTCCAAACCTGTCCTTCCTCTAAGAGCACAGGCGGCTGTGGACAGCACCTGCGGCCACCAGCAGTGACAGCCACTTGCCTTCATGTGGGTAAGTCCACCTCCCCCCACCGCTCCTGGGGCAGGGCGCTCTCACTCAGCCTCCTCTGTGTCAGGCGGAGAGCTGGCTCCAGTCCTTCTGCAGACTTTGAGGTAGAAAGGGACACGGATGGTTATTCTTGTGGTTTCCCCAATCTGTGTACCCAGGGCTGTAGGAGCCAGGTGATCCTGTGTTTAAAAGAAAACAGGTGGCTGGGCTGAGAGAGCAGGAAGCAAATTGCTTCTGTAGAGACAAGCCTTCCTGCTTCACCCTTGGGCTAGTTGTCCTTGCTTTGCTTTCAAATGATGAGAAATCACTGCCCTTCGCAGGGACAGCTGCAGGTGGGAGTCCTGGGGAGCTGGCTTGTTTTTCAGGACCCCTCCCTGCCACCGAGGTGGGGGAAACCAGAGGCTTCCAGCCATGTCTCAGAGGTGTCCGAGCAATTTGCTGGAAACTAAACGTAAGTCTCAAATTCAGCTCATTGTTGGGTGTTTTCAAGGTCAGGTTGGCTGCAGATGTCAGTCAAAACAGCCAAGGGAGGCCCTGTTATCTCTGTCCGAAGGGCTTCCTATCGTCTACAAAATGCGGTCCATTTGGGGCCTTGCTCTGATGAGTGGGGTTTTGTACTGGATGTGTAAGGGCTACAAAATAACCAGCACATGATACTTTCCTCAATGAGCTTTTATACTTATAGCTATCCATAGAGTTGCTATAGCAATAATAATAATAATAGTGATAAAATAATAGTAAAAATGGGAGCTAACATAATTGGAGAAGCAGGCACCGTATGGCATATTGATATTTTGATGCATTTCCTAATTTCATCCTCACTATAACCCTAGCAGGAGGGTATTGTCACCATCCTATTTTGCAAACGAGGCCCCAGAGGCTTTCCCTGTGTGCTGGCTGTTCTCTATCTGCCTCCAGCCCAGCAATTCTCCACCCTTCACTGCCCTGCTCTCTGCCTGGGAGACTGAGCCTTGCAGACAGCCAACCTGGCTCCCTTTTGAGCTGACTTGGCAGGCCCCAGAGATCAGAGGGTGGAAGGAAAGGTCGGGATGCTTCTTTCCCACTCCCTCCCTCCGGGGCACCGGATCCCTCGCAGTAGCTGCATCCCTCCCTAGACTGCACAGCTCCTGGCTGCAGAACCCCGCCACTGCGCTTACACTCATCACCGGCCCTCCTGTAGCATCTCCCCTTCCACTTCTGCCCTAGCGGTAGTGATGGCTTCCCCATGTTGCTAGGCCCCAGGCCTCTCCGTTCTTGTTTGTTCCCTCAGCCCTGTCCTCACCTCTGTAAGTAGTGACTTCATGAAAGTCTTTCGTTTGAACCAATCAAGGAAAAATTGTGTTCCTGTCAAGACCCAAACCAGTACAGCTAGCAAAAGAGGTGCAGATCAGAGATTCAAACCACAGTATTCAGTAGTAGGAGAGGGAAAAAGTAAACTGATAAGAAAATAAATGAAATTACAAGAGCCATGAGGAAGTTGTAGAAAGTGTTATGGGAAATCAAAGGCCAACAAAAATACTTTGTTGAGGATGTGACATTGTTCGGCTTTTTAAAAATGAGTAGAATTGAGACAAGTGGATATGAAGGAAAGAGTTTCAAATATGAGCAAAAGTACTGAGGCAATAAAAGCACACACCACATGTCGGGAACTGAAGGGGGTCAGCCCCGGAAGTGGAGTAAGCTTAGGGATGGTGTTTCTCAAACTGCACCCTACAGAACTCCGATGTCCTATGAAATGTTGCTACCACATTGGGGAGGGCGGGGGGGAGAGTCCACAGTCAAATAAAATTGATTGGATATCATTGAAATCAATGAACTTAAGCAGGTTTCTCTACTCAGGACTTCTTAGAGCATTTGAAAGGCCAGTGTGCATATTTTTTTTTAAATATGTTTTTATTGATTTTTTTTTTACAGAGAGGAAGGGAGAGGGATAGAGAGTTAGAAACATCGATGAGAGAGAAACATCAACCAGCTGCCTCCTGCACACCTCCTACTAGGGATGTGCCCGCAACCAAGGTATATGCCCTTGACCGGAATCGAACCTGGGACCCTTCAGTCCGCAGGCCAACGCTCTATCCACTGAGCCAAACCGGTTTTGGCGGACAGTGTGCATATTTGACTACCTTTTTCCCCCCCATGGATGGTCTATTAACATCTTTCAGAGTGTGGGCGGAAACAGAGTTTGGGAAACACATATTGTCCAATAGGATCTACACTCCTTGGGAATCCCGGCAGAGTGATTCAGAACACCCTGTGGCAGCCGGAGTATGTTCCAAGGGTTCTGCAGAGAGTCGGTGGGAATGTCACAGTCATGGACAAATGATGTCTAGAGTGCCATCAGGCAGCCGTGGCATGAACAGTGAAATGCAATTACAGGCCAAGTGAAAATTTTGACATGGTCCATAAGGAAAGAATGGTCAATGGGCATCAAACAGAAATTGGGGTTCATATCTGGGAAAATATTGGAGCCCCAGCGGTAAAATTTCATATACTATGTGCCCTGTTCCTAGTGGCTGGCCAGCCAAGTTATTTCAGCTCTGATATTTTAAGCTCATTAAAATGAACCAGGCTCTCTGTGTGATTATAAGACCAGACAATAATTATACATATTTAAAAACCTATACAGACTAGACAACCATAAAGATTTGAAAAAGGAACAAAACAGAGTTCCTGCTCATAAAGAACTCTGGACCACTAGAGGTTGAATGGTTAAATATATAACTACAATGTAAGATATAATTTCAATACAATTCTCTGAAACACAGAGAATAGACTTATATCTCTAGCACTAAAGGGTTTCTGAGAGCTTGAATATGAGTAGAATTTGCCCGTGGAAAAAGGAGAAGAAACCTCATAAAAGATGCTAAATTTGAATATCCAGATCCCATATTTAACCGCATAAAAGCTCACTCCTTATAACACAGAAAAGAGAATCCAATACTTATGGATAAATATAAACATAAATTAAAAACAAAAAGACACTCCAAAAATTCCTTTTAAAGATACAGAGATTTGGTAGAAATTTTTATAGTGTAAATGCAAACAGAATGTCCAAAGGTTTTTAAAGTCTATTTCAAGGCCAGTGGCTCTGCTGCTTCTCCTTAAGTTAAAGGAAGAAAAAAAGTCTTTATTTTCTCTTTTGTTCTTGATCATGAGATCCAGTATACAAATTAGACTACATCAGAGAAATCCAGCTCTGGCCTCCAGAGACTCTCATTTTAACCAGAGAAAATTAGAAACACACAGTTATTTCAAAATGTTTCTAATTTTTCAGTTTAAAATAATGCTCACAGTATACAGGAAATGGCTGGTGCCAAAACCTGCTTTTCTTCCTAATAATTTTAGATGCTATAGTCTTTTAAGTAGGATTAGAATAAAGCTTTCTTTGATGGGCAGTCTTTTTTTAAGGTACCATGTATGACAATTTAACTACACAACTACATTATATATTAAGCTTTTATATATTATACCTTTACATTTTTATATTCAGAGTGTACTACTTTTATTTCCAAACACTTAAAATAAAAGGTCTATACTTAACGAAAACAGAAAATTTTAAAAGGTTTTTAAGTGCAATACAAATACTTTTTAAAAAATTAAGTGCTGTAAAGTTTTGTGGTTTTGGTTTGTTTGTGTTTTTTTGGTGGTTCTTTGTGTTAGTTTTTTTTTTTTTTTTAATTATGGAAGCTTGTTGTAGTTTTATTTTTTTACTGTGTAATATTTTAAAGCTACCATCAAAAAATAAAATCTGGCTTTGCCCTTAAAACATTGACAAATATATAGACTTGACAATATTAGTGGTTCAATAGATGTTTATTGAGCAAAAGAACTGATAGTACCATAAGTGGAGATTAGAAGACAAAAAAATACAATCCTGCCGAAACCGGTTTGGCTCAGTGGATAGAGCATCGGCTTGCGGACTGAAAGGTCCCAGGTTCGATTCCGGTCAAGGGCATGTACCTGGGTTGCAGGCACATCCCCAGTAGGAGATGTGCAGGAGGCAGCTGATCGATGTTTCTCTCTCATCGATGTTTCTAACTCTCTATCTCTCTCCCTTCCTCTCTGTAAAAAATCAATAAAATATATTTAAAAAAAATACAATCCTGGCTCCCATTTGAATTTGTAATATTTCCTGAATTTGTAATATTTCCTAAATTTGATACTGAGAAACACTTTGTTGCCTATAGACCAGACCTATGACAAGAAGATCTGCGTTTGAACAAGAGATAATTTTTTTCTTAGAAAGCCTGGATTAAACTTTTTGGCATTGATACTATAATAATTTGATTCATTCATTCAACAAATTTTAAAACATTTGTTGAGCACTGAAAGTAGTAGTAGTAATAATATTAATAATAGGTAATGCCAATTTGGAATTTGTTTTGTGCTGAGCCCGGTGCTGTGTGCTTTTTGTACTGAGTAACTCAAGGAGTCCTTACAACAGCCCTCAATTAGCTCCATTGTACAGATGAGGAAACTGAGGTGTGAAACTTGCCCACGGTCACCCAGCAACTATATAAACTCTAAATTGAATCCAAGTCAGTCGGAATTCTAAATTGGATTCCCATTCTTTGCTACCCAAGGCCCCCATGGTAGGGATGCTCACTTGGTCCATTCCTCTTTACACTCACTACATGGTGCTGAAAACCCCTTTACTTCCTAAGTAACCCACTAGATCTATAGTATCATGGAAATGAAACCACATGGGAATGATTTTTAAATATGTAATTTTATCTCCTTTGCAATAATCCTCATTGATTGATAACTTTCAAACTGACAAGTTGTGAAGCTGCATATAGATCTTGGCCTCATGAAACATAAGCACTGATGCCCTAGCTGGTTTGGCTCAGTGGATAGATTGTCGGCCTGTGGACTGAAGGGTCCCGGTTTGATTCCAGTCAAGGGCACATGCCCGGGCTGCAGGCTCAATCCCCAGTAGGAGGCCTGCAGGAGGCAGCCGATCAATGATTCTCTCTCATCATTGATGTTACTATCTCTCTCTCCCTCTCCCTCCCTCTCTGAAATCAATTTAAAAAAAGAAAGAAAAGTAAGCACTGAAATTGAGTTTAGCAGTTTAGAGTTGGCACTGAATCTCTCCCTGCCCTGCCACCCTGTTTCCAGTTATCTTTCAGTCCCATCTCCTGCCCTGAGACCATTTAATAGGCCATTACTAAGGGATTGCACAACAGCAACAAAAGCAAGATAGAATCAAAAGGATGTTTAGAGCTTCAAAGACATCAGCAGCCTTCTTACTGTAAACCTGAGAAAAGGCAGGCCTGGGTAGCAATATAAAACGAAATGGAGCCTGATAAAAGAGTGGAAGGGACTGAGCAGAAGTCATCATTGCAAAACACTGACTATCCCGTTAAACTACTTTGAACCTCAGTCTCCTCATCTGCAGAATGGAGATAATCATAGTCTCCAGTTTTCTGTTTGCCTTGAAGATTACCTGCATACTACACGGCACATACTATGCATTCAGGAAACATAGCCATAATTAAAATCCAATCCTTGTTCTACCCCTTTCACTCACCCACTGATTTTCTCATTTCTACAGTGGAGGAACCAATGAGATGTTTGTTCAAACCTTGCTCAAACTTCCTCCTTTGAGTTTCAGCTCAAATTCTACCACCTTATAGGAGCCTTCACCCCCGCCTGAGTGAGAATGAATGATCCCCTCTTCCATGCTCGTTAGCTGTAGCCTGACCCAGCCCTTATCTCACTTTCTCCTATCGTTGAGTTTGCTTTGTTTATATTTGTAGCATAATTTCCTAAAGGTGATGATTATTTGCCCCTATACAGTCACCTTATACAGAGCTGGCACTAAGTAAATGTCTGAGCCTTGACCTGAATGAATTTCTTAAAAAATACTTTTTATTGCTTTTTTAAAAATATATTTTTATTGATTTCAGAGAGGAAGGGAGAGGGAGGGAGAGATAGAAACATCAATGATGAGAGAGAATCATTGATTGGCTGCCTCCTGCACGCCTCCCCACTGGGGGTCGAGCCCACAACCTGGGCATGTGCCCCTGACCGGAATCAAACTTGGGACCCTGCAGTCCACAGGCCGGCGTCCTATCCACTGAGCCAAACAAGTTAGGGTATATTGCTTTTTTTTTTTTTTTTTTTTTTTTTTTTTTTTTTGAGAGAGAGAGAGAGAGAGAGAGAGAGAGAGAGAGAGAGAGAGAGAGAGAGAGAGAGAAACATTGATTGGCTGCATTCAATTGCTATACATATGGAAAGTATTTGAGAATTACAATTATGGAGTTGAATTTAATTCTTAAGAAGCAGTGAGGATTTTGGTTTTCTTATTTTGTTATTTAGGGAGAGGAGTGAGCAAATACAAAAAGGAAAGCAAAGGATACCTGCTGTTTACACAGGGTGTTTCTGTTGGAGGTCAAAGTACCCTATACATCTGTCCTCAACGTGGTCCTTAGGCAATCACAGCGACAACCTTGGAGCCACAGTATCCTCTCATTTTACTATTGACAGCTCCAGGAAACAACAGAAGCTTGTGGTGCTTGTTCAAGCCCTGAGCTCCCCTGGGTCATCTGTAGGGAGAGCTTCTGCCTGGGTAGGGCCAATAGGCCTGAGACCAGCTGTGGGAATGGCGACAGGGGAGAGATGTGCTTTTGGGCCCTTAGGTGTCTCAGTTTCTGACTCTGAATGATGGCAATAATTACCTTGTTCTCCGTGATTCTTCCTCCCTAACTTTGTTGCAATGTTATTTTTAAAGCTGCCAGGACAAAGGAGCTTTAATGAATGTCAAAGTGGGCCGGGGTGTGCTGCAAGACGGAGCTAAGGGACGTTCTTGTGGCTTAACAGACGTAACATAGCCAGTATTTACTGAGGGCTTGCTCTGTGCCAGGCAGTGTGTTAACCATTTTGTGTGTATTAATTCACTCAGTTCTTCCAACGACCCTAATGAGGTAGTCTTCATTTTACAGAGGAGGAAACTGAGGCACAGAAAGGTTCTGCCAAAAGCTACACAGCCAAGAAGTGGAAGAGCCTGGAGTGGTGCTCCCACAGTTGAATGCCATAAATAAATGCCTTTTATTTATGTCCTGTTCTGTCTTCCTGTGGCCATCTCTTTCATTTGGAGCCCAGCACAATGCTTTACGTGTAATGTGTGCTTAAGTAAATATTTGCTGAATTGGAGTAAAACTAATACAACTGGAGCACAGCTGGGAAGTCTGTCCCTTCTCTCGCTCCTTCCAATTCCATCCTCAGCTCCTCTAGTAAGTATTTGGCTTTTAATGGTGTTCCTCCAGTTGGGTGCTCCAGACTCTTGAAGATTCATAATGTAATTTTTTCCTATTTATGATAACAAGTGAATGATACCAAGTACTTGTTCCTGATTTCAGTGCTTATGTGTGCCAGGCCTCGACACCAAGAGCTCCCACTTCAGTTCTGATGCTAATAACAAAGGAACAGAACAAAGTTCATCTCTAAGTGATGTGTTAGAGTCCAATGCTGTATTATAATGACACAGGGAGTGAGGAAAGGTGTGATCGCTGGAACAGGAAAAAGGTGAGAAAATTGAGTCAATGCAGGGCACTTCATACACTATGACAGTGGAGAGCCACACAGAACTCAAATGGACCCAACCTAGGCAGTCAGTACCACGTAAGGCTAGTAGTTGTGTAAACATTACTAACTCAAATTTTATAGTTCTGGGAGGAGGATTTTATGTTATTTATAAATTTGTTTTGGATTTATTCCAGAGTTGTTCAAAAGCTGTAATTTAAGCTTATATCTGGTTATATGTGTACATATCTATATATGCAACATTTTTAAAGAAAATAATTTAAGCCAATACTGAGGAGGTCTAAGAAAATTTTGCCCTTAGAATAGCGGAGAATATGGGTTTCTCTCACATTTGAGAAACACCACACAATAACATGTATTTGGGGGCTTTCCTATTTAAAATAGATTACAAACGCAAACGCCTTAGCTATGTCATTAACACTTTGGTGTGAAATGGTGTGTTAGGCCCTCTCTTTTTGAGAGCAGGCTTTGATGGGGGATAGAAAGGCTACCAGACTTGATAGAAAAAAAAGTGGCCTCTGTGCTTTGGGGCAAGTCATTCACCCTCTGTAAACCCCGGGTTCCTTAGCTGTGAAACACTGGTAACCTGCATCTCCTTCACCACAGTGGCCTTATATGTGAAGCTGGTTCAGAGAGGCGCTCAGTAAATGGCCATTTAAATAAAATTCTGATGTATTTGGGAGAGAACAGGAAGGCTCTACCACTAGGTTCTTAAAGGGCACAGTCAGTCACCCACCTGGTTAGAGGAAGACTGAATTGCGGGCCGCTTGGAGTGACTTTGGGAAGCCGGCCCACTGGGCGAGGAGGTGGCTCCACCAGCCGGTGCAGCGACAAAGAGCTGAGGCCGCGGGCTCACCAGCCAGCTAGCATCTTAAGTTGCCCCTGCTGTGCGCGCTCAGGTCCCCACGCACCACACTGGGTGCTGTAGGGGAGGCAAAGCATTGGTGGGCGCGTCACCAGAATGCGGGGTTCCTTGGAGGCACCTGAGAAACGGGGCGAAGCTGGGAGGAACTGGGTCGTCACCTAAAATCTCTCAAAGGTGCTTGTGGGGTGGGGAGCGCACGGCTTTTCGCCAGTTCTTCACATCGGCAGAGGGGCTTCCTTGTGCGCCAGGTGTGATCCAGGTCCCCAGCTCGGTGGATTTGGGGAGAGGGAGGGTAACGAGATTTGCGAGTAGGCAGCGCACTCCAGCCCCCCGCCCCGGGGGTGAGCGGTGTTGGAAGGGTGAAGGCGCAAGGGTCCTGGGCAGGGCGCGCCCTCGGCGAGAACCTGCGCCGAGAGGCCGGGACGGGCGCTGGCCGCCGCGCCGCCGGGACCCACCTGCCCTGCCCGGGGCCGCGCGCCCGGCTCCGGCCCTTGTCGGGCGGCGAGGGGAGGGGGCGCGGTCGGCGCGGGGGGTGGGGCGGGTGGCGGGCGCGCGGCTTCCCCGAAGGCGGAGGCGGGGCGGGCGGGCCCCGGGAGGCGTGGGGGGCGGACCCGCCCGCTGCCCGCGCTGCTCGCTCGCCCGCCTGCCCGCTCGCACTCGGTCGCGCCGCGGGGCAGGCATGGGAGCGGAGCGCGCCCTCCCGGCGCCCACACCTGTCTGAGCGGCGCAGGAACCCCGGCCGCGGCGGGCAGCTCGGCGCGGGTGAGTGCGGGCGCGGCCCGGGCGCCCTCCCGGACGCGGCGCGGCGTGGCGCGGGAGGAGCGGGACAATGGGCCGGTGCGCACGGGGTGGGGTGGCTGCGGGGCGCACGGAGGACGTGGCCCGGGCCGCCCCCGGGCTGGGGGGCTGGGGGGCTGGAGGGCTGGGGCCCGCCGCAGGAAGAAGTCCGCGGAGGCTCGAGGGCTGCTGGGCACTTGGATTCACCCACTGTCACCCGGGAAGCGGGCGGGGAAAGAAGGTTCGGAAGACACTGCTGTCTGGGATGCCTGGTGGGACTGGGAGTGGAGAGAGCCGGCTCTGGGCAAGCTCTCCCCCGGGTGGCAACACCCCACCTCCTACACACACCACAACCGCCACTACTTGTTCGCCTTGAGTTTTGCGTGTATACGTTCCACCAAGATCTGAACATTAAAGTTTAACCCTGGCACGTGGCTGTGAACGCACCTTAGCGAGCAAGGACAGGGCGGTGGACACGGGCTGGGGACTAGGATCTTTCCTCCAGAGCCTTAGTGAAGGACGTGTGCTTCCCTAAGAAACTAGTGTCTGTGAACTAGTTGTTAAAAGCCAACACTTCTTCAGCCTGTGGTCCTCCATCACGAGGTAACTTAGGAATAAAAGTTTGAGAAAAAGTTTAAAAAGTGTCTTACAAGAGGAGGGAGAACTGTGTAGGTGCAGGAAAACCGCCACTCCCCATCAGAGTACAAATTTGGTTTGCTTTCACCAGAAAAGAGCTGATAAAAATCCTGTTTGTTTTATTGCCCTTTGGGCGACACCCAGGAGATTTCAGAAACAGCCCGTAGGGGGTGGAAAGCTCCCGCTTAGTGTTGGCATGGGGCTGACTTCTCTCAGCTCCTGAAATTGAACTTGAGGGGTCCCCCCCCCCAAGCACTTTTTAGGATCAGATAGGCCAAAGTGAGAATCGTTTTTACGAGTGGTGGTGCGAGAAGGAGTTAAATTCGTAGTCTGAAGGCAGCTGTGGCCAAAAGCTGAATGCCAACTTAATATCAGGATATTTATTGCACTTGCTCCAGGGTCCTATTTGTGCATAAGGGCATTCAAAATAGACTTACCGCTGTCTCGCAAGACGTCTCTGTTAGGCAGGAGTGCATAGAGGGGGAGTGGGGAGGAGGCACTTGGGAAATGCCACAGAAAGCCCTTCTCTCTACTTGTGGAAGTGTTGGTGATCATATGCACACCATCTGCATTTCAATACATTGTTTCTCTTGTGCTGTCTCATATAAAGTCAAGAGGTACGTTTTCATCCCTTCCTGTGCCTGAGCTGCAAAGGAAGCATTCTTCCAAGGTAACTAATATGGATCTCATTCTGTAACACCGACAGCTTATTCAGGTAGATGGTGAATGGTGGGCGCATTTTTCCGTCCGCAGCATAAATGCCAAGGAGGCCATTAGTGGGTCTGGGAGCATTGCTGGGCCCGCTCTGCCTTGTTTCAGAGTCTCAGGTTCCCCTCCATGTTTCTTCTCATAGATCCCTTAGGATTCAGTTCACCAGGCATTATTCAGGCGTAACTCCCACTGACTTGGGGTGGGGAGGGGGATTTGTTTCTCATGGATGCACCATTGACAGTTTTATACCCTCTGTTCTTGTACTGCTGCCAGGTTTGTCCCCAGTCACTGGGGCAGTTCATTTTGCCTAAAATCTGATAGAGAAGTTAAGCTTCTATTGCCCACAAGATTATGTTTAGGGTGGCTGCACTTGTAAATGCCCTGCATTTCTTTCCTGTACGGGACTGTAATTCTTAAGCCATTATGCGATCAGGTCTGTTTTCCTTTAACAGATTCAGGGACTTTGGAAAATGAGAGCAAGCCTGGCTACAGAGCTTTGTTCATTTTTAGGTATTTGCTTTAGGAATTAGTCTGGTTTCACTGTTCAGTGTCCCTGGCCACAGATTCCATGGGAAACCCTTTGTTCATGCTTCCAACTGGTGTCCAAAACCTCTGTCTTCACCAACTTTCCCACTGTTTCTCTCTGTCATGACTGTGTATAGTAGTCACAGGAGTTCATCCGTTGTGCAATAGTTTACACGTTGTCCCCCGGAGTAGATGTTCCCTCCCAGCCCTTACTGGCTGTAGGAGTTGTAGCTTTCTCCCAAACACGTGCCCTCTGGAGGAGGCCTGTGTTGCTGCAGTTCTGAAGTCTAAGGTGCAGAACTAGAAGAGAGCAGTTGTGGGCCCAGTCTCCAAGGGGATGAGTGTTGTTTGCACATCTGATAACGCGAGTTGTTCCCTCACCGTAAGGTCAGTGGTGAGCTCCTGAAGTGGCCGCGTCCTCATGAGGTATGCGCATGTTTCGACAGTGGGCAGCGGGACAGTGGCTCACAGTGAGTGATGGAGCGGGGGCTGTGTAATCCGCTTGTGAGTCAGTATACAGAGTTGGGAAAGGAAAACAGTTTCTCTATTACCAAGCGTGGTGAGAAAATATTTGCCTCCCTCAATTTTCCATTCTGCTTTGCCATTTGGGTGAAGCGATGCACGAACATACTTAGCCGAGAACTTTAAAAGATAAATATGTGTATGAGGGATTCTTATCCTGTACAAAGGCTTATTCTTAAAACGAAATGTTGTAGACCTGAATTTTCTTCATCCAGATTTAGATACAATCAGGTAAGACTTGGACATCTTCATTCCTTGTTCAAGGTGTGCATTTTCCAGACAATTCTGTAAGGGTAAGGTGATTCATATGTAAAGAGAGAACTTAAAGTTATGTAACCCATTTAGTTACCTTTCCAGCTGTGAGCTTATGAATGTTTTTATTACATCTGTTTACATGCTAGAGTGTTTCTATTTAAATAACTGGGCATGGCACAGGCTTACCTAGAGCTGATAAAAATGGAAACAATGATTATTTGTCTCCTGGGGAATTATTCTATAATCAGGTGAGTCGAGAAATTAATGCAAAGCCACCCACCTGATTTTAAAGCATCACCGTTCTCCTTGGTGTGTGATTAATGGGGAAGGGGCTAAGGAAGGTGTGAGGGCCTCGGGGAGCAGACGCCTTAACTGACCTGCAGCAGGTCAGTTCCCACTCTCCTGAGAGCATTCACACCCAGACATCCTTCCTTCCATTCTTGAAAGCCGCCCTCTTCTGGAGGCCTTTGCTTTCTTTGATGACTGATCAGGGAAATCTTGTCACCCAGATAAGCAAGGGATTAACATGGTAAAGTTTCCTTTTTCTTTTCCCCAATGCCCCCACCCTCCAGAGCAGGGGTTCTCAAACTATGGCCAGCGGGCCACATGAGGCCCGCGGAAAACATTTATCTGGCCCGCCGGGTGTTTTTGCCACCGCTGCCTGTTGCTTAGCAGCCGACTAGTTTTTTTTAAAACTATAGTCAGGCCCTCCAACAGTCTGAGGGACGGTGAACTGGCCCCCTGTTTAAAAAGTTTGAGGACCCCTGCTCCAGAGTTTCCTAAAGGTAAGCCCCTGCCTGAGCTGTGGCTGGCTGCACACATGCTATCTGTGAACAGCATAGCGCCTGCCCTGGACTTTTTGTGACTCTAGAAAATTATAAAATTAGAGACTCCTAGGCCTAAAAAGACCAGCGCTGAGAAGACTAAAGAGATCACCTGGTGCCCTGGCCAGTGTGGCTGGGTGACCTCCCGTGCACAGAGAGGTTGCTGGTTGGATTCCTGGTCAGGGCACATGCCCAGGTTGTGGGCTCAATCCCCAGTGGGGGGAGGGCGCGTGTGTGCAGGAGACAGCTGTTCAATGTTTCTCTCTTTTCCCTTCCTCTCTAAAAATCAGTAACTATTCTTTAAGAGAGAGAGAGGGAGAGAGAGAGATATCACCTGGTATTCATAACAATTTTTAAGCCACCCTAAACACACATTAGGTAAAGGAGAGGACAATTTATGAAGTTAGAACTTCAATATGATGTCACTTTTAAACCCATCTGGGGACCTGAGCGCACACAACTTTATTTCCCAATTTCTGATCAGGTTTTTCTTTTTTGTTTGTTTTGTTTTTAATGAATCAATGCAGAATAATCTGAGCTGCATTAATTTCTAAATCTAAGTTAAAATTTTTAAAATGCAGTTTTATAGCTTTTAGAGTTACATAGAAACTTTAATCAAGATAGAAAATGTCAGTCTAACCGGCATGGCTCAGTGGTTGAGCATGAACCAGGAGGTCATGGTTTGATTCCCAGTCAGGGCACATGCCCGGGTTGTGGGCTTGGTCCCCAGTGTGGGGACTGCAGGAGACAGACGATCAATGATTGTCTCTCATCATTGATATTTCTATCTGTCCTTCTCCCTTCCTCGCTGAAATCAATGTATGTATTTTTAAAAGGTAGGAAATGTCAGAACAAGGTTGTACCCCACAAGTTAATAGATTTAAGTAATAATATAGGGAACTTGTAAACAATGTTTCAAACTTATAGAATCCCTGGTTTTTGAGGTATTGAAAAAGCTTAGTTCTAAGGGATTAGAACTTCACCTTGCCTTGTGGTTTTGCAGTTCTTATAGATGGCAGACTCCTTAACTGGCTAGATGCCCAGAATTTAACTTGTAAGGACTCTGAATTGGTAATATTATCTAATTCTCATTAGATAATACTCTGTCTAGAATAGTAATATTCTTTGGTACACTCTTTAGCCCTCTCTAGCAGCACTGATTTGTAAGTGATTTGTAAGTTATCCTAGACGTTCTTGGCTTGGTCATCCATCATTTTGCTGAAAAATAAATTTGATCCTATATCAAGAGGCTGGAGTGAAGCTGTGGCTAGTGAGAGGGCCTAGCTAACTGCCCAGTGCACACACTCAGGAAAAGACTTGTTCTAATTTCTCCATACCCACTAACTCTCATGAACTGACTTGTAAAAACATTGTTTCTTTTTTGAAAGACAGACTTTGAAAAATCAACAACAAGGAGAGGTATGCTCATGCTTCAAGGTCTTTGAAAGTCTTTTTCCTTTAAAATTTGTATTGGTTTTTAGAGAGAGAGGAAGGGAGAGGGAGAGAGAGAGAAACATTGATGTGAGAGCAATAAATTGATAGGCTGCCTCCTGCACACACCTGCACTGAGAATGGAGCCCATAACCCAGGGACACGTGCCCTGACCAGGAATCAAAGCAGCAACCTTCTGTGCACTGGATGACACCCAATCAACTGAGCCACTCCAGCCAGGGCAAAAGTATTTTTTAAACAGGGGTTACCTATAGGCAAAGCACTTGGAAAAATGAAATTAGAGTTAATTTTGCCTGAGAGGGCGTTAATTCATGAATGCAAGGCTCCTAGATGGGTCCTAGTTCCAGACTCTTTCCTACTGTTCTCTTCCCTGATACCCTTGTCAAAGGACTATTTCAGTGTTTGGACAAATGGGTGAAGCTAAAGACAAGCCCCACTGGAGCGATTCTGCTACAGTAGATAATTCAAACTCTCTATTCCCAGCATCCAGTTAACATGCAAATTTCAGGTTTGGGGTTTGAAGATGCATGATCTAGATCAGCCGTGGGCAAACTACGGCCCGCAGGCCAGATCCGGCCCGTTTGAAATGAATAAAGCTAAAAAAAAAAAGATTGTACCCTTTTATGAATGATGTTTACTTTGAATTTATATTAGTTCACACAAACACTCCATCCATGCTTTTGTTCCGGCCCTCCGGTCCAGTTTAAGAACCCATTGTGGCCCTCGAGTCAAAAAGTTTGCCCACCCCTGCTCTAGATAATAAGATGAGCATATTTTATGAGCACTGTTATGTTCATCATGCACACCAAAAATATTATTGACAACTTAGGATAATACATAGCATAATAAGATCTCATCTCCTCCTTTCTCTCTCTCCCCTAAAAATTATATTTTGAAAACAGGAATACTTGGCAGCTTGCACCTCTGTCTGGAGTCTGTGTTTTCTTTCTTAAGACTAGCTGAAGTAACACTTGACCTACCACATCTGCTGCTCAATGTTAGCCGGCATTAACGTTCTCCACATTAGTCGAAGGAAGGAGGGGGTGGTGTCTCGGGGCCCAAGATGCAGCCTCGTGGGAGGTACATGATTCCTCCTAGTACATATCACACTTGGCAGGGATTCTGGTGTGGGGGTACTTAGTCACCTAGACAGCAACTTACATAGAGAAAAGGCTGTCCAAGCCCTAGATATGCCCAAGAGCTGGGTCCTCGCCCAGGAGATGGGAGCAATTAGGTACAGAGCCATCCCCCGAAGTCTACATGGTCGTCCTCACCACACCTACCCCACCTATAAAGTTGGCCTGTACTAGCCTTAGCACCCCCTGCCTTGTCTACCTGGAACTTTCATCTTTTTTTTTAGTTTATTTTTTATTGTCAGTGGTACAGATGTCCCCCATTTCTCCCCTACTCCCCCCTCCGCCCAACCCCCACCCCACCCCAGGCCCTCACCTCACTATTGTCTGTGTCCATGGGCTACGCATATATGCACCTAGTTCTTTGGTTAAAGAACTTTCAGTCGTTTGTGCATGCACCCCATGATTTAAAGGATTTAGAGAAATAATCAGATGTAGTTCCTGCCCACAAAAGGACCCATGGATCCTTCCTATTTGAAAAAATGGAGAGAAGCAGTTTCAAGGAATCAGGAAGCCCCAAGGAACTGGCTTTCCAAGACCCCCTGCCTGCCTTTCCCATCCCTGTCCTCCCTGACAGAAGTGGAATCAGACAAGCACACCCCCACCAGGGATGGAGCCCACAACCCGGGGGCACATGCCCTGACCAGGAATTAGACTGGCAACCTTCTGGTACACTGGACAATGCCCAACCATCCAGTGCAGCAGGGGGGAGAGAGAGACAAGCACAAGGATCCCAGAGGTTGGTGGGGCGCCCACATTTGTAGAAATACCATGTGTGGATAATGGGGATATGGACTGGCATGCTCAGCTGGACTACATCAGCTAGCTCAATGGCCCCCCAAAATTGCAAATGGGTCTGTACTTCCGAAGAGGGAGAGGGTGAGAATAATGGAACAGTTTCCTTCTGACTCCTGCTACATTCCACTAGCCTCTTGAGACCTAACCCCGCCTTGGCCTAGTTTTGGGATGTCTGAGCATGAATGAATTACCTCACCTGTTAGTCAGCTTCCCTTGAATAGAAGGTTCAGAGCCATTCAAAACCGACTGATGCTTCGACATCTGGGGAAGTTCTACTTCCCGTCTTCTTTTTTTTTGTTGTTTTTCTTGTGGGGTGATTGATCTCAGGCTTTAAACATACCTTTCAGGATGAAATCCAAACTCCTTCATCTCCTAGACTCAGCCCTTCACAATCCAGCTCTTGCCTGTTGCCCCCGTCACTTCTTCTGTTCCACCCTTGCGGAGCTAAGCATGATTCCTGAAAGGACATGCCCTGTCGCAGGGCTCCTTGTCCTCACAGATGGTTGCTTCCTCTAAGAGGCCCCTTCACTCTGTCTTCTGTGACCTAACTTCTGTTCAGCTTCAGCACCCATCCCCAGCCTCACCTCCTCTGGAACCCCTCCCCTGTTCTTCTTACTCCCATAGCTGACTTCATGGCCTTTCTCTGAGCTACCACATCACCCTCATCCATCTCTGTCATTAGCGCTCAGCAGGTATCATTCAAAAACAGGATTTTTTTGAGCCACGTCAATCATTCGCTCAGCCTTTCATGCACACAGTAAATAAATAAATCGGTGTCGAGTGCTAGCGTAGGCCCAAATTCAAGGCATTTAGACTAGCTGGGACCATAGATACAAAGGCCTGAAAAAGTAACCAACAGGGACAGTCATGATGCGATCGACCTTTGACTAAGGTCCTGCTGGTATAAGACAAAACCTATAGGAAGAAGAAATATTTTATATGTTAGAGGCCTGACTACTCTGGCACTAAATTTATAATAGTTAAGATTGTTCTAAATTCAAAGCAAAAAAACAAAGAAACACACAAAAAAACGCAAAAGTCTTATATTCTTCTAAATGCACCCAGTATTTAGAGGCGATGGGGGTCCCCATACGAGTGACACCATGGAGCTATCCCTCCTTCTGCGTGTCACTCAGCAAGCTGAGGAATTTAAATTTACTCTCTGCGTGAGCAAGTTGCTCTGTAGATGCTCCAAGTTCATGCTTTAATGAGAATGAGAGGAAAGAAAGGCACGAAGGTTTAGTCTGAAGCACAAAGAGGCTCAAAATTACCCGGAAATTGAGTCTGGTCCATCAGTTCATCTGGGGATTGATGACCCTACGCACACTGCCCTGCAGTGGGCTGTCCTCAGGGGCATCTTCCACATAGAAGGGAATGAGCACCCGACTTGGTTTTGGACACCAGGCCATGGGAATGTTCCAAGGCCAAGCCCTTGCATTGTAGTGAAACCATCATCTCGGGATTCCTCTCCACACCCTGATTCCTGTGGAGGGTTTGCAGACTTAGAAACAATGACAGTCCAGCTGGCATGGCTCAGTGGTTGAGTGTCGACCGATGAACCAGGAGATCTCGGTTTGATTCCCGTTTAGGGCACACGCCCTGGTTGTGGGCTCGATCCCCACTGAGGCAGCGTGCAGGAGGCAGCTAATCAATGATTCTCTCTCTGTCGCTCCCTCTCCCTTTCTCTCTGAAGTCTACACATATATATATGAAACAATGACAGGCATGCCGTTGACTGCGTCTGCAGTAAACCAGCACTTGGCCCCTTGCCCTCCTGACCCGCTTGTCTTTGTTCCCACAGAGAGTGGTGCTCAGCATGGCGGGGATTCCAGGGCTCCTCCTCCTCCTCGTGCTCCTCCTCCTTCTCTGTGCTGTCGGGCAGGTGAGCCCCTCTGGAGCCCACTGGAAACCCACCTGGCCTGCTTACCGCCTCCCCGTCATCTTGCCCCAGTCCACTCTCCACTTAGCCAAGCCAGACTTCGGGGCCGAAGCCAAATTGGAAGTGTCCTCCTCATGTGGACCCCAGTGTCATAAGGGAACCCCACTGCCCACTTACGAAGAGGTCAAGCAGTACCTGTCTTATGAAACGCTCTATGCCAACGGCAGCCGCACAGAGACCCAGGTGGGCATTTATGTCCTCAGCAGTGGTGGCGGCGAGTCTTCGGGCAAGTCCCGGAGGAAGCGGCAGATTTACGGCTACGACAGCAGGTTCAGCATTTTTGGGAAGGACTTCCTGCTCAACTACCCCTTCTCGACATCGGTGAAGCTATCCACAGGCTGCACAGGCACCCTGGTGTCGGAGAAGCACGTCCTCACGGCTGCCCATTGCATACACGATGGCAAAACCTACGTGAAAGGAACCCAGAAACTCCGCGTGGGCTTCCTGAAGCCCAAGGTTAAAGATGGTCGAGGGGCCAAGAACTCCAGCGCAGCCGTGCCCGAGAAGATGAAATTTCAATGGATCCGAGTGAAACGCACCCATGTGCCCAAAGGTTGGATCAAGGGCAATGCCAACGACATTGGCATGGATTATGACTATGCTCTCCTGGAACTGAAAAAACTCCACCAGAGAAAGTTCATGAAGATCGGGGTGAGCCCTCCCGCCAAGCAGCTGCCGGGGGGCCGAATCCACTTCTCTGGTTATGACAATGACCGACTGGGCAACTTAGTGTACCGCTTCTGCGACGTCAAAGATGAGACCTATGACCTGCTCTACCAGCAGTGTGATGCCCAGCCCGGGGCCAGTGGGTCAGGGGTCTACGTGAGGATGTGGAAGAAACAGCAGCAGAAGTGGGAGCGAAAAATTATTGGCATCTTTTCAGGGCACCAATGGGTAGACATGAATGGTTCTCCACAGGATTTCAACGTCGCTGTTAGGATCACGCCTCTCAAGTACGCCCAGATTTGCTATTGGATTAAAGGAAACTACCTGGATTGCAGGGAGGGGTGACACGTTCATCCTTCCTGTGGCACTTAAAGGTCTTCGTATCCTTATTTTAGGAGAGGCCACATGTTCTCAATGGTGTGTGTGTGTGTGTGCGTGTGTGTGTGTGTGTGTATGTAATGTGTCATAATATCTTTTACACCACTTTTTAAAATTGCAAGATGACTGGCATCATGATTTGAAAATCGGTTTGTGTATCATGTCATATCATTTGAGCAGTTGGCAAGCCTACTTTTGCATAGAAATAAAAAGCATACTGATGTTTGGGGCAGTGGGGACTCTAGCGATTAAGTTAATCTTTCACTTTTTGAGAATTTTGATTTTTGTTTCATCTGAACTTGTTGCAAAGGTTTATATTAAATATGTGGCATACAGGAGATATAATTTCTAATGTGTGTATAGTGTGTACTTTCTCCTGAGAGTCATCTTATTTTTGTTTTGTTTGTTTTTTAAATTCCTAATCACTAGTGTTTCCAGATGGCAGTGTTCCCGGCTGCATACAACACATGGTACCTTTCACAGCACGTCTGAGACAGGCAGTTCCCATATTTTGGATTGGGAGCATCTGCGCAGTAGTCCTTGATCAGTAAAATAATTTGTTGATGATGTTAGTACACATTAAATTATACCTTACAGTCAGTCAGTACCCAAGGTGTTTTCAGTTTTGAAATAGTTCCTCTTCCAAAGATTGTTGCTCTACGTTTGGGGAAGACTTTGCATATGGCCCACCCCAGAGTAGGCTAGATGGTTGATGCCAGTACTTCCAGGATTTAACAGGATTTCACTCACATTTCTTGAACTAGCTGTTTTTCGGAAGACAAGAATCGGGGCCTCATTTGAGCAGGCTGTGTTGCTTCCCAGCGAACAGTTGTGGTCACACTACAATCATTGCATTTTCCCCCTGGAGTGTAGCACATCTCATGTTTTATCATTTGGATGGAGTAATTGAAAATGAATTAAATTCCAGAGAACAATGGATGCATTGCTCGGCAGATGTCACGGCAGAATGAGGACTTGTTTGGAGCCTGGCACAGTCACACGGCCTAATCAGAATTATTTCGCATACTTTTCAGGGTGCTTTTGGGGAGCTGTGTGCTTGGGTCATTTGGACACTTTTCTCTTGTACTTTACTTATTTTATAGTAAAAATATTTGGAAGGTGCTATAAGAAAAAACATGACTTTTTTCTCCCTTGCTTTCAAAGGGCCTGTTTTACTGGAATACTCTAAGCTGCAGGCACATATAATCAAGTACAGTAGAACAATGGCAAGTGGGAGAAGGCAAAATGGATCAGAATCATCACTCCAATAAGTGCCTTTATGAATGTTTTATCAATAGGAAAATCACAGTAGGTACAGGAAAGAGTTTGACTTATTCTATGTTTTCATTCTTTGCCTCTCAGCCTGAACACTTCTTTTTAAATGGATTACAAATGGGTCACAAGGCAGATGTTTGCTGTTCTCGCTCCGCGGGTAACTTCAGTCCGCCTTCTGACTGTTTGTGGGGACATCCAAATACAATACTGGTGCTTAAACCTCCCCCAGGTGGTTTGGCTTGTGTGTCTCTTGAACTTTTCAGAAGGATAATCCTGCTAAGGCACTCAAGAAATGTACAACCATAGTGCTTTATTTAAATCTCATAAGAAATACTATGCATAGCATCCTAGCCAGTTTGGCTCAGTGGATAGAGAGTCGGCCAGCAGACCAAAGGGTCCCAGGTTCAATTCCAGTCAAGGGCACTTATCTTCGTTGCAGGCTCCTCCCCGGCCTGGTTCCTGGTCAGGGCTCATGCAGGAGGCAACCAACCAATGTGTTTCTCTCACATCGATATTTCTCTCTGTCTTTCCCTCTCTTTTCCACTCTTTCTAAAATATCAATGGAAAAATATCCTTGGATAAGGATTAAAAAAAAAAAAACCTATGCATAGCAAAGAGGTGCAGGGCCACCAGGAATCTTCTGAGTACAATTTGCTTTGGAATCTAGCAAGAATCTAGCCTGAGGAGGAAGAGCGGTCTCCATCTCTATGTCTGGTATTTGGGGGGTTTGTTTGGTTTTGCTTTTGCTTGGTGTAAAGAGGTGTTCACTGAATACCTAGATCGGAACTGATTAAAAAAAAATCAATAAATACACCTTGATTTCTTCATGTCGTTCCTGTGCAAAGGTTAAACTTTCCTCAGCAAGGAGAGGCAGTGGCACAAAGCCAAAATAGCATCAATGTTTAGTGCTCAAGTAGATGTAACTTCACTAAAGAATTGTACCACGTGCTCCAGGCAGCGTACCTCAAGACTGTAAAATCATTCAACGTGTCCATCTTTTCAGTGGTAATAGAAGGAAGCATTGTATTAAACTATCATGGAAGTTGAAATAAAAAAAGGACTCATGATATGAAGATAATTCGTGTATTAATTATACACCCTAAGCATATATTCCCAGTAAGATGAGTAGAATGTTTCCTAAAGTGTGTGCCTTAACCACTCATTCCCCCACATTTTCTACCAAAAATAAAGAGGGCACCGTCACCAAGGAGGAGGGAGATGCCCCTCAGTAGCCCCCCTTTATCAGGGATTCACATGCTTGTTTGCACACGAAAAGCTCTAAGAAGTCCTGTACTGGAGACATGTTAATGATTTAATATCTGCATTTCAATAAACATCTTTGATCACCACAGCCTTGTTTTCTACTTATGAGCAATTTAGTGTTCTAATAAATACATTCTGGGGATTGCTGTGACAGCCTTTGGGTCAAGGTGCACAAAGTCTGATGAGCTCAAAGTGCTGTCAGGTGTCAGTGCCTTTTGGGTTTAACCAGAACCTCGTATCCAGATTTGAAAGTGTTTAGATGAAACGGCAGAGAAGAAACTTGAAAATCATTTGTTGCTGAGTATCAGAAGGTGGTGGCAGAATTTGGGGCACATATTTTCCATAGGCTTTATTTGGAATTTTGAACTTTATAAAGGAAGTAGTCCCGCCCCCCAGTTAATAATACTGTATTGTATATATTTGTGTGTGTGTGGGGGGGGGGGAGACTAAAAAGGTAAAGAAATATAAGCCAGTCTATGGCAGAGTTGTATGTATATTCTTTCAATACTTTTTTTGGACCGGAAATATATTTAAAAACAAAAAACACCCTGGAGAGTAAGTGGGGACATGGGGATCATGCCCTTCACTATGTGTAACTCATCTACCTGCCCCATAGAGGGCAAGCCCCCAGGGACACCTGGGTCAATATTTAAGGTAGTGGCCTCTCTCTGACACCTAGAGGAGTCTTCGGTTCAGAACTTTTGAGGATGACAAGCCTGCACTGGAGTAATGATGCTCTAACCGCCATGTGCTAACATGTAAATGACAGCCACCCAGGGTGTCCAGAGCGGTTCTGACAGCTGTGCCCAGCACTTCCTCTCTGAGGGCGGTCAGCTCCGGGCCAGAGAGCCTAGTGGACAGCTCCTGCACCTTCCTTCTTGCTTGGCCTGAGTCTCACTGTTCATGTCTGCCCTTTCCTTAGTCCTTGTCATGAACCAGATCCAGGATGCCTGGAAATTGCCTCCATTAATTGATTTCCATGGATACTTGGTATTGTGGCCATTTAATTTATCATCTAGAGTGGAATTCTTTTGAGACTGACTGAAGGGGAATTCTATTCCTAAAAAGGCTAGGACAGCAGGTGTGCACCAGGTATGTCCCGGGAAATGAAGCATGTCTGGTCGCCTTAATTGGTAAACCCTTCAGAGCACTTTATGGAATGCAGACCGACAGTCCTCCTTGTTAATCCAGGAGCAACCACAGGGCTGCAGCTAACAGTGTGCCTCATCTCCGGTTTTTATCGTTCCTACTGCATGCCTTCTCCACCTGGATCAGCATTCTGAGGGCCTCTAATAAGGGAAGGAAACATCAAAATTCCTTTTCATGGGGTGAAGTCTAGAGTACATGAGTGGTAAACACAACCATTTCTAGCAGATGAACACACATCTGTGTTTAGTCCACTGTTTCCCAGAGAAGGAAATAAACCAGAGAAGGGAGTAAACAAGGCTGGGAGCTAGGGCAGCAGACTGGTGTGAGGAGATGGTGGTCTTGGAGTTGGGCAGACTGATTCCATAGTTACCTGGTTCTTTTTGGGGAATACATCTCAGTGTGGGTTACTTTAAAACAACCCTCCTATTTGATTCAAAGATCCTCTCTTTTCTGGGTTCCAGCTCCTCCAGTGGGCTGGGGTAGAGCAAAGGAAGAGAGAAAGGGCAAACGTCTGTGTCGTTTCTCAGTGGTTACTACGTCTCAGATAATACCAGCTCTTCCATCCCCCTTAGCTCTCACCTCTGGTGATATAACCCTCTGCCTCCTGTTGTTGGGCACCTTTGTCTGGTAGACAGTCCTCTCTGGTGGTGAAACAGTAAAATAACCCAAGCCTAGCCATTCTCTTCCATGCTGGCCTTACCCACTGGGAGCTCACAGGCTTGCTACACCTGACTGTGAGTTGCCCATTGAGGATTTGGGGGGAAATGCCCCAGACTGAGGGATCTGGAGTACAAGAGCCCTGGCAAGATCAAATTTTGTCTGTTCAAAAGGTGAAATAGGCAAAGGGGTTAAAAAGTTATAAATATATAAAATAAGTCCCTGGGATGTAATGCAGAGTATGGTGATGATAGTTAATAATACTGTATTGTATATTTAGAAGTTGCTAAAAATCTTAAAAGTTCTCATCACAAGAAAAAAAAAGTTGTAACTGAATGGTGACAGGTGTTAACGAGACTTGTGGTGATCATTTTGCAATATATACAAATATCCAATCATTATGTTATGCACCTGAAACTAATATGTCAATTGTATCTCAGTTTTTAAAAAGAGAAAAAGAGTGACACTTAAGTTTGGGGCCTGAGCATGCAGGTAGAGTCCAGGTGCCAATTGCTGAGATGGAAAAGAGGATTGGGGAGAATGAAAAATCAAGAAGCCCTGGCCAGATAGCTCAGTTGGTTAGAGCATCATCCAGGTACTTCAAGGTTCAATCCCTGGTCAAGGCACATACAAGAATTAACTAATGGCCTGGCTGGTGTGGCTCAGCAGTTGAGCATCAACCTATGAACCAGAAAGTCACAATTCGATTTCTGGTCAGTGCACATGCCCGGATTGTGGGCTTGGTGCCCAGTACGGGAGGTGCAGGGGGCAGCTGATCAATTATACTCTGTCATCATTGATGTTTCTATCTCTCTCTCCCTCTCCTTTACTCTCTGAAATCAATTAAAAATATATATATATATATATATATATATATATATATATATATATATATATACACACACACACACACACATATATATTTTAAAAAGAATCAACCAATGCATGCATAAATAAGTGGAACAACAAATCTATGTTTCTCTCTCAAATTAATAAATAAAAAATAAGGAAAATCAAGAATTTTTGTGTTTGTCACATTAGGTTTGAAATGTCTAATAGACACCCAGGTGGACATGTGAGGTAAATAGCCCACTTGTGCAGTGAGGATCTCCGGTTGTAAAGTTCAATGGAAAGATCTTGGATCAGCATGTAGATAGCATTTAAAGTCCCAGAGTAAGATAGTATCACTTGGGAGGGAATGAGGATAATAAGGTTGAGAAGAGGGCTGAGGACAGCATCCCGGTCCACCAACGTTAGAGGTGGGGTTCATAGCAGAAGAAGAGGCTGGGAACAGTTGCCCATGAGGTCAGAGGAAAACCAGGAAAGTGTGGCCTCACATAAACCAATAGGAAAAAGTTTGAAGCCAAGTGTGGGAAAGGGAGGGCAAAGGGCAAGACAAGATCAGGTGGTGTGATAGGCTGTGTTGAGAAATGGCCCTCTCGGTACAGTGGGCAAGGTGGGTGGGGGGCAGGAGACCAGGAGGCATCACCTAGTCCTCCAAGCAGAAGCTCACCTGTGCCTCTCTGTTCCCACTGCTCAGCACAGGCTCTGCTCCATCCCTGCCTGCAGGACTGGTTGCTTGATCAACTGAATCCTCCTGTGAGCCTTGGGACAGCTCTGCCAACAGGAAGTGCAAGGATCCAGGGCCTCACTCTCCCTGGGGAAGTCCTGGCTTCTAAGGGCCATGAAAACGTGGATGCAGGGAGGCACATGGCCATCCCCTCCTGTCCAGCTGATGCTTTCTGAGGGCAGAAAGTGCACCATGACTCTTCAGTGTGGTGTGTGTGTGTGTGTGTGTGTGTGTGTGTGTGTGTGTGTGTGCGTGTGTATCGAGTGTGTAAAAATACCGAGTGCTCTCTTAGTCTTGATTTATCACTGCCCCCTTGTCTTCAGACTAACAGGACCAGAGCTCTCTCTTCCATAAAGAGCCAGGACAGTTCTGAGAACTAGCGAGTTCCAGTCCAATGAATCAAGACTGAAGTGTTTGCATTGGAGAGAATGAGGAGAATCTCAGAAAATGAAATAAACAGAGCAAGTGGCTGGAGCTGGAGAAGCAGCCATGGGAACAGTGGCTCGGCCTTGCCGTCCACAGCTCTGTCTTCTTCAGAGGCCTTCCCTGGACGTCTTCTCTAAAAATCCAGCCCTCGGAGTGGGGGTTCTTCCTTCCCTTCCCCAATTTATTGTCTCGGGTCAGCACTAATCACTCTCACATATCCCATATTATATTTATTTCTCTTGTCGTCCTTCTCCACCACTAAAATGTGATTTTGTGTGGGCAGGGATTTTTGTCTGTTGTATCCCCACACTTAGAGCAGTACCTGGCACATAGGTTCTCAATACATAATGTTTCTAACTGAATGATTGAACAAATAACCCTAGTAGCTTTACACAGCCTGTATCATAGCATTTCTTGGTCTTAGATATTTCTTGTGTTCAAATATATTCTAGAATAAAACTCTTGTGATGTCTTGTACCCATTCCGTTCTGTTCCATTCCATTCCATTCCAGCATGCATTGCACTGCTGTTGTTTTATGTGTGTCTGTCTCTCACTAGACCCTGAGCCTTGTAAAATCATCTTCCATTGTCGGGCCCTCGGTCTAGCACAGAAAATATTTGCTGGGAAAACAAATGGATGTCTGTTATGAGTTAGCCTGTGGCCCAGAGAGGCTTTCCTCTCCCACATCTCACATGTAATCGAGCAATGTGTTCCTTAGATGGCTGCGCTGTCCATGCCCTTCTCTCCATGGGCCTGATTCTGGCCCTTAGCCTCTGTCCTATAGACTATCATAGCAGACTCCAAACTGCATCCTGAGTGTCCCAGCTCACCCACAGCTGTCCAAGGCCACTCCCCTATGTGTCCTGTTGACTAGACTCTGACCACTAGAGGATAAAGCTTAGTTTTTTAGCCTGGGATCCACCACCCCCCAATATGGTGGTCAGGTTCATCCCCGATTGCCACCCAGTCATACAACCAGGCTTCCAGGAAGTTGTACTGATTGTATCTGTGTTTTCAAGCCTCTCCTACTACTAAGCTCTCCTGCTCAGCCTGGGGTGCCCTTCCCCATCTCTGCAATTATTCAATCATTCATTCAGCAACAAGTCCACGGTGCCAATGATGTGCTCATACCCGAGCTGCAGGAACAAATGGGACACAGCCCAGTGCTTGAGATGTCCCTGTGTCTTCTCCTTGTGAGGTCACTGTGGTCGTGACTCTTGCTCTGTCTCCCAGGTGGTAAGGCTCTGTAATCACCCTCTCTCCACGTCTGTCTGGGCGTCAGTGAAGTGGAATTGCCACTTTGTAAATTGAACTAATTCAATGTTCCCCTCACATTTTAATAAATCTTTGAGTTAGATTGTCCTGCCTGGTCAGTGCATTTGTTTTCTGGGATTTAGTCATCCTTGCTCTACATCCAGTTCCCTGATGGAAAATGCCATGTTTGGTAAATATAACTGAAGCATGACTAATATCCTCCGTGGATAAGCCATTCTTAGACATAAGGACTTTGTCCTTTAAAAGTGACGCGTTTAACTACTGCAGGATATCTGCCAGACCAGCCAAACACAGACCTGGATGATCCCACAGAAATGCCACCAGTTTTTTATTCTCATGGGAAAAAATGTGTTTGTTAATCAACTATAATATATCAGGAAGAATGCATTCGATTCCTTCATTATATTTTTACTGAACAGCTCCTTTATGCCTCTTTAAGTTCTTCAAGCTATTTAATATCCCACATTATCTTCATTTCCATTCATCTGAGATTTCAAAAATGGGAAAATGCTATGGACATTTATCTGGAAAAAATTTTTTTACTTAAAACTCCAATCTATATATACAAAAGCCTAAGTGACTGGTCGACCAAATGACCGAATGACCGGTCAACCGGTCGAATGGTCGCTGTGACATGCACTGACCACCAGGGGGCAGATGCTTAACGCAGGAGCTGTCCCCTGGTGGTCAGTGCGCTCCCACAGTGGGAGTGTTGCTCAGCTGACCAACAGGTGCCAGACGCAGGGCCACCGCAGTCCAGAGACTGCAGCAGAGCAGCAGTAAACCTACTGAGCAGTGGTGGTGGCAGGCGCAGCAGGGCTGGAATGAGCAAGAGCGGCAGGCAGGAACAGCTGGCAGCATTGGACTGCCAGTTTCAGCCTGATCCCCGCAGGCCACGCCAAGGGACCCCACCGGTGCACGAATTCATGCAATGGGCCTCTAGTTATTTATAATACCCATTGTGTGAGCCCTGGAAGGGTAGCTCAGTGGGATAGAGTATCATCCCTATATGTCAAGATTGCGGGTTCGATCTCCAGTCAGAGCACACACAAGAATCAATCAATGAATGCATAAATAAGTGAAACAACAAATCCATGTTTCTCTCTCACTGTGTCTCTCTAAAATCAATCAATAAAAATAAAATTATAATATCCACTGTGTGAAAGGATAAAACATCTAATGATCACATTTCAGTCTCTAAATCTGGATATTAAGATTTGTGATCAGATTTCTTTTTTTTTTTTTTCAGATTTCTTTTCAGCCCATATTTTTTCAAATGGCCCATTTTTGCTTGGAAATATCATTTTTTGGAGTAAGAAAGTCTGGTTTGATTTTAAAAATTATCTTCCTACTGTGAATTTCTGTCTCCCTGCACATTTTCTTTTCATTTATAGTGTGTATTGAGTCATTCTTTTCTTAACTCTGGAGCCCCGTAACTCCTTTATATAGTATTTTTTAGATGCCATTTAAAAAAATATTTTCTTTGAAACATTATTGATCTGTCTAGAGAGTCAAGTTAGTGATTTGGCCATTTTTTAAGTTCTTTATGTTACAAGTGAAAAGATGAAAAACAAAGCAAGAGATTCTGTGACTACAGGTAGCACTCTTCTAGTGGCTGGCTGGCATTTTTGAGACCAAGCTCTACACTTTTATTGAAGTGCTCCATATTTCTGGCTCACTGATTGTCACCACATTCTAGAAGAGGGACAGAGAGGCTTGTCTGATGGACCTGACACCAATTAGTTTCTTTTGTAGAGGGTGTCGCTAGTCAACTCCCCTGTTTGCCACTGGCCCACTGACTTTTTATAGCCAGTGAAAACCCATCCAAGGAGTCTGCGATTTCCTTGTGAATTTGTTCTTATAAAGACTTTACATTGGTTGAGGCATTCATAAAATAAAGAAGGATTTATTGAGTGCCTGCTACATGCGAGACACTTATCTAAGTACTTTACATATGTTATTCACTTACTTCTCACTACAAACCTATGAAGTAGGCATTGATTTTTATCCCCATTTTAGAGATGGGGAAATTGAGGCACATAGAAGTTAAGCAACTTGGAAAAAAAACACACAAGAAAACACCGCTAAATTGGGATTCCTATCCTAGCAGTCTGCCTCCAGAGTTCTACTTGCTCCGGTTCTACTTATAGCAAGGGATCAGGGGACCACAGAGTTACTAACCACATGTCCTGGTTGGGGGAGGGGACAGCAGGGTATGCAGGACAGAGCAAGAGCTGTTTGATCCTTGATGAAGCTTCGATTTAATCCCTGTGAGCAACTGGTTAGCATATGGAAAGAAGATGCACTAGGGCAAATATGTGCGCGTAACTGCAAAGATGCATGACATACCTGAGAACTTGTAACCTCGGTACAAGTATAACACAGATCATGCAGGACTCTGTTCCTTTCTATGCGAATGAGCGCTCAATTTTCTTCACACTCTTTTCATATGAAATGTATGCCCTTAATTAAAATCTATTTAAAAGTGGCCAACGTTCGGATGTTTCTCAAATGCCTTGCGGAAGGGACCTAAGTGTATAAGATACACTGTCGTTCTAATTTTGTTGTTTGTCATGATAACATAATTCTGAACAAAGCTTATTTTGATAAGTGTCTTTGACCATTTAGGGAGCCTTTTTCTCTCTCAGTCAAAAAATAACTCCCCAAATTAAACGACGGTTTCAAATACCTTGGCCTGCAGATTCAGACTAAATGATCTCAGATTTCTTCAAGTTTTGAAAAGTATACTGTAAAAAAAAATCTCTCCCCAAGTGAACTTGCCTTTGCTAACTGTGCTGACCTTTGCACATGCTTGCATCGCCCCCTCCTGGTATATTTAAGTTATGACTATTTCTCGAGTTCTCAAAGGTAACTCGTGGTTGGTTTGGTTATTTGTTTTTCAAACACAGCATCTTCAAGTGAAAAGTGAACCATGTGCAAATCGACCCAGACATTCAGTGGTGATCAAGACACGTTCTGGACGATGGCCATGAAGTCTTTCCTTTAAGTTTGTGTGCTTGCTTTTCCCCTTTGTCCTCTGTCTGGAACCATGTTGTTGCTTGTTCACCTCTCACTTTCCTTTGTCAATATCCCACTGGAATGGTGCCAGGTAATCTAGGGACACAGCGATGACTTACAGGCGACTCTGTGCCATGAAAATGCCAGTGAGGCCTGTTGGATGCTGCTGTGTGGGAGCCCATACTCTCACCCACATAAACAAGCCACTGCTCAGAGGCCTCAGTCAGCCCAGGCTTCTTGGCTCCTTGTGGGCAGCTGGGGCTGTGACTTGCTGGCCCAGCCACTTGAGCATTATTCAAATAGGGGGGAAACCTCTGAGGTTCGGCAGAAAGCCCGGGAAAGGCCCAGCCAGCGCATGGACCTGGCCCTTGCAGAATGCTGGGCTCCCTGCCCCTTAGACCAGAACCAAGGAACTCAGTGCAACACACATCATTACTCCAAACAACCTTTCTTAATAAACAAAAAGCCAATATTTGGCTCAATTCGAAAAGTAAAAGTACCAATAAAATTGTTTTAAGTAAAATAGTTTTATTAAAAGATTAACAAACAAACACTTGCTTTTATCTGAATTTTAAAAGGAGGACTGAGCTCTAGCTGGTTTGTTTCAGTGGATAGAGCGTCAGCCTGCAGAGTGAAGGGTCCCTGGTTCGATTCTGGCCAAGGGCACATGCCTTGTTGCAGACTTGATCCCTGGCCCTGGTCAGGATGTATGCGGGAGGCAACCAATTGATGTGTCTCTCTCATATCGATGTTTCTCTCTCTATGTCTCCCCTCCCCCTCTAAAAATCAATGGAAAAATATCTTTGGATGAGGATTAATAATAAATAAATAAATAAATAAATAAATAAACAAACAATTGATATCACCGGTGAAATGAAGATGAATAAAGAAAGGATCCTTATTTAAATGCAAAATAATGTCTATACAATGGGACTAGTGATTTCTTTCCAGCATGTTGTTGTGAGAATCTATATATATAAAAGGCTAATATACTAAGTGTCCGACTGTCTGACTGGTCGCTATGATGTGCATTGACCACCAGGGGGCAGACACTCAACGCAAGAGCTGCCGTGACCTGCAGTGGACATTTACAGAGAAACAGCACTGGGGACCTGGCACCCACAAAGCAACACTCAGCTTCCTCCAAGTGGGACACAGGCCTTGCCACCACTCCAGAGTGACAGCCCACCAAATTGCAGCTGACACTGCCAAGACCCCATGGCACAAAATGCGGTCCATAGACCAGACCAGTGGCTGTAGGCGCTGGGTAATGACATCATGTAGCAACACCTGGCTTCCTCTCCCTAGTGACTAGCATCCTTGGAGTTTCTTCAGCCCAGGAACACGACTTGCTTTATAGCCAGGTGCAAACATTTCACAGTTTAACCAAATGTCTGTGAAACATTTTCATGTACCTCATCTCACTTGATCCTCACAGAAGTCCTGGAGTAGGTAGATAGGAGACTCAGTAGAGTCTGATTTTCTTTTCATTAGCCAGAAAATGGAGATTTAGAAAGTTTAGAAACTTGACCCGACTGAAAAGAAGTAAGGAATGGTGGACCTTGAAAATGACTTCAGGTTTTCTCACTGCGCAGAGTATAGTCAAACACTGCTGCAGTTAAATATTTTACCCTTTGTTCTCCCTGCATGATCTACAATCATAATCTGCTTTGTGTTGATATTTACTGCTGTGTTGCCAACAATTACCCAAAAGAGAAGTTGGGGTGCTTCATTGGGCTGGAAAAAGTTTAGCTACATCAGAAAGCAGGTCTAATTAAGCAAGTTTATCTATATATATAAAGCTTTCACTGGAGCCAATCACACGCATATGTTTCCATCTGTCATTGTCGATCGTGAATTTGGTTGACACTTCTATTATAGAGAAAGGGCAAATAGTGATATTAAAATATTTCTTCTAATTAATTTCCTTTCAATGTGCACAAATTCGTGCACCGGGCCTCTAGTTAGTAATAATAGATATAGTGACCAGTGAATTGTCCAGCACATTATAGGGGTCCATTCATTCAGAAAATATTTATTGAGCAACTATGATATGCAAGGCACTTATTTAAATGAAACCGAAAGAAGTGTGCTCTTGTAAAGCTTGCATGGCAATTTCTCATCCCAAACAGATAACTTAGGGGAGAAATGACTACCATCTTTTAGGGACTTATGTGTCCTGTTGAAGGGGGACTACCATGTTCTATGTGGTTATAGAAAGCAGAACCAGGACCAATGGATGGACTTATAAGGGCGATGTTTTCACTCAATGAAAGGAAGACCCTAGTTTTAATTGGTGCTGAACAGGAAGGGAATGGGCTGCCTCCGGAAGCAGAGAGTGGGTGGGCTGGGGTGCTCTGTCAGTAGAAGTATTTTGTAGGAAATTTAGGACTTAGTGTCAAGGATCTCTGCAGTGTGGGGCAGGTGGGAATACATGAAATCCATTTCCTTCTACCTCGTAGTTCCAAGATGTTGGGACTGGGATGAAAACTTAGGTCATTGGCCAGAACGAGGCTGAGACCACAAAGGTGAGTCAGGGAGTGTAAATTTAGGGTCTGTGCTGGCCACAGGATCCTCTCATCTTCTGCCTCCAGGAGTCGAGCACCTTGGGCTGGATCATCTTGGGTCTGGATCTGACCAGGCTGATGGTGCGGGAGACCCTTTCAGCAGATGGGACAAATTGCTGCTCTAGAAGAGCCAGGAGGGCATCCCTAGAAACTGCACACAAATGTGGAGGGAAAGGGTAATAGTAATAATGGTTACACCTACAATTAACTCAGTGCCTATCTCTTTTAATATAGTATTTCAAATCTGTGAAAACACCCTGAAAAATAGGTATAGTTAATCCTATTTTACAGAACTGAAGGTCTGAGAAGTTAACTAATTAACTAACCCAAGGCAACATTGCTAGTTAGTAGGGAAGCCAGGACTTGAACTCTGTTCTTCCTTTCCTGCACAATACCTCCCGAGTGAGTGATCTGAGCCCGGGACTGAGACAGGAGACCTGGGCTCCACTCCCACCCTGCACCTCACTTTCTGCACTTCCGCGAGAGGGACGGGCTCAATGATTTCTGATTCAACTCAGCAACCACCTCCTGAGTACTTACTCGGTTCCAGAACCTAGCTAGAAGCAAAGGTCCCGGATAGAGAAGATGATGCGGTGTCCTCACGGAGCTCACAGGAGGGCAAAGGAGGTCAGTTCATAACTAAATCATTGCAAAAGAGTGTGCTTAGTGATGATCGCATCTGTTCATGCTTCCACCCTCTGTGACTCATTGTAGTGGAGCAAAGCTCGCTCAGGAAGATTAGATGGAGAATTCAAAGCAGGGGGCTTTGGGAAGACAGGTGGAAGGTAACAGAGGGCCCCCTGCTCAGGAGAAGGGAGGGGGGGATTGGGAAAGTGGGGCAGGGCCTTTGAGCTCTGAAACGGTGATGGAACTCGCTCTTTTCTCTGGAGTTCCTCAGCCCACAATACCCAGTGAACAATGGCAAAGGACCACGTGTGGCTACCTGACCCTGGTTTAGAGGTGCCTAGATTATTCACTCTGTTGTGATTTAATGAACACCTTCTTCTACCTATCTCTCCTCTCACCTCCCACATCGAATCTGAGTGGGTGCCCAGGATGAGCAGTGAACTAGACAGACGCTTACCAGTCTTGCCAGGGTGTTGATTCGATTGCTGTGGCTCCTTGAGCTGCTCTGTATTACAAAGTACTGCCAACCTCGTGAGCCCATCTTTCTGAGCCTTGACCGTGTGGGATAGTGGGAGCCATTGCTTCCCTCCGTGGGCACGGGCAAATGGGACCGAGTTATGGCTCCATATCTGCACGAACAGAACAACTCCGCAAAGAGACCGGCAGGATCAGCGAATTTCCAAAACAGGAAAAAGCGCAGGTCTCTCTTCGGTCTCCATGAAGGGTGACCCAAATTCCTCCAGGGAGTAACTCGGTGGCGTCACTGACTCTGAAGTATAAATATTTGCTTTAGGAGATGACAGGAAGGCTGTTAAATCATAAATGATGTCCTGGACTTGTCTTCTCACGTCCAGGTCATCTGGGTGTTTACTGAAACGGAGGAGGGTGCTATGTGCCTATCACTCTTTATTCCAGTGGTCGGCAAACTGCGGCCCCTTGAGTGTGGCTCTTCCACAAAATACCACGTGTGGGCGCGCACGTACAGTGCGATTAAAACTTCGTGGCCACACTGAAGGGGCCAAAGAGCTGCATGTGGCTCAAGAGCCGCGGTTTGCCGAACACGGCTTTATTCCCTAAAATGCTTCTTCCAGCCTGTCTGTTTGTCATTTTTCTTAATCTGGAATCTGGATTTATAGAGTGCTTTACAATTTGACACCTCTTTGCTCCCCTCCCAGAATGGCCCTGGTCATCACCTTCATAATCGTATTTTCTTACAACCACATATTGCTCTTCACAGTTCATAAAACACATATTCATGATCTCATGAATCCCTCAAAAACCCCGTGAGGCCAATAACGCAGTCGCCATTAGACACATTTTACTGGTGAAAGAACTGGGGGCTAAAGAGGTTAAATTGCTTGCTCCAGGCTGCTCAGCCCGCTGGTTGGACATGGAGCTGAACCCAGCCCTCCCACGGCGACACTGTGCTTTAGCCTCTACCCTACACCCGGTCCCACAGCGGGGTTGGGACAAACCTTATTCAGGGCGTGGGTTCTTCCTTCATAAAACTTTTACAAAGTTTAGACAAATCATGCGATTTATAAGGCAAACTATATTAAAAGAAAGTCACATATTTCGATGCTAAGTAAACATTTTACGGTGCAGAATACCTCCCCCGCTCCCCCATCTCCAATCTCCAAGGTGGATTGGCACCATTAGTCACTATTTAGCACTATGTAGCAGGAGCTCAATAAATATTTTGTTACCTGGATCGCTGGGTGGATGGATGGATGAATATAGGCTGCCCCATTCCGGGTCCCAAAGATACAACATGGGACACAAAAGGGCAAGTGTCCTGCTCCACATCATTCACCATCAGAGACCAACCTCTCACACACAGTCTCAGTATGTCTGATGAGTGCAGTAATGTTAAATTTTAGCTTTACTCTAATGTAGGGGTGAGGGTGGGACCTCAAGGCTGAGGTCCAGATGAAGGGGGTGGCCGGGCCCACAGGGAGTGCTCCGAGCAGAGCAAACAGCATAAACAGCCAATGTGAAACTCCAGAGGTGAGGAGAGTGTCATGTATTTAAGGAACGTGGAGAATTTTAATGGAAGTACAGAGCAGCAGGTGGGTGGGCGGTGATGTTAGGTGGGGCCTCGGGCAGGCATGGCCAGAACATCTGGGCCTCATGGAGCAGGGTGAGAGCCAGGACTCTACACGAACGAGCCTTAAGCAGGCGACAGACGTGATCCTGTTTTTTTTTTTTTTGGAAATGTCACTGTAGAGCACTGATCAGAGAGAGACAAGACTGGAGGCTGGAAAGCACTAGATCAAATCGTAGGTCATCTATACTAATAAAAGAGTAATATGCTAATTAGACCGGGAGACCTTCCGGGGACCTTCCGGATGGCCTTCCGGACAAAGCCGGGGCCTTGGCTGGCCTGCAAACCACCCCCAAAAGGCCCTCAGCCCCTCGCCCAGGCCGGCCATGCCCCACAGCGGGGACCCTCACCCTATGGGGGTGTGGCCAGCCTGCAAAAGACCATCAATCAGCCCCTTAGGCCTGCTTGGGCTGATTGAGGAAAGCAGGGACTCCCTGCAGCTGTCTGATCAGGGAAGTGGCATAGTCACATCTGTGTGAGGATATTGAAAACCCACAATATTTTCCCTGGGAACATTGTAGTTTGTTGAACGTTTTCACGTACTTGACCTCATATAAGGCACAATATAACTCCGTGTTGCCTAGACTTTCAGTAATGACTCATAATAGCTGCTATATACTACTGGCCTAATACTTCCCAGGCACGTGTGTTATCTCATGGAAATCATTTCTTTGTGGTATTTTTATCCCAGTTTGAGATGAGAACATTGAAGCCGAGAGGTGCTGAGTGACTCATCCGGGGGGACACAGCTAGTGCTCACACAGGTGGCACTCAATGTGGCCTGGGTCGTGCTAGGCCCCACGGGTACAGTGCCAGGCCCCACTTTTTTCGGGAACTGTGCAAACCTTTGAACCCCGGGAAACAACAACAGACACAAAACGCAATGTTCTAAAATACGGTAGAGAATTTACAAAACCAAGAAGACTACAAATCTAAATATCTCTAAAACGTAATAGACTGAGTTTTCTAAATCAGATTCATTAACCTTTTCCTTTATTATTTGCTGACATTTTCATTATGTTTGAAGACGATTTAAGGGTAGATTGCCTCATGTCACAGGATTTCCAGAGAATGCACAAAGATTTCCCAGAACCTAGAGGAAATAAGTAATATAAACAAATAATTGCAAAAGCAGAATTATAAAAAGACATCTAAAAACGTACACGCTTGCTATGTGCATTTAATGTGTTTGTAGCAGCGACCCAAAGTGAGAGCCTGGGTTCTGCATTGAGAGGGAACCCTGCCTGGTGAGCCAGCCTGGCTGTGGCTTCTCAGGTTGGAGAACCACGGGTTTACCCTTCAGGAAAGATCTCTATAAGATGACCTTTGAGCTCAGAGAATTGAAAGAAAGGAGAGAGGAAGGGAATAAGGGAGGGAGGGAGAAGGAGGGACAGGAGAGAGAGAGAGAGAGAGAGAGAGAGAGAGAGAGAGAGAGAGAGAGAGACCATGAGAGAGGGAGGGAGGGAGGAGGGAGGAAAACAGGGAGGGAGGGAGAGAACCATTTTGAAAAGTTTGACTTTGGCACTGTGCAGCCCTCAGAGGCAGCATATTTTTGGCCAAAACTAAAGAAATGAGCTGCTAAGGTAGGGCTTTGTTCTCAACTAGGTAAGGCAAAGACATCATTTACTTTTCTTAGCTCTGGTACAGGATGCCCTGGCCATGCAGACACCTCCCAGGCACTGGCGTGAGTCCAGCACCTGACTAGCGGCCCAGAGCAGTACCGGGGAGGGTGCTGCCCAGGAAGATTGATGTCCTGAGTTCCTTCTCCCTGACTGAGCACAAGGCAGCCAGGCTCTAGTGGAAAGAACAAAGGAACTGAGCATCAGCTCTGTGCAAACTCCAGATTAAAGGAGATGAAAGAAGTAACAACTAATGTGGTGCATAACCCTGGACTGGCGCCTCCCCGTGGGGGAAGCAGGGGAGTCATAACGGACATTGTCAGGGCCATCGGTAAAATGTGAATAAGGCCTGTAATTGATAGCATTATAGCAACGTTAGTTTCCTCATTTTGTTAGAGAATTCCCTTGTTTCTTGTAAAAGTGCTCTGAACTATTTGGGTTTAGGGGTGGACCTGTTTGTTACTATAGTGCTAATAACAATAATTATGATAATGTAAGAACGTGGACACCCTCTTGCTGGCTGAGGACATGGTGAATACCTCTTTGTGTCCAGGGAGTGTCTCCCAGAGCCTTCCATCTCCACAACTGCCGGAGAGCAGACTCAGCAAGTCCTGATATGACTTGTTGATGAGGACAGTGGGTGGGGATGTCCAGAGTTTGAGGAGTGATGGCCAGAAATTCCCAGTCAGGGCAGTAAAAGCAGGCAGGTCACTCGGCCCTAACAAGGCAGGATTTGCCTGCGGCAGGGGCTTTTCTGGGAGAGACAGGACAGGCCATTTTAGGCAACATGCTCTGTAAGGAGACAATCATCTCAGAGTTATCATTTAGACTGAAAAATCCTTGTTGACTCAGCCTGCTTAAAGGAGTGCGACATAGGGCAACTCACCTTTAACATCACCTGTGGCCAATATATGGTTCATTTTAAGTGTCAACGCGACAGGGTTAAGGGATGCCCAGAGAGCTTGCAAAACATTGCTTCTGGGTGTGTCTGGGAGGCTGTTTCATCTCCCCGACTGAGTGCAGGGCTGCCGGGCTGTCGTGGAAAGAGCAAAGAGATCAGCGTTTAGATTGGTAGACCCAGCAAGATGTCCCTCACCAAAGGTGTGGGCATCAGCCAATTCATCGAAGTTCTTCATAGCACAGAAGGGCAGCAGAGGGTGACAGTTCTCTGCTTCAGCTGGGACCTTGCCTTCTCCTGCCCTCAGACGTCAGCGCTCCTGGATCTTGGGGCCTCCAGCTTGCAGACAGCAGATCATGGGACTTCTCAGACACACTATTGAAACAGTAATTTTAGGGGTGAAATAGGACAGGTTTAGGAAATACTAGAAATCTTGGAAATTAGGGGGACCATGGAGGAAGCACAGGGCCGCAGAGCAGCAGAAGGTATATTTCCATGGAATGGGGGAGCTGGAAAGCTGCAACAGGTACATTTTCATAGAATGAGGAAGGTGGGAACAGCAAAAGGTCTGTATTTACAGAATAAAGGGAAGGAAGCCCTTCATCCAGATGGAGAGGAAGAAAGCCCAAAGGGAATAGGAAAACAATAAGGAAGGAGGGGGGCGAACCTTCCATGTCCCATGTCAGGTTCAACCTTTGAGCCCAGGAGTTACTATAGTAACCACTCCAAGAAAATAGTGACCAATCAAAGGGGATATCAATGCACCAGGATCTGCAGCCTTTATAAGCCACAGGGAAAAGGAACTCAGTGGGACCCTTTCCTCCTCCCTACTTTGGAGTCTATTCTATGGGACTCTTTCCCTCTCCCCATGTGGGAGTCTGTACTTGTTCTTCAGTAAATCTCCACCTTTGCTATACCACTTTCTGTCCATGGATTCATTCTTTGATTCTGGCGGACAAAGAATCCGGGTTCCAGTCCAAAAATTCCATATCACTATGATGAGAGTCAATCCCTCATAATAAATCTTTTTCTCTCTCTATGTCCTATTGGCTCTATATGTCTGGAGAACCTTGCCTAAACAGCCAGGCATTGTTTTAAGCAGGTCACATGCATAGCACTTAATCTTAACACCCCCATTTGACAGATGACAGGGCAAAGGCTCAGCGTATTGAGGTAACTCCCTCAAGTTCACACAGCCCGGGCAGGCAAATAGAGGCTTCTGACCCAGCCGTGCCAGACCTCTAGCAAGTTCGTGTGCAGTGAAAAGCAAGAAGTGGTCAACCCTATAGATGAGAAGCGGCCTTCAAGTACCATGGCAGGGACCCGGGAAGCCCTCGGAAGGAAAACAGAGCTAGAACTTCCCTCGCGCCTTTGAAGCTGTCGAGGACTAAAGCTAGCAAACGAAGTCCGGGGCAGCGATTGTGTCCCATTAGGAGAAAGCAAACCCAGACGCTGGCTGAGGCTCCTGCGTGGTCACTGCTTGGAGGACTTCCAAACAAACAGAGTAAATGAGAGCTCGGGCCAGTCCTTCCGCTGTGAAAGACAATGAGTGCATTGTCAAAGCTCGAGGTCTCACGGTCCCGCCTGCCCGTCTTCTGAGAGCGTGAGGTTCCCCCTCCCGCAGGTCCCCAGACAGAGGGCCAAGGATGTCAGCCATGAGAAAGCTCTCAGTCCCCTTACTGTGTGGTCAGCATCTCACTCACTCGTCCATCTGTTCATCACTATTTCCCCCAAGTATTGTTACAGAGTGTCCATATCATATGCCAGACAATGAGGCAGATGCTGGCATGAAGAGAAGCAATACCTCAACTGGGGCCTTTGTGTCTGCCTCGGGGTGTGGGGTTGTAACTACACTGAGAGTCAGATTTGATCTGTGATGTTGTGATAACAAGAGCTGCACTTTATTATGAGCACATCGTTGCCAAGCATTTGCTAATTAATGACACATACAGGCATAGATCATTGTACAATGGTATGATTTTATATGTAATTTAATATATAATTTAAATTGCTCTACAGCACTCTAAGTTAGATGCTATTATGATCCTTAATTTATAAATGCAGGCCTTAAAACTTGCTGAGTGAGCCTAAGTTATTTGCCCAAGGTCGCATCACTGCTAAGCAACAAAATTAAGATTGAAAAGCAGGCCCACTTCCTTCCAGAGCCCAGGCCTACCACTATGCATATAAGGTTGAGAGATGGTGCAGAGAGGGGTGGAGAGCACGAATTCTGGGGGGAAGCTACCTGGGTGTGCCACTTTCAGGTTGTAAGATCTCAGGCAAATTATCAACTTTCAGGCTGGATGATCTTAGGCAAATCACCAACCTCCCCGTGCCTCCGTTCCCGCACCTGTAAAATGAGTGCAACAGCAGTATCTGCCCCATGAGCTTGTTATAAGGTTGAAACAAGTTTTAAAAGGCAGGATGCTTTAAATGTGCTATGCGTTGTATAAAGAAACCATCTCAGAACAGAAGACCTCAAAAGCTAAGCAGGGCTGCCCTAGCCAGTTCGACTCAGTGGATAGAGTGTCTGCCTGCAGACCGAAGGGTCCCAGGTTCGATTCTGGTCAAGGGCACGTACCTTAGTTGTAGGCTCCTCCCGGGCCCTGGTCAGGGCATGTGCAGGAGGCAACCAATTGATGTGTTTCTCTCACATCAATATTTCTGTCTTTCCCTCTCTCTTCCACGCTCTTTAAAAATCAATGAAAATTTAGAAAAAAATTTCCCAGAATTCTGGCCATGCTAAAAAGAGCTCATTTGGAAGAAGGAACCCCACTTGTTTGAGCAAAATGAAGCCATTCTGTTCTATATGCAGATTTATTCCTGGGCGTGCTCCCATGATAGAGTAACTGGGATGGACTCGCCCTCTCACCAGGAGCAACTAGAAACCTGGACTTGATGTGTGAAACAACTGCTTGGGGACGCTGGGTACTGAGCAGCACAGGAATCTGACCTCTGAGAAAGGGAGACAGCTGAGGGGAGCCTGCTTGGAGGGACTCTCCAGGCCCTGCACCTGATGGGGACCCAACAGAGCAGGGCCATCTGGCCACGTTGAGGAGATAGATCATGGGAGCTGAGGTGGCTGATTGTGGGACAAAGTACCCATTGGATGGTGTGTAGAGTCATCAATGACTTCTCTAAGCTGAGAAGGCACCATTTCCACAGTTCATTGCTAAGTGAGAAAAAGCAAAGGGGCTTTTGCTGCGTAGCTCAGTTGGTTAGAGCATCATCCAATACACCAAGGTTACAGGTTCAATCCCCAGTCAGGGTACATACAAGAATCAACCAATGAATGCATCAATAAGTGGGACAACAAATTGATGTCTCTCTCTTCCTCTCTCTAAAATCAATAATAAAAAAAATTTTAAAGCAAAGGGCAAAAGAGTATAGATAATATGCTATGTTTTGTTTAAGAAATAAGAAAAATTAAGCAAACATGTATTGTGTTGGTTTGTTTGTTTACAAGAAAAGAAAAGAAAAATCACAGGAAAAGACACCAGAAATTTGCATAAGAGCCTCTTGAAGCTGTTGCTAAACACTAAGCCATGCATATGTAGGAAGAAAAGGCAACAGTAGGGAAGGGACAAGATAGCCTGGAGCATCTCGTTGTGCCAGAAAGTAAGAATGTGTTCAGAGTAATAATGATGGGACAGACCAAAAAGACACAGGAGTTATATGACTGCACACTCTTTATTTATTATCATCCTCAAACTGCCAAACCTGGTGCACTCTGAAGATCATAAGAACTAAGGATAGTAAAGGCTTATAATTTATTGACTCAATAAGAATCCATGAGTTCATGCTGATAATAAATAGATAATAAACAAACCAACCAGTTAATAAACAGGGAAGGAAGGAGAGCTCTTTCTTATTATATAAGCTAAGTGCCAATGACCCACAGAGAAGGAGGGAGGTGGAGTTGGGGAAAAAGTCACCATTTTACAAACATAATAATAAATATAGTTCAAGCAAGAATCAATCACCAATAGATTCTAAATCTAGGAGTAAGTTTTATGAGACACAAGATAATTGCATGATTACAAAGTGTCTCCCAAAGGTTGCTAACTGGTCGCAAGGGGGAAAATGTCAATGTTATAGTGAGGAAACCAGACAACACTGTGACCAGGTTCTCAACATTACCCTCACCAGCCAGGAACAGCCAGGGATGTGTGCCCCCAGGTAGGACACCCAGGAAGAACACTTGACCTAAGCAATAAGCCATAAAAGGACGAATATTATGAATCCAGACTTGAGAAAACATTTCTGTAAATTAATTGGACTATATCCTTTAAAAATGCCAATATCAAGACAAAAAGGGGCTGATAAATTTTCTTATCTAGTCTATAATAATAAAAGTATAATATGCTAACTAGACTGGACGTCCTTCCAGACGACCTTCTGGACAAAGCCGGGGCTGCTAGGGAAGCCTGGGTCCTGGGTGTCAGAGGGAAGCTGGTGCCGGAAGCCAGGGGAAGGAAGGCCTACTCTTGCACGAATTTCATGCATTGGGCCTCTAGTTTATTAAAAAGAACTAAAGAGACATGACAATTAAATGCAATACTAGATCCTGGGCTGGAGGGAGAGAAATGCTATGAATGATATTATTGGGATGAATGACATAGTCGGAGTCTAAAGTATAGATTATATTATATAAATGGAATATAAACTGTAGAAAGTATTACATAAATGTTGTTTCCTCATTATGATAACTGCATTGTGCTTTTGGTAAGAAATACAATTTGAGGGGGGCGTGCTGTAGCAACTGCTTTCAGATGCTTCCGAAAATCAGAAAAAATTGGGGGGAGGGGAGGGGGGCGGTGCAAAGAGAGAGAAGAGGAAGATAAAGAGACAAAGAATACTAAAATGTAGAGAAAAATTTTAAATTGATGAATCTAATTAAAGGATATTATAGGAGTTGTCTGTACTACTTTCGCAACTTCTCTGTTAATTTAAAATAATTTCAGAATAAAAAGTTAAAAATAATAGAGGCAGGCCTCTTGCCTCAAGGGGAACAAACCTGTGGTCTGTGGAGCAGTGTAAGTTCGGAGGCCTCTGTCTGAGGGTCAAGCCAAGTCGAGAGCGTGTGACCACAGCGTTGCTCAGCCGTCCACTTCCCGTCCTGCTTCACACCCTCCTCGACAGAAGTCATCATGTGCGCCCAGATCCCTGTCTCAGGCTCTGTTCCTAAGGATTCCATCTACAACACCTGTTCTGTCCAGCCCCGCCCATCCTCTGTCCTTCATGTCCCTTACTCCTGTGGTAGCTGAATAATGGCCCCCAACGGCTTCTCCTCCTCATTCCTGCAAGCTGTGACTGTGGGCTTACCTGGAGAAAGGGACTTTGTAGATGTGCTTAAGTTAAAGGTTTTTAGGTGGGGATACTACCCTGGACTGTCTGATGGGCCTGGTGTAAGGACAAGAGTCCTTATAAAGACGGAGGGAGGCAGAAAAGCAGAAGGAGGAGGAATGTGACGATCGAGTCCACACAGCTCATATGTCTACAACCCAAAGTCCTTATCTCTTTATTCTCCATGTACCAGATTTTCTTAGACCCCTGTTCTTGTCCACAAAATCCCTCCATAGACTCCAAATAACAACCACCCGTAAATATTTAAAAATTTTTGCTTTCTAATGATTAACATGAAAAGAAGAAAGCCAAAGCCACCAGCTATGGGTGGAAACATTAAAATCCAAACTTAATTCTGCATTGCAAAGCACGCTAGCCTGGTAATTCTGTATTGTGGTGCAATGCCTGACGCAGAGGAATCGAGAGCTTTCCAGATACCCGCGTGGATATTAAACCTGAGACCACGTTGGAGCTCGTGTCCATGAGTCACGCTTGAAGTGTGTAATCATAATAGCAGCAGCCGTCGTTGGGGAGCGTTGACCGGGTGCCCCACACTGGGCAGTGCAGTTTGCATAAATCACCTAAATTTCCCCACAACAGCTCCATGAGGCATGTGTTCCTCGCCTCGTTTTACAGATGAGGTCACCAAGGCCGAAACATTAAAAATCTGGCCTTCAGTCTGTGATTGCAGCCATCATGCATACTGCACAGCCTGTGAAAGTGACTGTTTTAACTGGAATTTTTCTCCAAAGCCTGGTGTTCCTGGCCTGACTGGGCCCTGGCAAAGGTGGGAAGGGAGGAGTGGAAAGGCCAGTGCTGGAATTGCTCCTGGCTGGAGAGGCAGGGTCAGGAAGGAGCCAAGTCCATCACCGGGCGCTTCCTAAAAGCTGAAGCCAGAGCCCAGGGGAGGTGCCAGGCAGCTGTGTCTGAGAAGTATGGCAGGTGGTGCCCCATTCGGGCCAATAGCATCGGCCTCTGCTTTTCACAATCGCTGGTTCTCATGGTGACTCCTGCCCAGCAGTGACCTTCAAGTCACCTCCTGTCATCTGACAATTAGTAATATTTTCCAGGGCGTGTTAGTTTCCGATTGTTGCTATAACAAATGACCGCAGACTTAGAGGCTTATACAACACAAATGTATTACCTTACAGCTTTGGAGGCCAGAAGCCCAAAAATGGGTCATAGGGACTAATCAAGGTGTGAGTGCCGCCGTGTTATGCGTGGAGGCTCCAGGAGAAAACCCCTTACCTTTTCCAGCTTCCAGAAGTGGCCTCATTCCCTGGCTCATGGCCCTGGTTTTCATCTTCAAAGCCAGCAGCATAGCATCTTCCAGTCTCTCTGACTCTCCTCCCATTATCGAATTGCCTTCTTTTATTGTGTGACTTCTTGGGATTACATCGGGCCCACCCATTAATCTGGGATACTCATCCCATCTCAAGATCCTTAATGTAATTACATCTGCAAATTCCCTTTTCTCATGCTAGGGAAGAGTCCAGCTTCCAGGGATCAGGACACCACCAGCTTTGGTGGAGGGGGAGGGGCAGAGGCATGATTATGTCTACTACACCACGGAAGTAGCCGGAGCTCAGTGGATATTTTTATTTTGAAGCTGGCCCTCCTGCTTATCATGGTACAGTGGTAAGGCCACGGGTGTTGGAGCCAGGCAGATGTGAGATTTGATTTCCAACGTCATCATTTATGTGGTCCTGGGCAAGTTACTTAACTACTTCTCTGAGCTTCAGAGCCCTCTTGTAGGAATGACTATAGTACTTAACTCCTAGGGTTATGGTGTGGCTTAGAAATAGTGCATGCAGACTCCATCTATATAAAGCCTAAGCAACCATTACAGCAGGACGATCAGAACAACCGGTCGCTATGATGCACACTGACCACCAGAGGGCAGACGCTCAATTCAGGAGCTGCCCCCCTGGTGGTCAGTGCACTCCCACAGGGGGAGCACCACTCAGCCAGAAGCCGAACTCACAGCTGGCGAGTGCAGCAGCAGTGGAGGGAGCCTCTCCCGCCTCCGCAGCAGTGCTAAGGAGCAGCGAGCTGAGCAGTAAGGAGCTAGCAGGTGGGCGGTAAGGAGCAAGGGGTCCCAGACTACGAGAGGGCACAGGCCGGGCTGGGGGACCCACCCACCCCCAGTGCACGAATTTCATGCACCAGGCCTCTAGTAAGTTAACAAATAAGGGGTCATCATCCTTGTCCTTCTGATGTTGTTTAAGCAACTTCTATGAGTGTCATGATGGAAATGCTTACTCCAAAAGATTTGAGGCAGGATGGCTCCCTACCTGGGCCTTGTGGAATGCTACAGGAGCCCTTCTTCACCAGAAGACAGGCAAGTGGAACCGCAGGAGAGAGGTGGTGAGTTCTTCTACAAATCTCAAGATATAGTCAGACACTCTCTGGTCATCAGTGGGCATGTCTACACTCATCCCGTTGGCAGTTTCTGCTCAGAGGGTGATCTCTGGGTTTGGTCTCACTGAGGGCTTCATGGAGTGGACAGTGCTGACAGCTCAGGCACCTCCTCCTCCCCATTGCTTGATCCAAGGTGTTCTCGCATTGAGCAGAAACAGGGGGGCAGGCCAAAAAGATGGCTGACTGCACATTTATTTTCCATGCATGGAACTAATGGGAAAAGCCAAGGGTTTACAAATAGTCCTTTGAATTGAAGCCATACATGCTTCTCAGGAAGTCCACATGGCATTGAATAATCATAGTCATGGCTGGGAAATCGGTTGTCAGTCATCGCTTCTTCCATTTTTCGGGTGAGGATCTCAGGAGTCATGCTCCTCGTTGCTGGGACAGAGGGGAAGCCTCTCTCCTCACCCCTTTCATTGTCTCCTCGATCTAAAATGAGCCAGAATGCTTGAGAACCAGCCTGATGTTTTTCTATATGTTTCTCTTATATTTAAAAACAGGGCCCCAAAGGGGTGAGATCCACTCCCTCAAAAATGGCAAAGTGTTTTACAGTCCCAGCTTGACCATGCAGTGCAACCCCATAGAGTGACCCCAACATTACTGCCACCCCACCCCAACCCCAGAGAAGCGCATTACCAAGGACATGTAAATGAAGTGACCACAATCACTCTGGGGAGCAGTGACCACAGATTTGGGAGCTGTGGTCAGTGGGAATAATTGTAAGGTCCAGAAGTTGGGGGTCAGTGCATGCAAGGACGGAAGATAAGGAGATAAGAAGAGATTGGGCTCTTATAATTGCTGGTGAATTCCCTGCACATTTAAGCAATATGGCCCCACTACTAGGCTCATTTGTGTCAAATTCATTCATCTATTCATTTATTAATAAGCTCTCCAACATTTACCAAGCACCTTCTATAGGCCAGACATGGCATTGGGTTCTGGTCATTCAGGGGTGAGCAAGACACCCACAGTCATTGGCACCTTGGAGACTCGGTACACCAGTGCGGTGGCACCTGAAGATCCAGGGTCTAATCTTCTGCCTTCCCAGAGCAGAGATGTTTTCACATGCACTGGTGGGTTCCCAGGCCTTTGTTCACCACAACTTCTCTGTGGTAAAATCACCTTTATACTGAAGTCCTGGCACAAAACCTCCTTCTCCTTAAAGCCTCCCCGAGATTACTCTCAGAACTATTCATCAATGTCTCTCCCCCTTTATCCTCTATTTGTCTCCCTCTCTCTTGTCTTCCCTCCCTCTCTCCCTATTCTCTCTATATACACAAACACAAACATAAACATGAACATGAACATGAACATGAACATGAACATGAACATGAACACGTACACATACACGTACACGTACATATAATGCAGCCCTGAGAAAGAGTGGAGGAGCCCCAAGAGATTAAGAAATATGAAAAGCACGTCCTCTCTACCAACTGTTTTCACAGAACATGCTATGCTCCATCTCACCAGCAGAGGGCGGGCTTGGACAAACATCTGAGCCTTGGATCTGCAGAGGTGATGGATTTTTTACAAAAGAAGAAAAAGCATTGGAACGAAAAGCCTTGTCCAAATTATCCCACCTGTATCCACCTCTGTCCTGTTCTCATAGGGCTGTCAGTGATGCAGCTGCTCCTTGGCAGATGAATAATGGAAGAAGATGTTTGCATGAATCAGGTTTCTTTTCCAGTGAAGCCTGAAGCCTAACCAGTGAACTAGCTGGTAGCAAAGACAGAAAGCTGTGGTTATAGCTTTAATTTTAGAAATTTGAACTGGAAGGCACCTTTTAAAAATCATTACTTTAATGAGGACTAGAAAAATTTGGCTGACATTACTCTGTAGATCAGGGCTACCATAGGAACTCCGCTATGATACTGACTACCCAACCCTCTTTGCCCTTTTGGAAATAGTTCTTCCCCCAGTTGCCAGCATGTGATTTTCCCAGGAAATTCTATATTCTTACAGACCCTATCCCAGGCCACAGTTGACTGATCCAGAGGTTGGCACCTAATCCAAGCAAAGCCAATCAGAGCCTTTCTCTCATTTTTTTTTCAAACTAAAATGAAGACAGTAAACATCCATCTGTTGGTGAAAGTTGCAAGAGGTGAAACTTGGGAGTTTTGATGACCATGTTTCCTTACCAGATGAAGGAAGCCAGTCTGTAGAGAGAATAATGAACTCACGGGCAGAGAGAAGCAGAAAAGAGCATCAGAGAGCTACCTACAGTGACGCGCCAGCTATGCCCAAGATGTGAAACAGTAAATGGGAAACAACCAGAAAAGGGACACGAAAAGAGTCAGGAATAACCAAAAACATGAAGGTCCTGGGAGAAAACTAGGACTGTCTCAGGAGAAAGGTTTCATAGTGCCAAGACGAATGGGAGGGAGGGGTGAGGAGGTTCAGGAAATATTCCCTGCAAGGACTTGGAGTACCTAAAAGTGTTAAATATCCCTGACACCCACTGTTTAAAAAAATTTTTTGAAGTAGTCCCAGGCTGGTGTTGTGCCGTGGTTAAAGCATCAGCCTTTGGTGAAAGAGTCATAGGTTCAATTTTGGGTAAAGGTACGTACCTAGATTGCAGCTTCTACCCCTGATCCCTGTGAGAGGCAAGCGATCGATGTGTCTCTCTCACATCAATATTTCTCTCCCCACTTCCCTCCTTCCCTTCCACTTTCTGTAAAAAATCAATGGAAAAAATACCCTCATGTGAGGATTAACAAAATAAACCAAAAAGATGAATTAGGGATCAAATTCAATCCCCCACATGATAGTTATTTGTTACTAGAGGCCCTGTGTACAAAATTTGTGCACTCAGGGGGGTCCCTCAGCCCAGCCTGAGCCCTCTCACAGTCTGGAAGCCCCCGGGGGATGTCCAACTGACAGCTTACGAGCGGGCCTAAACTAGTGCTGCCGCAGAGGCGGGAGAGGCTCCTGCCACCACCGCTGTGCTTGCCAGCTGTGAGCCTGGCTCAGGGCTTCTGGCTGAGCAGCACTCCCCCTGTGGGAGCACAATGACCACCAGGGGCAGCTCCTGCATTGAGTATCTGCCCCCTGGCGGTCAGTGCACGTCATAGCCACCGGTCATTCTGCCATTTGGTCGATTTGCATATTAGCCTTTTATTTATTTTTTATTTTTTAGCCTTTTATTATACAGGATAATGTAATAATGTTACCTACATGATCCCTTTCTTCAAGGAGCTCATCGTCCAATGCAGGGCGAGTGGCAAGGATGCAGGCACACAACACATAGCAAGAAACTATTACAGGATGTAGCTGAGTTGAGTTAGTAGAAAGACTGAGCTGCCATGGAAGGTGTGGTTAATTCTGCCCCCAGGGAGGAGGCGCTGGAGGACCCTGGATGGCTTTATAAGAGGAGATGATGCCATTGGAACGGGGCCTTGAAGGGTACCAGGGCTGTCTGCAGTCAGGGAGAATTTTAAAAGACTAGACTATTTTCTAAGTGAAAGGGAGGATGCATGCTATTATTTGCTTTTCTCCAGGGCGTGGAGAGCCCTCCACCAGGAATAAGCACTGCATTGTCTTGTAGCAGATCGTGTTTTCCATATTTCAACAACTGCGGGAAATCACTGCAAATCCAAGCCCTTCGCCCTTTGAAGAGCTTGTCACGGGGCAAAAGGAATGGTCCTTTGAATGTGCATGTCCTAAAACCCCGGCAGGAGCCTCACGTGCCCGGGGAAGGCAGCCGAGGTTCCGCGGGGCCGCACGGAGGAAACAGATGTTCTGCCGTATCCGGAGAGATTGTTGACCATTCCTGAGAGATTGCTCCATCATTTCTGAGCCACGTCCCCCCAAGACTTAAAGGAGAGCCCCATCTGTAAGCCCTGGCAGCAGCGTTGGCGTCTAGACCACAGGAATTCTGTCCTCAGGCTCTGACAGTGGGCCATTGGAAGCAAAACCAGGAAGGTAGCTGCATGCTGACAGCAGTTACCATCCAGATGCTGTGAGGCAGGGGATCCAAGGATGTGCTTCAGAAGAGTGAGCTTGCCCGTTCCCAGCGCTGCCTAACATGTGGCAGGTTTGCCCTTGGGAGACATTTGCTGCCAGGTGAAGTCACGTCTTCCAGCAGTTACGGTCTCATTACGTTTATTGAATGTTGATGTGATGCACGGATGCGCCTTAGAGAGACCTGGTGGCTCATGGGGGCGGGGGGAGGCAGCTGGTGCTCAGCTTTGGGAAGGGACGTTTTTAGGAATTAGCAGGAAATAGAAATGATACTTTTAGCCCATCTCTGTCAATAACTAGCTGTGGGTGAGTGGCCTTGGACACGTCTTTCAGTTACACGAACAACATTGGTGTGGAGATGGGCACGGACCCTCAGCCTTTTAGACAGGAGTGGTGGGGGTCAGCAGGCAGGCCCTCCACGCTCCTCCCTGGCCCTTCAGACCAGGGCCCTGGGATCCAGCGATTGGGCCCCTTCCGCCTAGAACTCCGGGGAACAGGCTGGACAGACAGACAGCATCACCTGTCAGTCCAAAGCTTATCCATCAGACAGGACCCTCCGGTGACAGAAATCTCCCTTCCCCTTTGAGTCTTTATCTGACATGCAGTGGTGCTGCCCGTTAGAATCTCTGGAAAACTTTAAAAAAAAATACCCATGTCGAGGGCCCCATCCCCCGAGATTCCAATTTAATTGGTCTGGGGTGGGGCCTGGGAAATCCTGTTTTTTTAAAGCTCCCGAGATGAGTCTAATGGGTGGCGAAATGAGAAGCATTGCCCTGGACTCTCAGGCCTTTGCATAAAGCATTCTATTCCATCCAGTTTTAGGCCAGAACAAGTTCACATCAGTTGTTGATGAAACCACCAAAAAATGCATTATTAATAATAATTGATTAAAGCATGCTGGCTAGCAATTTCTAGTTTACCATCCTCAAAACGGCCTTTGGCTCAGTGCAGGAAGCAGCTGACCAGTAAGCAGGTCGCTTGCAATGCTTGGTCGGAAACTCCCAGGTTTCCTAATTATTTGAGCTCAACCCCTTCCACTGTTTCACCCCGTCTCCTAAATGACCCGCCTGTTTTCAGTTATCAGGCTATTTGAGGCCCGTGAGACCTTTACAGCTGGCCCTCCACCGCCGGACTGAATTGGAACATGGAGGTAATTATCTGAGTAATTCAGGCAAAGCCGTTTATTTTTCCTGAATTACCTGGATAATTACCTGGAGCCTAATAAGATGGAAAGAAGCCAGAGCCACATTCTGATGGTTTTATTGCCCCCTCAGCAGTGCATGCTTATAGAAAAGGGCCCGGTTGGCAGAAGCAAGCAGTGGAAGCTCCCATCTTCCTCATTTGCCAGAGGGTAGCCCATCCGTCATCCGGAGGAGAGAGCGGTTTGTCATCCCCCAGGGCTCCTGTGGCTGTGGCTGTGGCTATGGCTGCCCCTCGGGCTGGGAACACGGCTGTCTTGGATTCCTGACATGTCCCCCTGGGAGTCATCACCCCAGCCAATGAGGTGGCAGAGGAAGGCTTCTGGGCGCTGGATTTTTCTTTCTGCTTTCCCATGTTTCTTTCGTAAACAATGCAACTGAACGCTCTGCACTACTTCCTATTTTTCCGGGCTGGATTGGCCTTATCCGTAAAATGGGGCACCTTCCGCACGTGGCAAAGCCTTGCCGTTCACATCAAGGCTCAGGCCAGAAACTGGAGGACCTTTTCCAATGACAGGAGCTCCCTGTTTTCTGCTGCTCTGGTAAAATGAACACATGGCCCAGCCAGTGTGGCTCAGTGGTTGCGCATCGACCTATGAACCAGGAGGTCATGGTTCCATTCCTGGTGAGGGCACATGCCCGGGTTATGGGCTTGATCCCCAGTAGGGGCATGCAGGAGGCAGCTGATTGATGATTCTCTCTCATCACTGATGTTTCTGTCTCTCTCCCCTCTCCCTTCCTCTCTGAAATTGAGAAAAATACATATATTTTAAATGGCCCCATGTCTCAGAGGAAGCAGTGTCTGTCTCATCTGCCACGGGAGCTCCTCCGCCTGGCACTTGGTCATCTCTCTGGAACCTCATTTGATCAGTCGTTCCCTCTTTCATCTCCCTTCAGGCTTTGCTGTCTGCTGGCTCCTTCCGTGCTGCCTGCAGATGGGGTTAGAGCTTTGCAATGCCTGTCAGTAGATGGCAAGGAAGCAAATGAGATTGGGGGGAGCAGGCCATAGCCAGACATTGATGGAGTGACAATATTAGGAGATAGACAGAGAAAGATATGAGCCAGAAAATGAATCCAGGTTAGAGACACTCAGGTCAATGCAATACTATGAAGCCGAGGGGGATGAAAGTCCCAAAGAAACATGATGTGGTGAGAAAACATGGGCTTGGAATTGAATCCTAGCTCCTGAGCTTTCTAGCTGATGGTAGCCATGAAAACAGGGATGTTATTAAAGCCCACCTTCTAAGGTATTATGAGATTGAAATGATTTACTACTGTTACTATTAATTACTGCTATGATTGCTATTATCAATTATTATTATTACTATTATTAAATTAATTATGACTATTATCACTCCAAAAAGGGAGGGGTTGGCCAACAATGTTAAGTATTTTTCTGGAATCAGAGTGGAAGACTTAGTGGGGTCTTCTAGTCCTGTGCTTTGAACTTTGAGACTTCTTCCCATGATAAGAAAAAGAGTCTACATACTGATCAAGAAACACCGATCAGAAAGAATGTATGCACCCCTATGTTCATAGCAGCACAATTTACAATAGCTATGATCTGAAAACAGCCCAAGTGCCCATCAGTAGATGAATGGATAAAAAAGCTGTGGTACATTTACACAATGGAATACTTTACAGCTGTAAAAAGAAGGATCTCTTACCCTTTGCAACAGCATGGATGGACGTGGAGACCATTATGCTAAGTGAAATAAGCCAGTCAGAGAAAGATAAATATCACATGAATCACTTATAAGTGGAATCTAATGAACACAATAAACTGACAAACAAAATAGGTCCAAAGGCATGAAGGCAAGGAACAAATTGACATATATCAGGAGGGAGGGAGGTGGGGGAGGGGGAGATGGGAAGAGATTAACCAAAGAACTTATATGTATATATGCATAACCAGTGGACACAGACAATAGTGTGGTGAAGGCCTGAGGAGGGGAAGAAGCTGGGGGGCGGGAGGGGGATTGGGGAACCCCTGTAATACTGTCAATAATAAAAAAAAGAATATATATTTATTCATAGAGAGGCCCTAAAATTTATGTTCACCATGAACCTTAGAATATGAGTTTATTTGGATATAGGGCCTTTGCAGGTGTAATTTAGGTAAGGATTGAGATGAGATCATACTGAGTTATGGTGGGCCCTAAATCCAATCAGTGTATCCTTCTAAGAGATAAAAAGGACATCCCGAAAAGGCTATGTGAGGTGGAAGCAGAGATGAAGTTATACTAGTAGAAGCTAAGGACCATCACACGCCTCCAGGAGCTGGACGAGTCTGAGAAGGCCTCCCTCTCAGAGCTTTCTGAGAGGGCACAGCCCCAAACACCTCCTTTCAGACTTCCAGGACCAGAACCGTGAGAGAATACATTTCTGTTGTTTTCAAGCCACCTGGTTGGTGGTAACTTGTTACAGCAGCCCTAGGAAACTCATACATGAACTTACAATGTATTTTAATCCAGCGCTTCACAAGGTAGCTTTCCTACGGGTGATGTACTTTGATATTTCCCATCAATACTCGCTGTGACCCACTCAACTGATTTCATGACTCGTTGATCGGTTGTCACCACAGTTGGAAAAAATAGTTCTACTTTGTCTCTCATTGAGGATGAATGTTGACTCAGCAGAGATATTTGGATTTGGTGACTCAGAGTCAGTGCTGGATCCTCATTAAATAAACACAAAAGAAAAGAGAAAACAAAGTCAATATTGACTGTTAAGGAAATACAGTAGTAGGAGCTATGAGTTAGGACAGAGGTTTGATCATTCTAACAAAGACCCAAAGCAGCAGAGGTTTAAACCAGATAAAAGAGCCCTGGCCAGTGGCTCAGTTGGCTGGGCATCATCCTGTGCACTGAAAGGTTACCAGTTCGATTGAGTCAGGGCACATACCCGGGTTGCAGGCTCGATCGCTGGTAGGGGGGTGGCCAATCGATGTTGTGCTCTCACATTGATGTTTCTCTCTCTCTCTCTCTCTCCTTCTCCCTTTCTCTCTCTCTAAAAATCAATAAACTGTTTTTTTAAAGATGTTTAAAAATAAGATAAAAGATTATCCCCCTTGTAAAAGAATAATTTTTTAATAATCTCAACTCTCATACCAATATAACGATTTTAACTCATTAACTAATGAATGAATCAGTAAGATGTTGCTTCCAGTTCAATGGAGAATTCAAAGTGTCACACTTGTGTAGGTCAATCAGGAATGCTAGAATGAACTTACAAATGAATGTACATAATTCCACTGGACAGAATTTGTTTGTGTGTGGAAAAGAAATAATCATTTTCACCTGTCAGTTACCTACACTATATAGAGTGTAAAATAGTTCAAAAGCAATGAATGGTAGAGATAATCTGACTGCATGAGATCCTCAGGACACCCATACATCTTTTAATTGCTCATTTCAAATTCTTTCAGTTTCTCCTGACACTCTCATATAATGATGAGCATTACGTATTCTAGAACCACTATGGCAGCTCCCAGTGCCAGGGGACCAGCCTCTTCCATCTTATTTATTCCCTTTCCATCCCTAGGGACCAAGATGGCTCACCAATACCACAACCACATTCCTATTGGCAGGAAGTGGAGAACAGGAGTGTGATACCCTTTGACTCTAAGGGCATAACCTAGAGGTTGCATATATCACTTCTGGTCATATTCCATTGGCCCGAGCTTACGTCTGTTCCCTGCTGCAAGGGAAGCTGGCAAATGGAGGCTTTATTCCATGTGGCCACGTGCCTGGCTCAAAAGTGAGGACTCTTCCTAAAAACACACAGAGAGAACAGATATTGGAGGACAATTAGTCGTCTTAATTAAAGGGCCTAAGCCAGGATCATCGGTTTAAGATTTAGTAAATAATAAAGAAATGAAGACAAAACATCTTGATTATCTGAGAAGTTGGGCGATGAAGAGAAGGAAAGGTAGGCCAGGAACAGGAAGGGGAAGTCAGACTGAAGGAAGGACTAACCTTTGCTTGGCTTCTTGTACTTGGAAGCTCACAGTGTGATGCCACCTTCTCCACGCAGCCTCACCTGACCACCAGGGCTAAAAATCTCATCCTCCCCTGAACTCCCACATCCCTCCATGTACAGTGGGGCCTTGACTTACGAGTGTCCCGACTAACAGAGTTTTTTGAGATGCCAGCTGTCTCTCAGCCGATTTTTTTGCATTGAGTTGATAAAGTAATTTGAGTTAACGAGCTAGTTAACGAGCTCCTTAACGAGCTCGGTCTCGGAACTAATTAAACTCGTAAGTCAAGGCCCCACTGTATGTTTTTCTTTATCATCGCTGACTATTTGTGTCTGTGTCTTACTCCCGTAGGCTCTAAGTATCTCATTTATCTTTTTAACCCTCACAGCTTCTAGGGCACTGCCTTGCCCAAAGCTGACATCTTCCTCATTTATCACCTTCCTCCTTCTTGGTCTCTCTTTAGTACAAAGCAAAAGAAAGTCTGCTACTTCCCTTCTCCTCTCAGGAGCACAGAGAGTAAAGAGTATGTTTGAACAGTCCTCTTTCCACCTTTCCCTCACGATGAATGCAGTCACTGTTCACAGGCCTTGGTGATATGAGCACAGTCGGTCGGGAGTGTCAAGCTGCTGATATGCAGAAGGAATGGGTGATAGTTCTTGCTTTTCATGATGCATGTTTCTGTATGTTAATGATTTGTTGGGTAGTTATTAAGGTCCTCGGATAAATGTGTACAGGGTCCTTTTGTAATAAAACTGGTTATGACTTGAAAAAAAAGATGAGACTTCAGATCCTGAGTTTGAAAATCATACTTTAAATCAGATCCCATTTTGATATACAGTTAGCACATAAGATTTAATCAGAGAGTTAAATGTCTGTCCTACCCAGGACAGTCAGGTATTAGAAGATAAGATAAGAGGAATTTTAAATATCAAAGACAAATCCTGGTTTTGCTACTCATTAGTATAAGTGACCTTGAGCAAGTCACTTAACCTCTCTGGGCCTCTACTTTCTCATCCATTAAATGGGGATAATAAATCCACCTTGGGTTATGGTGCTATATAAGTCGATTGCACATACAGTATTTGTCATAAATTCAATGGCATTCATTTTATTTACCTCTAAAGTGAGAGTATTTGGATTTTTTACTGTATTCAATCTTTTAATAATACCAGCTGTATGGTATTATTATGTAGACACAGCTAAAGTTAGCAGAAGGTATGTCATATTTATGTCAATTATGGGCTATATGCAAAGATGAATTCATAGATGACTCTGCTCAGTCCTTCAATTGTTTCAGGCAAATTATTGGGAAATATCACAATAATCTGTATACCGCAGCGACGGGGAGATGGTTCATGGCAGTGGCTGTGCAGCTTTTAAACGCCACCTTGGTTTCTTCCTGACTTTGGACAAAGGATCTTTTCAGACTCCTTAAAACTTTAAGTAATTCTCAGAGACCCCAATTAAAATCACCAATTAAGTTTGTACAGAAAAACTTTCTTTTTCCCATTGTAATTATAGGGCAGATATTTCAGAATGTATATAGTGATGGTATTTTTTAATAATTTTGTTGAGCCCCTAGGTGGAGTATTTAATCCTGCCCATTCCTTCCAGTTGGGAGTAGAAAAATGGGGAAGGCAGAGTGGAATGACTTCCTCAGCCTTCCTATTTTTCAATAAGGCATTGACCTTTGTCCAAGAAAACACACATACACACGCACATAAACAAGGACTCCCATTTACCTTATTTTCAAATTTAAATTGTAGTATCCGGCCATTCATCTTTGTCAGAGTCCACCAAACAGTTCTGCAAGAACATGCTTCATAAACAAGCTCCCTTTCAGCATCAGCTAGGAAAGTTAAGGTTTAGATCCTGTGTGATAGAAACCCTTTTTGTAATTCTCCCAGAAACAGTCGCTCATCATTAACATCTGTCACCCATTACTAGGCTAAACCTAGACAAAGCTATGTTTTTCTTACACACTCCATCCCAAATTGTTACCAAGTGATTCCTACTCAGACTAATCTTACACAGGGATTGAGAAGGTATTGAGAAGGTATCTTCCTGGACCAAATAGCCCTAGCCCTAGCCCTAGCCCTAGCCCTAGCCCCCCCTGACCCTGGCCCTGGCCCTGGCCCTGGCCCTGTCTTCATGGAAGTCCCACGGGGTATAAATGGCTCCCTCATGCTTTCTCATCCAATGATAGGCTACTATCCTCTCACAGATTGGAAAATTAAAGCTTGACTTCTCTGAACCTTCATCTCCTCACCTCTGAAAGGAGGAAACAACGCTCACCTCTTCGAGTGCCCAAGAGCATCTATGTACATTGCCTGGTGGTAGCAGGAACTTTTCCATGGTCATTTCCTTGTGGCCTGGGTTGAGGACTAGGAAGTGGTAAGAACTCAAACCCTGGTGTCCTGCCCATTAGCTCACACATGTTCAGGGGTGTCACTGGACTGCCAGGCACACCCAGCAGACAAAGGACACCTCATAAGCCCAGCTGAGCTGCCACCATGTTTGCAATGTGAGGCTGGGAGGCATATGTCCCTCACCCTTCAACAGCCACCAACCTCAACAAACCCTGGCCCAGCCTGAAGGGATTCCCTTCCCAACCCGCACACTCCGCCTGCAGGAGCAGAGAGGGGAACCAGCAAGTCCAGGGAAAAAGATTACCCCAAGGAGGCCTCAGCCATGAAATAGATTGGGAGGGGAAACTAATGACAAGTGACGCTAAAAAAAAATATGGTTTTTTAAAAGATGTTTTTACTTGTCTTAAAAAATAAATTACAAAGGCAAATCAGATAACCAAAGAATGCATGGTCTGTGAGGGAGAAAAGTAGGAAATTGAGTTAGAAAAGGGAAGGGGCTGACCAAACAACACTTTGAAAATGGAGATGCTTCTAAATCAATGGGCCCTAAGCACGTGTTTCCTGAGATACTTGTAGCCAAACATACTCCTTTCACTGAGAATCAACTTACAACTGGAACCTTAAAACCTGACTTATTGTTTCCTCTGCAAAAACTCCCTGGCAGACACTTCGTGCCTGGTTCCCGGGTCTATGGGCCGCATTCTGCCTCCCAGGAAGAGGAGGTGAAATGCATGGGCCCACGTTGTGCCCCGCTTCCGTGCCCACCTCGACATAGAGTTTGAAAAAGCAAGTTGCCCAAGATACAGTGCAGGTAAGCCAGATACCCAACGACTCAGGCTCTGAACTGTGTTTTTCCTCAATGTATGTCTGATCCATCCTACACACAGCATTCACAGGTATTTGTTCATGAAGGCGCTCACACTATTTCCCTGCTTCCGTGACTTCCCAGGCCACCCAGGAGGAAACCCACACTCTACCAGGTGCTACGAGGCCCTGCCCGGTCTGTCTCCGAGCCACCTCACCTCACTCATGTTGTGTCACTCTTCACCGTCACTATGCCGCAGCCGTGTTTGCTTTCTGACAGTCTGTAAGTGACATTCTCTTCTGTGGCACCAGCTCACCGTCTATGCAGAGGTTACTCCCTCTGCCTGGGATCTCTTCCCTTGACTCTGCCTAGTGGTGCACAGGCCAAATCTCAGCATCACTGTCTCTTTTTAAAGAGTCCTTCCCTATGTCCCGATCCAAATTAGGTCCACCCCTACTATACACACACAATAGTTCAGTCTTCTCCTATTGACACATTAAAATGCATGGAGTGCCCAGCCAACGTGGCTCAGTGATTGAGGGTCGACCTGTGATCCAGGAGGTCACAGCTCAATTCCCAGTCAGGGCACACGCTCAATCCCCAGTGTGGGTTGTGCAGGACGCAGCTGATCAGTGATTCTCTCTCATCATTGATGTTTCTATCCCTCTCCCTTCCTCTCTGAAATTAATAAATACATATTTTTTTAAAAAAATGTGTGGAGTTAATGTCTATTAGATGGGGGCATTGACCACATCTATTTTATGTGCATTGTATACCAAGAATGTAGCATTGCTCCTGGCTCAGCACAATGAGTGACAAGTGTTTGGAGAATCAATGAATGGCTGGCCTGAAGAGAGCTACCAGATTATTTACTGCAACAGCCAGAGCTGAAAGAGTAAAGGTAACTTCTGATCAAAATCACCTCGCAATGAGATAGCAAATTATTAAAGGTACCTAAGACCAATTGAATTAGAGGCAAATGGTAGGTTATCTTCTCCTTTTGGCCAAGGAACTAAGTTAAAGGGCCACTGGCTTGAAAAGCAAGGAAGAACTTTGAGGAAAAATAAGGTTAACTTTTCAAAACAAGGAAGCCTCTAATCAGAAGTCTCCTGGGGAAGCTGGCCACTCAGATACCTAGTCATACAGTCACTTGTGGAAACGCAGAATTTAAAGTGGACACTTGAAAGGGAAGCAGCTGGACCCTGCAGCCCCTTGCTCACATGGTATAGTGTTTTCCAGTGTTATCCCGAGAAGTGCAGCTGTTCCCATAACTCAAGGCATCTTCCAGTCATTCCTTTGGTTTTCTGCTGATTATCAGATATTCTCATAAAGGCATTGCATGTCAAGCCATGGCCATTTACGAAAGCCAGGACACTTCCAGGAAAGAGTCGACAGAGAAACCCATGACTCATGTCTGTCTCCCTCCGCTGAACCAGCACTGGCAGCGCCTTCAAGGCAGAAACTGGATGCTGCGTGTCCTGTTTCCCTGGAGCCCAGAGCAGTGCTGAGCACAAAGCTGATGAGCAATCAAGGTATTGAATGTACACATGAGTAATTGGTAGAGGAGAGTGTGTAACCTCGCCAAGCCTCGGTTTCCTTATTGCCAAGTGATTCATGGAGTTTTCTTTTCACTAAAATGAAGTTGTCCCTCCAGGCATTCATTTAAGAAGATGCTGTGCTTTTAACCAGACACACCTGTGCTCAGAACTATGGGGACATTCCTTACAATCACCAGAGCCCGGCTCTCTCTCTCTCTCTTTTTCTTTTTAATCCTCACCTGTGGATATTTTTCCATTGATTTTTAGAGAGAGTGGAAAGAGAGAGAAATATCGATGTGAAAGAAGCACATTGGTTGCTTCCTGCATGAGCCCTGACCAGGGCCTGGGCCAGGGAGGAGCCTGCAACTGAGGTACGTGCCCTTGACCGGAATAAAACTTGAGACTCTTTGGTCCGCAGGCTGATGCTCTATCCACTGAGCAAAACCGGCTAGGACAGCCCCACTCTCTTTACTCCCAAATTCTGCTCTATTTACACTCAGCCTATCTCCTTACCTTTGACAATGTCTTCCAGCTGGAGTCTTTCCTCCCGTTGGACAAGGCATTTGTACTCAATTTTCTGCTTCCTAAGAACTAGAACTCAGACTATGTCATTCCGTCTTTGCTGACTTGGATAAGAGTCTGTCTTCAAAGCATCAGCCACTCCAGGTCCACCTGCCTTCCCTCAGCCCAAGACCTCCCTGAGATTATAAAGTGTGAATCCCCTAGAAATTGGCTAAGTCAGTTAGCTGCCACCAGATGGCAATCATGATGTCAGAGGCCCAGCTATTAAACTACTGCCAGGTGCAAATAGCTGAGGAGAGAGGTAAATAGGTAATGCCACTACCTATGTTTTGTTTTGTTTTTTTCTAGAAAGAGTAAAGAAAGAAAACCAAAACAATTTAACCCCAAGGCCGTTTTTCAGAAGTGGATATCTGATATCCAGAAGGTCATCTCCAGGAGTGCTGAGAACGGGTTGGGGATGACACCGGATAGAGAGAGCCAGCAGGATGTTATGGTAGGATGTCCACGGAAAAGGGGGGTGAGGGTTCATAGCGGCTGCAATTTGATGGAAAGAAAAGTTCATATTTGAGAGTTCTAGACTCTAAAATTCCAACTGTTTGGGAAAATGACCAGCAATTGAGTCTGGACTAGAATGTCAAGAGTTTCTGGTTAGAGATGCAGGTTGTGGTGAGAGCTGATGGGATGATCTTGGGCCCTATTTTCCTGGGAGAAAATGGGAAGTATGAGAAGGGAAGTGGACCAGGAGCTGGACCCTGGGGCAGAGGCAGAGAGTGATGGGTCAGCTAGATGGCAAAGAAGAATCAGAGAAGGGGCAGCAGGAAAGTCATGCTGGTGACGCTGAGAGCAGAGAGTTGCAAAAAGGAGCATCATTGCCCGGCTGGTGTGACTCAGTGGTTGAGCTTCAACCCATGAACCAAGAGGTCACTGTTCGATTTCGGTCATGGCACATGCCTGAGTTGCAGGTTCGATCCCCAGTAAGGGACATGCAGGAGGCAGCTGATCAATGATTCTCAGCCATCATTGATGTTTCTATCTCTCTCTCCCTCTCCCTTCCTCTCTGAAATCAATAAAAACATTTTTTTAAGGAGTGCTGTCAGTAAGTGATGTCAATAACATCAGGTGCCTCAGGTTATCTGGTAAATTGAGGTCCAGAAAGCTTCCATTGGATCGGTCAGTTGGAAATACGACTGATGTCAGTCAGCATTGGTGACGTGTATGGGATTAGTTTGAATGGAAGGTGGAGAAGCCAGACTGGAGAGTGTTAAAAGGTGAATGGGAACTGAGGAAGTGGGGTTGTTCTGCATCTGTAGATGCCTTCAAAACATTTCACCACGTTTTTCTTGCTTCTTTTCCCACACACAAATTTCCCAATCATGCAGCATATAATTTTTTTTAAGTGTAATTATATTAAGCCATTTTTGTTCCCACTTTTACAGGAACATCCTTGAAAAAAAGTGCCATCTGGTTATGCTTTCAAAAGCATTTAGAAGCAATCGATTGTTAAAAAGGTTATAATGTGTCAGACACTTGCAGTAGTACCCATCAACAACTTTCCCCTCAAATAGTTTATAATTTTACTTCCACTAAAGCTGAGGATCTATGTTAGTAAACACCTCCAGATGGTTGGAATCCCAGGCTGCCAATCACTCGCTATCTGACTCTAATCTCCCTGAGCTACAATTTCCTTGCAGAGAGAATAATAATAACAACAGTAGCAGCTAAGCATGTATATGGTGTTTACTATTTGCCAGGAACTATTCTCAGTTCTTCACACACATAATAATTTAATTATTTTTACAACTCAGCTAGGGACTCTTATTATCTGCACTTAAGATAAGAAAACTGATGTACAGAGAGTTTAAGATACTTACCTGAGCTCGCAGAGCTAATAAGTGGCAGAGCCAGGATTTGAACACACAAATAAGAAACACATTAAGAGAACCAAGATGGCGGCATAAGGTATATACCTGTACGTGCTGCCCCCACAACCACATTAAAACTACAACTAAAAGACAAAACGGCTATCATCCAGAACCACGGGAAAGCTGGCTTAGTGGAAGTTCTACAACTAGAAGGAAAGAAAAAAAGAGCATTGAGACTGGGTAGGAGGTGCGGAGGTGCAAGAGCAGAGCCTAACGTAACAAACTGCTGTTGGGTCAGAGAGCTCCAAAACTTCCAAACCCCAAACAAAGAGGAGAAATCTGCAGATCTCGCTGTAGCTCCTGCTGGGTGGACTCACACAGTGGCTGACTTTGCACCTCCTTGGAGATCCAGGAGCCACTGTACCCAGTGGTCAGATACCAGATTTCAACTCCTCACATCCATAAGTGACACACTCAAGAGGCAGACTCAGTGGGCACCAAAACCCCACTGAAGCGAGTCCTGCCCCATAAGGGTGTCTCCAGCACAGCAGTTCTTCCACTATAGACACAGTGGGTCCTCGCAGTCAATTGGCCTGGAGGTCATTTCCTCTCAGGGATACCAACAGCAATCAAGGCTTAGCTACAACAAGACTGTGCACCCAACCCACAAAGGGGTGCACCAAGAGTGTCCACCTCAGGTGATTGGGGAGGCTGAGCCACTGGGCCCTATAGGACATCTACCACACAAAGCCACTCTATCAACACAGGAAAGCAGCCAAAATGAGGAGACAAAGAAACATGTCACGAATGACAGAAATGGAGGAAAGCAAACTACTGGATATAGAGTTCAAAACCACAGTTATAAGGTTACTTAAGAATCTTCTACAAACCTCTGAGAAACTTAGTGAGACCTCCAAGGAACTTAGTGAGACCTTCAAGGATCTTAATGAGAATGCCAAAAAAATGGAAAAGGACCAGTCAGAAATTAAGCATACACTGACTGAAATAAAGAATAACATCAGACTAGAGGATCCCAAGAATCAAGTCAAAGATTTGAAATATGAGGAAGCAAAAAACACCCAACTGGAAAAGCAAAAAGAAAAAAGAATCCAAAAATATGAAGATAGTGTAAGGAGCCTCTGGGACAACTTCAAACATACCAACATCCAAATTATGGGGGTGCCAGAAGAAGAGAGAGAGCAAGATACTGAACGCCTATTAGAAGAAATCATGACAGAAAACTTCCCCTACCTGATGAAAGAAATAGACTTACAAGTCCAGGAAGCAAAGAAAACCCCAAATAAGAGGAATCTAAAGAGGACCACACCAAGACACATCATAATTAAAATGCCAAGGGCAAAAGACAAAGAGAGAATCTTAAAAGCAGCAAGAGAAAAGCAGTTAGTTACCTATAAGGGAGTACCCATAAGACTGTCAGCTGATTTCTCAACAGAAACCATGCAGGCTAGAAGAGAGTGGCAAGAAATATTCAAAGTGATGAATACCAAGAACCTACAACCAAGATTACTCTACCCAGCAAAGATATCATGTAGAATTGAAGGTCAGATAAAGAGCTTCACAGACAAGAAAAAACTAAAGGAGTTCATCACCACCAAACCAGTATTATATGAAATGCTGAAAGGTATTCTTTAAGAAGAGGAAGAAGAAGAAAAAGGTAAAGATAAAAATTATGAACAACAAAGTGACAATAAATACATATCTATCGACAAGTGAATCTAAAAAATAAGTCAATAAAAACAATCTGATGAACAGAATAAACTGGTGAATATAATAGAAGCAGGGGCATAGAAATGGAGTGGACTGACAATTCTCAGGGGGAAGGGTGCGTGAGCGGTGCGGGAAGAGATTGGACAAAAATCTTACACCTATGGATGAGGACAGTGGCGGGGGGTAAGGGCATGGGGTGGGGTGGGAACCAGGTGGAGGGGAGCTATGGGGGGAAAAAAGAGGAACATCTGTAATAATCTGAACCGTAAAGATTTATTAAGAAACACATTAAATGGCAACTGATGTTGTTATTAGCACAATTTATTCAATCACTCAGCAAGTATTTATTGAGTACACATTCTAAGGCAGGCATTGTAGAAGGACCTGAGCCTACAATAGAGAATAAAAACCTTGTTTTTGTTCTAAAAATTCTAACCTAATCAGAGAAACAAGCAATTAAAAGGTGAACAAACAGCCCTAGCCAGTTTGGCTCAATGGATAGTGCGTCGGCCTGTGGACTGAAGGGTCGCGGGTTTGATTTTGGTCAAGGGCACATGCCTGGATTGCAGGCTTGATCCCCAGTAGGAATCGTGCAGGATGCAGCCAATCAATGATTCTCTCTCATCATTGATGTTTCTCTCTCTCTCTCTCTCTCTCTCTCTCCCTCTTTCTTCCTCTCTGAAATAAATATATATGTATATATTTTTTAAAAAGGTGAATAAACAAATAAATATATAATTGCCACTTACCACAAGTGCTATGAAGAAAGCAAACAAGATATAGTAATAAAGAATAATGGGAAATTGCTTCATCCTGGGTGGCCTCTCTAAGAAGGTAACATTAGGCTGACATTAGGCTGATAAAAATGACCCAGCCATAGGGGGTGTTAGGAAAACTGTACCAGGCACAAGAATCTGCATTGTGAAGGCCCCAAAGGTGGAAGACCTGGGAGGCTGCTTGGGCAAGGAGAGAACTGAGGTAAACTAAGGTTGGAGATATGGGCAGGTGGCCAGATCATACAAGGTCTTGCAGGCCATGGGAAGGAGTTTGAATTCTATTCAACATGTAATGCAAAGTCCTTGAAAGATTTGAAGCGTAGATTTAGCATGGCTCAGGTTACATTTTTAAAAGATCACACTGGTATGATGTGGAGAGTATATTGGGGGAAGGGCAAGAGTTGGAGATCAATTAGGAAACCTCTGAAGTCGTTCAAATGAGAGACAATGGCACCTTGGATTGAGGGGGTGACTGGGACGATGAGTTCTCCCAGGGCAGAAAGCAAGAACCCCTCAATTGCTGGCTGAAGTTGCACCATGAAGAGCTGGTAGAATCTTGCAAGTAGCTGATCACCACCGAGATGGCTGGAGTAAGAAGAGAGGCCAAGATGACTTGAAATTCTGCACAAGAAATATCTACTACAGCCTGACCTTTATCTCAAGGACGATTTGTATCTAGAAATTCTCTAGCAGACTTCCTTTAAATCTCACTGACCACCCCTCACTGGAGGCCAAGAACGTGAGTACCCAGCAACAGAGCTGAGATGCCAGGATGGCCTTAGACCAATCCTGGTTCCATCCTGGTCTGGGCACGTTGTCCCTGAGCAAAATTAAGGCTCTGTGAACTAAGGAAGAGGCAGGGCATGGCTACTGGCCACAGTCAACACCAGACTGGGGAGCAAAACATCAAGGGTTCTGATTTGGATGTAGTAAGTTTCAAAACGTCTGATTATGGGTGTCAATTAGGCTGTTGAATATATAAGACTGGAATTCAAAAGACAAGTTTGAGCTTGGTGGTTTCTTAAAGTTTAGCATCCTGTTTATGCTGTGCTGAGGACACCCAGATCTGAGAAGCTGTTGGGGATCCGAATGGGGCACAAATAACCATGAAGGCTTTGGTGAGTGTGTCAGGATTCAGTTTTACAACGTGGAGACGTGATTAGCCTCGCAGCCCGTCTATCCCAGAACAGCTGAGAAGGAAGGAGGGAGAGAACATGTGGCCCAGCAGTTGGGAACCATCAATCGCATCAGCCCAGCTGCCTGGGAACACACAAATGCAGAGTGTTTAAGCGGAAAGGCTTGGATCTTACTGAGGGACCAGGGTATCCATGGGAACGTGAAAGGAGTGAGACCAGGATTAAGAAGTTTGGACAAAGGAGAGTACAAGAAAACGCCTCCATCTGGGAAGACAGACAAGTCAGCATGGCGTAGAGAGAGCCGAACACACCCAGGGTTTGATGACGATAGGGCTGGCTCAGAGTTCAACTGACTCTGACCTTGGGACAGCTTCTTACCCTCTTTGAATTCCAGTTCCTTCGTTTCTAAAACCCTGATTATGCCTTCTCTGCAGGTTCATGGTGAGGAAATGGGGGAATGTAAGAAAGGAGACCAGAGGTGTCTCTCAGTAAGGCAAGTATTTGCTTAGAGTTGTAATAATATAATACCCAAAAGATGGGGGAAATTTTGAATGTCCAACAAGACCCACTAAATCACAGAGCAACTGCATAATGAAAGTTTATGTAATGACTTATAATTATGTTGTAAAGAATATAATTAATGGGGAATTATTGACCACACAATGTTATGTGAACAAAGCAGGATATAAAATGCATATAATATGATTTAAAAAAAGAAGATAAAACCCAGCTGGTGTGGCTCAGTGGTTGAGCATTGACCTATGAACTAGGAGGTCACGATTCCTGATCAGGGCACATGCCCAGGTTTCAGGCTCGATCCGCAGTGGGGGTTGTGCAGGAGGCAGCCAATCAAATGATTCTCTCTCATCATTGATGTTTCAATCCCTCTCTCTCTCTCTCTCTCTCTCTCTCTCTCTCTCTCTCTCTCTCTCTTCCTCTCTGAAATCAATAAAAATATATTTAAAAACAATAATAAAAAGAAAAAATATATCAAAATGTTAACAGTAGTTGAGAGATTATAGATTTCAGTTTTCTTTTTACAAAAAACACACAAATTTTTGACATTTTTCTGTGAGAATGAATTGCTTTCATAGAACACAAAAATTTAATTGGAGATAATAAATTAACTGTGATTGCTACCCTTATTAGTGTATTGTTCTTATTTGCTGTCCCTCAAATCCACCTCTGGCTTAGCCCCTGGGAAAATGGCAACACTCCAGGGGAACCCAAAAATGTGTGCCTAGAGGAATTAGAGGGATTTTTCCTAATATAATTCTGCTGGTATTGGCTGACTGGGTGTGTCTCATCGTAACAGGAAGTGTTTGTCACCAGAAAAGAATTTAATTCTTTGCAGCAAAATTTAGTGGAGAGAGAAAAACAGCCATGCGTGTTTCTCACGGATTCTGCTGGATTGTGTCAGACCAGCTCTGCTCAGGGCCACTCTGCACAACGGGGCAGGGATGTGCTACAGGGACCTCCCTTGGTCCCTGAGCGCTAAGCCTGGCTTTTTCCCTTGGAAGAACCTCAGCTTGGCAGCTATAAAGCTTTTGTATCAGCTCTCTCCCCCTAGAGAGGGAGCTCCTCTGGGGCCTGGAACGGAGCCTCCTTCCTTCCTATGGTCATAGGGCCCAGGCTCAATTAATGTCTGTTGACTAAGTGACGAAGTTGTATTAAGTGTCTTTTTTAATGTCCCATCCAGGGTTGGCAATTAAATTTGTGAACAGGGCCCTCCAGGGTGTACTCACACACGGTGTTTTATTTCCAGAGGAAAACAGTCTAAAACAAATATGGGGAAATGTTAAGACAGATAAATCTAGATGATGGGTACCTGAATGGAACCACAGAACATCCCTTTTAATCTCCTTGGTTTTTGCTTGCCTCATCTGCATAATAATATCAATCTCACTGTGTTGTTTTAGGGCCTTGAAAGAGAAGCGGTTTGTAAAGTGCTTAGCACATTTGTCTACTCATTAAATGTCCATTTTCTTTCAGCAAAGGGAGTGAAAGGTAGGCCTCATTAATCGGTCTTTTAATTCTAATGGTAACATTGGACTATTTGATTTAAAGAATCTGACCACAGTCATTCTGGCCGCCATCCCACAGAGGCTGCATCCCACAGTGACGGATTTTTCACTGAAGAAGGGATCGCCTCCCATTAGCACAGACATACCATTGATCTCAGCCAGGATCCCATCCAGTGTTGGAAGCCTTCTAGGGTAATTTATGAAGTGTAATTAACTGCCCGTTCATTTACCGAACACCCACCATGTAGTAGGCATTGTACGAGGCACTGGAAATTCTGGGATGAAAAGACAGTCTCTGACCACAAAGAATTCACTGTCCAGTAGAAGAGACAGAGGCAGAAACAAATTATTACCATATAGTGGGCTGAATACCAGATTAACAGCCCAGGGGAGGAAGTGAAACATCCACCTACACTCAGCCACGAAATATAGCTATTTCATATTAGTAATGAGGCTCCTAGGTCTCATAGACCCCTGAAGTTTAAGAAGATTAAGACCTTGCCCACTGAAAATAAAAAGGCATCACTTTCACAAAGGATGATCTCATTTGTGTAGGAAATACAAGAAAACCAAATATGTAGGTGATATATTCATAGATAGAAATGAAGATAAATGCAGACAGAAAGTTCCAGAAGGTACACCGTTGTTGACAGGTTTTACTTGGGAGGAAGAGAAGGTAATAGGAGGGTGGAAAGAGGAATGTTCTCTTGTTACCCATATATTTCTGTATTGTTTGAAATTTTTAGCATTAAGAATGTAGTCATATATTGCTTATATTATAACTAGAGGCCTGGTGCACGAAATTTGTGCACTGCGGGGGGGGGGGGATCCCTCAGCCTGGCCTGCACCCTCTCACAGTCTGGGACCTCTCGCTCCTTACCGCCCGCCTACTCACTCCTTACCATTCAGCTCGCTGCTCCTTAACTCTGCTGCAGAGGCGGGAGAGGCTCCAGCCACCACTGCTGCACTCACCAGCTGTGAGCCCAGCTTCTAGCTGAGCAGTGCTCCCTCTGTGGGAGCTCACTCACCACCAGGGGGCAGCTCCTACGTTGAGTGTCTGCCCCCTGGTGGTCAGTGTGCATCATAGTGACTGGTCGTTCCGGTTCTTCCACCATAACGGTTGCTTAGGCTTTTATTATAGAGATGGAATTACTTGACAGTCAATGTGCCCCCCTGAGAGGTCCTGGATTGCAAGAGGGAGCAGGCTAGGCTGAGGGACCCCACCAGTGCACGATCGGGGCCGAGGAGGGACATGAGAGGGCTCCAGGGCGTATCCAGTCCATCTCGCTCAGTCCCAATCAGCCAGACCCCAGCAGCATGCTAACCTACCAGTCAGAGCGTCTGCCTCCTGGTGGTCAGTGCACATCATAGCGACTGGTCGACCAGTCAACTGTCTGCCCCCTGGTTGTCAGTGCACATCATAGTGAGCAGTTGAGTGTCCTTAGCATATCATTAGCATATTATGCTTTGATTGGTTGAATGGACAACCGGACACTTAGCATATTAGGCTTTTATTATATAAGAAGATTGCATTATTATATAGGCATGGAAAATGGAAGGCAAGGGCCTTTCATCAGATGTTCCCTCATCTGCCTCAGGTTCAAAGATCACTTTTGTGGGGGGTGGGGAGGGTCCAAAGTGAGTCACCCCAAGATGTGCTGTAGTGGTATCCAGCTAAAGGCAATATTAGCTTCAGGCTCAAGAGAAACTTCTGCCCCCACTGCTTAACTACCTAGAAGAATTTGAATGAAAGGCCTTGCCCATAATAAGAAATTATCAGACATAACTTCTTTTGACCTATCTATAGCGCAGGGCGCAGTTCTATTTACTAAATGTTTGTTCTTCGTATCACCCTGCAATGACCCATTGATGCCCCTAAGGGCTTCCCTACCTCAGGATGTCTTATATCCCTGGATCCTCCTTTCAATATCTGGGCTTCTCGTGTGTGCAGCGTCTCTGATTCTCTCGTGGATATGGGGTTCCCATGCATACGATATTAAATTTGATTTTCCCTTGGCAATCTGCCTCCTGCTGATTTGATTATTCGGCCAGCCTAAAGAACCAGAGGAGGGAGAGGAAAATTGTCCCCCTTCCCCACCCTTTTTAAATATCCTACTTCACAGCCTCACCAGCACTCAATTCTCAGTCCCATTCTCTGGTTTATTTACCTTCAAAGCACTTACCACAATCTGACTGACATTCCCTATATTTTGCTTCTTTTTAAAAATTGCGTGCCTGTCTCCCCCAACTGGAACGCAAGCTCTGGGAGAGCCCAGGTTGGTGTGTGGTGTTTCACAACTAGAAACACATGGCAGGTGCCCCGCAGGCCGACTTCTGACCCCGAGCAGCAATGTGTTGACAGCAATGATTTCCGAATGAAGGTATTACAGATCTTTGTGTTTTCTTCTTTCTGCTACTTGGTATCTGAATCTTTGTCCTGAGCTTATATTGATATTTCCTAAGAAAACAATAAAGCTTTTTTAATAAATAAAATAAAAAAGTTGCCCCAGCTGGTTTACCTCTGTGGTTAGAGTGTTGGCCTGCAGACAAAAGGGTCTCGGGTTCGATTCCCAGTCAAGGGAGCAGAGCATATACTTGGGTTGCAGGTTCAATCTCTACCCATGCGGGAGGCAAACCGATCCATGTGTCTCTCTCACATCAATGTTTCTCTCTCTCTCTCTCTCTCTCTCTCCCTTCCCTCCCTCCCTTCCACTTTCTCCAAAAATCAATGGGAAAAATATCCTGAGGTGAGGATTAACAACAACAACAAAGGTTACCTGGGAGACAAGGAAAGGCGATGCCACTAGAAACCAAGATGGGCCAGAAAGGCCTGGTGGCATCAGACCGGGGAGGAGGGGGACCTCCTGAGACACCTGGCGGGGGAGGACAGAGCCCCTCCCTTAGGACTGTCCCGCTGCCTTGTTCTTTCCAGACACTGGAATAAACACCTGGCCTCGGGGTCACTGGCTCACAAAGGGTCTCCTGCCCTGAGCTCCCCATTCCCCAAACAGCAGGGCCCAGAAACATATCCTCGTCCTTCTATTCAGCAAATGTTTTTGTGTTGTGTTTTTTTTTTTTTTTTTTTAATCTGGTTCCTACTTAGGTTTCAGCCAATTCTTTGCTGAAGCAACTTGGCTTCTTGTTTTCTTTGGGAACCAGACCCTTTTTAAGTCGAAGCTACAAAAGGATGAAATCCATTACCTGATCCTTTTTTATTCAGCTATTCAAACCACGGCACGGACGGAGGCCTGGGTGCCACGCTCTCATTGTGAGTGATGGCATCTAAACTGAACACGTTGCATAAGGCACATGTGAAAGTGAATGCCAAGGGTTTTTTCTATTCTCCTTTCTTTCTCCATTTTTTTTCTCTATTCTGTGTCCAATCTAGAGCCATTGTCTTGAGTGAATGACTATAGGGACAGCTCAGTCCTCATCTCCACAAGCCGCCCTGGGAGCCGTGGGGATGGTGGCCATGTTGGTCCCCAAGTTAAGGCACATGAATTCTCATCATTGCTCTGCCACTAACTGGCCTCATGATCTTAACCAAATCGTGTGAACTCTTTGTGCCTCGGTTTCTTCACCTGCAAAATAAGGGTCTTTAAACTGTTTCTGAAATCCCTGCCCAAATCAGGTTTTGTTTAACCGAGGATCAACAGTGACACCTTGTGGTGCCCCCTGAAAGATCTTCATTTTTTTTAGCCTACAACCTAGGCTTTCATTCTGGGGAACCAACTCTCCCTTCCCCACCCACCTACCCCATCAGCTTCACATCTTGTCAGATTCAGGAAAGTGCTTTTCCCTTTGGTTCACAAGCTGTTTCCCAGCCTCAATCCGGCAGATGCTGCTAAAGTCAAGGTCAAAGTATAGATCACAGACCCCAACATGATCGCTTACCGGGAAGTTTTAGGTTTGATAGGACCATGAGGGTTTTAGCCCCAGGGGTCTTGTGGGGTTGGCAGTGCAGCAGTTCTGGACCTGGGAACAGCTAATGGGGTATGACAGGAGACTTAACGGTCCCTCAGGGTTCCTCCTAATCTGTGAAATAACCTAACTCCAAACTGTCCATCAAATAGCTAATGAGCATCTCCCTAGTGCCAAGTTCTGATCACCTGCCTGTGCCAATGACATAACTTTGAGGAGACATGGTCCCTGCCCTACCCTGTTCTTGTGCAGTGAAGAGACAGGAAAGCCTTCCACTGTCACCCAGGAAGATAAGCCTGAAGGCAAACAATGTGCACACAGAACGCATGGGGCCCAGGGCCGGGCTCTCCCTGGGCCTGGGAAAAGGCCTTCTGATAAAGGACGGGGCCCTTACATCTGCGTCTTATAGAGTGAGAAGAGCTTTGCCAGAAGAGGCACTCGGGGAAGGAGGAACAGGGTGAATATGGACACACGAGCATGAGCCAAGTGCCCCATCTGAAAACCAAACACCAAAACTCTCTCAGGTTCCTATTTTATTTTTATTTTTCAATCACAGTTGGCATTCAGTATTATTTTATAAAGAAAGCAAAATTCTCTTGACCCAACCCCATCTTCTTCTCGGTTTCACCTCATTTCTCGGCTGGCTGTTGCCAAACTTTCTGAAAGAGCAAACTTCACACTCTGTCCTCACTTCCCCAATTCTTCCTCAAACTCCACCCCACTCTGCCTCAGCTGCCGCCTCTCAATGACTCACGAATGTCACCAGAAGGCCGTACCCCAATGAGCCTTTCTTATGGTCATTGTCTTCCTTTCCTTCTCAGCAGCATTCCCTGCAGTGAGGCACTCTTCCTTCTTGGAGCACTTTTCCCCCTGGGTGTCCATGGTCCTAGTCCACCATCTGCTCCCTCTCAGCCCCTGTGTCGGCTCCTCTGACTCTATGCAACATGAAATGTCAATGATCTGTGGCCCTCAGTCCTGGACTTTCTTTTCCCTTTTCTACCTAGAGAAGCTCACTCAGGCCCATGGTTTTAAACATGGTGTATCAGCTACTAAATGGTTTTTGTTCCCTATTCTTTTTTATTTCATCATTTTTCCCCTCTATTCTATGTCCAATCTAGAGCCACCATCCTGAGTGAATGACTGTGGAGACAGCTCAGTCCTCATCTCCAGGAGCCGCCTGGGAGCAGTGGCGAAGGTGGTCATGTTGGTCCCCAAGTGAAGGCACGTGAATTCTCATCATTGCTCTGCCACTAACTGGCTACATGACCTTAACCAAAGCGTGTGACCCCTCTGTGCCTCGGTTTCTTCATCTTCAAAATGAGTGTCTTTAAACTGTTTCTGAAGTCCTGACGTCTCAGCCTTTAGGGTCTCACCCTAAATTCTACCTGAGGGTTGGGTGTCCTTCCCTTCTTTACGTCTGCCTCCTGTTAGACTGAGAGCCTCCTATGGGCAGATCCGCCTTTACTTTCTCCAAACCTGTATGTTTAATGATTAGTACAGTGCCCAGTGGACACTCAAAAAGTATTTGTTGACTGAATGGGATATAAATAATCAAATTGTTTCAAATGACAGAATAAACCCGGGGTTTTGACTTTTTTTTTTTCTTTTTTAAATGCTACCGTCAATCCAGTTCAAGTTCAGCCAAGCAAGCCTCTCAGGGTGTCATATGCTCTGTGTTCCAGGATGTGACCTAATTTTGAATTGTTTCTTGATGCAAAGTTTCACCCTATTCTAGGGACTGGTTCCCACGCACACCGTGCTCCTCTAGTGGGAGACTTCCCCATGGGATCACGCTGATGATCTCGAGCAGAACATTGCATTCTCCTTGATCATTCCGGCTTCACAAACTTCTTTGTCTGTGGCCTTAAGGCACTTGCTATTCTTTCAAGAAATACTGTAGCTGCGGCAAGGCCCTGCTCCATTTCGGTAGGGATTCGTGTTCTGGGTGCTTTTTATCAGAACACACAGTTCCCAAGTGGGCAGGAGCCGGAAGCAGAGTGGTCCAGGCTACGGAAAGGGGAAAGCCACTCCCGCCTGGCCCCGCAACACCCCAGCAAAGGCAAGCTGTGCACCACATGCTCAATGGGAAGAAGCGAGGTAAACCCTCCTGGAGGCAAACTGGAGGCTAAGATCCATTTCAACGTGAGGCCTCCAAGGCACAGAGCAGTTCCCAGCAGCTGAGGAACTGAGAAACGGAACATCCTCATCTCTTTGCAGCAAGAGCCTTGGGCAGAGGGGTGGGGGGATGTCGGTCACCCTGATAACTGAGCGGAGGAAAAAGCCCAAGAGATGTAGATATTTCCCCAAAGAATTTTGTTTTTTCTTGACTTGCTCAACCAAACATGGATGAGTAATTCAGCAGCCTAGATGGGGAGTGAGTCTCTACCGTGGGTTACGGTTTGTGGTTTCCTATATCCCTGCTGTGTGTGTTCCTCTTCAGATCCCTGCATTTAATAGCGTGCCTGGCATATGCCACGTGCACAAAATGTTTGCTGAATTGAATTGGGCTTGACCTGCACCGTCCAATACAGTAGCCGCTGGCCACCTTAAGCTCTTGAAATGTGGCTGGTCTCAGTTCATTGTGCTGTACATGCAACATACACACCAGATTGAAGATTTGCATAAATAAAAATGTAAAATATCTCATTAATCATTTTTATATGGATTACCTGAAATGTAATATACTGTATACACTGTGTTAAATAAAACGTTATCAGGGTTAGTTTCACTTGTTTCCTTATTCTTTCATGTGATTACTAAAACTTTTAAAATTGCATGCATGGCTTATATATTGTATTTCTACTGGACAGAGCTGAACTAGACGATAGGCCACCAACTGGCTGAAAGGTCATTGAATGTATCCCAGCCTCCTCTCTGGGCCTCCTCACTTGCAAAGATGTAAAGCTCTATCCAGCATTTCCAGGCCCCCCCATTGTATGGTTTTCTAAACTTCACTACAGTTTCCTAAGCATGAATACATATTAAATTGCTACTGTGAGCCCTGACCAGTTTGGCTCAGTGTCTAGAGCGTTGGCCTGTGGACTGAAGGGTCCGTGGTTCGATTTCGGTCAAGGGCATGCACCTTGGTTGTGGGCACATCCCCAGTAGGGGCTGTGCAGGAGGCAGCTGATCGATGTTTCTCTCTCATCGATGTTTCTAACTCTCTATCCTTCTCCCTTCCTCTCTGTAAAAAATCAATAAAACATATTTAAAAAAATAAAAATAAAATAAATTGCTACTGTGAGCCCCAAAGTCCTAGATACATTGTCATTTAATTTGCAAATTAAATGTAAGAGAGAAGAATGACGCTCCTCATTTTGAAAAATGAAAAAGAAAAAAAGCTGCACAGGTTAAGAGAACTTTGCCCCTCCTCTCTGGTCTTTTGTGAGAATTTCCAGCAGAAAACGTGACTCGGGAGTCGGTGTGGGTGCTTCGGCTCAGTTGTCCCTAAGATGTGTTTTTCCTGGTTTGGAAGAATTCTATGTCATCGGAATCGCTGGAAACATGTACACGAGAGGCTCCTTGCAGAGGAGAGCAAGCCCGGGGCGCCTGTCAGGTTTGGTAGATCATTGACGCCCAGCAGTAAAGTGTTGGGAGGCTTCTGAGGAGAGAGGATTGAGAGCTGCTGGAGGTTAATTGTTCACCAGTCAGAAGACTGGGCTGGGAGGGTCGCCGGGGAGTGAAACATTGACCAGCTCTGATTTAGATGCAGGAATGTGTTAGGGAGGCACGGAAAGGTCAGGGGAGCAGTCGGCACCTGAGACAGCTCCCATGGGCAAAATTCCTCTCCCAGAGACAGGAGAGGGAAGGGGAATGTGCTCCGAAGGGGAGAGAGGGGCCTCTGGCCTCGGAGTGCACTGCTTTTGGCCAGCTCCTGCAGCCACTTCCAAGGCCTGCTGGAGCGAGAAACACCGGTGAGGTCATGTTTGACTTTTTCAACCCCCCAAAACTCCACTAAATTTTGGAGAGCTGGGAGCAGGCAGGGAGGGGTAGGGAAAACAAAGATGAATAAATGAGATACTGCCCTTGCCTCGGAGCCGAACTGGAAAATGCAGTGACGGGGCCTGAAGGCTCTTGGACTCGAGTTCAAGTGTTGGCTCCACCTAGCCGGGCAATCTAGGCAATTTCGTTCCCCTCTGAGTCTCCGTTTACTCAACTGGAAAAGGAAAGTCATAAAGTCTCCCTCTAAGTATTGTTACAGTAATTATATGATGATGAGAAAACTCCTGACTCCCAGTTCAATCAACCTTGAGTTGGAGAATAGAAAAGACAATACTATAATTTAAAACGGTCCGAGGTGGGGTGGGGAAACACACAACACACCATGCAGATGATGGATAAAAATAAAATAAAAATATATAAATAAAAAATAAAATAAAATGGTCCAAGGGCTTCCTAAGGGAAGGTGCCAGCTCCCTTCCCTCTGTGATCTGGCCCCAGCTCATCTCCCAGCTTCCCTCCCTCCCCCACCTCCCCACCTGCACTCTACCCTGGGTTGCTTCCGATCTGTGACACTTTTAGAACCAACATCCAGGATGCTGAGGTTCAGTGTTTCATCCCTTAGCATTTTCTGCCGCCTTTAAGTCACCCAGGGGAGTTGAACCCCAAGGCCCTCCTTTAGCTCAACCCACCTACCAACCCCCGTTCTTTCCTGGGGTGAGCTCTTGGCCCAGAGGGGCTGTGCTTGGTCAGCGTAGACATCACTTGACAAAGAGCACATTGCATTTCTGTCCATTTTTCTTAAAACACAAAACAAAAGTTTGCTGGCTGGCTGCCCGGTTTCTGTTATGTAGCCCAAGATTAAATTTCTCTTGGGCTAGTTCTCAGAGCCCCTGCACGCTGGACTAAGACGTGATTTACATTTTCTTTTGGCAGGGAGTTACCCAAGTGGGAATTGCCTTGAAAAATAACTGTTTGACTGAAATGTGTGTGTATGTGTGTGTGTGTGTGTGTGTGTGTGTGTGTGTGTGCTCCTGGTCTGGTCAGGCTGATAAACTTCGTCTCATTGCTTGATAAGCTTCAGGAGTAAAAAAATCAAGAGTCAGGAAAAAAGGTTTACAATATGACAACCTTAATGGGAACAGGGTTGCCATGACGACGTTTTAAATTTGATTCTGAACTCCAGGTAAAAAGGGCCAGATAATCAGGCAGGTAGCTCTTATGATCAGAAAGGGGGGTCTTTGGGGGAGTGTCGCGAATAGTACAATGGTGCCTACCACTCACTGAGCCCTCATTCTGCAGCAGGAGCACATTTAGTGCTTCCAACAGCCACACAAATTAGGCTTTTCTTTTATGATTGAGCACATTCAGGCTCCCCGAGGTGATGACTTTTGTCAGCCTTCCCAGCCGGTAGATGTTGGAGCCTGGCCCCAGCTCCTACCCCACGCTGTCTTCCCAGCCTGTGACAGACATGTTTTCACAGCAAATATACTACCTTCCAATGAATGTTTGACCTTCAAGTAGAAATTTCAAGACCTTGGGGTTTGTTTGGTGTCTTGTTCAAACCTGAAATGAGTTGACCGAGCTTTGCCACCTCCCTTCGCTTATGAAAATAAGTAAATAAACAAAACTACACACATATTGAGTTCACCATACCAGGCCCCCTATATTCACTCTCTATGAAATTTCACAACGACTGTGTGACTCAGTGTTCGAATAAAGGAGTGTTGGTTACCAGTAACAGGACCCACATGGAAGGATGAAATAAAGGGGGGCATGTCGTTACAAAGAATGCCATGTATCTGAGAGGACTTGACGGCAAAAAGTGGGGCTGGGCTTCAGAAGAGAGACTAGAAGCAGAAGCTAGGGTGTCAGAGCCCAGATAACTAGAGCTTCTTCTCAGGCGAGATTGTCTCTCAGCTCTGCTTCCCTCTGCGTCTCCGTGTCAGGGTGTTTCCAAGTAAGGGGGCTCCATCAGGCTTACACTCCCAGCCTTTGATGGATGGATGTGGGAAAAGGACCAGGCACTCCTGGCTCAGCCCTTTCTCCTCCCCTTTCTTCTTTGGAGGCTCTCAGAAAGCCCCCAATCTCCCACACATCTATGTGAGGCAGCCGCCAGCTGCTGAGGGCTGCCCCTGGAGAGTCTGTCTCACTAGGGGCTCAGCACTGCCCACTGAGCCATGCTTACAAAAACCCATGTGCTGCTCTTCCTCTCCCATAACCGCGGCCACCCCCAATTCCCTCTGAAGCAAGGCAAAGAAAAGGGGCTCATTGGGCCCCCTCAAACTCCAAAAGAGAGTCACACAGGGCTAGCCAATCAGAGTCTTATCCTACTTCCCGAGTCAAGGAATAACAGAGCCTCTGGGTTCTTTCCCAAATTGTGGTTGAGATTCCAATTGACCCACCTTGGGTCAGTCCCACTTGGATCCATTCAGCTCTGCCAGGAGCCTGGGGTCACAAGTGTGAACAGGGAGAAGAGTTGTTGAAGGAAGAGGATCAGGTGAAGCAGAAGGTGTCCATTCGAGGCAGGTGTTGTCATCTACTTGCCTCTTAGGGAGAAGATGGACTCAGCTAATAGCAGGGCTGCGATTCCTACCCAGGGCTGAGTGAGCCCCAAGGCCACGTTTGTGACCAAATACAGAGCTATGAGACCCCAGGAGCTGACCCTGAGCCAGGCGTTCTCCAGTTGGTTTGAATAGAATACCTGGTATCATGTAAGTGATTCTAACAGTAACACTGAGAGCAAGGCTAAGACTTTACCTTTTGCTTTTCAGTGACATCTCCTTTTCTCTCTCCTTCTGGACCCTCCAAGAAATGTGGGGATGCAGAAACCACATTGTACTTGATGCCAGAAAGAAGTCTCCCCTTATGAGCTGTGTGTCCTAAATCATTTCACCTTAACCTCTTCAAGCATTCAGGTTTTTTTTAGCCATTTAACAAATTATATATAATAAAGAGCTAATATGCTAATTAGGCCAGATGGCAGAATGACCTTCTGGAACGACCAGTGGGCGGAGACACGGAGCCTCCAGCCCACGAGGCAGCTGAGGCTGTGAAGGCCTACTCTTGCATGAATTTCATGCATCAGGCCTCATATACATATGCACAGAACATGATATAAATATATTCTGTATAGATACATAATATATATGTTTATTATTATATCACTAGATATATTGGATATTTCCTATATGCCAACACTGTGCTAAGTGACTAAAAACACCACAAATCCTACCAGATGCACAGTTTCTTAAGTAAGAAATACAAACTAAAACTAACTACTCTCAGGTAATAGTTTTCTGCTCTCAGGTCACCAAATGTCTGAATGTTCTGCAACACATATGGGTGAGGCCAAGGTGAAACAGGTACGTTGCAGGTGGGAATACAAAGGTACAACCCCATGGAGGGCAACTTGCCAAACTTTGTTAAAATGCAAACTCATTTACCCTTTGTAGCAGCAGATTGTTTCTAAGCGATTGTCCTTCAGATGTCCTCACACTCATAAAAAGTCATATATAATGACAGTTATCATTGCAGCCTTGTTTATAAATAGCAAAAGATTAAAAATAGTTGAAGGGGTCAACAGGCCTGAGGGAAGCACTGGGATTCGGTGACAAAGAATGAGGAAGCTCTCTACGTTCTGAAATGGGAAATGGCCAAGACATATTGGTGAGTGGGAAAAGCAAAGTGTGGGAGTGTATTAATGTAATACTAATGATAGTGTAACAATACAGATAGAATTGGTTATTGTGTATGCAAAATATTATATAGGCAACTTTAAAAGTCTAGAAAACAAAATTTTAACCATATAAGGGTATTTGTGTGTGTGTGTGTGTGTGTGTGTGTGTGTGTGTGTGTGTGTGTGTTTAATGTAGTTGGGCTCTGGCCAATGTGCTCAGTGGTTAGAGTGCCAGCCTGTGCACCGACGTGTTGCAGGTTCAGTTCCAGTCAAGGGCACATACCTGGGTTACAGGTTCCATCCCCAGCCTAGTCCAGGTTTGTGTGAGAGGCAACCAATCAATGTGTCTCTATCCCATCCATGTTTCTCTATCTCTCCTTCCCTCCCTTCCACTCTCTCTAAAAATCAGTGGAAAAAATACCCTTTTGTGAGAATTAATAAAAAATATATACATATCGTTGGGAAACCTACATTCGCAAATGGGAACAGGGGTGGGAATAAAACTTTCCACTCTATATCTCTTGAGAATTATTAAATCATGTGACTGTAGAACCTATTCAAATAAATATATGTGATTAAGAAGTAATTAAAACAGTGCAATGACTGTTAAGAAGGAGAAGGCCAGGGTGCTACAGGAACTGGTAACAGGGACCTGACTTGGGTGAGAGGAAGTCCCTGAGGAAGTAACTTTTCAATGGAAACTTGATAGATAAATGGGCACAGCGGCAAAGGGGTGAAGAAGGGCTGCCTGGGAAGAGGGAGCCCAGGCACAGCAGCCCTGGGGAGGGAGGGAGCGTCACCACATGCCAAGAATGGACGGAATCCATTCTGTGGCCGGGACGCAGATACCAGGGTGCAGGGAGACCGGGGGAAGCGGTAGCTGAAACAAAGCGGGGGGTCAAATTGCAGGGGCTATGTTACAAAATGTGGACTTTATCCTAAGGACAGTCGGAAGCCATTAAAAGGGCTTAAGCAGAAAAGTGATGGGATCAAGGTTATGTTTTGGAGAGATTTCTCCGGAGCCTACGAGGAGAAGTGACCGGAGGAAGCGTGCGTGGATGTTGACAACTCATATATCTGATAAACTGCTTTGGAGAACTATTTGGTGGTTTCTTATAAAGTTAAACATACACCTACCCTATGACCCGGCTGTTTCATTCCTAGGTATTTATTCAAGTTAAATGAAAACATATGCTCGCAAAAATATTTGTACAAGAATTTTCCTAGCAGCTGTATTTGTCACAGCAAACATCATGGCCCCCAGAAACCCACAAATTTCTATCAGAAGAATTCATAAGCAAGTTGGGGTGTATTTTCTGGAATGGAATTCTACTCAGCAGTAAAAAGGAAGGCACTCCTAATACAGACAACAGGAAAAGCGGCACAGAAGTGTACACGCTGTGTGTTCCCATTGCTGTGAAATGAACTCCACGTGCGGAAAAAGTAATCTGATGTCTATCGTGGTAGACGTCAGAAAGTAGTTGGCTGGGGGAGGAAGGGAAACTGACTAGAAAGAAAAACGAAGGGATGTTCTGGGGTGTTGGGAATGTTTTCTATCTTGCTGCACATGGCAGCTACACAGCGTGTACAGCTGTCAAAATTCATCCAAGTGAACAACCAAGACCAGTGCTTTTCGTTGTATATTAAATGTACTTCAACAAACAAAAAAGAGAAGAGAAAGCGTGGATATTGAGAAAGGTGGGAGGTGTTTACAATAATCCAGGAGAAAGATGATGGTTGCCTGGTGACGATCCTGGGGATCAAATCAAACAACGGGTATAAAGAGGGCAACCCAGAAAGCTCCGTGCAAACCACAGAGCTGTGCACAAACATGGAAAAGTGAGAACTCAGTCTCATGTAACCTGTATCGAGTGTTGGAGTAAATGTGGACATTCGGGATTGCCCCGAGGCAGTCCTGTTTGTTGGCAGGGAAGGGCTTGGGGTGATTAATCATGATCTTCTTGTTGGTTTGTCACCATTTGGCAGGAAATGGATCCAATGGCTGCTGAGATTCATCAGAGCACTTGATCTTGGGGCAAAAAAAAAAAAAAAAAAAAAAAAAAGGCGGGGTCAGGAGCTGCTTTTGCCAGGGATAGTTTTCTGCTGAAAACCGGCCTTTCCCAAACAAAAAAAGCATTCAGCTGCCGGGCTTGAGTCTTGGATTTATTTTTTTTTGAATAATTAGGGTTTGAAGGATTCAGAAGAAAGGAAGCAGACTGTCAGTTCCTCAGGCAGGGACTGTAATGATCAGTGACACGGCCACCCAGAGTTCGGGAGAGTTTGCTGGGAGCCAAGAGTGTGTGGGAAACACACGTGGGCTGCTTGAAGCATCTGCCTGAGTGCAGACAGGTTTGGAGAAACAGCTGTGCAGCAATCAGCCAAGAGCCATCTGAATAGCTGCTCACTCACCATTTAACATATTCATATTTTTATGTGTGTGTGTTTTTTTCAAAGACAATAAATACCTAATTATTTGCTTTAATTTAATGTTGATTCACAGACACACACACACACATACACACACCCATCATGTTCCATGAGCAGACACAGCTGGATCCTTCCCATCCACACCAATGAGTACTAAACATCTGGGCGCCATTCTTGGGCCCTTTGTCCATCCAGAGGAGGCATCCCCGCACAAGGCAGGCTCTTAGATCCCATGAGCTCCAGAGCAATGAAGGTCTTCTTCTGCGCTGCAGTGGACATTTGTCATAGTTTTATTAGTAACATCTGTCATCCAATCCCTCTTTCTTTTTTTTCCCCTTTTTGTGAGAGAAGCATGTTGGTTGGTTGCCTCCTGCACGCACCCTGACCAGAGCCCAAGCTGAGGTACCTGCCCTTGACCAGAATCGAACCCGAGACCTTTGGGTCTGCAGGCCGAAGCTCTATCCACTGAGCCAAACCGGCTACGGTCCTCTTTATTTTTAAGGGCTGGTTTGTCTCAGTGTGATATAGAACCCAACTTCCACATTGTAAGAGGACAGGATCTCTCTCTCTCTCTCTCTCTCTCTCTCTCTCTCTCTCTCTCACACACACACACACACACACACACACACACACACACACACACACACTCAGCCCTGCCACAGTCTGAGCATCGGCACCGGCCTTGGGCTTAGCCCACCCGGTGGTCTTCCCTGAAACTGGGAGTCTCTGGGGAGCCATCGAAGGACGTGCCTGTAGTGGAGGTTCTCCATGGAGACAGCTGGAAGTCATTTGTTCCAAAGCAGCCGAACGGGCACGCTGGCCAAACTGCTCCTGCCCCGGCACCTTGCTGGGACTCCTCTGGCCCCGCCCTCTGACCTCCCCTTCTGGATGGGAAAACGGAGGGCTCAGACTTGGAAGGACAGGTCCATGTTCACACAACAAATTATCACTGGAGTCCAAACTCAAACCCAGACCTTTTCACTGTCCCCCACTGCTTCCTTCCCAGCACAAGAATCTCCCTAATTCCCATGCACTTCTTAGGCTAGTTCTCTCTATCCTCCAATAGCCCTCCAATAAATTCCCTTTCCTATTAGTGATCTAGAGTCTGTTTTCATTGCTGGCACCCAGGACAGACACAGTCATAAAGGAGTGGTTTCATTTTCTTTTCTTTTTTTTAAAATATATTTTATTGATTTTTACAGAGAGAAAGGGAGAGGGATGGAGAGTTAGAAACATTGATGAGAGAGAAACACCAATCAGCTGCCTCCTGCACACCCGCCACTGGGGATGTGCCCGCAACCAAGTACATGCCCTTGACCGGAATCGAACCTGGGACCCTTCAGTCCACAGGCCGACGCTCTATCCACTGAGCCAAACCAGTCAGGGCAGGAGTGGTTTCATTTTCTACCGAAGCCTTCACAGAAATGCTCCCCCATGGTAGCTCAGCCCCAGGCTTAGCTTTGGGGGCCAGGGAAAGACTCCTAAATGGGTGGGTGTGGGGCTGGGTAAGAGGATGAAAAAGAGGAAGGGAGCAGGGAAAGTGCCGTGTGCTCCCCAGCTGGGACTGAGGATACAGCCATGGTCAGCAGAGGGAGAGACTAAAGGCGCCAGGTGACCTGGTGATGGCACTAAGCTCCTGCCCTTGAGGTAACAACACAGGGAGGGAGGTGTTCCCACTCCAGGAGTGGGAAGAGCGAGGGTAGGGGGTGATGTTGAGACCTGCTGGGGTCACACAGCACATGAGTGGCGGAACTGGTCAGAAGCAGATCTCATTTCTAACCAGACCTGCACCGCCACTCTAATAAATGCACTGACCAATGGGAGCGGGGCAGGGGGGAGGCGGGGGGTGGTCCATGTACCTCTTTTCTTTTCATATGATTTCAGATGTGTACCCTGGGTTCACCAGATGAGTTCACCTGGGCCTAGTGATGGGACGAGGTCATTGGATGATGTATTTATTTATTTTAAAAACACAAGGTAGAAAACTGCACTGAGCCCATGAAAAGCAGAGCTGGGGGCGTGTCGAGGCCTGTTTTGATTTAAGTGGAATGGATCCAGCTTGAGCGTAAATTTGAGACTGTGTCTGCTTGTGTTACACTCTATTTCTTCAAATTACTTTCGCGTGTCCCGTCTCATCGATTCCCCCCACTTCTGGATGAGGAAACTGAGGCCTATGACGTGAAATGACATGTCCATGCTCACAGGACATATGACCCGAACCCAAACCCAAGCCCAGACCTTTCCCAGCCCAGGAATTAGCATCGCGCCGATTGAGTTCAATTTAACAAAGTGACTTGGGTTGAGTTGTCCTGATGATTTGAGTTAGCCTCCCGGCATTATTCAGGTAAATATTAGTCCCTGATATTTACTCCCTATATTACTCCCTATCTCCTTCCAAATACATTCGCTCTCTTCCTCTGTCGTTTTCTTCATCTTTCCCCCCGCGTTCCTCCTCTCCTCCCCCTCCCTCCCTTTCTCCATTAATCTCCTTCTCTTCTTTCCTCCCCTCCTCTCCTCCTCTCACAAACACATTTGTTTTCGTACATGGGGATGGTATCGTGTTGATGGGGTAGGTGAAATGAGAAGTCTCTTTTAAGTCCCTGGAAGCAGAATATTTTCTTATGGATTTTTTGATTGTTTGGACTGTTTTGCCAGGCTAATGACAAAAGGCTCCGAGGTCCCCTTATCTCAGGCCCACCAGAGGATGCCTTCAAGCTTTTGTTTTTGTTTCCAAGCTGGTTCCTTACAAATGCGTCCAGAAGGTCACTCTCAGGTCCCCGAGATAGCGGTGGGTGATCAATCACGTGCAGGACATCAGCATCACAGAAGATAACCCATGAATGGGAGGACTGGGGGAAGGAGAACGGACCCTGGGCCGTGCGGAACTGGGAGCTCGGTGAAGGTGAGTTGATGGATGGCTTCCTCCTCAAGTTCCTGGGACAGTCACAGGCATCTTCTGGCTGCCCATCCCCCCCGATGTTTTACTCCAAATACATAAAGACACACTTACATAACAGCCTTCAACATTCCCAGATAATCTGATCATTGCAACCGAGCAAGATATAAAGACTGTGCTTAAAAGCTCCATGTGGGGTCCCCAGGCAATTCCTTCAAAACAAACAGAGGGGACTCGGGTCCTGGCTTTGCCAAGGACAAGCTTTGTGAGCTCAGCAACTCCCCTGACTTCTCTAGAATAAAATACTGGCCTTCGTGCCAAGTGCTGTGGACAGACAAAGGTGGAAACAATGTGAGCCAGGAGCTCATCGTTAAGATCCTTGCTAGCCCCAGAAGACTGTGTGTATGGCATTTTCATTTGTTTGCTTTTTTTATATATATATATATTTTTCATGTTAATATATTTCATGTTTTCTTGACTAGTTCTTTCCAAATCATCATCATTATCAATCAACCACTACCAATTACTTTATTACATACTACTTAATTGCCCCAACAATTGTAAAAGTTAGACATGATCACCATTTTCCATAGGCAGTCGCTGAAGCTCAGAGAGGTTAAGTAACCTACTCAAGCTCACACAGCTGGGCAGTTACAGAACTGGGATTTGAATCCCCAACTGTCAACTCCAAAGCTCATGCTCCTTCTAGGACATGGTGGGGCTCCAGGTACGTATGTGCTGCCACTCAGGAACCACAACTTAATTTGCAGGACCAATTGCAAAGTAAGAATATGGGGTCTTTTGTTTAAAAAAATGGTTAAAAATTTCAAGACAGCAACAGGAGGACATTCCACAAAGCACGAGGCCTTTCTAAGGATGGGGCCTTCAATGACTGCCCAGGTTGTGCACCCACGACCCCGCCCTGCCAGCCACAATTCACTTTGCAGTGTCATCTCCTGTCAAGGAGCAAAAGCATCCTAGCGATGGGCAGACCACAGGGGCAGGATTTTCCAGTGCTCAGCCTTCAGGGGCAGGTTTCCTGATGCTACCCCAAAGGGGTCAGTGTGGACTTGGCGGAACTCTGGGTGCTGTGAGGCAGCTTTCTCAGAGTAGGAACATTTTTTTTTTAATGTGGAGAAAGGTACACAGTCTTCTGCTCATAAGGGTGCTGACCACACCCTCACCTTTAAGGAGGGGAACAAATGGAGCACAGCTAAATACTGCTTAGCCTCTCTCTCTCTCTCTCTCTCTCTCTCTCTCTCTCTCTCTCTTTTTAAATGTACTTATTGATTTTAGAGAGAGAGGAAGGGAGAAAGATAGAGAGATGGAAACTTCTGATTGGCTGCCTCCTGCGCACGCCTTGCTGGGGATCGAGCCCACAACCCGGGCATGTGTCCTGACCGGGAATTGAACCAATGAACTCTTAGTTCATGGGTCTACACTAAACCACACAGGCCTGACTTAGCCTTTCTTTTTAAACGAAGACCAGACCTGTAGGTGTGCCCTAACCAAAGGCAGTGGAGGCAAAGCAACAGGGCTTTGCAGCTGCTGGTTTATAAGCCTCCCTCCTGAAGGGGGGTGTCAACTCCTGTGGCCCCAGGAGAAGTTCTGACCAAAAGGCCCACCCTTTTGGTCAATGATTCTTAATCAGTGGTATTTAATCATTTGAGGTCATAGACCTATCATCTATGAAAGTATGGACTATCTCCCCAGAGAAAAAGACATGTATGTACATAAAATGCTTTGCATACAATTATAGACTCCCAGTATTGACCCCAAATTTTAAAAAACCCTGTTTGAGATCATAGCTCCCCCAATTATAAAATTCTACAATATTAGACCCAGATAGAAACTTAGAGACCATTTTTGTGAAACCATTTTCTTCCTCAGAGGGTGAAGGCTGAGGTCACCTTGGATAATAAATGGTTCTACACATTTTCAAAGACTGACTCTGCTGATGGTTAACTCTACACTTAAATTAGTTCCTCCACTCCTGATTTGCTCCTTTCAAAACACTGTAGCCATGAGAAGCAACCTAACGCCACAAATGGCGGGTGTCAGGACATCAGTGAACATTTGTGGAGCGCCCAGACAAGCCAAGCACAAGTTCTTGTCCTTGAAAAGCTGGCAGATGTCTAGGGGCGCGACTCAGCAAAACTAGAGAGTAATGTGAATCATGCAGTGGTAGATGTTCAAGCTAGACAGACAGGTGACCTTGAGGAGGGCGTTCTCAGCTCCTCCTGGGGGGAAGACCCCAGGGGAGGAAGCAGTTACACAGGATCTTTCTTTAAAAAAAAATACATTTTTTATTGATTTCAGAGAGGAAGGGAAAGGAAGGGGGGGAACATCAACGATGAGAGAATCATTGATCAGTTGCCTCCTGTACGTGCCCCGCTGGGGATCAAGCCTGCAACCCACGCATGTGCCCTGACCAGGAATTGAACTGCAGCTTTATTCACAGGTCAATGCTCAACCACTGAGCCACACCGGCCGGGCTACACAGGGTCTTGAAAAATGAGCACAGGGCCATGAAGAAAGCAGCCTTCTGGCCGAGGAGACCAGCATGTGCAAAGGCAGAGCAGGGTGAGACCGCAGGAGGTGTACGGGAACTGGAAGTGGTCAGGATTAGCTAGAACCTAGGCTATGCCTGAGGAACTGGTGGGCGGGGAGGCTGGCAGAGGAAGAGGGGGTTGAAGACTGGGACCTTGGATATCACACGGAGGGGTTTGAACCTAAGGAAGAATGTCAGCTCGAGTGATGGATTAAGGAGTCTCTTCCTGAGGATGGTGCAAGGAGGCAGATATCCATCTGTCCCGGATGGCCTTCTGCAGCTGGGGGTGGGGATGAGGACTGAGCAAGCAGGCTCTCTGAGATCCCTATCACTTCTCTCTTTCAAAATCAGCCGCAGCCAAACCCTAGAGAACACAAGAAGGGCCCTGTAAAGCATTCAGAAATGACAGGCAATCAGCCCACAATATATCTCTAAGATGTCAATGAGATTTATTCACCAGAAAAGTACCATTCCTCTCCACTAAGATGGCACCGTGGGACGAGGCCTTCTCGCCAATACAGAGACATTACTTTCATTAAAAATTTTTTTTTAATTTAAAAACTGAACCCAGTTTGATATACTGATGTGTTTCCTCTACGAGGCCTCACATTTTTTTCATTCATTCTTAAAACTGAACCCATTGAGCCTTGCGGGGTGGGCTGGCTCTGAGGAAATATTAATCAAGAAAAGAGAACATGCCCAGAAACACAAAAGGGTTGCTCCTCCCATGTCACCATTCTCAGGATTTCTAGGCACTATGAGCACTAAGTAGTTCTTGGAAGGGGTGTGTTTTCTCTTAAGCAAATGCAAAATAAAAAATTCTAAGTATTATTACCATGACGCATGGAGCCGATTGTTGGTCCTGATGGTGTTTTCCCCTTATTCACCACTAGGTGTCACAAGAAACCCGGTTTAAAAGGAGCAAAGCTTCAATATTGCTGACCTGAAGAAAACAATTCCCCCTAGTGTTCAGATTTTTTTCCAGTTAAAAACATTTTTTTTTTTTTAGAGTAAAAATTGCAAATGTTCAGAACTCATCTCTCCCGTAGCCACATAATGGTTCTAATTCCTCAGACTACCTGCGAATAAGATGGATAGCACAGGATCACACCAAACAGGTTCTTGTTGAAATAGCCACAGTAAACGCACATTGTAACAGGAAATTCCATTGCATTTGCACCATTTATTTAATAAAAATAATCTCTGCGATTATTTGCATTTATTTCTGAAGGAGGATGTTTTTCCTTCCTCAGAATAAGTTCAGGAAATGGGTGAAGTGTTCAGGAAGTTAGCTAAATGCTGATGTAAATCCAAAAGGAAGGTCTGTTGTTTGAAAAAGAGAAAAAAAAAAAAAAAAGGACCAGAAGAGCTAGGAAGTGGTTCTCTCTTTCACTTATGGAAAATGTTATACAGAATTCCTGATTTAAGAGGAAGAGGACTAGGAAAAATGTGTGTGCCCGTGATATCTTTTTCCGTGGATCTGGTTGGGCCGACCAGACTTGCACTGATAACAAAACAGTAGCCGGCAAAGAAAACCGTGTCGAGAAATAAAATCCAGATAGGAGACGTGACTGGGATTAAGTTTGTACTAAAGTAAACCCTAACTATGGAATTTGCATCAGCTAATCTAGGATGTATGCCTTGATAGGAAACTGAGTCCGAAAGAGGTGGTGGGGGTCCCTTTGCACTATATACACAACTAAACAGGAGGGTCTCCTCACAAGCACCCTGTGTCTTCCAGCCACAACAAATGGTGTCCTGCTGACCCAGGGCTGTGAGGGAGAGAGTCTCACTGGGGAGACCCCAGCTCCCCTGGGGCGCTGGGCCAGGGTAGTGATCCGCCCCAGCCCGGTGGCAACGGGCTGTTATTTATCTGTGCTCGCTATGCAGGGAGTGTGCTGTATCAGGTGTACAGAGCAAACACCGGCCGTTCAGAAAGCAAAGATTCAGCTCACTGAGCAGTGCCACAGTTTGTTGTGGTTTCTGGGAAAATCGCTCCCTCCTTCCTGTCTCTCTGCCGTCAGTCACCTTCCTTTAGGCCTTCGTGTCTGAATCCAGACTGGTCTGCCCGCCTCCAGCTGGCCTTCTCTCCAGCCCCCAGGCCACGGCCAGGGAGGGTGAGCTCTGAAAGACACCCACAGGGAGGTGAGCCTTCCTTGCCCTCACACTTGGGCCGGCTTCCCTGTGCCCAGCGCAGGAGAGCACAGCCTCCCAGGCCTTTCATAACTCGGCCCACCTGCTCTCCTCCCACTCCCAGAATCTCCGGTTCCAGTCCCATTGAACGACTCACTGCCCTGCAACTCCCCACAGGCAGTTCTCAGCCAAGGCGATCACCCATTTCTTTCTCTTCCTCTGGGTCAATGAGGCCATGCACTCTGTTTAGCTTCTGTAGAGCGGTCTCTGGATGCACAGAATTGTGACAGGAGAGAAGCAAGAGAACGAGGCCCAGAGGATACAAGGCAGACATCCGGACAGACCCACCTACTCGGTGTAAGTGTTATAAATCAGCATGGGCGTTGGAAAAGACGCCCCCGAGGGGGCAGGTCGCTGATCTGACGATTAAATGCCTCCCATGGCCCAAGAAGAGTAAGTTTAAAATTTTATTTTTTGCATGCTGAATGCAGAGGGTGGTTTTGGTGAGCGGACCAAGTCTTAAGGCACCATGGTCTCTGGGATCCACCCCTTCTCCCTTTTTCCTCTTCCCCACGTCCTCACTACACATTCACCTATTGAGGCAGATGTGTCCTTCCAGGGATCAAATGGTGAGATGACAACTGTCCAGGAAATGTTTTCCCATTGAGTACTCAGAAGCTGTTCTGTCCAAGCTGAACCAACAAAGCCCTGGGACTTCGGTTGGGAAGCAACTGAATGTAAATGTGATAGGACCAGCAGCACTGATCCTTTAGGGCAGTGGTTCTCAACCTGTGGGTCGCGACCCCTTTGGCGGTCGAACGACCCTTTCACAGGGGTCGCCTAAGACCATCCTGCATATCAGATATTTACATTACCATTCATAACAGTAGCAACATTACAGTTATGAAGTAGCAACGAAAATAATTTTATGGTTGGGTCACAACATGAGGAACTGTATTTAAAGGGCCAGAAGGTGAGAACCACTGCTTTAGGGGGTAGGGACATGGGAGGCATGTGGTTTGCTGCCATGAACTTCTGGAGGCAAGGGTTGTGTCTTACTTATCTTGGGGTCCCTTACAGTGCCCGCCCCAGACAGTGGCTGCCACAGGACAGACCCTCATTCAGCTATTCAACAAATATTTACTAAGCCGTAGAGGATTTGTTTTTCCAGGTTTGGAGTTTTAAGCTTGTTAATAACAGCTGAATTCTTTCTCTGTTTTGTCATCTGCACTTTTGGACTCGGAGTTGGACCTTGTCTTTCACGGTTTTTCCAATCATCCCTCTCTCCCTTGCCCAGCCCACTCCCATAGTCTGCATACAGTAGGCTCCCAGTAAGTATTTGTTGGGGAGGAGGAGGAGGAGGAGGTAGAGGAGGAGAAAAAAAGGTGGAAGAGAGACAACTTAACAATAAGCAACACGGCGGGTAGGTAATCATCCTGAAATCCATCTTGGAGGCTAGAGAATTATCTCTGAATTTTGTCCAATCGTGTTTCCAGAAAGTCCTGCCTCTGTCATGGCTCTTGTGGTCACCTTTGGTTTCTTTTCTGTGCTGGCCACATTTGTCACCAAAGCCATCAGCTTCCCCACCTAACAAGGCAAAACTCTTCCTCCCTCCTAACCCACCTTCCTTTCTTCCACAGATATTCCTGAAACTCATGTTCAGAGGGCACACAGGTAGGCACCCTTGGGTGCTCAGAGTGATCCTCGGGGAGCTCAGTGTGGTGGGGGGATAGACCATTACAAACCATGCCATGAAGTCTCCCGGAGTTGAAAACGCAGAGGCGTACACATACCAATGGCAAGAAGGAAGGGAGGCAGGACAGGGCAAGTGGGAGGGTCAGGGAAATCTAGAGAAGATGACCTAAGACTCTAGTCTTGAAGGAAGAATAGACACAACCTATTTGAAGAAAGAGGGAAGGGGTTCCAGGCAAGGAGAAACACATACAAAGGCAAGGGAATGATAGGAAACAATGGAACTAGATTTTCTATGTGCCTTATCAACTCCATCTCTTGCTTTATACTCTACCCATTTACCTCGTAGCAAGTGAAATGATGTAACCCTCAGGCAGTTTAGAAAACTTAGATAGCCAATCATTTAATCTCTTAAAGAGAAAGGCATTGATAACATGGGCTAGCCAAGAGATTAAGCAGGTTCTTGGGTGCTTATGGGAAATGGGAAGCTGATGAAAATCAGGCAATGAATGTGAAATGTACAACATTTTATATTTTATTCTCTCTCCCTGGGAACTTGAGAAGTTGGAATTCTTTGCTGTGTGGGTGGGTGAATCCATGGGTTTTCTTAACAGAAGGATGAGATAGAAGATGAGGACACAGTAATTCTAGGAATTTCAGGTGGGACCAAGGTCTATTCTGAAAGCCTTTGCAGGTCCAACATTTTCAAAACATTTAATGAGATGGTCCTAGTCCTACACCCCAGCTGGGACCATTTTGTTAAGACAACACCCTTCTCTGAGTGTGGTTTATTTCTGTTCACAGAACCTTGGAAGACAGGAGGCCAAACTGACCTCTTTAGTCAAGAGTCAGCTCAACTTTAAAATTATGATTGCATGTGAAAGCTAAAATGGGAAAGAGAAAAAAATCAGTTCTCAGAACAGAAATGCTAAAAACCCTTGGGGCCACATTCCAGTCAAGGTCTTGGCCCTGTGCACAGAGCTCCCCTTGGGGGTGGCTGGGCAGGAGACCAGCCGAGACCAGCTCAAATCAGTTGAGTGTCAGGGGTCATGGGGTTTATTCTAGAGGTGCCCAGTTTACAGATAAAGAAATGTATCAGAGTGATTATGCTACATAATCCTTAAAAACAGAAGCTCATGGCCTGCTAAAGCGCTTACCAATTTCCAATGAACTATGTGCAATGATTAAAGAAATCAGAGGAAAAGAGTGGGTATTAGCTTCCTAGGGCTGCAATAACAAACTGTGTGGCTAGAACACGCAGTTCTGGGGCCTAGAAGTCTGAAATTGAGGTTTGCTAAGGTTGGCTCCTGTTGGAGGCCTCTCCTCTAGCTTCAGGAGGTTGCCGGCAATCCTTGGTGTTTCTTGCCTGGCCTACAGCTACATCACTCCAATCTCTGCCTCTGCCTTCACTTGTGTTTTCTTTGTGCACATGTCCAAATGTCCCTGTTGTTGTAAGGACACCAGTCACTGGGTTAAGGCCTACCCCAATCTAGTACAAGCTTGTCTTAAATTGATGACGTCTGTCTGTAAAGACCCTATTTCAAAATAAGTTCACATTTACAAGCATGGTGGTTAGGACTTCAATATGTCTTTTGGGTGGACACAGTTCAACCCATAATGGATTGTAAGAAAAACAAAAATGAAACCCTGGGCAAGGCCAGAGAAGACCTGGTGTCCAACCTCACACCTCCCATTAGGGTACCCTTGGACTCTCAAAGTTTCTGTCCTCCTCTCTAAAGCAAAGCAGTGCCTGCTCTGCTTACTTTACAGATGCCATGAGAATAAAATAATTTTTAAACAATTATTTTCTATATGGAGAGTATTTCTACAAGTGCAAGGGATTATGAATTCATTTCAGATTGTGTTGACTTTTCCTTAACTTCATAACTACTTGATGAGTAGGTAATAAAATGAGAAACATGGCCTGCTTTACAGGGAAGAGAATTTAAATTACATGCTTCCCTTCGTTTATGTTTTGAGATAAAAGTATAATGGCAATCTACAGAGAACAGTAGTGCAGATCCTTGTGCCCTAGGCTTTTTTTTACTCACACCACAGCAGGGTGGTACTTAGGTGAAACTAATGGGTAGAAAGCAATTAAAAGGCAAACCAAGAGGCCCTGGCTGGTGTGGCTCAGTTGGCTGAGCATTGTCCCATGCAGCAAGAACTCACCAGTTCAATTACTAGTCAGGGCCCAGGCCCAGGTTGCAGGCTTGATCCCCAGTAGAGGGCCTGCAAAAGGCAGCTGATCCATGTTTCTCTTGCTTTCCCTCTCTTGCTAAAATCAATAAAAACATATTTTTTAAAAAAACGCAAACCAAGAGGGTCAATGTTCTCCTCTGGGACATCAGCAGACATCTCCAGTGGTAGTGACTCCTCGTCCCCTCTGTGTGGTCCACGACAATGTCCTGCTAATGGCTTTGAATCTGCTCTGTCTGAAGGTTTTTCTGAATATGGGGACACAGACCACCCAACTTATAAAATTAGCTTAAAAAGTCATTTTCCTGGCTGACTGATGAGACATACATACTCCCATGTCCGCTACACAAAATAGAACCATTGTATAGCCAGAAATAAAATTCTGCAGTCAAAAAAAAAAAAAAAAAAGCCCCTTTCAAGAGGCCTGAAGCTCTAGCAGTGGTAGGGAAACACTGTCAGGCCAGCAGAGTAAGTCAAAGGGACTTGGAAGGTATATAAAAACCTCCACACATACGGGAAGTGCCAAGAAGAGGTGCCATGCAATGACAGCCTGAGAATCATAGTTCTGTCCAAAGCATCATGTGATCACCTGGGTGTTAGTGAGGAGCACAGTCGTGACAAATGCTATTAACCTTGGACCTTGGGGGTTTCCTGACCCAGGAGAAATCCCAGAGGGGAATAACAGCCCCAGCAAAAAGAAACAAAGAGGCTCTCAGAGAGAAGCTCTCCATTGGCCCTGCAAACGGAATTCTCCATTTCTCAGTGCTGGGTGCGTGTGCTTCCCAGGGGTCTCGCACACATTCAGGAATATGCCGATCACACACGAGGTAATAAACAAAAGTTTATTTTCCTTTAATACAAAAATTAAATAGCAAAGTTTATTTATTTATTTTGTACAGCGATAAATTAGAAATTTACAGTACAGACATCAATGCAGACACACGTTTGTACATCCTTAAAAGCGGGGTCCATTTCCTTCGACGGTCAGCGATGCGTTCAGGGCATGTGTAGCCGGGTTTGCCTGGTACCTGTATGTCGAACATCTGAAAGTTTCCAGGTTGGCCTCGAGGTGGCTGGAGCTGCAGGGAGGCACGGGACTCTGGGGAAAGGGCCAGGGAGCACCAGCTTCACTGTGGCGTGAGCAGGTGGAGTCCCATTCATTTTTTCACAGATCCAGCTGGTATTTATTCCACCCTTCCTACAATGGGCTCAAGGGGCCTTCATCCTCAGACCTTTTAAAGTCTTACATTTCTGTGAGGTAGAAAAAAATTCAGAACCACCAAGATGCCCCATGGTGAGAGACCCAGAAAGCAGGCCCGCTCCAGTCAAAGCCCACAGCTGAGTCCGGGCCAGGGCCCATCAGCAGGGCGGGAACGGTGCACACCTGGGAGACCAGATGGGCCCAGCCATCACGGGGCACAGCTGCCCTTGCTCTTGCCCCTCTTTTCAGAAGCCTTCTGGGATGACAGTGGTCATGTACTGAATATCACAGGGGATCAGGGAGCTACAAAAGCTGGAAGGGCAAGGCTCACACAAGACCCCAAACAGGTCCACTACCAATCGCCTGGGTGAATACTGAGAATTTGCTGGTGCAAAGGAGAAGGGAAACAGATAAACCAGAAACAGAAACAAGCTACTCTAGGGCAATGGGGCTTAGAAAAGGCCTGCCGGGGGCATCCGGTCCACCTCCCTCCTGGTAATGTCCCGCGAGCCATTACTGCCCACGGGCAAGGCAAGAGGCAGCAGCAGAAAGCTCTGGCCAGGCCACAGTGAAGCAAAATACATTATTTAAGCCTCTGGTATCTGATCCTAGGTAGGAGCAAAATGCTCTCCTACGAGTTTCCAAGATCTGTAAACTAGGCCCAGAAGAAAAACGATAACCTGGGTCCTTTGCCAGACATGATACAAACCCAGCCGGGGACTCTGAACCCAAATACAATAAAGGAGCAAAAAGAACTGTCAGAGTCCAGTGACTCAACATAATTGTCTGAAACTCTCCCCCAATCTCCTCTATTGCAGATTGAAATTCAGGGTGTAGACTGATTCAGCGGGAAGAGAGGGGGGTGTTTCCAAAGTCTGTGCTCTGTGTCTCTCTTCCCTACCTGCTGCTGAGGTCACCTCACCAGAATCCAAAGCTTGCACCATCCTGGTGAAATCCCTCTCCACTGAGTGCCCCCCGGGGCTGAGTTCCTCTTTTCGACCTCAGGTCCCAGCTTAGCTCCCAACAGAGTAAGCACTGAATTCAGTGGCCAGGAGGCAGAGTGGGGGCAGAGAGGACAGAGCTGGGGGTGCTGGTGAAGTCACAGCTCAAAGCTGGATACAGAAGCTTCCGGAACTCTGGGTTTGGGGGTACAGGTGAGGGAGTGACCCGGGAGAGGAAAGTCAGAGAGCATCTCAGGAGAAACGTGTCACCCCTTCTCAGATTTCAGGCCCCTGAGCAAGCTGCCAGCTCAGAAGCAGCCTCAGAGAGCAGGAAACAGGTCTCCATAGAGGAAAAAGGATATGAATCAACCAAGTAGCTCAACCAGATGGTTCTGGCCACTTCCACCCTATCCCACGTCTCTCTGCCCTGAGACCTGGCCTTAATGAAGGAGGAGAAAGTTTGTCAGAGAGGAGGCTGGACAGGTGCCCGTAGGCTCTGCTGAATAAAATCTCCGGAGGCCAAGGCATGTGTAAGAAGCTACAAGTATACCTATTTATTCTAGACTCCAGAGGAAACAGCAACAGCCCTAACCTTTTTCCTAGCAAGATACTGTCCGCAAATTTCCTGCGCAAGCTTCATGGAACACCCCAGGCCCTGAACTGCCTCCGCCCAGAGCCACATTAGATGTGGGCGCTCACGTGCTTCACCGCCGATTTCATAGTGTTCCTTGGGATTTCCACGAAAACGCTATGAAACAGCGGATGCTTCCTGTCAGAGCCCCCTCATCGATTTGCAGGGAATTCTGGGGAGGGACCAGAGATGCATCAAAGATAGAAAGACCCAGGAGGAGGTTTAGGGGATGAAGACACTGAAAGAGATGGCAATTGAGACACACTCACACCTTCCCAAAACCAATGGCGAAGTTCAGCTGACCCAGGAGCGTCCTGGTCTAGGTCAGTGAGAACAGAGCTTACCCTCTGGGACATCGCCTACGGTGCCTGCCACAGGGCCTTACGCACAGTTGGTGCTCAAGCAATGTGCTAATAATCGACCTTTTTTTTCTTTTCTTTTTAGACAAAACCAATGTAAGAGGGGATGGAATCACTTCAGGGTAATTGGTAACTGACTCCTTAGCCACAAGCTCCTTTCCTGAAACCATGAACACTCTCCATGAGTGTGAAAGGAAAGGCCCTGATACCCTGTGACACTGCCAAGGCCAGGAACCCGGCTGCATCCACAGCCACTTCTGATCACGTACACTGCCCCCCAGGAGGCAAGAGCTTTGCTAGAGAGTCAAGTTGTCAAGGCACAGAACTCAGTGTCCAGGTTCACTCATGTACTCTTAGTGTCATTATTATTATGGCATCATTCACAAATATTGAGCACCTACTCTGCGCCCTCTGCTAGGTGCTGCCTTGGTCACACCATCGCCAACACATGACAAAGAAAATTGCATTACAGACCCCAGCATGCTAACAGCAAGGCCAGTGCCCGGCTGCACGGTCCTTCCCTGGCCTGGGCCACAGGCTCCGAACAAGTCCCAAGACACCAGAGCAGAGCGTGAGTAAGGGCAGGCTCTGCCCCTGGGTGCAGGCTCCAGGGCCCTGGCCAGCTATGGGAACTGTCTGCAAGCAGCCAGGGAGTTCGCGTTGTACATTTCATAGGCCATGTGGTCTCAGACGGAGTTCAGCCGGTCCTCCCAAGGACCCTTTCTCATGCTCCTGAAGCCCTGACCCCAGAGGCCAGCCAAGGTGCTCAGGCTGGGCACACCCAGCAGCCCCCCCCTCCCCCCCATCCTCCCGTGCCTACTTAGTGACTGTCTCCAAAACCTCAAGACTTTTCCCTTCCAGAACCTGCAACAGGCCTGTATATGCAAATTCATCTCGGACTGTGCAAGAACCACACAAAAGCAGCGGGGAGAAGGAAGGAACATGTCGCACCAAGGGCAGAACGCTCCAACAAACAGAAAGCCATGCTTATTTCCAGAGTTTGCCTACCTATTTGGAATTTTGAGTCTCTGGAGATGTTTTTCTATTGAAAAAAGAAGTGGTAAAAGAGCTTTCCTACCTGTTTTTTTTTTTTTTTTTTTAAGTGGGGCATGAATAAATAAGGAGTCATTGCAAAGTAGTCGCTGAAGCAGACAGGTAAGAGTTACAAGGAGAGCAACCTGCGACAGTGTCAACAATTTGTCCCGGAGATCTGGTGATTAGAAGGCCTAAGGCGGGTTAAGAGAAAGGCCAGTTACAATTTTAAAAGAATTGCAACTTTGGAGAGGCTGCTAGGGGGTACCCCCTTGTAAGGAACATAAAGCATAAATTTTAAAAGCTCTGGATACCTCCGCAAAAGGCAATTAAGACCTGTGCTGTTAGAGTTTGCAGTTCATTTCATAGGGTCTACACTTTATTCGCTACAAACCAATCAGCTGCTGGCTAGCATTCTGGAGATTCATTAGGCACCATATAAATACTCCAGGCCACGCTGCCTCCAATGAAATCTTATAAGGAGCCTTTGCCAATTACTGGGAAACAATTATACACCAAGTAGTTGGATTAGCTGTCCTTAGTCCCCTCTACAACACTGAAAAAGTCCCCATTGTGGCAGGTAGACCAGACTTTTCTGATAACATTCTTATGCTAAAAGAAAAAAAAAGGCACTATCATTCCGAGAATGCAAGTTGACCACAGTTTGAAAGTCAGTTCAGTATACTATTATGTCATGGTCCAAGAATGTGCTTTTAATTGTAATTGACACACACAAATTACACAGTTTAATCTGTGTGAATGCAAAGTTGCCAAGAAACTTAACATTTTAGCTCTTCCAGACTGGCGTCTGCATAGATGCAATCACACAAAGTAAAATATATTAAGTCCCCATTGCTCAATGCAATAGGTCTCTGGGGTCGGTAAGGTAAGTCGACTTGGTAAATCTCATTTTCCTCTGAATTAAGTGATTGTCAGAAAGTGAATCACCCTTCCGTCCCCCCTCATTAGGCACGCTGCAGTGCAAAAATTCCTATAAAAATGCCTATTTTGAGTTATGAATGTAAAATGAAAAAAAAAAACCCCAACAACACAAAAACAGCAGCAGCCTCAAACAGACATGTTGAAATTTAAGAAGAGAGAGAGAAGAAAAATCCACTGGATACCTTATGTGTGTTTGTACAGTACTTTTGTTTGTTCAAACAATTCTGTTTTATGACAAAGGCACTGAAAGATTCTGACACCACCTCTTGGGAGAGCAATCCTCAAGTTCTAAACAGCAGACAATGCACCACAGAAAATGTTTATGTTAGATCAGCCAAACTATAAAACTCTTGTAACACGTCTCTGAACCCGGCATTTCCAGTGTTTATAGATTGCTTTGCTATCTGAAAGACCCAGTTAGTATTTTAAATTTTAAAGAGTTAAAAACAAAGTTAATCTTTCTCCCTGCAAGTTACCTACTCACAGCTCAAATCCCACCCCTTAGGGAAAAGCAGCATCGCTGGAATCTAGGCAGGACCTCCACGCTCCAAGTTGCGACCTGCTAAAGTGATCAATGTTATGATTTTTCACAGCTTTGAGAGCCTCTAACTGGCTTTTCCATTTTGGATTATTCCAAAGTCTGCAGCAAAATCATTAGTTTTATGATGCTGGGGTGAGAGGGAGAAGGTAGTGGGTGAAGGGGGTCACCTTAGGGTGGCTAGTTTGTTTAAACTGAGATTCACTGCATGAAACTTTTAGTAGCATTTGCACCGAAATGCTGGCATTTCCCCATCAAAATTTGGAAAGCATGGAGGCTGGCTAGCTTTACACCACAGTTTCATTGCCTTTCCCAGGCTTTACCCAACCATTCCCTCTTTTTTCTCTCTTTACCTTCCCAGAATTCACCAATCTGTTGGAACACTTCTGCCATGTGTGAAGAGTTTTGGCAGACCAAATCCACATGCCCGAAGTGATGCCCACCAGCAAAGACATAAAAATTTTCAACATTTCAACGGCCATATTGGAGTCATCTGCGGAATAGCGGAAAAGCGCCCAGTTGGAGATTTCATAGAAATAGCAGGCAATCACGCAGGTTGCAGGAACCGTGTACAGGACTGAGAAGACCCCGATCTTGACCATGAGCCTTTCCAACTTGTCGGTCTTTGTCCCATCCTTTTGAAGATTTGACCGAATTTTGAACAAGGCCACCAAGCCTGCAGCAATGAACAATGTTCCGATCACCAGGTAAGTGAACAGGGGAGCCACCACGAAGCCGGTGAGAGCATCAAGGTTTTGGTTCCCAACGTAGCACAGGCCCGTGAGTTCATCTGCATCCACCAGTCTCATAATCAAGATGACAATGGTCTTCACCGCGGGGATGGCCCAGGCTGCGATGTGGAAATAGGAGCTGTGCATTTCAATGGCTTCGTGACCCCATTTGAGTCCAGCTGCCAAAAACCAAGTCAGTGTCAGAATAACCCACCAGATGGAGCTGGCCATTCCAAAAAAGTACATCAGCAAGAAAATGATTGCACATCCTGTGTTCTTAAGGCCTTCTTGGATGAGAACAGGTTCTGCTGCCTCTTCAAAATCGCAGGATATCCTTTCCCGGCCTACCGTCAGCCTGACAATATAAGCAATGCTATAAATATTATAGCACATACTGAGAAAGATGATGGGGCGCTCAGGGTAGGAAAACCTGGAGGAATCGATCAGGAAGGTCAGCACGGTGAAGGCGGTGGAGATGAAGCACAGGCTGGCCCACACGGCCATCCAGACGTCGGTGAACTCCTTGGCCGAGCGGCTGTATAAGCCAGCATCGTAGCCGCACTTGAGAACGCAGTTCAGGCTCCTTTTTACCCAGATGTACTGATCGGAGTTGGTCCCCACGGAATGGCACTCTTCCCCAGGCTGGATGGAGTTTTTGTGGGGTAACGGCACCTCCTCGTCCCCTGGCCCTTCCATGCACATGTGGTTGTGGTCGTTCTGGGGGGGGAATTTGCTGCAGTTCAGGCTCTCCGGCCAGGCAAATCCAAACTCCTTCAGGACAGGTTCACAGCGTCTCTTGACAGAAAGACACATGCCTCCGCACGGGCCGATGGGGATGTTGATCTTCTCTGTGCACATTGGTACGTACACGGAACAAAGGAAGAACTGGAAAAGTAATGAAACGAGCAAAGAAAACAGTGACTGGGAAGTATGACCAAAGGCTTGCACAAAGCTGAGTTGTGAATGCTTCCAGGCATAGCACACAACTACTTTTAAACCTGCCTATAGGGAGTCTGGCCATTCATGCTGACCTCAGACAAGGATGCCTAGTAATCCCCTGCACACTTTTCTTCTTTGGGTTCTCGTAATCCTTTCCAGGGCAACATAAATAAATACATGTATAAAAAGGACCCAAAGAATTATATAATCCCCTTTTGTACAATGCTTAATAAGTCTTAAAAGACTTAACGTTGAGTTCTCCCTCCCTTTTCAGCTACTATTTGAAAGAGCTGAACAGACTAATCAAATGATAGTCATTTTGGTGATGGGTGATGTATTTTTCTTTTCTTTTCTTTTTTTTAAAATATTTTTATTGATATCAGAGAGGAAGGGAGAGGGAGAGATAGAAACATCAATGATGAGAGAGAATCGTTGGTCGGCTGCCTCCTGTATGCCCCACACTGGGGATCGAGCCCGAAACCTGGGCATGTGCCCTTGACTGGAATGGAACCCAGGACCCTTCAGTCTGCAGGCCGACGCTCTATCCACTGAGCCAAACCAGCTAGGGCCGGGTGATTTATTTTTCATCCCCATTTCTTTATCACCATAAAAATAAAGGTTAAAAAAAAGCAGACCCACCTCTTCTGTTAATATTCTCTCTTTTCTGTACTTTATCCCTTAAAATTATTGTTCATATCGAAACAGAAAGTATCCTAATTAAGATATTGTTAGACCCAATGATGGGATGCAGGATGGGATGCAGGTTGAGGTCTCTGGTCCCCAGGGGTTTGTTTGGCCAGGTTTCCACTTTGAATAATAATGAAGCACAATAGGAAAATATAAACGTTAAGTCCCTGACACTGCAGCACCAGCAGGGGAGAGTGCAGTTGCTGTCCTCAATTCCTCCAGCATTGATAAACAGCCGGCTTGGCTCCTTACAGATGTTGTCTATGGAGTCTAGAGTTACAAGTAACTATTTTCCAGCATGTAAAGGGATCCAGTCCTGTCCTTCAAAACAGCTTGGCTGCTGCCCCAGGATACATGCAATTAAAAATATATATCCCTGGAAAAGCCGTTTCTCCAACAAAAAAATTGCCACTGATGTCAGGATATGTGCTGTTTCCAAACCGAGGGCTAGCGGGCCATTCCTTAAGCTTTTATAACCTAGTTCTGAAGGTCTGGAACTTCCAAGGGGACACTTCACTAGCAACGGTCTAATCCCAGCCATCTTTCTGAAACCACAATCTAACTTTTAAAATGACCTATATAAAAACATGCACCCTAGTAAGTAAGCTGCCTGCTTGTCTCTTATCTCTCAGAAGTTATAACCAGAACCACTGATTTCTAAAGCTTTTAGCTAGCCTGGATAACGATCCCCTATTTTCACCAATCTCTCCCTTTTCTAAAATTCAAAAGAAAAAAAATCACTAATAGTCTCATCAAACAAAACACAAGTGTGAACACTTTTTAAAAATGTCCTTTCAATCCTTTTTCTTTTCCAATGAATTGGGTGTTTATTTGTTTTTTGGGGGTTTTTTGGGTGTTGTTTTTATAAGATTGTAATCACCTTGTATAGGCAAATTCTTTCTTCACTTACAACTGTAGGATGAACGTTTTCTGTATCATTACATAAGCTTTAAAGATTTGTAATGACTGCAAACAACAACCACAATCTCCCAATATGCAAGCTACCTTCTTCCAATATACAAACTACCTTTCTCCCAAGCTGTGTTTTCTCCCCCTCCAACTACTAAACCTGCCCTCAACCCTGAGCATAAGAATAAACTCAAGCCAACGCAACCATTCCTTTCTGCATGACCTCTACAATCAGGCGGGCTACATGCTTAGGGGCCACTCCGCAGAAAACGGGGCAGTGGTGTTTCACTGAACAAACCACCCAGAAATATGGGGGAGAAATGAGGTCGGTGAGGGAGAAGTTCCCAGCTCCTTATCTCTCCTTCCAAGTCTTAGCTGCAGCTGGCTGCCCCGCCGGGGACTCGCCCACTGAGCAGCGGCGGCCAGAATCCTTGGCAAAGATAACCCTCAGCTCCACTGGGGTTAGGGGCTTGGCCAGACACGGTGGGCAGGGGAGAGAAACGGAAGGGCGGGGTGTAAGAGTGGGTTCTTTCGCAGGCCAGATGACTTACACAACGTTTTGGCTTCCAGTCCCTGAGAAGGGACAGACAAGTGGGGGTGGGGATGGAAATCACTTTTTCAGGATTATACCCTTCACCCTAGAAAGCGGGCAGGGGGGCTCGACTTGGTAAGGGTGCCACCGAGTTAGTTTGGGGCGTCCCCGCCCCAAGGGTCTCGCGGGGGATGGGGGTGGGGGTGGGGGTGGGGGCGCCCACCTGCAGCTGGCTGGAGCAGCCGTACTGGATGAGCGGCGTGAAAGTTGTCAGCTGCAGCTCGGCGTCCGTCTGCAGCTCGTGCCCCACCAGGTTGGGCATCTTGGTCACGTTGTAGCCCAGGTTCTGGCACATGGAGATGCGGATGGGGTCGCAGCGCCGCTCCTCCTCGTCCCCGAAGCCCCAAGCCGGCCCCAAGAGCAGCAGCACCAGCAGCAGCCGCGGACTGAGACCGACGCCCCCGGGCGCCCCCAGGGCGCTCGGCCCTGCGCCCCGCCAGGCCATGGCCAGAGCCGGGGGCAGCGGCGGCGGCGGGGGCTGCTCCAGCAGACACCCCCAGTTTGCCCGGGGGTCGCGCTGCTCCCAGCTCCGGGGCAGGGAGTGTGATAAGGCGCCAAGGGCGACGAGGGTGCAGCGGTCGGCTCTCCAGCAGCTGCGCGCAACTGTGGGGGATATTAGACTCGCCGGGGCGAGGCCGAGAGACAGGCTGCTAGGGTCATGGCTGCAGGCGGCGAGCCTCGGACCCAGCGCCGGCCGCGTCGGCTCGGGGTCTCCGCGAAGCCCGCCAGCGCCCAGCGCCGCGCCGCTCTCACCGCCCGAGCCCTCCCGGGCGCTAGAAGTTCGCTGGGCGGTGGCGGGGCTGGACGGACAGCGCGCCTCTCCAATGGCCGGGCGCTGTGGGCAGCGGGGGGCGGGGCCACCCTGCCGCTGGAGGGCCAGGCCCCGCCCCCCGCTGCCCTCCCCGCCCCCCCTTCCCTCCCCAGAGCGCCCCGCCCCGCTCCCCGGCTCTCACTTTCCTCCCACCCGTTTCGCCGGGTTCGGGGGCGAGGCAGGGATGGAGCCGGGTCACTCCGGCCGGGACAGCCGCCCCCCCCCTCCCAGGTGAGAAGTGCTCCCAGAATGGGTGGGCTCCCGTTCCTTTCCTTTTCTAGCTGTCACCTCGGTACACGGCCACCTCCCCGTCAGGCAGGGAAACTATACAAAGAACACGGGAGGTGGATTTACGGAGATTGCGGCTTTAAATCCCGGCTGTGTGACCTTGAGCAAATTGCACAACCTCTCGGCGCCGTTCTCCTCATCCTTAAAGAGACGCGGGAGGATTAGCGATCAGGCGTAAAAACGCTCAGCACGGTGCCTGGTACAGCCCGCGCGCGCAGCTCTTTCCACTCCCCACTTGCTCGGGTGGGAGCCCGGCCCCCTCTCCCCGCCCCCAGGCTCGGCCGACCTGCGCCCGGGAGCTCCTGCCTCCAGCCGCGAGTGGGGGAGGCGCCCCGGAGCCGCCGAGCGGCCGAGGGTCTCGCGCTCCGATTTCCTCGCCGCATGAAATGAAATTCCACAGGGGGATTCGAAAGGAAATGAAGCCGGGAAGCTCCGTGCTTCTCGGCCCGCCGCCCTTCCTGTCTCGGGGACACGGTTTCTAAATAAGGTTGGGAGGGAGAGAGGGCGGGAGGGGAGAGGCTCGACCTGCTCTAGAGAAGAAAAGGGGGGCGTGTGGGGGAGGGAGATGGGCCAGAAGGCGCACAGCTACAGGGCTCCCCTCTTCCTGGGTCCCAGGCATCCTTGCCTGCAGCCTGTATCTCTTTCTAACTTATTCTGCTTCTGCGTAAGGTTCTGGGGATCTGGGGACCATGCGACCTGGTTTCAATCCAACTTAACCCCTCTCTCATTCTCAGCCCTTCCCCCACCTGCATCCCCCCTCCCCAGAGCTGTGGGCTAGTTGCCCCTCTCAGGTTTCCAAGTGGGCCAGGGAAACCCTCAGCAGGTGGATTCCTAAGCCATGTACTTGTTGCTTTACTGTGGTCAAGTTACTGTGAGTCTCAGCCTCTGTCTGGCCATCCGGGAAGTGGGAAGCTCATGTCTACATCACACAGTTGTTCTAGGAGTTAAATGAGGTAATACCTGTAAGGCATTTAGCTCCCCGTCTGGCTGGCGCAGTGTCTAGTAAGTGCCGAATACCTTAGTTACTGATGTGGGACAGCCTCCTGCTTCCCAGCACCTTGCCAAAGACATCTTCAGCAGCCCAGGTCTGAGGATCTGGATGAAGAGCTTTCTTCTCTTTTTCTGAGACATGCCACTGTTTTCCTGGGGTTGTTGACAGGACCACGCTTTTGTGTGTGTGTGTGTGTGTCCTCCCACATCAGCTAAGTGGGGCATATGGCAGAGCCTGGATGTAAGTTGGGAGGATGTCTTGCCACTAGTGCTCATATTCTGTTTTGTATTTTTAGTTTTCTTTTCTCATATTGGCAACTATTTCCTTGGCTGAAGGAAAGAATGGAATCAACATTTTTGGTGTTTGGCTCTGTACCAGAACTGCGTTGTACACATAGAAGCTGCAACTGTCTCCAGCCATCATCATCATCATCATCATCATCATCATCATCATCATCATCTCCTGGGGAAGGAGACTCCGTTAGCCTCCGAAAGAGATGAAGAAACTTAGGCTAGAACCAAAGTGATAGAAAATGAAAGATCAGTCAAGCCAGGGCCCAAAAGAGGCCTTTCAGAGATGGGGAACAGGGTCATTTCTCCAGAAAATTTCCCAGCTGGAAATCGACGTACTCAGCAGTAGGGTTAAAGCTTCTGAATGCCTGTGCTGAGTAACTCATGAGACCATTGGCCTACATAGATGGATAAATAATTAGATGTATGCATCAAGTAAATAGATGATCCCCACCCTCTAGGACTCACAGGGGACAAAGCATAAACAGACAACTGTAACTCAATGCGATAAATGCACAGGGAGAACTTTGGGTAAATCCAAAGTAGAGGTAGCTACGTGTGGAGGGCTGCTCAAAGGGAGATAATCGCAGGGATTCTGAGCTCTGCAAAGCAGCGTTAGTGAGCAATGGCACTTCTCTTAGGGCAGTGGTCAGCAAACTCATCAGTCAACAGAGCCAAATATCAACAGTACAACTATTGAAATTTCTTTTGAGAGCCAAATTTTTTAAACTTAAACTATATAGGTAGGTACATTGTTATTAACTTAATTAGGGTACTCCTAAGGCTTAGGAAGAGCCACACTCAAGGGGCCAAAGAGCCACATGTGGCTCGCGAGCCGCAGTTTGCCGACCATGGTCCTAGGGTACTTGCAGGGAGGGTAGGAGGGTTTGCTTTGCGCTAAAGATATGCGTACAAGGTTTATTAAACAGTGGCCTCCATGAAGACAAGGAGCAGGTGCTGTCCGTTGCACAGGACCTGGCACATAGAGGGAACATCATTAAGTGCTGGGTGAATGAACACTGTTAACAGATCAATAACAAATAACTCATATAGAACGTATGCCAGATTAAGGGTTAAGTGCTTTACATGCATATTATCTCTTTTATTTTGCACAACAGCTTGAAAAAACTCATGTTCTGGGCGGTTAAGCAATTTGCCCAAGGTTACACAGGAAGTGACAGAAAAGGGCTCCGGTGCATGTCCACCTGGCCCAGGTCTGTGTGCAGTGCATGGCGCTGCTCTCACCAAGGAAACTGGACACTCGGTCTTCTCTATAGTTAGAGGTGACCCTTTTATGTTCTGGGCCTCTTGTACCTGGCCCTGGCATCCCTGCCTCATCTTGCTTGAAGCAACCGTCTCCTTTCAGAACACTCGAAGAAGAAGGCCATCCCCTGTCAGAAGCTTTTCCTGTCAACAGCTTTTCTTTCCCTGCATGGAACTCATCGCAGGTATTTTCCAAAAAAGAAAGCCAGGGGAATCACATTTCAGTCTGAATGTGGAAAGAAAACAAAGACCACAACTTAGAGCTAAGTCTGAATGGCCTGGAGCCCCTCAGCCTCCCTCTCACAGAGTGGTTTACACAGCCGCCCGTCTGCTCCTGGTGACAGGCATGGCATGTTTGTCTTTGTTGCAGAAAACACTTCCAGGCAGAGGGCTATCCACCCCGTGACATGCAAAGCATTTAGGAGAGAAGCAGAAGATAGGGACACATGAATAGGACCTTCCATTAACCTAGAGGGCAGGCCATGGGCCCCTAGTGGCTCTGGCCTGAGTGCCTGGGCAGCTCCCTCTGTCCACTCTCAGTCGTAAAGACACATGCAGCACACTTTGGAGATGCAACAAACATGACTTTGGGGGGCTAGTGGGCAGTTGGAGGGCTCTCCATTTGCATCTAATGAGAGGCCGGGTTCTAATTAACTCCTGTGATGTGTTAATTTTTCAACCTGACATTTTCTGCTCTAATAGATTCTTGTAATGGTTCCTAAATTAAAGGCTGCATTTAAAAACTAGCGTTTAGGTTAAAATCCACCACCTAAGGGGGGTGGCGTGTGTGTGTGTGTGTGTGTGGGGGGGGTGTAAACATCCTTCCCTTCGTAAGGAAAACCTCTCATTTGCAGTTTTTTGCTAACCCAATTAAGTGCTGAAGTAGTCACTCCAGAGCCTGCTTTTCATTTTCTGCGAAACAATCCAACTAATCCATATTCAGTAGCTTCCAAGAAAAGTCTTATTCCAACCACTCACGAAGAAACCAGCTTCTTTGAATCTGGACAGAACATTTAGAACTCACAAAGAGCTGTCTTGATGGAAAATGGGAGAAAGTGGTTCATTATCAACCTGTTTAGTTTTTGAGGGGGAAATTCACTGGAACTAAAACCTCATGGGATTGGCAATTCACTGTGGAAAACAGAAGCATAGGGAGAAGTCATGCCACATCCCATTCATTTATAGATAATCAAGGTGCTACATCTTCTCTGGTACCCAAACTAGCTATAAAATAAGAACGTGCATACTGGGTAAGGTAGAACCCTAACCCTAACCCTAACCCTAACCAGAATCTTGCGTAAAGTGGAAGAATCAGAGGCCCCCAAGAGGTTAAGTAACAGCTCTTGAATGGTAGAGCCAAACCTTCTTATCTATTGCACCACTAGCCAGCAGAGAAGAATCCAGTCACCACAGAGCTCTTGCATGTCAAGGAATCAGAGCCCTGTTCCTCCTACCAAGCATAAGACAGTACATAAGGCATTCTATCTGTTGGTGGTGATGGTTTAATATATAGGTGAGTAACCATGAACCTTTGCAGGAGGCAAAAAATAATGCAAACACATCCACAACTTCATTTCATTTCAATATTTATCAGTCAAGCCACTAGCCAATGTTTAGTGATGGGTTACTGTGGACATGTCCCTGAGAGGTCTTCCCTGAACTCATGTTTCAGCCTCCCTTCGTCACTCACTCCTTAGCACTGCTTTATTTTCTTCACTAGAGGCCCAGTGCACAAATTCATGCACAGGTGGGGTCCCTCAGCCTGGCTGGCAATCGAGGCCTATTGGGGGGCCGGCCGGCCAGGGGGAGGAACCCCAGGAGGTTGGCTGTGGGAGCGCACTGACCATGAGAGTGCAGATCCTGCACTGAGTGTCTGCCCCTGGTGGTCACTGTGCATCATTGTCCCAGTTGTTCCAGTCATTCTAGTCATTCGGTTGTAATGGTCGCTTAGGCTTTTATATATTATATACATACTAGTGGCCCGGTGCATGAAATTCGTGCGGGGGTGGGGGGTTCCCTCAGCCCAGTCTGCACCCTCTCTAATTGGGGACATCCCTCTCACAATCTGGGACTGCTGGCTCCTAACCACTCACCTGCCTGCCAGCCTTATCCCCCTAACTGCTTTCCCCTGCCAGCCTGATCATCCTAACTGCTCTGCCCTGCCAGTCTGATCCCCCTAACTGCTCTCCCCTGCCAGCCTGATTGCCCCTAACAGCCTCTGCCTTGGCCCCACCACCATGGCTTTGTCCAAAAGGACGTCCGGAAGGTCATCTGGAAGTTGTTTGGTCTAATTAGCATATTACCCTTTTATTAGTATAGATTGATGGCACTCACTGATGCCTGTAACTGGCTTGGTGATTTACTTGCTTATTTAATTTTCTCTTTCTCTCACCTGAAAAGAATCTTCACAAGAAGAGGGTCTTAGCGATCTTCTTCACTAACATATACCTGGTGCCTAGGAGGTGCTCAATAAATATTTGTTAAATGAACAAACTTACATAGTACCTGCTGTTGTTCTCCCTGCAGTTGAGGACACAGAGTCTCAGAGAGATTAAGAAACTTGCCTCAGGTCCCACAGTAAATGGCAGAGTTGATATTTCAACACGGGCCCACCTGACTCCTCAGCTTATGCTTTTGACCAGTATGCGTCCTGGTGTAGCTGGCTCCATTGCCTCCACAGTGTCCTCTTGGTGTGAAGTGCCTTATAGGGTGTTGGAGCTGGAATCTATGCTAATCAGCTAGTTCCTTGCTTAGTCATTAAAGTTAATCAGTTAACAGCTATGTATTTACTGAGTCCATATAGTATGCACTGCTAAGGTAACTAAATTGCTCCCCCAATTGGGACAGACATTAAGGACGACTCATTTATCACTTCCTGAGAATTTCCAAATGCCTGCATTTTTATGTGATCTTTCCTCAGTAGCTCTCAAATTTTCAGTTTCAAGAATTTGACTATTTGACTAAATTTTAAGCCTCCTTATCTTAGTTTTTTTCTTTTATCTCTTCAGCCTTCAAGAATCCATACTAGGGTTTCATTTCTAGTCTAAAATGAGAAGAAAGGGCACATTTTAAGAAAAACAATTTTCAGATACATGCAAAGAAACAAGCAGCTGATAGCATCTGTTAGACTACCAGAGACTGGGAAAGAACCTTCCAGATCATTATTACAGAACCTCACTCAAAAGCCAAGACCCAGAGGGTGGAGATGACTTATCTAAGACAGGGTTAGAACTAGATATTCTTTTCCTTGCCTCCAGGACTCTTTCCACCATATCACAATGTTTTCCTTCTACCTCCTTACCTGGGAAACGAGGATTGCTGTGGGAACCAGGTTATGCTAAATAGCAGCAGACCCGTTTATCATACCTGAGGTTTCAGATGCATATACAGGGAGTTAGGTCATAGATTGTTCTGTCTAACCAGGCCCTTTCTCTTACTCGATAACACCGCCACACATTACCACTCTCATGCTAAGAATGACTAGACCTGCCCCACCTGCCAATCCCTCCTCTACCTCAGCCATTCCATTCCTCCTTCCTCCGTGCCCAAACATTGTATTTCAGAAAAGCTGTGTCAGATGACTTTCTAATGTTTGCTTCTGTGACTACCGTAGCCTCCCTTGAGGAATAAGCCAAAGCATCCCTACTAATGAATTCTGAATTATAGCATCCCCATGAGGCTGGAGCAGTGGGAGTTATATGGCTCAGGGGATGTCAGAACTGAAAAATAGTCTTAGAGACCAACGAGTCTACCTCATCACCTCATTTGCAGATAAATGTGGGTATTGAGAGAAAAGGAAATGTTGACTGTACACTTTGATAATGCTAGCTAGACACGAAGCAAGACTAGAAACCAGGCCTTCTGGCTTTGAAGATCAGTACTTATTATATGATGCTGCAGCCTTGGCAGAAGGGACACAGTGAGCCCCAGGGAAAGGGTGTTAACTGATTACAATGTCTTTTCAGCAAGAAAATCAGGGAATTCTGCTTTCTTCTTAGAATTAAGCCCCACCATAGTAACTCTCTACAGGAAAAACAAATGCAATACAATTAAAAAAAAAAAAAAATCATCCTAGCGCCCTAACTGGTTTGGCTCAGTGGATAGATCGTCAGCCTGCGGACTGAAGGGTCCCAGGTTCGATTCCGGTCAAGGGCATGTACCTTGGTTGCGGGCACATCCCCAGTAGGGGGTGTGCGGGAGGCAGCTGATCGATGTTTCTAACTCTCTATCCCTCTCCCTTCCTCTCTGTAAAAAAATCAATAAAATATATTTTAAAAAAAATCATCCTAGGGCTTTTGTGATAATTAAAGAGATACATATATGAGGGTCCTTACCACTTGGCATGGAAAATTCTATTAGTTTTTCTTCACCTGTTTGTTGTGGCATTGAGTTAAACTTGCCTATGTTGTGGTGCTTAAATCCAAGATTTCTCCACTTCTCATTCTACTGGTGTTTTGTTTTTTTTGTGTGTCTCTTAGTACAGGTGAACTTCCTGGGCATAAATTCATCTTATCTATTATAATAAAAGGGTAATATGCTAATTAGACCGATGTCTTCTGGACATCATTCCAGACATCCTTCCTGATGAAGCCAAGGCTGGAGGGAAGCCAGCCCGGGTCCCAGGTCCCGGGTCCCGGGTGCCTGCAGGTAGCCAGAGGGAAGACAGCCTGGGTCCCAGGTGCCTGCCGGCAGCTGGAGGAGGGAAGCCCGGGTCCCAGGTGCTGGAGGGAAGCCAGTGCCGACAGCCAGGGAAAGGAAGGCCTACTCTTGCACAAATTTTCATGCGTCGGGCCTCTAGTCCTATACAGACAGTCCTTGGATTACCTTGGACTTGACACACATCGTTTTATGGTTATGTCGCCATCTCTCATTTATTTATAAAAAAAAAATGTTCCGTCATTTAGACATATGTACATATGTGCTTTATGTTTTTTATTATTTATTTACCACAAGTAAAGGTCAGGAATTGTTATCTTTCTTTTAAATTTTTTTTTACTGTTTCACTTCTTTACTGCTGTATATGTGCTCCATGTGAGTGACATGGGTGCTTATGTAGGTGGGTTCTGACTTATGGTGAAAATCGCGTTACGTTGCACCGTAGGAATGGATCTCTGACGTAACCCGAAGACCTACTGTATAATAAAAGGCTAATATGTAAGTTGACCAAACAGCAGAACTACTGGTTGCTATGACGCACACTGACCACCAGGGGGCAGATGCTCAACAGAGGAGCTTCCCCCTGGTGGTCAGTGCATTCCCACAGGGGGAGCACTGCTCAGCCAGAAGCCAGGCTCATGGCTGGCTAGCGCAGTGGTGGTGGCGGGAGCCTCTCCTGCCTCCGCAGCAGTGCTAAGGATGTCTGATGACTTAGGTGTGCTCCCCAAAGGCTCCCGGACTGCTAGAGGGCGCAGGCCGGCTGAGGGACCCCTCCCCATCCTTCATTCCCCAGTGCATGAATTTTGTGCACCAGGCCTCTAGTATTCTATATGAATAGTGCCCTCTGGAGCTCTACAATATGTATCTCTTTATATTATGGCACTTTAGCAGCAAATAATAGCTAAAGTGCTTTACATATGCTATCTACATTAACATGATACTATAAAAGGTAAGGACTATTCTTATGTCTATTTGTCAGTGACAGAAAAGATGATTTGGAGATCAGAACAAGCAAATTAAGCCAGAGATGTCTGATTAGAAATTCTGAGTTGACAGTTTACTAGCTATGTGATGCTGACCAACTCTATCTTTCTGAGCTTCATTGTCTATATCTTTAACATGGGGATAATAGAAATAATGGCAGACACTGTTAGTTGTTTAGCAATAGCCTCCCCCTACCCTACTTGTCCAATCCCAACCTTTCTTTCTTTCTAACAATAACATGTCAATATCACATGCTTCAGAAGAAGATGAGCTCTTTCATAGTCCTAGGGCATGGGGATAAATCTCTCCCCTTGACAGTGATTGGTTTAGTAATGGGCATATAACATAATTCTAGCCAAGAGATGAAGTAGAAATGGGGCATAGGTTTGAAGGGCTCATCTTTTAGGACATATTCCTTAAGATTTGCTTCTTCTTACTTCAGCTTTTGGATGTTATGACTGAAACTGTTACTGCCTTCTTGCTACCAAAAACTGTATAGGCCAAATTCTGCAGATGAATGTGGGGTCAATTTTCAAAAATTGATGTCTCTCTCTCTCTCTCTCTCTCTCTCTCTCTCTCTCACACACACACACACACACACACACACACACACACACACACAATGAGAGAATGAAAAATGGGAACAATATGGGTTTTTGCAGATATGATTGAGCTACTGAATCAACCCAGTGATCCTTGTGTATAAATGAGATAATGCATTCTTCTTCTTGTTTAAGCCACTTTTTAAAAAAATATATATTTTATTGATTTTTTGCAGAGAGGAAGGGAGAGGGATAGAGAGTTAGAAACATCGATGAGAGAGAAACATCAATCAGCTGCCTCCTGCACACTCCCTACTGGGGATGTGCCCACAACCAAGGTACATGCCCTTGACCGGAATCGAACCTGGGACCCTTGAGTCCTCAGGCCGACGCTCTATCCACTGAGCCAAACCAGTTAGGGCATAAGCCACTTTTAATTGGGTTTCCTATTTCTTGCACTTGAAGGTATCATAACTGACCCAGCAATCAAGCAGGTGGCTTATAAAAATTTACTGGTGGTCAGTAAATATTAGTTCTCTTCTTAGCACCTAAATTATAGAGCAAGACTCTCTCTTTAATATGATAATCCCTTAAATGGTTTAGTCCTTTGTTTGTCACAGAGTGCTTCCTTCCATAGGCATTCTTCTACTACACTGTGAATTTCTTGAAGATTGAGACCACATTCAACTAATTTCTAGCTCAACGGCTGTTGAATGTATCTTAGACCATATCTTTTAACAGATTTCTTCTTCATTGATGCTCACTTGGAAGTAACTACCTAGGAACTGGGCAAAGTGAACTTGACACAACTCTAGCTGTGTACCTCATGATATAGTTGGTAATAGGACACCTTTGATTGGCAAACCTTATATTGAGAGTGATGTGCTTACAAATGAAGTACTATTATCTAGGGCCTATGCTATATTGAAGGCATCATTAACTTAATAATTAACCTATCAGGTGAACATTCCCTGACTGTTAGGATGGCCACTAAGGACAGAATTAGGCTGCTTGGAAGGGCTTGGGTAACCTAGGGCTCTAGAAAGAGCAATACAAAATGCCAGATGTGATTCTAAAAAGTAAACAAGAATTTTAAGGATAGCGATCACCTAGCTGCCTCTGCCTGCTGGAGGATAGGGTCTTCTCTATACTACAGATCAGAACCAAGAAAGGGAGGAGGAGGATCCCTATGAGACATAATTCTGTGTATATATTGGGAGAATGGGGTGTGGAGTGGAAGGAGGTTATCAGGGGAAAGGAAGTCTATGGCTGTTTGCAGCTTTGAGCTTTTTCCAAGAGGAAGAGCCTTTTTAAGGAACATTCAACACTTAACTGAGTCCCATGTAGTCTTTGTGAATGAAGGGAACCCTTGACCAAAAACCCTTCTTTATGGGTTTTCCTCAGCAAGCCTGTGAGGAAGTGATTAATATTATTTCAACAGCTATTCCCTCATTTAACCCCTAGAGATTTCAGAATCTAGAAGACCAGGTGTATGGCTTAGGAAATGCATTTTGCATCTAGTACCCCAAGTAATGGTGTCAGTAATTTTTAGACCCTGCCTTGAGGTATTAGTGCTTAGGAACATTTGAGCTGGGCAACATATTTTGAGGAGAGGCCTGCCGGCTAATTACTTTGATAGGCTTTATCTGTGAGGATAGTTCATGTGGGTGAAAGAAGTTAGGTCTAGAGAGCATGATGCTTAGGTATTCTCTGTAGGAGGTCCTCACTATGGTCCTCTCTGTCTACAAGAGGAACCTTTACCCTAAACAAAGGGGCATGCACAATGTCAGGGCTGCTTCTAGCCCATGTTCTGTGAGAATTAGTAAAATTATCCCCTCTAGGTGGACACCGACCGCAGGGTTCATGGTTAGGTGAGAAAAGTAGAGCTGTATTTCAGCCCACTTGCTCAGAGTGGGGTGCCTTTGTATACTGTACAATCTCCTCAACCATACGGGATTGCCTTCCATTGTATGCAACCCTCCCGTTGGTTTTCACCAAGTGAGAATCATAGTAATCTGAGGACTAATAAAAAAATTAATATGGTTTTTGGAGGGCCCCAATAGAACCCCAACTAAATAGCATTCTTTTTCTGATTGGGTTCAAAATGAATGAATGAATGAATATACATATAAATAAGCTAGCCAAAAATATTACCTTTATTATTGACAGAGGCTACCAATCAGTAGATGCTACTGCTCTTTATTCACTGACTATTCAGATGCTGAATAGACACTATTTTGAAACACACACACCCTCCTCCCAACAACAACTTTGGGAAGTAAATATTATGATCCCTATTTTGTCAATAAGGAAAACTGAGTTTGTATGTTGGAGGAGAATTCAAACCCAGGCCTGACTAGACCCACAGCTCCCCCCATCTTCTTACTTGGCACGGCCACTTCTGGAGACCCAGCTGGAACTTCCACAACCAAAACCTAAGGAAAGCAACCAGCAATTCTTAGGAGATTTCCAAAACTGTCCTCTGGCAGAGTCTTTTCCTTTCCCCAGGGTTCTCCTTTGGCACAAGCTAAAAAGGCCTGGCTCCTCCAGCTGATGTAGAAATGTGTCAAGCCTCAAGTCCTCCGATTCCAGGTTATTTTTCATTGCCCCTGGGAGCATTAGGTCGAATGCCAGCACGGATGTACTATTTTGAAGCTAAATGCATTTCTCAGAAGACTTAGGCATGGTGCCATTCCAAGGTTCTATTTTATATCATCACCCAGGTCTTTGGGCCACGGTGCAATGTTGCTGCCGCACTCCTTCAGCCTGGTCTTTGCTGCTTAGGGAGCCAAGTTGCTTTGTCCAGCGTTTGCCTCTCAAGCATGCTGGGGAGACGACATTCACAAACGCCCACATTCAAGGGCCGTTTTGCCCTCATGGCTTTCCTCATTCCAAAGATACGTTTTTTCCGTCTTAGGTCAGCTTCCTTAGAAGCAGAGCCTGAGATGAGTTGTGTGTAAGTGACTTATTGAGTGTTTGCAAGGAGAAAGAGGATGAGAGAAACAAGGTAGGACAGGGAGAGGGGGCTAAACGAGGTCTAGGCTTCAGCTGGAGCCTGGCTTCAGCAAGATCCCATGGGGAGCTCTGGAGCACAAATTGCACCACAGGGTTAGTCTTGCCTTAAGATCAGGAGGACTGGCCTTTTGTACCCACCCCACCCCCCATGGCAATAATCATTGGCCACTGGCTGTGGAAGCTACATGCATATGCTTCCTGGTCAAGGTGGCTTCCTCTTAGCAATGGGCAATTCTCCAGAGAAGGGTGTAGCTGTGAGTTGTATTAACCAACTCTCCCAATAGCTCGAGTCTGGGTGCACTGGCTGGTAAAAGGGATCTGGACAGGGCACCAACACCAGTTCTGAATCCTAAGACACAAAAACCACTTGGCTCTGAGTGTTGGTTCATTAAGCTCAGAGATTCCAAAGATTATGCCTCACTGCATATTCCTTTCTACACATTTAATTGGTAAGTAAGCCAAGGTAAAAATCACAGAGCAGAATGGTCCTACATTTTCAAGTAGCTGTGACTAAAGATAATGTCAAAGCAGCATTCACCTATTTCGACATTCAGCCAGCCTGCTGAAATACCTAACTCTGACTGCTACAGCATAAATTTCATTTTCTATTCATGACCAACAATACTGCACAGTTTAATCTTACAGTGTGACCAACAGGTGGCACCAGAAACACCCACACTTAGTCTAACAAATTTATGCCTTATATATGTATTTGCTAAAATTTAAATTCTTCTCTACTTAGATTGTTTTCTTGTTAAAAGGCACTCAGAGCTTTAAATCCAACCCCAAACTTGGTAAGTTACAGTTCCTCATTTGCTGTTTGACCTCCTTCTTGTAGGGTTATTTGAGTATAAAAAAAATAGGGTGATAGGGCCAGTGAATTCAGAAAGAAAACATCTATTCATTAGCAAAAGGAAGGAAAAAAGGCCGGAGTCCTGCATCCTTTTCCTTCAAGGTCTCTTGAGTGTATAAATGCTGAAGATTATTAGGAAATATTTGAATAACAGGATAAAAAGTCAAGGATACTGCCTCCAAAACATGAACTTTATTCCCCACTGAAAACAGACTTGGATGGCAACCAACTTGTTCAAGTATTGCCCTGGCCAATATCTGACCACAGGGCTCCACTCCGGGAAAGGTCTCTGAGTCCAATGTTCACCATTTTTAAGTTGGTTTCTTTTGAACTTTGTACTTTATTGTTGGCGAAGGGAAGTAAAGGGGGAGGGGTGCTACATCTTCCAATTTTTTTTCAACAATCAAGCATTGCGCTCTCTTGCTACATCAGGTTATTCCAAGGAGCAGAATGGCTTAGACCAGCGGTTCTCAACCTGTGGGTCGCAACCCCTTTGGCGGTCGAACGACCCTTTCACAGGGGTCGCACCTAAGACCATCCTGCATATCAGATATTTGCATTACGATTCATAACAGTAGCAACATTACAGTTATGAAGTAGCAACGAAAATAATTTTATGGTTGGGTCACAACATGAGGAACTGTATTTAAAGGGCCAGAAGGTTGAGAACCACTGGCTTAAGCGGACAAAATACTGAACTGAGAATTAGGCCATTGTCATTAGTTGATTCTCCAAGTAAACCTGTACGGTTTTATTGACCAGTGTCACCCCAATAGATTCAATAAAAAAAAAAAAAATGTTTTTAACAATGAGGATACTGACTCTTAGGAATATCATTTAGGTCTAGCCAGGCCGCAATCCAGTTTCTCTGACTCCAAGGGCAAGTTAAATCTAGATATTCCATGAGCTCACCATGCAAACTGGGACAAATCATCTCACCCCACTGGGCTTCCGTTTTAGTTATCATGTGAGAGGCTGGACTGCAGGGCCCCAGCACACCTTCCAGTTAGAAATCACCAGATTCTGAATAGTACGTGTGGAGTGCGGTGTCTTGTGTACTGATAGGGACGGGGGGTGTGGTTTGGCCCATGGTCAGTAGGAAGGGAGGGTAAAGCTCACTTTGATAGTGTTCCAAAGTGGAAGGTGACACGGCTATTATACAATGCGTTAAACAGTCTGCTTCTTGTATTGGGGGGTGGGGGGTGGGGAGTAAATACCAGGTCCTGATTAGCCTTTCCTATACCTGTCGGCAGCTTATTATGCTGTAAACATTGTGCCTCTGGGAGCTTCCCTTTCCCGGTGAAATGATCCTGGCATTTGGAATTCCTCCTTTCATGGCATCCTCTTCTGCCTTGCATGCCGCAAATTATTTTCACTGCCCTTCTCTGAACCTTTACTATTTTTGCTCTGCCTTTGGGACAGCAAGGCTGATTAAACGGGGATTTTAAAAAAGTTTTGTTACATAAAGGATAGAGGCAGCAGGACTCTTCAAGGATACATGTGGATTCCTTCCCCAACCCAAGCATATCTCTCCATAATGTGAATGGGAAAAGTCAGGAGAGAGGAAGAAAAGAAACTAGCCTTCATTGAGTCCTAAGTGTGTCAGGCTGTCTGCTAAGTCCATTCGATATATATATATATATATATATATATATATATATATATATATATATTAATTTATCATTATTAATTTCTTGCTCTCTTTTTTAAAAATTCTTTATTATTGTAAGTTTTACATATGTCTATTTTTCCCCATTGACCTCTCCCCGCCTGCTCCTGCCCCCCAGCACATGCCCCCAACCCCTATTGTCTGTGTCCATTGGTCATGCTTATATGAATGGATGCAAGTCCTTTGGTTGATCTCTTTCCTCACCCCTCCCACCCTCCCCTGCCCCATTCAATATCTTATCTCTCTTCATCCTCTCGGATGGGGGGCAGTGCTGTCGTAGAGAGATCTGGCCTCTGATCAAGGCCCTGACACTGCTCACCATGCAACTCTAGGCAATCTATGTAACCTTTGGTTTCCTTAGTGAGACAATGTGCACAAGGTACTCATATTAGCCCAGAGTTAGTGCTCAGGGAATGTTAGCCACTGCCATTGCTACTGCCTCAAAGGGCAGGTCTTACCTATTTCACACCAGATGAAGAAACTAAGGACCTAAGAAATTAAGTAAAAGATTTTCAAACTCATATTGATCTGACACTGTAATGGATATCTGTTGTTTGTTTTCCCAGTACCCACTCTTTCCCTAGGGAGACCATTCTATCCGTCCCCCCTCCCCGCCCCCCGCCAACCCCCAACAATTTGCTAGGACGGACCCGATAGCAGTTAAAGATTGAACTCCAGCCACACAGCCTGATTCAAATCTCAGATCTTATTAGCTATATAACTTTGCACAGGCTCCTTAACCTTTCTGAGCCTTAGTTTCTTTGTCTATCAAGTGGGGATTATAAAAGTTCCTGCAAAGGTTAAATAAACCAATACAAATAAAGTGATTACAGCAGTGCCTGACACTGTGAGTGCCCAAGTGTAAAGTGTTATTTCTTTTTACCTTACCTGTCTCCTACCTACAGGGTTGGGCACATGACTCAGTTTGGCCAATCAGAGTGTCCTGTCTTCTTCTTTACCATGATTGGTCTAGGGTAGGGTCAGCAAAATTTCCCTGTGAAGAGCAGATAGCAGTATTTTAGGCTTTGTGGGCTATATAGTCCCTGTCACCATTACTCAATTCTACCTTTGTAGCAGAAAACAGACATAGTCAATACATAAAGGAACAGGTGTGGTGTGTCCTCTAAAAGTGAAATTTATGGGCACTGTAATTTGAATTTCGTGTACTTTTAAAGTGTTACAAAATATGACCCTCCTTTGGTTCTTCTTTCCCCCCAACCACTTAAAAATGACAAGACCATTCTTATTAGCTTGTGTACTTTCCAAAAGCAGGAGGTGTCGACTGGATTTGGCCTGTGGGTGGTAGTTTGTTGCTTGATGGTGTGTTGACTCCTGGTCTAAGGGATAAGCATGTGACCCACAAAGGGTCAAAGTCCTGCTATGAGATAGAATTCAGGGACACTAGGAGATAGTGTGTGTCTCTTCCTCTGGGTCACAATTCCCATGTCTGTCTTCCTTGCCACATGGAGAGATGTTGTCTGTGGCAGGAGAGAATGAAGTCAACAGCAAAAAGAATCAGAGCAAAGCAGAGCCAGTTAGGAGATAGAGAAAGAGAAACAGAGCCCTGAAAACTTCATTTGAGTCTCTAGATCTAGCCATGCCTGCTAGCTCCATGAGCAAATACATTCCTTTAAAAAAAAAAAAATGGTTTGAGTCAGTTTGGTCACCTACAATGAGAGAATTCTGATAGAGACTTACTGGATTATTTCCTTACATTATGTAATATCACCTTACAAAATTATCATTATTATTATTTAAAATATATTTTTATTGATTTCGAGAGGAAGGGAAAGGGAGAGAGAGAGAGAAACATCAATAATAAGAGAGAATCATTGATTAGCTGCCTCTTGTACGCCCCATACTAGGGATTGAACCCGCAACCTGGGCATATGCCCAGGAATCAAACCATGACCTCCTGGTTCATAGGTTGATGCTCAACCACTGAGCCACACTAGCCGGGCTCACCTTGCAAAATTGTTAAGAAAATTTTGTATTTTCTACTGTATTGTGTATTTACATTGGGGCCAAGTAGTTTGGTAATAGCTTTCATGTGTGATCTCTCATTTACTTCTTACATCAACCCTCTGAGGTTGGCATTATTTTCCTCAAGCACAGAGACACATTTGATGCCAATAGACTGCTTGCTTGGATCCAATGTTGGTGACAGATTGGAGCAGCTTGAAAGAATTTTTAAGGAGGTGGGGAATGAACTGCACAGGTCCCTTTTCTGTCCATCATACTCTCCAAGGAAGAGTAAACTCTGTCCGGGCACGCTTAATCCCTCTTCTGGGAAAGAGAGCATGTACTGATTAGGAATTCCCAGTGTTCCCTCTGGCCATTCTGGGCAGTGGGGTGTGGCAGTTTCTTGCCCAGCTGCCCAGCAGAGAGTGGACAAGCAGCTGAAGTACGCTGATGAACAGCCTGGATTAACCCAGGCTGCAGTGTGCAACTCCCTTGCAGGACCGATCCAGGATTTCCTTTAGAAGTATCACTTCACAGCAGCTGGCTGGCTTGACTTTGCCAACTGCTTGACCTCTGGCTGCACAGGGGGCTTCAGCAGGTAGATGTTGGCCAGGCTGAGGAGCAGGCACACCCTGAGCTCCCTAGGACAGAACAGAAAGGCTTGCACAAATAGGGTTTGTATGATGGAGCCAGGAAAAATGATCCTCCACATCCATTAACCCTCACCCTGATACATCAAGCCCTATGAGTTTGGGATTGAAGACAAAGAACTCCCGTATCAATAGTTTGAGGCTTGAATCCCTCCTCAGGCTCTGGGAGTCATAAGGTAGGGAATTTTGTTATTTTGTGTTCACTGGTACCTGGTGTACCCTCATCACCTAACTCATACTTGGTCCTGAGCAAGGCACAAAGAATATTTGAGTGGATGAGTAGATGAGTCCAAGCATCTGCTTTCATAAAACAGAAAATGGCTGAGAGGACACTACCTTGATGAGTTCCTCTCTTTGTTTATGTTACTTTCTGGAACTCTTACAAGTCACATGTCCTCTTATGGACATCTACACTATCCTTTAGTGCAATGGAGTAGAAAGTTACCCCATTTCACAGCGCATTTTATAGACAGTGATTTTCCTAATTACAGCCTAGTGGCCTGAAAGAGTTCATGCATCTGTGGATGAAAAAGGGGCCGCATAATAAACCTGACAAGCTTAGGGGAGGACCAATATGGCTATATGGAGTCTTTTGTGGTTCCATATAAATTTTGGAATGATTTGTTCTAGTCTTGTAAAAATGCCATTGGAATTTTGATAAGGATTACATTAAATCTATAGATTGCTTTGGGTGGTATGGATATTTTAATGATATTAATGTTTCCTATCCATGAGCATGGTATATGCTTTCTTTACTGTCTTATAATTTTCTGAGTACAGGTCTTTTACTTCTTTGGTTAAATTTATTCCCAGGTGTGTTTTTTAAATGTAACTGTAAATGGGATTGTTTTCTTAATTTCTCTTTATGATAGTTCGTTATTGGTATAAAAAATGCAACCGATTTCTGAATATAACATTTGTGCCTGAATTCATTTATTAGTTCTGACAGTATTTTTGGTTGAATCTTTAGGGTTCTCTATATATAGATAGTATCATGTAATCTGCAAATTATAACAGTCTTACTTCTTTTCAATTTGAATGCCCTTTCTTCTTCCATCCTTTCCTCCTTCCTTTCCTCTCTCCCTCCCTTCCTCCCTCCCTTCCTTCCTTCTTTCTTCCCTTCTTCCTTTCTTCCTTTCTTCCTTTCGTCTGATTGCTGTGGCCAAGACTTCCAAACTGCATTGAATAAAAGTGGTAAAAGTGGACATCCTGTCTTGTTCCTAATGTTAAGGAAAACACTTTTAACTCTTTCCTGTTGGATATGATGTTAACTGTGGGTTTGTCATATATAGCCTTTATTATGTTGACTTATGTTCCCTCTATTCCCACTTTGGTGAGACTTTTTATCATAAATGGATGCTGGGTTTTGTCAAATGTTTTTTCTGTACCTATTGATGAGGTCAGATTATTTTTATCCTTCATTTTGTTTATGTCGTGTATCACAATTAATTGATTTGTGTATATTGAATCAGCTTTGCATCCCAGGAATAAATCCCACTTGATCATGGTGTTTGATCTTTTAAATGTATTGCTGAATTCAGTTTGCTAATATTTTGCACCTATGTTCATCAGGCATATAGGTTCATAATTTTCTTTTTTTGTAATGTCTTTTGTTTTGAAATCAGGGTAATGCTGGCCTTGTAAAATGAGCTTGGGGAATTTTTGGTAAAATTCACCTGCGAAGTTAACTAGCCCAGGACTTTTGTTTGTTGGGAATTTTTGATTACTAATTTGATTTTGTTAGTAGTAATTGGTCTGTTTAGATTTTATGTGTTTTTTTTCTTGATTAAGTCTTGCAAGATTGTATGTTTCTAGGAATGTATGCATTTCTTCCAGATTGTCCAATTTGTTCATAGTGTTTTCTTATAATCCTTTGTGTTTCTGTGGTGTCAGTTATCATTTCTTCTCTTTCATTTCTGATTTTATTTATTTGGGTTCTCTCTCTTTTTTCTTGATGAGTCTGGATAAAGGTTTATCAATTTTGTTTGTCTTTTCAAAGAACCAGCTCTTGCCTTCATTGATCTTTGGTATTTTTTTAGACTCTATTTTTGCTTATTTCTGCTCTGATCTTTATTACTTTCTTCCTTCGACTCACTTTGGGCTTTGTTTACTATTCTTTTTTTTTTATTTTAGATACTTTAGGTGTAAAGTAAGATGTTTATTTGAGGAAAAAACTAAGATGGCGGCATAGGTAAACACCGGGAAATAGTCGCCTCACACAACAATTGAAAATTACCGCAAAGGACTGAGCAAACATCATCCAGAACAACAGGAAGGCTGGCTGAGTGTAAATTCTACAACTAGAAGGAAAGAAAAGCACGCTGAGAGCCAGAGGCGCTGCGGAGGTGAAGTGCAGAGGTACGGCGGCGCGCGCGCACGAGGAAAGGGGGTGGCGCCTGAGGACGCGGCTGTATTTTTGAATCACAAGCTCCGGACTGCTCTGAACTCCAGTTCCGGGAAGTCTCTGGGGACCCAGGACTCATACGGGGAGAGGCTGGTCTGTCCGGCAGCGGGCGAACTTGAGGGCGGCTTTCCCTCAGAGGTGCTTGCAGCTGTTACCGGGACACTGAGACGCGCGACTCCGGGCGGAGAATCGGCCATAGCTGCTTTCTCCGCCCTTTGACTCCCTGAGACCCCGCCCCACCCAGGCTGCAGCAGAGGCGTTTGCATGTGAATGTACCTAACTGCAGCCAAGCCAGGCAGACCCGGAACTTCCAAGAGAAGGCCCAAGGCCCCGCAGCGGCTTGCATTGCTTCACAGCTGAGCCTCTTCGTGGCTCCTGCTGTGTGGCCTCAGGCAGAGGCTGAATTAGCACCTCCTTAGATCCAGGAGCCACTGTACCCAGTGGTCAGAGGGGGACCATCCAGATTGCAATTCCTCAGATCCATAAGGGACACACTCAGGGGGCAGACTCGTGAGCACCAAAGCCCCACTGAAGCAAGTCTTGCCCCAGAAGGGTGTCTTCAGCACAGAAGTTCTCCCACTTTAGACACAGCTTATTCTCACAGCCAATTGGCCTGGAGGTCAATTCCTCCCAGTGATTCTACAACAACCAAGGCACCAAGAGTGCACCAAGAGTGTCCACCCCAGGTAACTGGGGAGGCTGAGCTACTGGGCCCTACAAGATACCTGGCGCGCAGGGCCACTCTATCAACACAGGGAAGCTGCCAAAATGCGGAGACAAAGAAACAGGTCACAAATGGCAGAAATGGAGGAAAGCAAACGATTGGATATAGAGTTCAAGGCCATGTTTATAAGGTTTTTCAAGAATTTTATGGAAACCGCCGATAAATTTAATGAATCCCTCAATAAGTATAGTGAGACCATGGAGGACATGAAAAAGGACCAACTAGAAATTAAGCATACACTGACTGAAATAAAGAATAACTTACAGAGATCCAGCAGCAGACAAGAGGATCCCAAGAATCAAGTCAAAGATTTGAAATACAAAGAAACAAAAAATACCCAACCGAAAAAGAAAAAAGAAAAGAGATTCCAAAAATATGAAGATAGTGTAAGGAACCTCTGGGACAACTTCAAGCGTACCAACATCAGAATTATAGGGGTACCAGAAGGAGAGAGAGGGCAAGATATTGAAAACCTTTTTGAAGAAATAATGACAGAAAACTTCCCCTACCTGGTGAAAGAAATGGACTTACAAGTCCAGGAAGCTCAGAGAACCCCAAACAAAAGGAATCCAAGGAGGACCACACCAAGACACATCATAATTAAAATGCCAAGAGCAAAAGATAAAGAGAGAATCTTAAAAGCAGCAAGAGAAAGACAGTCAGTTACCTACAAGGGAGTACCCATACGACTGTCAGCTGATTTCTCAACAGAAACCATGCAGGCCAGAAGAGAGTGGCAAGAAATATTCAAAGTGATGAATAGCAAGAACCTGCAACCAAGATTACTTTATCCAGCAAAGCTATCATTCAGAATAGAAGGTCAGATAAAGAGCTTCACGGATAAGAAAAAGCTAAAGGAGTTCATCACCACCAAACCAGCATTATATGAAATGCTGAAAGGTATTCTTTAAGAAGAGGAAGAAGAAAAAGGAACTCTTACCATTTGCCACAGCATGGATGGAACTGGAGAGCAGATAAATACCACATGATCTCACTCATTTGTGGAATATAATGAACAACATAAGCTGATGAACAAGGACTGATCCAGAGACGGAGAGGCATTGATTGGACTGTCGGGACTTGGAGGGAAGGTAGGGGAGGGTGGGGGTAAGGGGGAAAGATCAACCAAAGGACTTATATGCAAGCATATAGGCCTAATCAATGGGCATGGACAACGGGGGGGGGGGGGGGTGTGAGGGCATGAGCGGGGGGGTGGGGGTGGGGGGTAGAAGGTAACGTGGGGACAAGGACACATATGTAATATCTTAATCAATAAAAAATATATTTAAAAAAAATTGAAGAAAAAAAAAAGATGTTTATTTGAGATTTTTCTTGTTTCTTGAGGTAGGCCTCTTTTACTATGAATTTCCCTCTTAGGACTGCTTTCACTATGTTTCATAGATTTTGGGTCATTGTGTTTTCATTTTCATTTGTCTTGAGGTATCTTTTTATTTCTCCCTTGATCTCATTGCTAACCCATTCATTTTTTTTTTTTACCATGCTATTTAGCCTCCATGTGCTTGTATGTTTCCCAGTATTTTTCTTGTAATTGATTCCTAGTTTTATATCATTGTGATCAGAGAAGATGCTTGATATGATCTCAGTCTTCTTAAATTTATTGAGACTTATTTTGTGGCTTAACATGTGGTCTATCCTGAAAAATGTTTCACTTGACAAGAATGTATATTCTGCTGCTTTGAAATGAAATTCTCTAAAAATATCAATTAAATCCATCTGGTCTAATGTGTCATTTAAGGCTGATGTTTCCTTGTTGCCTCTTGCTGTGGTGTTAAAGTCTCCTATTATGACTGCATTATTATCAATCTTTCTCTTTACATCTGTCAATATTTGTTTTACATGTTCATATATGCCTATGTTGGGTGTACAAATCTTATTATAACCTCTTGTTGGATTGGTCCCTTTACCATAATGAAATGTTCTTCAGTCGTTATTTTTTCAAATAGGTTCTCAATTACTTTTTAAAAAAAATATGTTTTTATTGATTTCAGAGAGGAAGAGAGAAGGAGATCAAGCCCACAACCCAGGCATGTGCCCTTGACTGGAATCAAACCTGGGACCCTTCAGTCTGCAGGCCAATGCTCTATCCACTGAGCCAAACTGCCTAAGGTGGGTCTCAATTTCTTGTTCAGTCTCTTCTCCTTCTAATACCCCTATGGTGTGGTTGTTGTTATGCTTGATGTTGTCCCAGAGGTCCCTAAACTACCCTATTTTTTTTTTCTTTTTTCTGTTCTGATTGGGAGTTTTCTGCTCCCTGTCTGCTAAAACACTGATTTGATCCTCTGCTTCATCTAATCTTCTTTTAGTTCCTTCTAGTTTTTAGTTAATTTATTCTTCTTTTCTAGCTGGTTCTTTTTCGTGGTTTCTATGTCCTCCTTATGTTTACTGTCTCTTTGTTGACTTTCTCCCTAAGTTCATCTATTATTCCTCTAAACTCATTGAGCATTCTTATAACCAGAGTTTCAAACTCTGTATCTAGTAGATTTTTTCCCCTTTCATTTAGTTGTGGGTTTTTTTGTTGTTGTTAGTTTGTTTGTTTTTTTGGGTAAGTTTTCTCCTGTACTTTAATTTGAGGCATGCTCTTTTGTCTCCTCATTTTGGCTGCTTCTCTGTGTTTGTTTCTCTGTATTAGGTACATCTGCTATGTCTCCCAGTGTTGGCAGGGTGGCCTTACGTGGTCCTGTGGGGTCCAGTGGTGCTGTCTCCCTGAACCAGGTGCTCCAGGACTGTCCTTGTGTGGGTTGTGTGTGCCCTTCTGTTGATGTGCCTTGATTGCTATTGGCACATCAGTGGGTGGGGTTGAACCTCAGACTGACTGGCTGTGAGGATTGGCCATAACCACACTATATGAGCTACTGTGTGGAGATTAACCCCATTGAGTGGGTTTGCTCCAGCAGGACTCTGGTGCCTGCCGACACCACCCTTTGGGTGTGCTATTTGTGGAACTAACCTGAAGCATGGGCCGAGAGCAGCCACCTGCAAGGTACAGCCACCTGCAAGGTACACCCACCAGAAGAGCCCTGGTGTGTGAGCTGTGTGGGACAGGGTCCCAGGGAGTCACCATGGTGGGTCTAGTGGTGTCCACTAGGTTAATGCAGACTCAGATTTGGTGCCAGTACTGGGCCTCGGGCTGATCAGCAAGAGGCAAATAGCAATCTGAGGCCAGCTTCCACCTGCCTGGGGCCTGTGAACCTGAGAGCCTTTAGTAAAGTCAGCAGCCCAGGTCAAGGCTAGCTGCTTGCTGCTGAAAGCTCATATAGACATTGTTTTGCTAAACCTTAACCAAGCTGAAATCAAGTGCTAGGTGCTGAAAAGTTTAAGCAGAGACTTCTAGAAGAAAAGTATTTAAAATGGAGAAAGAGGGCCAAGTAGGGAAAAATGTGCAAAAAGGTAAAAAATTGGAGCTTGGCTATTTCCTGCCTAGCAGGCAGGCTGTGAACCCAATCCCTTCTGCTTATTCTTAGGGCAAGGCTGAGTTATCAAGCTATAAATTCTACTAGTGTAAGTGTGAAGAATGTGGAGATTAATGTGGGGAAGTCTTCATTTCAGCAGAAGGGGCACAATAGTGGCCAGCTGGAGATGGAAGACAGAACACATCCCAAGTGCGAGCCAGCAGAGATTTGAAATTAGAATCAGAGCTCAACCTATGTTTAGGCTTTAAGATTCTGATTGTAAGTGGATAGGGCTGGCGAGTTATTGGAGGAAATTTTGTAGAGACCTGAAGTGACACAGCATTGATTTGCCAAGATAAATTACTAGCATATTTAGCTAATCATTCAGTCAATGTATCTTCTTGGCAAGGAGAAGCATTTGTGTAGGGAACTGGTGACCTGGAGAGGGAGGGTGAAAGAAGAGGAGAGCCCTGCAAAGGTGAGCTGGAGAAGGTCAGCTGATGCCCAGAGAGCCCATCTGGCTTTGCCATCAAAGGCAGCTTGATGGAGACGGATTGTCTAAACAACTTGCCAAATTTCCAGTGGGTTATGGATGACACCCTCCATTGGAACTCGTGGCCTGGGATCCAGGCCTGGAGCTGACTTTGGAACTTATTGTTGAGGATCATTTTTATTGGGAAGTGTGGTTTGGAATGTAAAACTGTTGAGGACTCTATCTTTGAACATCAATGTTTGCTGGCATAAACTAAGGCTCTCTGGGTTCTTGGATATTTAACAACACTCTATTTCCTCACAACGGTTAGACTACATATAAACAATGACTATGTGGGAACTAAGAGTTCAAGGATAATGACCCTCTTAAGGTATGCTTTGAGTGGAAGAATTTAAAACTACATTCTCTTAATATAACATCACCCAGAGTAATAATACTTTTCTGTATTATCTTAATGGCCAGAACTTGGGAACTCTGTACCAACTCTACCGTTAATGTGTGAAGTTGGGCAAGCCATTTAACCTCTGTGTACCATTTTTCTTCCCTTTAACCTGAAGGTAAGAGTACCTTCTATTCTTCCCACGGAGGTTCTTGACAAAGTGAAATAAGATAGCAAGAGACCAAGTACTTATGTATGAGAAATGATTCAATTGCATTACATGAAAAAGGGTTGAGAATCTGGGTTTAAATCCCAATTCTATGATTTACCACCTGTATAATCTTGGGTATGTTTCTTAACTTGTCAGTGTCTCATTTTTCTGATCTCTAAATACCTCTCTCAAAAAGGTATAAAGACTGGCCCAGCCAGAATGACTCAGTTGGTTGAGCATCATCCTGTGCACCAAAAGGTTACAGGTTTGATTTCCAGTCAAGACACATATCTGGGTTGAAGGTTTGATCCCTGGTTGGCTCACGTACCAGCTGCGCCAACTGATTAATGTTTCTTTCTCTCTTTTTCTCTCCTCCGCCTCTGCTCTCTAAGCATGTCCTCAGGTGAGGATAAAAAAAACGTTGTGAAGAATGAATAATGTATGAAAAGCATCTTGCTTATAGATGGGGTGATATATTGCTTATGATTAACTCTTATCAAGCAAGAAATACATGCTAACTTTTTAGAATAGTACTGTACCTGGTAATGATAAATGCTAATTATTATCATTTATGTTTCTACCAAATATGGAAAAAACATTTCCAGGCAGAATTTTTCTTGCTGCTCTAGAGAATGGTTGAGTAAAACAGAAGTCAATTCAATCCATGCAAAACCACCTGGGCTTTATTGGATCTAGAACTTTACCCACCGCTTTCGGAAATCCTGTTTCACGAGAGTTTTCATTTTACTCAAATAGGAACAATGTAGCGACTTAAACCACTAACAGTATTTAATGCACAGGCAAAACCCCAACTGGGGCTAGGCCTTAGCCGTGATTCCTCAGCAATAGCTTCGTAGCAACCGCAGCCCCACAAAAATAATGTTCTGCCAGAAGCCGCAAAGCCAGGGTGGTGTCCTGCCACCAACTCACCACAAGAGATTGTACCAAAACAGTGGGGAAGAAGGAGCCCACATTTTAAAAATTACAGGACAAAGAAACGCAAGTCCAAAATATTCATAGGCAGAATGTATAATAACATTCATAGTTGAGAGACCTAACTACACTAGGACGCTTTAGCTAGTAAAAACTTACGACAGGGTAAGAAAATTGGTTAAGCTTGCTAGAAAGCTAATAAAACACCTAGATATTTATTTTTCTAGCCCAAGGACCTAATAGTTACATCAAAATTTTTTTCTGCTCATTACATCTTTTGGGAAGCAGTTCTATTTGTGTTTAATGAGTTTCTGAAAATGTATATGAAAAGTTTAATATATAAAAATCAAGCAATAGCCTTACATGTTATGTGAGGAATTTTATCCCCAAGAGCTAAAAAAAAATTATAAAATCCCTTGTAGATGTTATAAATGTTTAAATCTTGGGTTAAAAATAGTGTTACATGACATATACATGATTATAAAAATTTTCAAAACACAGTTAAACATTAAATGCCGACAAATATTTTTTAAAAAAATATATATACTTATTGATTTCAGAGAGGAAGGGAGAGGGAGAGAGAGAGAAACATCAATGCTGAGACAGAATCACTGATCAGCTGCCTCCTGCACGTCCCTATTAGGGATAAATCCTGCAACCCGGGCCTGTGCCCTTGACCAGAATTGAACCCAGGACCCTTCAGTCCACAGACTGATGCTCTATCCACTGAGCCAAACCAGCTAGGACAAAATGACATTTTTTTAGATATAAGATATTGAGTTAGTGTTAGGAAGGAGGACTCTCTTTTCTTTTTTTAAAAAATAATTCCTTTTTCCCCCATTGACTCCCTCCAGCCCCTCTCCTCCCCCTGACCTGCCCCACCCCAGTCCTCACCACCCTATTATCTATGTCCATGGCATTATATACATACAAGGTCTTTGGTTGATTACCTCCCACCTACCCACCCTCCCTCACCTTCCCTCTGAGATTCCGAACTCTGTTCCATACCAGTCTCTGGATCCACTCTGTTCATCAGTTTATTTCGTTACTTAGATTCACATATGAGTGAGATCATGTGATACTTGTCTTTCTCTGACTGACTTATTTCACTTAGCACGATACTCTCCAGATCCCAGGAAGGAGAACTTTCTAATGAAAGTGTACAATTACTGGCTCGGGCAGGGTATTTTGCACAGGAATGAACAACCTAATAAATAGGTTATGATGCTATCAATTTTCTGTCAAATTTCTATCTGGGATCAAGGTGGTAGCCAAGTTTTGCTCAGGGGTTGACCATTGACCTATGAACCAGGAAGTCAGGGTTCAATTCCGGTCAGGACACATGCACGGGTTGTGGGCTTGACCCCCAATGTGGGGCATGCAGGAGGCAGTCAATAATGATTCTCTCACTGATGTTTGTATCTCTCTCTCCTTCCCTCTCCCTTCCTCTCTGAAGTCAATAAAAATATATTTTAAAAAAGGTAGAATGATCATACAAGTCAATCTTGCTTCTTCCACCCTTCAATGTCCTTAAAATAACATAACTAAATAAAAAGAACTGAGAGTTGGCATATTTAGCAAAAAATACATGATATCCAATTATATTTGGATTTCAGATAAATAATAAATAATTTTCTAGTATAAATATGTTCCAAATGCAGTGTTTTGGACTTACTATATTTGCCTGGCAACCATAAAAAGAATAATTCCATAACATTACCATCAGCAGATCATAATTATGAAGAATTTTGATTGCATCAGATTGGATTTGTCCTATAATTCTACTCTGTATTTACCTGATAGAAATGAAAAGGTGTGTCCACAGAATGTTCACAGCAGCTTTATTTAGAATAGTCAAAAATCTAGAAACAACCAAATACTCATCAGCTGTATTATGGATAAACAATTTGTATGTCTAACAAGTTCCCAGGTGTGCTGACGTTGCTGCTTCAGGCACTATACTTAGAGAACTATTTTTCTAGAAAACTCTATAAAATAGATTGAATCAGAAAGAAAGATAAATGATTAAAAGAAACTGCCAGCTCAGAGTCATGGTGACGACAAGTCAAGAGCAGTCAGAGGCCCTGAAATAATTAATTATCCGGATAATTAATTACAGACCTGCATCCTGGAAAACAGGGCCATTAGCTGCTTCTCAAGATCAGTAAAGCCAGCCATGTTCCTGGCCTCCCCACATCACCACCACCCAGTGGTCACGCAAGTACAGCCCCAAGAGACTGTGAACTTCCTACCTGGGGAGGGATAGTGATATATGGGAGTGGAGGGCTGAGAGAGAGAAATTGAAATTTCCAAAATGGACTCAGAAGGAATAAACTAAGACATCTTTGTGTAGGTAAAAAATTCATTGGCATCCTTCCATGCCAAAGTAGCGTCCTCCCTGTCTGGCCATCAGGGGAGGAGATAGTGGTGGAGAGGGCAAGGAGTCTTCAGCCTGCCTGCCTGCCCCATGCCCAAGTCCCTAAAGTGTGGAGTCTCTTGGTCAAATCCAGCCATGGGCAAACTACTGCCCACGGGCCGGATCCAGCCCATTTGAAATGAATAAAACTAAAAAAAAAAAAAGACCGTACCCTTTTATGTAATGATGTTTACTTTGAATTTATGTTAGTTCACAAAAACACTCCATCCATGCTTTTGTTCCGGCCCTCCGGTCCAGTTTAAGAACCCATTGTGGCCCTCGAGTCAAAAAGTTTGCCCACCCCTGGAAATCCCTACCCACTCAGATGAAGATCACAGCTGCCCTTTCTTTTAGGGGAGTGGCCTGCAGAGGGAGCCCATGTCAGGTACCTGAAACCATAAGCAGACAACTAGGAATGAGTAGGCATCTGAGGATCACCAGACATCAAGACTAGGAAGGGACAAGAAGAACAAACTGGCCAGAGGAAGCGGGGATAACTCAGAAGGCAGAGGAGACTTGGAAAGAAACACTAATTTGCATACTAGGATATATCTGAGAGGCTATGGCATGCATAAAACAAAAACAGGAATGCAATCGTAGCCTAAGACTGCAAAGAAATGTAATAGAAACTAGACACGGCTGAGGACTGTGTCTCTTACTGTTCCTCTCTTGTTTTCTTTGTAAGTAATAATGGCAAGATGCAATAAAATATGCACAAAAAACTGTGGAATAGAAAAAGATGGGATCCTGCCAAGGCAGAGCTGTGGGTTGGCAGGTGGTGCAGCCGTGGGATTCCTCCAACTGCTCATGAAACTGCAAGTGCAGGAAATTCCAGATTGGGTGTGGGAAAGGGGTTTTAGGGGTGACATGTGTAATGTGTGAAAATCGGGTTGTATGAAATTTGAATATGTGAAAGTTAAGAACCATCTGTGTCCACATTCCACTGGGCTTTCCCCAGAGCTTAGTCATCTAAATTCTTTAGCTTAAATTCAAGGTCACCATAACAATAACTAATATCTATATATCACTCTGCTACTTAATGGCTTACAAAACCCTTTCACTAATTATTATAATTAATTCTGATCTTGGGAAGCAGCTAATGGCCCTGTTCTATCCTTGAGGGAACAGAGGCAGCCAGCAATTTGTATCTTTCTTCCAGGAAATACAAAGACTTGTCAGAAAGGCAGTTTTGCAAATTGTTTCCCAGAGGACGATCTGCAGATTGTTGATCCCATAGGACTGTGGTTTTTAAACTGTAGTGTGCATCAGAATTGCTTGGGTGGCTTGTGAAAAACCATAGATTGCTGCCCCGCTAACCCCCCTCCCCCCCGACAGTTTCTGATTCAGTTGGTCTGGGTGGAAGCAGAGAATTTACATTTCTAACAAATTCCTAAGTGCTGCTGCTACTGCTGGTCTAGGGGGTCCACACTTTGAGAACCTCTACCATAGGTATTCTCTGAACAAAGGATCCCAGGGTCAGATTGAGAGGTGTTTACTATGTAATAAAATGCAAAATAGCTTCTGCTCTATAAGGGGAGGAGTAGGAAACATGAGATGGGTTATCCTATACTAGAGGCCAAGTGCACAAAAATTCGTACACGAGTAGTCCTTCCTTCCCCTGGCTGTGAGCATCATCTTCCTTCTGGCACCCAGGACCAGGCTGGCTTCCCTCCAGCCCGGGCTTCATCAGGAAGGATGTCTGGAATGATGTCCGGAAGATGTCTGGTCTAATTAGCATATTACCTTTTATTATTATAAATAATAAAAGGCTAATATGCAAATTGACCAAACAGTGGAATGATTGGTCACTCTGACATGCACTGACCACCAGGGGGTAGATGCTCAATGCAGTAGCTGCCCCTAGTAGTCAGTGTGCTCCCATAGGGGGAGTGCTGCTCAGCCAGAAGCTGGGCTGATGGCTGGTGAGTGCAACGGTGGTGGTGGGAGCGCAGTGCTAAGGATGTCCGACTGATGGAGGGAGCGGGCCTAAGCCATTAGTCGGACATCCCCCGAGGGCTCCCAGACTGCAAGAGGGCACAGGCCAGGCTGAGGGACCCCATCCCCAGTACACAAATTTCATGCACTGGGCCTCTAGTATTAGAATATTAGGATTGTAAGTTTTTTATTTTAAGAATCTTTTAAAATGCCATGAGTGTCTTACCTTTAAACTAAAATGGAGGGGGAAGATATAATGTACAGAAAAATAACTGAAATAAAAGTCATCTATAAAACTTAATGAAAAATTCTTAACGATCTGGGAAAATGTTTATGATGTACAATAGGATCTTGACCATGGACCTTAACATAGATCTATCTTTTTCTCTGTGCAAGAGAGAAAGGAATAGAAGGAATTGCCCCAGAATTCTTAACAGTGATTATCTTTGAATTTTGAGCTTATGCATATTTAGTGGGGGTTTTTGTACTTTCTATGTATGGTATGTACATAATATTTGTGCAGTCAGGAAAATAAATCTGTAATTGGTTTAAAAGGTGCTTAGAATCTGTTAAGAATCTTGATTTTTAAAAATCCTCATTTTTTTTTAAGACCACCTTTAAAATTCTACATCTTTTGTTTAAGCAAACTCTCTGATAGAATTACACATTTCTTGTAACAGAATTCAGACAAAAGGCAATTGGGGGCTATTTACCAGTGCAAAAGAGGGATTATGCCATTAAATCAACGAGGATTAAATTATCACATTTCAGTGCATGTAGGCTGTAATTAAGACAAGTCCAAACTAGACTAATCTTTTCTCTTTTTTCCCCCCTTGCTCTCCCTAATGATCTAATTTCGTATCCTTGCCTACCATTTTTATGTATTTTACCTTACTGTGTTTGAAAACTGCACCAAAGTTAAAGGCCAACTTCTGATAATAAATGTCTTGTCAAACTTAGAAAATGATGGTAAGTAAACCTGTACATATTTTGATATGCTGATTGCAGCAACCACATAGCAAGAAAGTGGGGTCCTGTGGTACAAGTTCATACTCTACAAATTTTGTATAGGGAATTATTCTCCTTAAAGAAAAAAATGTATTAAATCAAAATTAGCTGAATTAAAAAAAAATCCTAGAAAGACTCAATGTAATTTGGGTTTGGGGGGACAATAGGTAGCTTAAATCATCCTGGGGCTATTTTTTATTTTTATTTTTTTAAATAGAATTTTGTTAATTTCAGAGAGGAAAAGAGAAGGAGAGAGAGACAAATATCAATGATGAGTGAGAATCATTCCTGCACGCCCCCTACTGGGGATGGTAGAATCAAACCTGGGACCCTTCAGTCTGAAGACTGATGCTCTATTTTTTTTTTAACTTAAATCTTTATTGTTCAGATTATTACAGTTGTTCCTCTTTTTTCCCCCCATAGCTCCCCTCCACCCAGTTCCCACCCCAACCTCCGTCCTCACCCCCCCCCCACTGTCCTCATCCATAGGTGCACGATTTTTGTCCAGTCTCTTCCCGCATCCCCCACACCCCTTTCCCCCCCAAGAATATTCAGTCCACTCCCTTTCTATGCCCCTGATTCTATTATACTCACCAGTTTATTCTGTTCATCAGATTATTTATTCACTTGATTTTTAGATTCACTTGCTGATAGATGTGTATTTGTTCATAATTTGTATCTTTACCTTCTTCTTCTTCTTCTTCCTCTTCTTAAAGGATACCTTTCAGCATTTCATATAATACTGGTTTAGTGGTGATGAACTCCTTTAGCTTCTTCTTATCTGTGAAGCTCTTTATCTGACCTTCACTTCTGAATGATAACTTTGCTGGATAAAGTAATCTTGGTTGTAGGTTCTTGGCATTCATCACTTTGAATATTTCTTGCCACTCCCTTCTGGCCTGCAAAGTTTCTGTTGAGAAATCAGCTGACAGTTGTATGGGTACTCCCTTGTAGGTAACTGACTGTCTTTCTCTTGCTGCTTTTAAGATTCTCTCTTTGTCTTTTGCTGTTGGCATTTTAATTATGATGTGTCTTGGTGTGGTCCTCTTTGGATTCCTTTTGTTTGGGGTTCTCTGCACTTCCTGGACTTATAAGTCTATTTCTTTCACCAGGTAGGGGAAGTTTTCTGTCATTATTTCTTTAAATAGGTTTTCAATATCTTGCTCTCTCTCTTCTTCTGGCACCCCTATAATTCGGATGTTGGTATGCTTGAAGCTGTCCCAGAGGCTCCTTACACTATCTTCGTATTTTTGGATTCTTTTTTCATTTTGCTTTTCCAGTTGGGTGTTTTTTTGCTTCTTCATATTTCAAATCTTTGACTTGATTCTTGCAATCCTCTAATCTGCTGTTGGAACTCTGCATAATATCCTTTATTTCAGTCAGTGTATGCTTAATTTCTAGTTGGTCCTTTTTCATAACCTTGAGGGTCTCACTAGATTTCTTGAGGGCCTCACTACATTTATCAGCGGTCTCACCAGACTTTTTGAGGGTCTTACTAAATTTATTGGCGGTTTCTAGAAAGTTCTTGAAAAACCTTAAAAATGTGGTTTTGAACTCTATATCCAGTCGTTTGCTTTCCTCCATTTCTGTCATTTGTGACCTGTTTCTTTGTCTCTGCATTTTTTATGCTTCCCTGTGTTGGTAGAGTGGCTTTGTGTGCTAGGTGTCCTATAGGGCCCAGTGGCTCAGCCTCCCCAATTACCTGAGGTGGACACTCTTGGTGCACCCCTTTGTGGGCTTTGTGCACAGTCTTGTTGTAGTTAAGCCTTGATTGTTGTAGGTATCACCGGGAGGAATTGACCTCCATGCCTTGAGAGTCAGCTGTGTCTACGGTGGGAGAACTTCTGTGCTGAAGACACCCTTATGAGGCAAGACTTGCTTCAGTGGGGCTTTGGTGCTCACTGAGTCTGCCCTCTGAGTGTGTCCCTTATGGATCTGAGGAGTTGTAATTGGATGGTCCCACTCTGACCACTGGGTACACTGGCTCTTGGATCTAAGGAGGTGCTAATTTAGCCTCTGCCTGAGGCTACCCAGCAGGAGCTACGAAGAGATCTGAAGATTCCCCTTCCTTGTTTGGAGTTTGGAGGTGCCCAAATGAGGCCCAGCTGTGAAGCAATGCAAGCTGCTATAGGGCCTTGGGCCTTCTTTTGGAAGTTCTGGGTCTGTCTGGCCCAGCTGCAGTTTGTTAGGTAATTTTCATATTGCAAAGGGCCAGGGCATTCATATGCAAAAGCCTCTGCCGCAGCTTGGGTGGGATGGGGTCTCAGGGGATCAACAGGGCGGAGCAAGCAGTTATGGCTGATCCTCAGCCCTGCCCTAAGGGGCCCTGCATCTCAGTGTCCTGGTAATCAGTAATTGCTGCAAGCACCTTTGAGAGAAAGCTGCCCTCGAGTTCACTGCCAGACAGTCCAGTTTCTCGCTGTATGAGTCTGGGTCCCCAGAGACTCACCCAGAACTGGAGTTCAGAGCAGTCAGGGGCTTGTGACTCCCTCCTGATTCAAAAAGACAGCCAGATCCTCAATTGCCAGCCCTTGCCACATGTGCCTCCGTACCTCTGCACTTCCAGACCTCCTCTGAGTCTCAGTGTGCTTTTCTCTTTCCTTCTAGTTGTAGAATTTCCACTCAGCCAGCCTTCCTGTGGTTCTGGATGATGTCTGTTTTGTCTTTTAGTTTTACTTTTGAATTTGTTGTGGGAGGCAGCAATTTCCAGTGTTTACCTATTCCGCCATCTTGGTTTCCAAGACTGATGCTCTATTCACTGAGTCAAACCAGCTTGCAGTGGTCGGCAAACTCATTAGTCAACAGAGCCAAATATCAACAGTACAATGACTGAAATTTCTTTTGAGAGCCAAATTTTTTAAACTTAAACTATATAGGAGGTACATTGTTATTAACTTAATTAGGGTACTCCTAAGGCTTAGGAAGAGACACACTCAAGGGGCCAAAGAGCCGCATGTGGCTCACGAGCCGCAGTTTGCCAACCACGGGTAGGGCCATATATGCATTCAGTTAGTAATGCATATATTGTATATCTATTAAGTGCCCAATTCTGAAAGATCTACAAAAAGTTTCCTGCCATGAAGGAGCTGCTCTTTAAATCTGTAGAGATAAGATTCACACATATGAAGCAATAAAAGACAAACGAAGGACACTATACATGAGTGGCTCAGCGAAGTCAGCCCACTCCACAAGGGTGGGGCTACATCCAAGGCATCTCCACACCCCTGTAAGCACTACTGTAGCAGATCAGTGATAGTTCAGGGTGTTAAGAGTGCAGCAATTACTAAAGGACTTAAAATCTAGAGCAGATTCTTGCTCTAGGAAGTCTTCAGCAAGGGGGCATTCCTCCTTTCTCTTTTTCTTCTGCTTGCAGCCTTCAGAATGTTTATGATCCGCTGCAAGCTCGTGAGGGAAGTAGACAAGACAGAGTATTTCCTCTTAAGGAAGTATGACAGCTAAGACGCTCTTGGCTGCAAATAAGTGAAAAGCCTATTCAAATGGACACAATAAAGAGGAAATTGCATATCTCACAAGATAAGCACAGAGTAAGGGCGGTTGCAGGTGTATCAGGATTAGAGGCTCCTGTTAAGGAACCAGGTTTCTTTAACTGCACCTGTCCGCCTCCATCCTCAGGCTGGTAGCAGAATGGCTGCTGTAGTTCCAGGAGGCACTCCCAGGTGTGGGCAAAGTCCAGAGCAGGATAGGCAAACTGGGACCCATGGGCCAAACTCAGACCACCACCTAATATTATAAATAAGGTTTTATTGCGACACAAGTTCCTTTACATGTTATCTGTGGCTGCTTTCACCTTATAACAGAAAATTTGAGTAGGTGCAATAGAGCATTTGAAAAGTTCTATCTACCCACCAATGGATCCATACTTGCACAAATATTTATTGGATACTGTCTTTCTCTGCATGGGTACTTTAAGTTGAGGTACACACACACACACACACACACACACACACACACACACACACACACCCCGCTATTTTAATACTGATCCTAGACACCTGCTTCTCAGAAACTTATTTCCAAACTGCTTAACTCTGAACGTTTTCAAATCCTTGTTCCTTGTCTCTCCCCATCCTTGGACTGATCACACTCTGTCCTCTCCTCCTGCAGGTTTAGTTTAGTGTCTCCTTCATGGGGCTCCCTTCCCCATCGAGTCTGGTTCTTCAATAAGCTGAGACTGCGAGAGTACTGGCAGGGAGAAGAGAGGAAGGGAAAATAGGGCAGCAGCTCCGGAGGCTCTCCCGTGCAAGGCACCCTCATGCTTCCTGTCTTCTCATGGGAAGTCCGTTGCAGGCAGGCATGAGGAACCTTGGCAAGTGGCGAGGAAGGCGAGGCAGAAGAACACTTTCGTTCCTAGTTACTAGAGAGAGATTATTTTTTTCAAAAAAATTTTGTTTTTTACAATTACCTAGGATTTTTTTTCATACACAGGCTCCTGCCAAACTAGTTATTCTTTCTGGTCCTTCCCTTTCCTCGTCTTTCTGAGGCTGTGGAAAATTCTAGAGTGAAACTAGAGACGACTGAAAAACAATAATCCATTCGAGGTGACTTATTCTTAAAAGAAGCTTGTATAATATGTTAACAATACTGATCATGAGGGAATGATATCAATTTTCTGTGAAATGAAATGTGAAGAGAACTCTTATTGATTGAGCCTCTACTGTATATTTTGTATATTCATCTCACCTCATATTCACAATAAGCCTGTCATACATTGACATTACTTCAGAATAGATTTGGCTGCAAAATGCAGGAAACCTAACCACGGTGGTCTAAAAAATTATGGGTTTTGTAGTCCAGTTGGTGGTGCTGGTATTTATTCAGTTTCTTAGTGATGACATCTAGGAGTTAGTTTCTTTTTCTGAATCACTATCGCTAGCATGTCAACATTTAGTCTTTTGCTTGTCATCTCGTGATTGCAAATGACTGCTTCAGGTCCAGATACCATATTCACTCCAAGGTAGAATTGGGAGGATAGTATAGGGCCACCACATTAGTCCCCCCTCCCCCCACCCTTTTTTTTTTTATCAGGAAAGCACAATCTTAGCTGTCATACTTCCAGCATGGCTCAGTGGTTGAGCGTTGACCTATGAACCAGGAGATCACAGTTCAATTCCTGGTCAGGGCACATACCCGGGTTGCAGGCTCGATTCCCAGTGGGGGGCGTGCAGGAGGCAGATGACAATGATTCTCTCTGTCCCATTGATGTTTCTGTCTCTCTGTCCCTCTTCTGAACTCTCTGAAATAAAAAATATATGTGTTTTTTTTTTTTAATAAAACTTTGCCAGAACCCTCCTACTTCAGACTTCTCCTTAGATATCATTGGCCAGAACTGGAGATGGATGCCTTTAGTTGCAAAGGAAGTGGCGAAAGTAGGCACCAGGATTGTCAGGGTGGCCTTAGACTAGAGATGAGCAGACAAGCACCAGTTCTGGACACTGCCTGTTCTTGTCTATAAAGTGTTGTTGCAACACAGCCACACCCATTCATCTAAGTATTGTGCATGGTTGTTTTCATGCTACAGCAGCAGGCTTGTGACAGGAACTCCGTAGCCTGAAAAAAATCTAAAATTTTGCTATCTGGCCTTTAACAGAAAAGTTTGCCGACCCCCACCTTCACTTAGGGTATGCCATCACCTAGGTTATGCACTTTCCTCCCCCAGACAAAACTGTGAGAGCTTCTGATAGCAAAAAGAGGGGCACACTGTCCCTGGGCTGGCCACTAACATTGTCTGCCACATGGGTATTGTTATCTGTTTTAGAAGAGGAGACAGAGGCTCAGAAAGGTTGAGTAACCTACCCAAGAACACAAGTAGAATGAGTATAGTCCTAAGTTCAAACTCAAGGCTCTCTGACTTCATATCGTTTTGACCATATCATACCATATCATATTCTTGTGAGTTTTCTCATCTCACAGGAGAAATAGGTGATCAAAAGATGTGAAAGAGTGTAGAGAAACCCACCTGTTATTCAATTCAGCCCTTAGGTGAGTTGTAGAAAAAGACAGAGAATCTATCTTATTAGGTTCACAAGAAAACGAAGCTTATCGTTTTAAATTGCGTCTCCATGCTAATTTCCCATCTCGTTTTCTTTGCACTACATAGCCAGTAGACCGTGATCTATTTCAGGATAGTTTTATTTTCCCTTCTATCTTTTTTTCTCCCCAGCACTTCACATAGTGTTTAACACAGAATCAATTAAAGTGTGTCTCCTATCAAATAAATACATACCAGTCGTGTTTGCATATATTACCTCCCGAGTGAGGCTGTGAAGTACACCAGTGGATACCCACTCTGCACTCGACATACATAGAATGACTGGATGACATCCGCACCCCCACCAGGGACCCCTTGGAGCTGAAAATGATTGCAGTTGCAGTGTACGGGCAGCATGAATCACCTTTTGACCTGGTTGGTTAGTCCCTTCTGTGTGTGGTGGCCACAGCTTCTGTGTGAATCTCAGACCTCAGCCTTGGGCTGCCTCTGTCCCTTTATTTCCTCTGCAATCTTGACACAGCAGCACAAGGGTTAAGAGAGCCAATAACAGCATACTGTGGGACAAAGGAAAGGGCAGTTTTGAAAGGAAGAAGAAGGCTTCAGCAAATTTATTTTTCTTTTGCCTCTTAATTTTTTCTGTAAGTCAACCTAAGGGGAACTGAAAGAAACCACTTCTCTTTCCATCCTTCATTCCAGATGTCTTAATGTTTCTCAAAAGCCCTTTACCTCTCTTGTCTGCGGGTCTTAACTATTTCCTTAGCCTGGAAAACCCTTTTTCTCTCCTAACCCATTTACCTTCACAGGCTAACTCCTCTTGTAAGGCAAAGTTTTCCTTCCTAGTCAATTTCCTTTCTCAGTAGTTCAAGATGTTCCTGATATCACAGCCATAGCCTAATCGTCTGTCTGCCTGTCTGTCTCTCCTAGGAGTCTGTAAGCAAAACCTAGCCGGCTTATCCTGGGTGCCCAATTAATAATCGGCAAATGAGAGAATGGGACGAGGAGTGAGAATTCAGAGGGCTCCTAACCCTTCCCATGGGCCAGGCCAGGGAATTCCAACTGGCATGTGGTTCCCTCTTCCCTAGAGGTTTCTGTTTGTTCCTGGGACTTTGGAACATATTAACAGTGTCTTTGTTTGGAGATCTTATCTCCCTCCTTTAGCACCGGGTGTCTTTCTCCTCTATCTCCCCGGCCAGGCATTCCTCTGCTGCCAGAGCCATCCATCTCAGCTCTTTAAGCGGTGGAGCCTGGGCCCCGGACAGAGTGCAAAAGCTACAGTGTAATCTGGCTTTCTTTCAGGGCCACTGACCAGCAGAAACAAAAACTCTGCTGATAGGGCTCTCCTGATGCAGACCAGCCCGCGGCTCTGTGGTGTTTAAAATTCCTTATCTGGCATTGCTTGCAAATCAGCAGGCCCACAGGTCAATGGAGGCTTATCTCCAGAGCTGGCGCTTCAAAGGGGTGATGCTCCCCCCTCCCCTGGGCAGACAGTGGTGTCAGTGAGAGACAGGAGTAATTGGGATCAGTCAGCTCAACACATAACACAATTCATTAACTGTTTTTTTAAAAAAGAATATATATGTGTGTGTGTATATATATATATATATATATATATATGTATATATATATATATATATATTTGAGGGTTGAGGAATGAACCTCACTAGCTAAACTTTAATTATTTCATTTATAAGGTAAAAGCACAATGGGACATGTTTTGGCTGGTTAATAGTATTCACTACTGCATATATAAATTCTAATTAGTTAAAATATATTTTTTATTGATGATAGTATTACAGATATCTCCCATCCCTCCTCACTCCCCTTCCCTGTTTTTTTTTTTTAATTTTTCAATTACAGTTGACATTATATTATATTCGTTGCAGGTGTACAGCATAGTGGTTAGACATTTACATATCCCCTCCGATAAGTCTTGCACCCACCTGACACCCATTATAGTTACTACCATATTACTGACTATATTCCTTACCATTAACTGTTTTCTAAAAGCAGAGTTTATTTTACTGTTTTTCCCCATTGTACAAGTAATCAGTGCTCATTATTAAAAATTTGGACCCTGGCCGGTTTGGCTCAGTGGATAGTGTTAGGTGGCCCAGAAAGCGGCGTAAAGAACAAAGAGAACCAAACGGTTAAAGAGAAGGGAAGGAGAGAGAGTTTAATGCTGCATCCCCGAGTGACCCACGAACCCCAAAGACAGGGCCCGTGGATTCGGGCCCACAGGGAGGGGGGCACTTTGTTTTATACTGTGGTTGGGTGAGGGGTGGGGGCATGAACTGAGGAAGTTTCTGCCACAGGAGGTCAGCAGGGTATTCAGGAAGGAGTCAGTATCTGTGTGGTGGTCCTGTGGAATCCAGAGAGGGGCCGGTATCTGTGTCTGGCACACTGATCTGTTAGGAATTCCAGGGAGGGTCCATTATCTCGTCACACGTCTGCATGTATCCAATCCTGGGCTCTCTCTGACCTAACAGATAGAGCGTTGGCCTGCGGTCTGAAGAGTCCCGGGTTTAATTCCGGCCAAGGACACATGCCCGGGTTTCGGACTCAATCCCCAGTAGCGGTTGTGCAGGAGGCAGCCAATCAATGATTCCCTGTCATCATTGATGTTTCTATCTCCCTCTCCCTCTCCTTTCCTTTCTGAAATCAATAAAAATACATTTAAAAAAATTTTGTAAATAACAAAAAGTAGAAAGAAAAAATATCTTAATAATTTAGCATATTTGATATGTTTCTCTTTATAGTCTTTCACTGGATTATTTCTTTAATACTTGTGCTCATATACTTTCTATAATAAATATAAATTTGTGTTGTGGCTTTTTTTCATTTAAATATGACAGGAATATTTCCCCAACTTTTTACATTATTGGATAAATATAGTTTTAATAACAGAACAATGTATATTTATTGAATAATCTATTTAACTATTTCCTTATTGTTAGGTATTTTAATAGCTTTCAATATTTTTCCTCTGAATTGTTATGCGTGTCATTGAATACTAAGCCTTTTCTAGATTTATACTTATGTCTTTAGGTTGCTAGGACAGATCAAATTATATGAATATTTAAAATTCTTGGCTTATATTAGAAGGCAATTTGACAGAAAGGCAATGTTTGACAATGCCAGTTTATTACACCCTGGCCAAGACTAGTTGGTCTACTTTAATATTGTGTATTTTTTGGTTTGTTTTTAAGGCATTTATTTGTTTCTTTTTTTTCTTTTCTTATTTACTTATTAATTTTTTTTTTAGTTTATAAGGATGACATTGGTCAATACAATTATTTAGGTTTCAGGTGTGCAATTCTCTAATACATCTGTATACTGTATTGTGTGTTCACCACCCCAAGTCAGGTCTCCTTCCATCACCATTTATGCCCCTTTACCCTCTTCTACCTCCCTCCACCTTCTTTCCCTCTGGTAATCACCATTCTGTTGCCTGTGTCTATGAGTTTTGTTTTGTTTTCTTAATCCCTTGTTCATTAGATTCCACATATGAGTGAAATCATATTGTACTTGTCTTCCTCTGACTGGCTATTTCCCTTTAGCATAAGCTCTCCGAGTCCATCCAGGCTGTCGCAAAAGGTAAGATTTCCCCTTTTTACAGTTACGTAGTATTCCGTTGTGTAAATGTGTTACAGCATTTTTATCCACTCATCTACTGATGGACACTTAGGCTGCTTCCAAATTGTGGCTATTTGAAATAATGGTGCAATGAACTTAGGGTGCATGTATTTTTTTGAATTAGTGTTTTGGATTTCTTTGGATATATTTCCAGAAGTGGAATCACTGGGTCATAAGGCATTTCTTTCTTCTTTTTTAAAAAAATTATTTTTATTTATTTCAGAGAGGCAAGGAGAGGGAGAGAGAGATAGAAGTATCAGTGATGAGAGAGAATCACTGATCAGTTGCCTCCTGCACTCCCCCCTCCCCCCGACAGGGGATGAAACCCACAACCCGGGCATCTGCTCTTGACCGGAATCGAACCTGGGACCCTTCAATCTGCAGGCCAACGCTCTATCCACTGAGCCAAACCAGCAGGTTCAGGCATTTCTATTTTTAATTTTTTGAGGTAACTCCACACTGCTTTCCACAGTGGCTGCACCGATCTGCATTATCACCAACAGTGTATGAAGGTTCCCTTTTCTTCACATCCTCGCCAAGTTCTTTATAAATGTTGGATATTAACTCCTTATCAGATGTATCATTGGTAATATGTTCTCCCATTTAGTTGGTTGTCTTTTCATTTTGTTGATGGTTTCTTTTGCTGTGCAAAAACTTTTTAATTTGATGTAGTCCCATTGGTTTATTGTTTCTTTTGTTTCCCTTGCCTGAGGGGATATATCAGAAAAAATATTGCTACAAGGAATGTCCAAGATTTTAGTGCCTATGTTTTCTTTATTTAAAAATATATTTGTATTGATTTCAGAGAGGTAAGGAGAGGGAGAGAAAGATAGAAACATCAATAATAAGAGAGAATCATTGATCAGCTGCCTCCTGCACACCCCACACTGGTGATTTTTATGGTTTCAAATTTAACATTTGTCTTTAATCTATTTTTGAGTTTTTATTCTTGTGTATGGTGTAAGAAGATGGCTTAGTTTCATATTTTTGCATGTATCTGCCCAATTTTCCCAGCATCATTTACTAAATAGACTATCTTTACCCATTGTATGTTTTTGCTTCCTTTGTCAAATATTAATTGACATAAAGGTGTGGGATTATTTCTGGGCTCTCGATTCTCTTCCATTGATCCATACATCTGTTTTTATGCCAGTACCATGCTGTTTCGATTACTATGGTCTTTTGATATAGTCTGACATCATTTGTTTCTTTGTTTACTTGCTTGTTTTGGTGTAAGGAAAAATGGTTTATTCAAGAGCTGGCAGCCTGAGTAGATGGGGGACTCTCGTCCCAAAGACCATCTTAACCTCTCAGTTCAGACAGAGTTTTTTATAAGGACGAAGAGGGAAAACAGAACAAAGAGATCAAGGGGAGGGGGTTGAAAAGTTCTCTATGCACACACCACAGAGTCTACTCTGATTAGGACTTCAAACTGGTTAAGTGATGGACCGGTGTACGTCATCCCTGGTTTTGTTATCCTGGTTTTACATTTGAAGGTCAGCAAATGCCCGGGGCTGGACTGCCTAGAGGTCAGAGTCTGCATTTTTTTGAAGCGAGTTCCTAGAATCCTTATGCAAACATACTGTTTATCAGTTTATTACAAAAGGTTGGGACTCAGGAACAGGCCAGGTGGAAGAAATGAACAGGGCAAGGTATGGGGAAAGGGCACAGAGTGCCACGACCTCTGTCGGTGCACCCACATCTTCATGTGTTCACCAAAGACTAGTAAGAAGCTTGCGTATTTTTTTTAATTGGGTAGGGAAAACAAATTTATCATTGGCTCAACTAGCATTTCTTTCATTATTAATGAGGTAAAATATTTTTTCTCAAATAAGTATTTCTTTTTTGAAAATCATCTGTGTCCTTTTTCACCTCTCTATTTGGCCATTTAATAATTTTTTCTTATTAATTTTCATGTGAGTTAATTGTTATCTTCCATATGTACTGCAGATACTTTCTTCATGTTTGTTGCTTTCCGTTTGATTTTGGTTTTTCTGGGGCACAGAATAACATTTTGGGGGTACTCCAATGTATTGCTTTTTAATATTGTGTTACCTTTTGCTACTTTTAAACAGCCTCCTTCCTAGAGATTTGATAACCATTCTTTTCTTTCTTTCCTTTTATTATGTTCGTTGCTGGTTTGTTTGGCTTAGGAGGGAAGTGATTAAGAACCCAAAATCTTATTTTTTTAAAAAACTCCAAATCTAGAGTTCGGACTGCCTGAATTCAAATACCAGCTCTACCACCCATCAGCTCTATAAATTACTTATACTCAGTACCTCAATTTTCTCATCTGCAAAATGGGGACATGAATGTACATGCACCTCAAACAGTTGTGGTGACAAATCAATATATGTCCTTAGAAGCTTACAGTAAGTGCTATGTAAGTTTTATGTATTAATATTTATTTGTTGTAGATTTAAAATATGATAGCTAAGTTCTATTTTCCTGCTTTAAAAAAATTGCTTAATTCCCTCACATGATCCTTCACCTGCTTTCAGTGCCAAAGACTATGACTATGTGGTGATTGGCAGTGGCTCAGGTGGGCTGGTGTGCCTCAGGCTGCCAAGCTGGATGCCAGGGTCACCATGGTGGAGAGCCACAAGCTGGTTGACACTTGCATGAATGTCTGAAAGTGTACCCAAAAAGGTAATGTGGAACACAGCTGTCCACTCTGAATTCATACAGGATCATGTTGATTATGGCTTTCAAAGTTGTGATAAGTAAGTTCAGTTGGCAAGTTATTAAGGAAAAGTGGGATGTCTTGATGGGCAACCTGAACACCATCTATCAAAATAATCTAACCAAGGCCCATATAGAAATCTTCCCTGGCCATGCAGGGTTCATGTATGATCCCAAGCCCACAGTAGAGATCAATGGGGGGAAATGCACTGCTCCTCCCATCCTGATTCAACAGGTGGCGCACCCTCACATCTGCAGGAGAGCCAGGTGCCAGTCCAGGACTAGCCAGTGATGGATTTTTTTTAACTGGAAGATTGCCTAGCTGCAGTGTCATTGTTGGTGCAGGATACATTGCTGTGGAGATGGCTGGGATCCTTTCTGCTCTGGGTTGTAAGGCATCCATCACTCATGATCCGTCATGATAAGGGAGTTAGAAATTTTGATATAAGAATCAGCTCCAACTACAATAAAGAGCTGGAGAATGCTGGCACAGAGGTCAGGAAGTTGAAAATACTTACTCGGGCTTGGAACTCTGCATGGTTACTTCAGTTCCTGGTAGGAAACCCGCCTTGACCACAATTCCAGATGTTGACTGGCTGCTCTGGGCCAACTGGGTGGGACCAAATTCTGGGGGCCTGATTTAAACAAACTGGGGATTCAAACTGATGACAAAGGTCATCTCATAAAAGCAACACATAATTTTTAATCATTTAAAACATAAGAAATAATAAAATAAGGGAGACAGGCCTCTTGTACTCTATGTTCTTTAAAGAAAGGTCACATCCTTGAAGCAGCTTTGTAACATACAGAGCGCAGTCCTCGTCTCCAAAAACAACAAGAAATGAGTCTGTGCACTTGTGTTATTTAAATGTGAACATCGAACGTGGGAAAGGCTTCAGGAGGCTGGTTGCAGAATGAGGGACATTTTAGAAGTGATTCCAGAGAGAGAGGGACTCAACTACTTCCGAAGTTCTTTCCTCTGCTAAGAGTTCATAGTTCAAGGAAAGATTTTGGTTTTTGCAGATGTTCTTGACATTTTACTTTTTTTTCTGAAAACAATTTCCCAAACTTTGAAAATAAATTCCTCTAAAAAAATTGCTTATTTTTTAAACATGTTTTTCATAGTTTTACCTACTTGTTTTTTGGTTTTGTTTTTTTAGGATGGAATTTTAGTCATGCTCCTAAAAAGATTTTCAATGAAAATTTTTGGGGGGCAAGGCCAGTATCTATAGAATTCACACAATATCACTCCTCTTGTGTGGATTCTATAGCATGATAAGAGGCGGTGGTAAGAGCAAGTGGTAAGAGCAAGAACTAAAGCATCAGATACACCTAGGTTTTTGTGTATCACAGTTCTGCCACCTTCTAGCGGGCTGGACGTGGTCAAGTTACTTCCCTGAGATTTAGTTTTCTAATCTCTAAAATAAAATAGTAGTATTAATAACAGAACCTGTCGTAAGCCAGATGTCCGCTATGATATGGACAAAATATGATATATTCATACAATGGGATGTTATTTGGTCATAAAAAGGAATCAGGTATGACATGTGCTACAACATGGATGAACCTTGAAAACATTATGCTAAGTGAAAAAGTCAGTCCCAATGACCACATGTTTTATGATTCCACTTATTGAAATGTACAGAACTGTAGAGACAGAATGTAAATTAGTGGTTGCTTGGAGCTGGAGAAGATGGGAAACTGGAGGGTGAAAACTAACGGCTACCAGGTTTCTAGTTTAGTCTCATATGGTTTGAAGTGATCGGTAATATCAAGAGTATGTGCCTGCATTTTTGTTGCAAAGGAGGATGACTACTACACTGGAAAATTTGCACTTAAATATGGGAATTTCCCCTAACATAGAAAGGCTATTCAAAAAACAAACAGGCAGTCATGATGATAATCATATCCCTAATATAAGAACAAAGATAAACTCCCAGAAAACCCAAAATCTAAGGTGGACAGAGGAAGAGGATCCCTAGAAGAATACAGAGAAGGAAGGGTGATATAGATGGAAAGAAAAGACACAACGAAAAATAATGGAAGATAATGGATTAAAGAATTTCAAGGAGGGAGTAGTGATCAAGAGTGTTAGTATTATACAGAAGTCAGATCAAACAAAGACTGAGAATTATCCATTAGCTTCAGCTATTAGGAGGTCATTCCTATCCTTAGTAAGAGAAGTTTAATTGGTCTGATGAGGAGGACCTCTAATTTCAGTGGGCTAAAAAGAAAATGGAAGATAATGATAGAAAGACATACACTCTCTGTCCTAGCTGGTTTGGCTCTGTGGATAGAGCATTGGCCTGTGGACCTAAGGGTCCCAGGTTTAATTCTGGTCAAGGGTACATGGCCGGGTTGTGAGCTTGATCCCCAGTAGGGGGCGTGCAGGAGGCAGCCAATTAATGATTCTTTCTCATCATTGATGTTTCTATCTCTCTCCCTCTCCTTTCCTCTCTGAAACAATAAAAAATATTTTTTAAAAATAGAAGAAAGAAAAAAAGACATACACTCTCTCAAGACTTGGGGATCCAGTCCCAACAGGTGGGACTGGATAATAATAAACATATTTAATCCTTATGAAGCAGGGACTATTATTACCCCTATATTATAGGTGCAAACAGGCTTTGAGACCCAAGGTTATGTAAGGAGCAGACTGGGTCTCACACCCAGACTTGTCTGACGTCAGAGCCATAAAGAACTCTTTTGCCCTGAATCACACTGCCAGCATTTTATAATGGCTGTGTGTTTGAGGGCAATCTCCATAATCACAGATTCTCAGACTAGGAAGTGATTTGAACTTCATTTCATTCTTGTTTGCACTTCAGTGGTTCTTTCTTAGATCCTTAAAGCCAGAAAATATTTATTCCGCATCCTCTCATCATGCTATATTTATTCCCCTGTTATACTTGTTTTTGAATTGTTTCTTCCTCTCTGGGCAATAGAACTCTGATTGTTTTATTTCCCCCTCTGAAGAATTTCCCATCTTCTCCATCTCGTTCCACTTGCTTCGACAAGTGCTGACTTCATCCTTGTCTCCAGGGCCGGCCGAGTCATGCAGCCTTGACCAGTTAGAACGCAGCATCCCTCTGGTCACTGTAGTAAGTTTAGGGATAAGCTTGCAAACAAATTCAAGCCACTGCAAATCGCTTTCAAGACAACATACTGTTGTGAAAGAAGTCCTATTCTCTGTCAGGCTACTAGTAGAATCTTGGAGGATGTAGAGCTGGCGCTCCAGGGAGCCATCTTCCCTGCACATAGGATCTGAGAGCGAAGCCTGCACTTGGGAGAGCAGACCCAGAAGATGAGAGAGTTGGGGTTCCAATGAGCCCCAATCAAGCCCCATTTGAGGCCAGCTCCTCAGCACCTTTCCTCACATGAGCTAATACTTTTTGTTCATTTGTTTAAGTCAGTCCGAGTGGGATTTTCTCTTACTTGACAGAAACCAGGAAAGATTTAATGTGTAGCCTGCATATTTTCTCCCCCAACAGAATGGTAGCCATGGAGTCCTCTAATCCTTTCCTAGTTCTCGGTGCTCCACCCCCACCAGTACCTAGGATGCTGCCTTGTATGTAGTAAGTGCTCAGTAAATGCCTGATGGGTTCAGGGGAATTGAATGTGGTTTCATTCTGCAATAATCCCTGAAAGGTGCTTCAGAAAAGCTTCCTGTCTCTAAGCCTGTTGCTTTTGTCCCTTAGTCACAACAGTCGTCTGCGGAGGAAGTTTCAAATATTTGATCTTTCTGTTTGTTTGAGTCCATGGTAAACTGGAATTTGGCGTAAACACGTCCTTGGAATGCTCACGGCATGCTCCAACAACACAGCTCAGAGCAGGCAGAGTGGATTCCTCCAGCATTGACTCAAAAAATGAAGTGCTCACCCTAGTCCTTTGTAAAAAAACCACACACCTAAAAACTGTTTTTTCTCTGGGGGTTAATTCCTTTCACACAAAGAGATTGACATCCTCTCAAATAAAAAATGGGGCTGAGAATAAGGAGATTTTTCTGTTTGTTGCTGTGAAAACTTGGCAGCTATTCTGTATCAACATGGCCATAAGCTATTGCGGTTGTGTACAGTGCAGGAACACTGCTCTCTGGGGCTGGGCTCGTTAAACAGGAAAAATATAGACAGAAAGACATACTTTCAGAACACATGGAGGAACACTGTTAAACAACGTGTCAGCTATGGACAGCAGGAAAATCCGGATTGGCTTGTATTACTAACTGCTGAGATTGTTGTATCCCATTGAAATACGTTCAGGAGAATTTTCTGCCATACCTGTATGATAAAAAGAAACAACATCCAAAAACACGGGAGGATATACAGTGAGTTGATCATATTAAGATTTCAATTCATTGTAACTGTAATTGTAGCTGACCCTTACTGAGTACTTATTATGTGACAGATACTGTTGCAAGCATTTTACACATATTAATAATAAGTAGGGACCATTATTACCCCCATTTTACAGATATGAAACTGAGGTGCAGCATGATTACTTAACTTGATCAAGGTTGCACAGCCTGTAATGGGAAAGCTAGGATTCATACCAGGAACTCTTCTTCCAGAGCTTTTGTTCTTAACCATCATGCTTTTCTGCCTCTCTGAATATTTGCACAGACAAATTGATAAGTTTGTGGAACTATGGGAATGTGATATTTGGGGAAAGCCACCTTGCACCATCGATTAAAATTTAAAGTACATATGCACATACACATGTATATTGACCTGAAAATCTAGGAGTATGTTCTGCAGAAGGAATAGGTGTATACTAAAGGGCTTATATACCAGAATACTTATTGCAACATTGGTGGTAAGAACTGGAAAATCCTGAATATCCAGGAATAAGTGAAAGTAGAATAAACTGTGACACAATCATATTTGGCAGGTATATTTTGAATGAATTGGGTCTCAATCTGTTGATCTGGAAGTACATCCATGTTCACTAATTAAATGAGAAAAGCAAATAGCAAAAGACTGTGTGTTGTGTGATGCATTTTTATAAAACAATGATCTAATAATATATGATTATGTGAAGTTTTTTTTTGTTGTTGTTGTTTTGTTTTTTTGGTTTTTTTTTTTGAATTTTGGTTGTTTTTGCCATGGGTTCAAGTGTGAACATGAAATAAGTAAAAGGGAGCAGAGAAGAGTTTGGTGATGAAGGAAATAATACATAGTGGTAGCTAACATTTATTGAGTGCTTATTCTGTGTCAGGTATGGTGCCTAACATTAAATTTCTCATTTAATTTTATGAACTTTGTACACTTGTAATCCCCTTTGATACACCAGAACACACTTTGGAAGTTGAGTTGTTGAAGATCAGTCAACTAAAAGGTTGCAAAAACATGATTCAAATCTAGTGCTGATTGGCCCAAAGCCCATGATCTTGACCATCACACTGTAGTCAGAAAAGAAGGTGGGGTTAGAAGGGACTCTTGTTTATATGGTTAAAAAATTATAAATGGAATGCTTCTCTTGATATGATATATTTAATTTTTAATAATAAATAAAACCACAAGGATCTAGTTTCCTTGGGTTGTCACTCTGATCTCATGTCTAGCATAAATTGATCATGAACTATTCCAATTCTTTCAACACGGGAACTTTACACTCGGCCAGCTGGCTGGTCAGTCATAAGCTGAGCATACACTGTGCAGGACAGGGACCTTGGAGTGAAATTGAGACCAGCCCCCGGTGAAATGCAGAGCAGCAGGGAAGGAGTGTTCCAGATCGGCTCCGGTTTTCCGACCTGCTCTGCAGGCAGCCCAGGAAGGTGTTTTGGTTATAGTTGCCCTGCGGGGATTCAGGTCCTTCTTGAGTTGGCCAGGGAGTCTGTCTCACATTGGGACTCTGGGAAGGCCCGAATTCTCCATTTTATTAAGAAAGTGAGCTTCCTGCCGAAACCGGTTTGGCTCAGTGGATAGAGCGTCGGCCTGCGGACTGAAAGGTCCCAGGTTCGATTCCGGTCAAGGGCATGTACCTGGGTTGCGGGCATATCCCCAGTGGGAGATGTGCAGGAGGCAGCTGATCGATGTTTCTCTCTCATCGATGTTTCTGACTCTCTATCTCTCTCCCTTCCTCTCTGTAAAAAATCAATAAAATATATTTAAAAAAAAAAAAAAAAGAAAGAAAGTGAGCTTCCTGAGATCCCTTGGTCTCATGGGTCACCCATCATGTGCCAGGTGCTCTGAGTGTACAAAGCTAATGCCAATGATAAAGAAGATAAAACCATGATGACCTCATTTATCATCCTGGAATCAAAATATAATTACATCCCTTCAGTCTCTTCAATTAACTGCTCTGCCTTCATTTGCAGAAAGTTCAATACAGGGTGGGACAAAAGTAGGTTTACATTGTTCATACGGAAAATAATACAGTAATTTCCAAATAATAACATGAGAATAAACTCTATGTTTCATGTACTCATGTAAACCTAATTTTGCCTCACCCTGTATCTCTCTGCCCTTGAACTATTCAAGAATTCAAAACATTTCCTTAATCCAAAGGGTTATGACCCACTTCCAAAAGCCAAGTGGAGAGAAAACTGGTGAATTGATCAATGCAAAAGTTTCTGTTTTTCTGCCACACTGGGTCCCTGCTATTCTCTCACTGGGCTTGACTACGGTTGTGGTAATACTGTTGCTGGTCCAGATCCTGCCCTGCTTCATGACTCACCAATGTTTGCCTTCGAGGTTCAGTGCATTTCACTTGGCTCACTTAGTACACACTCCTGGTGTTCTTACTGTTTCCCAATGGCATTCTCATTTGCTGGGCCCAACCTTCCAACGACAGCCCTTCTCCTATGGATAGTACCTTTCTGGGGCCCTTTATCTTCTTTCCTGCCAACCGATCTCAGTCAGCACCATCCCACTCCATCTGAGTTCCACTAATGTTGAACCTCAAAGAGAAAGGGTCTGAGCCCCTTTATTTCCTCTTCTTATGACTGCCTCCTTGCCACACTTCAGGGGCACCATCCATATTGTATTCAGAAGGAATTGTATCCCTCAGACCTGGTGCCATACACCCTCAGGGTGCGTGCCTCAGACATCCTCAGAGAGTACAGGCACCCATGTGTAACCGATCACATCGGTTACAATATGCACGGTGCCTCCTGAAGTGGTGCGACTCAGCACTAACCGCGATCCCTGCTTTCTATCGAAGGGGACTGGGAAAGAATAGATATTTCAATACTAAGACGTCCCATTGTTCCCTTCTTCCACGGCAAAGGTCTCTTGTAGTTGTATAATTAAGAAGGGTTTCTCAACTCATTCTTGCAAAACAAAGCTCTGCTTCAAAGTGATCCTCTGAAGCTTATTTTTTTTTTTATTGCTTAAAATATTACAAAAGAGTAGCACATTTGTCCCCAAAGCTTATTTTTTTTTAAATAAAATATATTTTCTGCTCCTCCAGGCACCCCATTACACAAATAATAATAGTTATCATTTATTCAGCTGACACGGGGCATTTACATGCATTATCTCATCTCTCATAGAAGAATTCTGAGTCTAATAATGGAGCTAACATGTACAGAAATTATAGTACAACGTAGAATGTGAAAAAAATTATTTGAGTGAGGTAAGTGCCAAGGGCCAAGAGAGCTCAGAGGAGAGAAGGAATATTTCCAGCCAGAGAGGCTCATTCAATCAACATCCAGCACAAAAGTATTGTGTGTGTTTTTATATCCTGGTCTCAAGAATCTCAGATCATGGGCAAAGGAGAAGGAAACAGATCATCTTGACAGGGTGATGTCATCTGATGACTGCAATATGGCCATCAGGGCATGCTCCTTGGAAGAGGAGGCACAGGAGCTACAAGCATAGGAGGTTTCGGGGGGCTTCTGAACAGATAAGGATGGGTTGCACCTGGATCTCATTATACCAGCCCCGTCCTCTAGAAGAAAGAGAAACAGGGGGTTGTTAACTTCCCTATTCGATTCTCCTCCAAGGGCCTAATTTTGAAGCCTTTAATGGTAACCAGCCCTTCCCCTCTGTGCAACTGGCTTTCCTCCCACTGAAGATTGCACTGCACTTTCCCCTATTTAGCTCCATTCCATTTGTGACCTCCTCTCCAATTTACCAATTCTGATTCACATCCTCCATTTTTTCTCCCACTGAGAAGAAACAGCCGACTTTTGGACTTCCAAACCTCTTGGAAAAAAGCCAAGCTTCCATAAACTCCAGAATATTATTGTGTGAATTAAAATGTTCACAGGGTATCAACCACGCAGCTACTCCAACATTTATTTTGGAAAATATTACATTTGGAAAATGGGAAGCACTCCAGAGTATTCTCTTACCTTGAAATATCAGTAGACATCAGGGTATTTTGAGATCATTTCTTGCTCAAAAGTTAGCAAACAATCTGTACAATTAGTCACATAAAATTTCCTTAAATAACATTAGTTAAGGGCTCTGGGGGCTTTAAAAAATGCCTATGGAATATTTGTGGCGAAATTTGGGGCAGAAAGCTGCAATTCTAACTCTGAAGCAAACTTTCAAAGTGCCTTTGAGTTAAATCCCACTTGGCTCTCACTGCGCATTGCTCTTCCAGTCACTGATGATTAGACCGTGCTCAGTTGCGCTTTTTCCAAGATCGTACATGCTTCAAACTCCGTCCCTCTGGCTACAAGAGGCAAAGCAGTCTAGAGCCCTTGAAAAAAGCTCGATCTAAACCTGAAGGCTGAGGCCCTTGGGAGCCCAAGGGGCCCACACATATTTCTCTTTTTGCCATTTGTTTCTCCTGAGCTTGGTTTTGCAGGGCTAAAGCCCCCCCAGAAAAGAATACCAAGGGGTCTGCTATCCCAGGAGGGTCTTATGGATGCACCTCATTCTTTAATGTGGCTCAATCTCCAGTGCCTATGCTATGTTTGCAGTGGCCACAGTACGAGTGAGAAGGGGGGGGCCTTGAGAAAAAAAAAAAGGCCTGGTGTGATGGGCAGGTTTCAGTCACTGTGTGTTCTTTCAGGCCTGGAAATGTGATAATATCTGAAACTCAACATTGCCCACCCTCCCTTTTATAAAAAAGAAAATGCTATCCACAAACATGTGTAAATGAATAAAGGAAAAATAGGAAGACATGTACCAACAGACAACAATTTACCTCTGGATAAACAAGTGTAATTAGATGGGGGGGTCATGACAGGCTATTGATTTACATATATCATTTTTATTACATTGACAATTTATTTATGGAGTGTGCGAATAAACATAAAGAAAAGTGGTAAAAATAAAATGAAAAAATATTTCTTAAGAGGACTAAGTATAATTCTATGTACTAATATAGAAAGCTATCCAAGAAATGTTAAGTTAAAAGTAGCAAGTTTAAAGTGGTATCGTAAGTTCAATTTGGGGGAAAATGTAAATAGATCCACACATAATTAGTAGTATATGCATAGAAAGATTCATGAGGAGAATACAATTGTTATTGCTTTGGTTATTTCTGGGAGATGGGATGAAAGGGAGTTTGTTTTTTTTTTTAATTTTTTATATATATATATATATATATATATATATATATATATATATATATTATTGATTTTTTACAGAGAGGAAGGGAGAGAGACAGAGAGCCAGAAACATCGATGAGAGAAACATTGATCAGCCGCCTCCTGCACATCTCCCACTGGGGAGGTGCCGGGGTCCAACCCCAGCAGGTCCAGGGGTTCCCCAAAGGTGTAGACGGAGTCGGCGAAGAAGGAAGGACACGGAGACAGCGTTCAGTTGATCAGCAGCTTAGCCAGGATCTCCAGCCAGGATCTCCAGCCAAGTTCTGGTCTGGATCTCCAGAGAGGTTCTGCTTCAGATCTCCAGCCAGGTTCTGTGTCCATGTTCTCTTGCTAGGTTCTCCAGCCAGGTTCTGTCCAGGTTCTCCAGCCAGGTTCAGTCACCAGGTTCTAGTCAGGTTCTCTTGCCCATTTCTGTAGTCAGGTTCAGTCCAGGATCTTTTGCCATGTTCTCTCCAGTGAAGTTCTTCTGTCTCTAGTTCTGTGTAGGTTCTGTCTTCTTAGTTCTGTGTTCTAAGTTCTGTGTTCTAAGTTCTGTATTCTAAGTTCTGTGTCTTACTGTCTTATTACATCTGTATTTATACCAGTTGATTCAATCCTATCAATCTCTATTACAAAGGTTAGGGCGTTTCTTATCTCCACTCCAGGGAGTAAAGATTATGTAGCTTAAGCATGATTGTTTGTAGTTAAAGTGATTAATTACCCACCTGGCACTAGCTAAGAGGTTTTATTCCCTCCCTAACTTCAGGGGAAAACCCCTACCTGGGGAAACAACCTTTCTCAGAGACCTTGTTTAAAACACATAGTGCCAAGAAGGTGAGCAAACATATTAAGAACAGTATGCCATATATGCCAGGTCCCTTGAAACAGCAAGCATGGACCAGCTCCCGGCAAATTCCCCCTTTTTTATTTTTTAAAAGCAGGCATTAAAAAGAAAAACCCGAAATGCTCTCTTGTATCCATTTTAAGAGTAGGATTGGTGCTTTCCACTATTACCTGAGGCCTGATCTATCACCCCAGGGAGAGCTTGCCAATCCTGCACTTTCCCGGGGTGGAAAGGCTGCAGTGGGGTTAAGGATAAGGCTCCTTGGGCCTACCTCCTCCCATGCCTTTACATTTACCTTTCCTTCCTCAGAAAAGCATGGACATATTTCTTGTATAAAACGTTCTGTCTGACTGGGAGTAACCTTAATTCCTCTGCTAGCACGTATATATGTTAAAAGATCAATACAGAGTCTTTTTTCTTTAGACTCAGTATGGCACATCTTCTTAATCTAAAGATCAATACAGAGTCTTCTTTCTTTGGACTCAGTATGGCACATCTTCTCAATCTAAGTTCTGTACTATCCACCTTCTTACCCTATTTATCCTCTATAGGGGGGTCTGTAGCACCCTGGTGGAGTCCTATCCGTCCTGAGTGTGGGGGTTTTCAATGGGGGGGGGGGCCTTACCTATGGGAATCCTGTTCCAAGGGTTCCCAAAGGTGTGGACAGAGTCGGCGAAGACTATCCACCCTCTTCCTACGGTGGAGTCCTATCCGTCCCGAGTGCGGGGTGCTTACCTAAGGGTCCCTGTTCGGGCGCCATATGCCGGGGTCCAACCCAGCAGGTCCAGGGGTTCCCCAAAGGTGTAGACGGAGTCGGCGAAGAAGGAAGGACACGGAGACAGCGTTCAGTTGATCAGCAGCTTAGCCAGGATCTCCAGCCAGGATCTCCAGCCAAGTTCTGGTCTGGATCTCCAGAGAGGTTCTGCTTCAGATCTCCAGCCAGGTTCTGTGTCCATGTTCTCTTGCTAGGTTCTCCAGCCAGGTTCTGTCCAGGTTCTCCAGCCAGGTTCAGTCACCAGGTTCTAGTCAGGTTCTCTTGCCCATTTCTGTAGTCAGGTTCAGTCCAGGATCTTTTGCCATGTTCTCTCCAGCGAAGTTCTTCTGTCTCTAGTTCTGTGTAGGTTCTGTCTTCTTAGTTCTGTGTTCTAAGTTCTGTGTTCTAAGTTCTGTATTCTAAGTTCTGTGTCTTACTGTCTTATTACATCTGTATTTATACCAGTTGATTCAATCCTATCAATCTCTATTACAAAGGTTAGGGCGTTTCTTATCTCCACTCCAGGGAGTAAAGATTATGTAGCTTAAGCATGATTGTTTGTAGTTAAAGTGATTAATTACCCACCTGGCACTAGCTAAGAGGTTTTATTCCCTCCCTAACTTCAGGGGAAAATCCCTACCTGGGGAAACAACCTTTCTCAGAGACCTTGTTTAAAACACATAGTGCCAAGAAGGTGAGCAAACATATTAAGAACAGTATGCCATATATGCCAGGTCCCTTGAAACAGCAAGCATGGACCAGCTCCCGGCAGGGAGGTGCCCGCAACCAAGGTACATGCCCCTGACCGGAATCGAACCCACGACCCTTCAGTCCTCAGGCCGACGCTCTATCCACTGAGCCAAACCGGCTTCGGCGAAAGGGAGTTTTAACTTTCAACATTGTATAGTCCCTAAAATATTTAAATTTTTAATATTAGCATGTATTGATTTTTCTAACCAACAAATTTTCTAACAATTAGCCAATATAGTATTATGCTCTTGTTTACTAGATATTGCCCCCTAAAGACCAGTACATAACACCACATAGACTGATCTGAACAGCTAATTCACACCCCAACCCAAATGATAATGTTCATGGGAGGTTTTCATGTTTAATGAAGATTTCAGCTTTCACACCTGTACCAAACCCTAAACAAATAGTTCCTTCTGCAACAAATTCCCTTATTCTTTTTTTTAAAAAATATTTTTATTGATTTCAGAGAGGAAGGGAGAGGGAGATAGAAACATCAGTGATGAGAGAGAATCATTGATCGGCTGCCTCCTGCATGCCCCACTCAGGGGATGGAGCCCACAATGTGGGGATGTGCCCCGACCGAGAATCAGACCATGATCTCTTGGTTTATAGGGCGATATTCAACCACTGAGCCATGGTGGTCAGGCAATTCCCTTATTCTTTTTCTTCTCCTGGTAAACTCCTATTCATCCTTTAAAACCCAGCGCAACTATTAGCTTTTCCCTGTTCCTGTGAGAGTGTCCAAGCAAAATGAGAGGTGTCTTAGTGAAGCATCTTCCTGCTTCGATGGAGCGTAAGTGCCCCAGAGGGTAAGAAAGGAATCTGCATTGGTGCGGAGGGACCAGGGTGAGAAAAGATTCATAAATAAGTAAATTTATTTTATTTTTCCTTTTAAAAAATATTTTTATTGATTTCAGAGAGGAAGGGAGAGGAGAGGGAGAGATAGAAACATCAATGATGGGAGAGAATCATTGATCAGCTGCCTCTTGCAGGTGCCTCAGCCCACAACCCAGGCATGTGCCCTTGACCGAAATCAAACCCAGGACCCTTCAGTCTGCAGGCCGACGCTCTATCCACTGAGCAAAGCAGCCAGGGCAATAAGTAAATTTATTAATTGGAAGCTTCTTACTATCAGAGTTACAAATATGGAACAGGAGAAAACTAGAATGAATTTTATGATGTTAAATTGGAATTGGAGGCTCTCACAGTTTCCAATATAAAAATACAGAAATAAATGTAGATGTAAGTAATATATATTAGAAGTAAGTAATATATATTGTAAGATACACACACACACACACACACACACACACACACATTCATTTGAAAGGCTTAGGAACAGCAACACCCCAGTAGCAAGGAGGCATTTTGATATACTGGTTTTTACTAAAAGGGACCGTAGTTCTTTGCAGGTTGGCTGATTTCAGTGCCGGAGCAATGAAAGTAAAAAAAAAAACCTAGTAATGAATATCATAAACTGATGATAGATAAAGAGGCAGAGAAGCATCGAACAGACCGTCAAACTTCAGTGGGAAGGCAGAGGAGGGTGAGGGACAGATAAGAGATCAACCAAAGGACTTGTAAGCATGCATTTAAGCATAACCAATGGACACAGACACTAGGAGGGTGAGGGCATGTGCCGGGGGTTGGGGTGGCTGGAGGGAAGTCAATGGGAGAAAAAGTAGACATATGTAATACTATATGTAATACTCTAAATAATAAAAATAACTAACTAAATAAATAAATGAATTAAAAAAAAACAAAAACCTAGACATCTTGCGCCAAAAAAACAACAAAGGAGTGATAAAAAATGATGGGAGCATGTCTAAAGACCACAAGAGACAACTTGCAGGGGCTCCCACTGGTCATACCTGGGATATTTGAGCATCAAAATAAGTACAGTAATGATAATAGTGGATTATAACCCACTGGATAAAATAGAAATCCATGATTACATACTGACATAAATAAATAGAATGTTTAATGAGGAAATGGATATTTATATAGTCTTAAGGTTCTCCCTCATTGAAAATTTATTAATTACAGAGAGAAAAAGAATGACTTCCTAGTGGACAAGTCTGGCAGACACCATCTAAATAAACTAATCAAAGTACCCATGGCCAATAATAGAACAAATCAAAATTGTGTGCCACCTGATAGGATGCAATGAGAAGACATGACATCACTTTTATGATATTCCTTTCTGAGGTACATAACCAGAATCTTATCCTGAGAAAACTCAAGCAACAAATTGAGGGTCATTTGACAAAATAAATGGCCTGCAATTTTAAAATGTCAAGGTCATAAAAATCAAGGAAAGACTAGGGAATTTTTCAGAGTAAGGAGACTAAAGAGATATGAGATAAATACAGCACGATTTATAGTCTCCTTTTACTTTAAAAGATGTTTTATGAACAATTATCAAAACATGAATGGGATCTGAGGAGTAGAGAGTAGTCTATTGATATTAATTTTCCTGGTTTGGATGGGTTTTCTTTGGTTCTATAAGAAAATGTCCTTGTTTGTGGGAAATACTAAAGTATTTGAGAGTACTAGGGCATCTTGTTAACAGTTAACAAATAGTTCAGAAAAAAAGTTTTTGTCCTCTTCTCATAACTTTTTTGTAAGTTTGAATCTATTTCCAAATAAAAAGTTTATTTGTTTATTTTAAATATATTTTTATTGATTTCAGATAGGAAGGGAGAGGAAGAAAGAGATAGAAACATCAATGATGAGAGAGAATCAATGATTGGCTGCCTCCTGCATGCCCTTGAGTCTGCAACCTGGGCATATGCCCTGACCGGAAATCAAACCTTGACTTCCTGGTTCATAGGTTGATGCTAAACTGCTGAGCCACACCAGTCTGGCTAAAAAGTTAAAAAAAAAAAAAATCCCAGGTAGATTCAAAGCATCTCTATTGGATCGGAAGCTTCCCAGGTGACCCCAATGTTTAGTATTGGAAACTACTGGATTAAACAATATGTTGAAGTCCTAGATCTAATTTGAAGCCCATTGGATTAGAATCTCCAGAGTAAACCCTGGATATTTTTTTTATTTAAATCAGTTCTTAGGATCTGGGAAGCTTGAGAAACATTAAAATTCATCATGACGGTCACTAAATTTTTTTGTCAAAGGCAAGCAAGGTGTGGCAGTTTAGTATCAAAACAGTGCATGATGTTTGTACCCCAAGGAACACTAGGAGGCCAGAGCAAGCTTTCTACATCCTATTGCCAAAGAAGGACCTTGGGTCAGCAGAAAACTGCTGCCAGGAGAATGGTAGCCCTGGAGACCATTTAGAGCAGTGGTTCTCAACCTTCTGGCCCTTTAAATACAGTTCCTCATGTTGTGACCCAACCATAAAATTATTTTCGTTGCTACTTCATAACTGTAATGTTGCTACTGTTATGAATGGTAATGTAAATATCTGATATGCAGGATGGTCTTAGGTGACCCCTGTGAAAGGGTCGTTCGACCTCCAAAGGGGTTGCGACCCATAGGTTGAGAACCGCTGATCTAGATAGTCACTGTAGCTGAGGGCATGAAAAGGTCTATTGTCTGAGGAATGAAAATAGCTGTTGTATTTTTATGGTTGAAAAGGAAAGTGGACTGGCCTCTGGTGGGACCCCTGGGGCTGAAATGGCAGTGGATTTGCAGTCTGTGTAGGGCTGACACCTGAGCTCGTCTGAGTGAAGTGTCATAGGACCACCTGTGGGGCTTGGAGAACAGTTGCATCTTGTGGAAAGGAAGTCCAGTGGGGCCATTCTCTGTTGGTCACGGCACTGAGAGAATGGAGTCCCTCCATCATGGTCCCATGCTGGCCTGTGCAGTGAACTGGACCAGCAGTGGCATCTGACAGGACCTGGACAACAGTGGGCATCCACTTTCAACAGCAACACCTTGGGGCATCAAGGACTAGCGTGGGCACTGGATCCCGGGGCTTAGCTTAGCTTGAAGTAGAAGTCAAATGGCTCTCCTCAGAGGGCAGTAGACACCCTCCAGCATTCTTAGAAGATCTAGAAGAAGGGAAAGGGTTCTTAAGAATGTGACACAAGATTCACACTCATCTAGCCTGAGGGGCTCGAGTCACTTTTCCTTTAATTAGGAGACTTGGACATGCGATCATAATTCGACCTTCAGCGTTGAGGAGTTTATACCAGCTCCATTTCAGCGGACTTGCTTTGATTTCTACTGGACTGCTTGGCTCATGCTGGGATCCAGTACATGAAAACTAACGAATAGATAACCAGATGTGATCAATATGATTTCCATAAATCCAACTGGGAACCCAGGTTAGACCTGCTTTTGTATTCTGCAAACCTTATGTTAAATAGGTTGCCAAGACACCTATTTAAGACTACATTTTATAGTGTATTCCAGATGCATATACCCAGTCTCCCACACCTCACCAGACTATGATTAAAAGTGAGGTCAGGTTTACCTTATAAAGTCCAAATTACTGTGGCTGAAGCTTTCATCTTCTCTGATGATAGGAAGTTTCTCCTTTTACGAGGCTCCTCTTCATAAATAGGTCTTTGCACCTCCCAGTTGCTCATGTGTTCCACAAACCCATACTGTCCCCGCCACCTCTGTGGCTTTAGATTGCTCATCACCCCTCCTCCCCCATGGTCACCTGCCACCCCCTGCAACTCTGTAATTGAAGCCACCACATCTACGCTGATTTTAGGGGAGGCTTTTCTTCCCTTCACTAAATGTTCCTAAAGGTGGACACAGACTCATATATATATTATATGTATTTTTTCTTTATTGATTTCAGAGAGGAAAGGAGAGGGAGAGAGAGAGAGAGATAGAAACATCAATGATGAGAGAGACACATCGATAGGTTGCCTCCTGCATATGCCCTGAGCAGGGCCAGGGATCAAGCCTGCAACCGAGGTACGTGCCCTTGACCAGAATTGAACCCAAGGCCCTTCAGTCCACAGGCCGACGCTCTATGCACTGAGCCAAACAGACTAAGGTCAGATCCTTTTTAAATTTCCTGCATCACAACAGGGCCTAGGATGTACCATTTAACAAAATTTTTACAAAATGGTTAAGGATACGAGAAAGGAATTCTAAAACTGACAAACTTAGAGATGGCTATGAATTCTGAATGCTCTGAGTCCACAGCCAAAGCACAGGCTGTCTCGGGGCCTTGAAGGTGCCTTCCTGCCTAGTTCCCAGGCTCGGGCTATCTGGCAGGGTCTGCTTATCTTCTCCCGGTGGAGGTGACCTCCAGTGAGTTCGTCCTACTGAAAGCCCACGCCCCCAAGCTCCGGAAGTCCCAGGAGAGGAACACATTTCTCCCCGTGGTCTCTCATCTCAGGCCTGTCTTCCCTACCCTCACTTCCTATCCACTTCCTCTGGGGAAACTCCAATGGGGTCAGGTCTGTTCCTATGGCCTCTGAGATCATCACATGAAAGTGAAATATCCAATGGAGCACATTCCCCAAGTCTGGGTTTGAGTATTACCACGTGTGAGATAATAACAGGCCAGTCTTCTTGGACTCAGCCTAGTGCACTCCTGTTTCCTTTTATGGCATTTTATCCCCAGCAAGTAAAAACCCAGAACTGTAGCTTCCCTGTCGTCCCAGAGTCTTTACTCCCAATCTCCCGTGAGAAGCTCTTCAAACAGGAAGCTCGAGAATCTCTACTCAAATAAACTATACCACCCTGGCTGGGGCGGTCTACACCTACATCTTCCAGGAAATAGTGCTCCCAGCTACAGAGATGTCACTCTGCCCATAACTAAGACAAATTTTAATATTATTCTGCAGAAAAGTTCATATCTCTGGAGTCACAGTTGTCACACTTCCATTCCAGAAAAGGGTCTGGTTCAGTATTAGTGTATCTAGTAAATTATACATTTTGATCATTTCCTCCAAACCAAGGATGAATCAGCCTCAAAATGAATTAACGTTTCCACCTCTTGAAAACAACTTGAAGATCTGAAATTACAACATGCAAGCCACTATCGCCACCCGAGCCTTCACAAAGTTCAGGCCCGTTTTTGTCAGGGATCCCGCTACAGGTACTGTGTACCTGTGACTCCCCAGGGTCTCTGCTTTCCCCAAGGGTCTCCCTCCTGAAGGAGTGTCCAGCTCTGAGGAGAGGGCAAGGGGAACTGCTTCTTCCTTCCAGGGGACACGGCCCTTTCCTGGTCACGTAAATATGGAATTAATTTTGACTTCTTTTTCTTGAACCTCAGATACCTGACTTGTCAGCATTCATTCAAAAAGAATTTTATAAAGGTTAAAGAGTTAGAGTTAGCCAATTAGTGAACCTGAGATTCTTTAGGGATTCAATTTCTGGAGTCGTAGGTCATTCAGAATTAAATGAATTTGGAGGTGTGGATTTTAGTGGGTTTAGGTTGTATAGATTGTCAACTCAGATAAACTGAAGCAAAGGTGGATTTTCTCAATACATTCTTGAGTAGACTTTAAATTGTATAATTAACAACAGCTGGCAAGTGCTCATGTCTTTTCCATTTATATTGGCCACCGGCCCAAACAATCAAAATGGGTTTTTGCAAATCATAAACTTAAAAATCATCATTGGGGAATGCCAACTAAAGAAACATTAAGTCCTCACCCGAGGACATATTCATTGATTATTAGAGAGAAGGGGAAGGGGAGAGAGAGAGAGAGAGAGAGAGAGAGAGAGAGAGAGAGAGAGAGAGAGAGAGAAACATTGATCAATTGACTCCCACATGTGCCCTGACCTGGGCCAGGGATCGAACCTGCAACCTAGGTGTGTGCCCTGACCAGGAATTGAACCTGAGACCTTTCGGTGTATGGAATGATACGCCTGCCAAATAAGCCACATGGACCTGGACAGGAATGCTATGTTTAACTAAAAAACACACACAAAACAAAACAAAAAAACCCAAAAAACACAACTGGATATACAGAATGAAGAAACGAGTCATAGAGAAGTTTCCATTCTTTTCTCTTGCCTTCAGTTCCAGTCATTCAAGTGTTTATTGCCAACTATGTGCCAGACATTGTGCTAGGTCTTGTAGTTGCTATCAAGATGAAAGAGCAAACATATCCTTGAATTCCTTCCCTCCTGGATATGGGATAGAGGCGAGGGGGGTGGCAGGAAATACTATTAACTTAAATATTAAAACTACAAGACTGTTCTCATTTGGTAACGGAGGTGTGAACATGTGCTGTGGAAGCTCAGAGAAGAGCAACTAATTCTACCCAGAAGACGTCACAGAGAAGGTGCAGTTGAGTCATATCTTGAAAGGTGAGTAGAAAAGATCAGCAAAAGAAGAGACAAGAAGCCCTGGCTGGTTTGGCTCTGTGGACAGAGCACTGGCCCGTGGACTGAAGTGTCCCGGGTTTGATTAGTGGGGGCGAGTGCGGGAGGCAACCAATTGATGTGTCTCTCTCACATCGATGTTTAGTATCTTTCTCTGTCTCTCCTGCTCCTTTCCACTCTTCTCTAAAAATCAAAGGAAAAATATCCTCAGATGAGGATTAACAAACAATAAAAAGAGACAAGGAATTCAGTATTCATTTGATGCCTATCCTTCGTACTAGACTGACTATAATTCCATGCAGGTAGGGACTGGGTCTTGTTCAATGTTATATTTCTAGCATTCAAGTCAGCACTTAGCACATATTAAAATAATTGTTGACCAACTAAACAAACAGTATCTTAGGTAAATAGAACTATATGTACAATAGCAAAGGTGGGGTGAGCCAAAGTATGTTTATAGTTGCAAGTATGTGAAACACAGTATATTCTTGTATTATCCATACGAACAACTGTAAATCTGCTTCATTCCCCACCCTGTAAATAATATGGTGACTTTTTTAGAATATGGTTTATAACATGAGCACCATCAGCTCCTGGAAAGGAAAGAGATGTGTCCTAAAATAGCTCAAAAGAGTGAGCACTAGAGAAGAAGCTAGAAGACCTGAGTTCTAGTCCCAGCCCTGTTATCAGCTACTTACATGACTTTGAATCATTGATTAGCCTATACAACCCTCAGTTTTCTTACTCATAAAATAGTTTGTAAGAGTTTATTTTTACAATATTATAAATTATTAAAAAATGAAGTAAAGAATGTAGTATTTATTGCATCTTTTCCTTTTTTTTTTCTGAATGCAAAATTAATACATGCATCCAAGCTGTAATATGGCTGATGAAATGCATACTAGTCATCTCTCCCTCCCTTCCTCACCAAAATTTCAGTACTGATAAAAAATAGGTGAATAAATACTCAAAAGTAAGGAAGGTGTAATCAAACGAGAAAGCAGAGCAGTGGGCTGAGACTCCCACCACATCAGAGCTGCTGCTCTTGGTCATGTGCTGCCCTGGCTGGGCCTTCTAGTTCTCTCTAATCTAACCAAGGAGGTGAACAGATAGAAAGACTGAAACGATGAAAAGCTAAGCAGCATTAAGGTTACAGAGATTTTAGCATCGGTCTATTGCAGGCGTTTCTAAAATGTTTTGTGCCATGGATCTCCCTGGCTGCTTAGGACGTCTATGGATTCCTTTTGCCTTAGCCTGATCAGCCTGCTGTAACAGAATACCACAGACTAGGTGGCTTGTAACAACAGAGAAGTACTTCTCCCCATTCTGGAGGCTCAGAAGTTCAAAATCAAGGTGCCAGCATGGTCGAATTCTGGTGGGGACCTTTTTCTGGTTCACAGCCACTGCCTTCTTGCTGTGTCCTCACATGGCAGAAGGGACCGGCTAAGCTCTCGGGGCCTCTGTTATAAGGGGATCTTCTAATAATATCACATTGAACATTGGGATGTCTACATAGGAATTTGGGGGGGACAAGAACATTCAGATCATAGCATCTTCTCAGAATAATACCTTTAAATGCATAAAATTAAAATATATACTGGTAAGGTTATAAAAGAAATTATACTGAAATGAAATTTTTTAAATATTACAATTTTGTGATATACTACCATATTAACAAATTAAATAACAAGGTCTCACAGCCAGTTGACTATCATTTTTGATATGTCTGAAAAATGTAATATAATTGAAATATAATATGAAAATGTCTGTGATTTCTATTGGTGTTAATGTCACAGATACGGCCAAAACTGCTGTGGTTTCTTGCCTACATTCAGATGGTGGAAAATATGATATTTCAGTTAGAAGTTAGTGAAAATAAAATTGTAATTATATTTCAGCCAAGTCCATGGACTCTCCTGAATCCTATCTATAGACCCCAGGTTAAAAAAGACTGGTCTAATAGAATTTCTAGATTTCCTGAGAGCAGAGGAGGTGTGATTCTTTAATTTTCTAGAACTAAAAAACATGTGATACTGCTGATTAAAAGAGTTTACTAAATTCTAGCAGAATAATACAAAAAATGAAATAAAGAAGCATGATAAGAAACACAAGGTAAAACATCAGCAATAAAAGGAAAACCCCCAAAACAACAGAGTAGAAAGACAAATAACAAATAGCACTGGAATCTAATTAGAAAAATCCTTTGCACGAAAACAACGAAGAAATATTTTTTTAAACACTGAAGGGAAATTTCCTTTGAATCTATCATTATATTTATAATGAAATTATCATTAGTTTGAGGTAGAGTGAGGGTAAAATTGAACATATGAACATAGAACAATTAGCATTCTGACCTAAAATAAACTCTAGTAAGAAAAAAAAAATCCAGAAGGGAGTGTTGGAATGCAAGTATAATGTATATTAATTGGGAAAAATTTAATAATATAGTAATATATAAAATATAAAGTGTCATAATCTTTTATTTGTTGCGTATTCTCCTATACCTTTTTAATGCCCATGTAAACATGTACACAAATACATACATACATACATACATACATACAAAATACCTTTTATTCTTTAAACAACAAGCTCCCTCTATATAAAATGGCTTCTTGGTTTCTCCTCGCCCCCCTCTTTCAATGGAATATAGTGTACATCCTTCAATATTGCTATATGCAGATCTACCTTACTCTTCTTACTATTAGATTCTATAACATGGATGTATCATTATTTATTTAACACACTCCTAACATGGGCATTTATATTATTTTTAATAGTTGTTCTCTTATAAATAATACTTGGAGAAATTTTTTGTCAGTATTTCTATAGAATAGAGGGCTAGAATTACAATTGTTGGGTCAAAGATGAAGATGCTACCAAAATGACTTCTAAAAATATTGCTAACTTATAGACTGGCTACAAGCATATGAGGTACAGTATTTTAAAGAGGACAAAAAAATGGAAATAATTTGGTTGTAATTTTATTTTACAAATGACAGAAAATAAGCATTACTTTGAATGCACAGGAGAAATGGCTTTGTCCTTCATTCCATGTGCAAAATACTTTTCCAAAACTGATCACGAACTAATTTAAACAGATTTAGCAATGAAGAAACTCTTCAACTCTTCAGAGTTATTCCATTAAAAGCAGACCATCAAATAAATCCTTGCAGATAATTTTATTTTTCATAGGTAATCTTAATGAGGGAAACTCTGCCTTTGAACTTGATTCTAACCATGGTGGAGCACTGATTTGTACAGTGAGAGCGATAAGATCCTTGACAAAAAGTATTACGTCACCTTAGAATTTGTAACATTCTAATATGTTAAGAATGTAATTGCTGGACAGGTTTAGACATGTACTTAAGACTTTGAGAAAACAGGTACTGAAAAGTTCTGAGAGAGAAAAAGGCCTATTACTAAATCTTCAAATTAGAGTACTATAGAGTGCTAACTACAGACATTTAACTATAAAGCTATACTTTAAATTGTGTTTTATTAATTCAGCAAATACTTGAGTGTGCTTATGTAGTAGATACTGGGGTAGGCACTAAAGACATACAATTATTTTGGAGGATATTGTAGTTTGGAAGAACTTAATGCATTTGATATATATTAATTCTCTAAATTATTTAAAACTAGAGGCCCAGTGCACGAAATTCGTGCATGGGAGGGGCATCCCTCAGCCTGGCCTGCACCTTCTCTAATCCTGGACTGCTGGCTCCTAACCACTCGCCTGCCTGCCTGATCACCCCTAACTGCCTCTGCCTGCCAGTCTGATCGCCCCTAACTGCCCTCCCCTGCCAGCCTGCTTGCCTCTAACTGCCCTCCCCTGCTGGCCTGATCACCCCTAACAACCTCTGCCTTGGCCCCTGCCACTGTGCCTTTGTCCAGAAGGATGTGCGGAAGATGTCCAGTCTAATTAGCATATTACCCTTTTATTAGTATAGCTGTACCCTCACTTAAAGCAAAACTGTATCCCCATCTTTTAATATATTTTTATTGATTTCAGAGAGAGGAAGGGAGAAAGAAATAGAAACATCAATGAGCATTGATTGGCTGGCTCCTGCATGCCCCAAACTGAGGGTGGATCAAGCCATCTTACTTTTCTAACTTGTGAAAAGTTAGAAAATCAAGTTAGAAAAAAAGGCACCTCACCAAGGAAGGACACACAATCTGGTCATGTGTCCTGACCCGGAACAAACCGTGACCTCCTGGTTCATAGGTCAATACTCAACCACTGAGCCACACTGGCCGGGTTGTATCCCCATGGGTAATATCAATTACAGAGAGGCAAACAATAGCCTTTATTTTAAAAGATTATATGGACAACCTACTAAAGCACCATTTGACATACAAAGAAATACAAGAGATGGTCCCTGCCTTCAAAGTACTTTACAGTTTTAAGTACCAGAATTTCAAAAAGTATTGTTAAAAAATAACATAGAGTTTTCACAAAGAAAAATAAAATACTGCTACTTTGTGTCATACATAGAGGCACCTCACCAAGGAAGAACACACCAGAATAGCGGTAAGAACTCTAAGGATGTAGCTACACCCACAAATGAATAATTGTTTGAGTCTCATTATGGTCAACAAATAGAACATTGTAGTTAGATTTGGACTTAGGTAAGAGAAGAAGTAGGCCCTACATTTTGGAGGCCAATAATGTAATCTAAATGGGTGATAAGCAGAATGCAAAAATGATTAACTCCTCTTTTGTTTTTATATTTTAATCAAAATAATGATCATTTATTAGAAAAAAAATTAAGGCTAATTGAAGCTCAAGGAGGCTGAGGAGACAAAAGAATTTAGCTACTTTCCATGAATTCCAGGCTCATGGAACTATAATAACTTGTAGATATTACAGAATTGTGGAGCCTATGGATAGTTTTATGTGCTCATGGATAGTTTGAGAGGATCAGAAGCTTGAGATCAGACTCACGTTGTTCCAATATTTTTAAAAATAAAGTGTAAAAGACCATTTCTAGAAACTATAGACTGAAGTGGCCTGGGATGGTAAACCAAAAATTCTATATGGGAATCAGTTATTTGTTCCTCAAAATATTGCAGTTTCACACTAGCATTCTAGGTGCTGAGGGAAAATATAAAGATGACAAATAGGCCATAGATTTTGCCTCTAAGAAACTGGAAGTTTAATAGGGAATTAAGGAAGTAAACCCAAAGCAAGCAAATCAATAAGAAATGAATTCTAAATATTTTTGTCTTGCTTTCTTCTTTTCTTAAAAAATATTTTTATTGATTTCAAAGAGGAAGGGAGAGGGAGAGAGAGATAGAAACATTAATGATGAGAGAGAATCATTGATCGGCTGCTTCCTGCACACCCTCTCCTGGGGATCGAGCCTGCAACCCGGGCATGTACCCTGACTGGGAATCAAACCATGAACTTCTGGTTCACAGGTTGATGCTCAACAAATGAGCCACACCGGATAGGTTTGCTTTCTTCTTTAAGAAGAAGATGCAGTGCTTTGAAATTTCTCTCTGCCAAGTCTTTCATTTACTATTTATTCAATATTTATTGTAAAAGGTTTGTTCTATGTGCAAGGCACTGTGCTACGTGGTACAGAAAATAACAAAGAAGAATCAGAAGTAGATTTTGCCTTCAAGGAGCTTACAGTGAGAGACAGTTGTATTAAATTTTTAAAATGTAAGTGTCTTAGCTTGTCGGGGCTGATATAACAAAAATACCACAGACCGAGTGACTTAAACAACAAACAATTATTTCTCACTGTTTTGGAAGCTGGGGAGTCCATGATGAAGGCACCCGCTGATTCCATGTCAGGTGAGGACCAGCTTCCTGGTTCACAGCCCGTGCCTTTGGGCTGTGTTCTCACAAGGTGGAAGCTATTGATAGAGGTCCTTGGAGTCTTTTTTATAAAAGCACTAATCCCTTTCCTGATGGCTCCATCTCGTTATCTAGTCACATCCCCGAGGCCCCACCTCCTAATACCACCACATTGTGTGTTAGAATTTCAACATGAATTGGGGGTGTGTGGGAACGACGCAAACAATCAGTCTATTGCAGTTAGTGATGACGATCAGCTTGCATTCGTTCATTTAAAACAAGCTGTACAGTTGCACATCTATGCATTTGAAAAAGGAGGATCAAAGAAGGATTGCTTACCCTTTGAGACAACGTGGAGGGACCTGGAGAGTATTATGGTAAATAAAATAAGCCAGCCAGAGAAAGACAAATATCACATGATCTCACTTATATGTGGAATCTAATGAACAAAGTAAACTGATGAATAAAATAGAACGGGAGGCATGGAAACATGGAACAGACTATGGAATCTCAGAGGGAAGGGGAACAGGAGCCAGGTGGAGGGAGATTAAACAAAGAATTTATATGCATCACCCATGGACACAGACAATAGGATGGTGAAGGTCTGGGGCAGGATGGGAACTGGGTGGAGGGGGGTATGGGGAAAAAACTGGGGACATCTGTAATAGTCTCAACAATAAAGGTTATAAAAAAGAAAAAGGGGGGTCATGCAGCCCACGAGGGCAAAGGAAAATAAACTGAGAAGAGTAGCCAGTTGCTTCACAGGTAGCCTGCCCCTGGGGTTGTTGTGTTTGGCTGAGACCGTGGTAAATACTAAACAAATCTCATTTACCTTCCTTTTCATTTCCCATCATCCTTTGAAGTTAGGTTGGGGACAGGTTCTGAACATGGATGTAAGCAGAGTAATGTAAACCACTTCAAGTCCTGGCCCTTTAAAAGAAGAACAATTAATCAGTAACTACTAAAGCTACACATATGCCTGCCCCATGACCTAGTAACTCCTAGAAATATGCTCAAGAGAAACAAAAGCATATGCCTACACAAAGACAAAAGAATGATCTGGCCCGCCCATGTGGCTCTGTGATTGAACATCAACCCATGAACAAAGCAACAGGTTGCTGGTTAAGGCACATGCCAGAATTTTGGGCTCCATCCCCAATAGGGGGAGTGCAGGAGGCAGCCAATCAATGCTTCTCTCTCATTGATGTTTCTACCTCTCTATCCCTCTCCCTTCCTCTCTCTCTGAAAATCAATCAAAACATATATTTTTTTAAAAAAGAATGATCAGGTTAGGTTTAGTCCTAATAGATCAAAATTTACATTAACCCTGGAATGAAAAAAATTGTGCTGTGTTCATACATGTATTACATAGCTATAAAAAAGAATGAATTACAGTTATACACACTAACATGCACAAACTCTTGAGTGAGAGAAGCCAGACATAAAGAAAATATTAATGTACTAGAGGCCCAGTGCAAGAAATTTGTGCATGGGTAGGGTCCCTAGGCCTGGCTGGTGATCAGGGCCGATTGGGGCCTTCCGGCTGCCAGCCAGGGCCTTCCTTCATTCTGTGCTGCCCCCTGGTGGTCAGCGCACATCATAGTGAGTGGTTGAACTCCCAGTCTGTCGAACTCCTGAGGGGACAATTTGCATATTAGCCTTTTATTATATAGGATGCTTTCATTAATGTAAATGTGAGAAAAAGGCAAAATGAAGCTATGGTGATAGGAGTCAGGATAAAGGCTATCTCTGTTCACAGGTATATTCACTGGGAAGAGGCACAGAGAACCTCCTGGCATGATAGAAAACTCTTTTCTGGATAGTTGTCTCAGAAGTGAAGGTAAATGCAAAACATTCATAAAGCTGTACACTTAAATTTCTTGTATGTTACTATGTGCAACAACTAAAAATTATGCATAAAATAATCAAACAAGGAGGGAAAGCAACCACTGAAGGCCCAATAAAGATGGTATAGCTCAGTGGTCGGCAAACTCATTAGTCAACAGAGCCAAATATCAACAGTACAACGATTGAAATTTCTTTTGAAAGCCAAATTTTTAAAACTTAAACTATATAGGTAGGTACATTGTTATTAACTTAATTAGGGTACTCCTAAGGCTTAGGAAGAGCCACACTCAAGGGGCCAAAGAGCCGCATGTGGCTCGCGAGCCGCAGTTTGCAGACCACTGGTGTAGCTTAACTTTCTTGGCTAATACCCACAAACTGCCAAGGTCAGAAACCAGGTTTTGTCAGCACACCAAGGGAGGCTCTGTCACAAAACAAGGCTAAGCGACACAAAACAAGCTTGTAAATGAATGTATAAATCAAAATTCCCATTTATTAAATGACAGGGAGAGTAAAAAGAAGCCCTCTCATATAAACTAGGGTGTTGATGTTGCTATGATCAAGCCCTTTCTCTCCCTCGAGACAGGCCTGCATGGGAAATCAAGCCAGAATCAAAGTTGGTTTGGAGCACGAGTTCTCAGTCAAAGGACATTTATTAGATGGATCACATGCTTAGTGACATCCTTCCAACAGAGCTCGCTTGTGTGTCCACGTCATCGTATAGATGGTTTTGTCAGTGCAAGGTCCTTGCGCTGCAGTTTCCACTCCCCTAAGCATATGCCTGAATTGCCTCAGCAGCTGCCCCTTTTTGTGCTTCCATTCCTATCAACTTTTCTTTTAGGCATGTTATTGACGCAGTCTAACTTTTTAGACAGACGTGACTGGCTTTTGAGGCATTACTTTTAGATATTTGTTTCTAACTATTCTATGTGGATTTTGTACTTTTCATCTCAGAGAATAATCATAAATCTTTTACTTTCAAATTCTGTGGTGGGACAGTAGGAGTTTGAAGTGGGGGAGGCTGGTGTCCACCATATTCTCCAAGTGCTGATAACATCATCAAACTAATACAGACGCTGGGAATTCTAAGGACAGTGTGCCTGGATATTTTGTAAGGTTATTCGAGAGCATTTTGTAGACTTCTTGAAGGCTTGGAGGACAGTGAGAAAGTTCTTATCAGAGGAGGGAGAAAAAGGCACCCTTGTTATGTAGTGGAGAAAAATTTGGCAACACTTTTGACTGCTGAATTGTGGAAAATAAAAAATATCTGACACACTGGTGCATTTGGTGAAGGAAAGTTCCAGGCAGAATGTTAAAAGTATCAGTCGATTCTTAAAAATTATGTGTGATAACACATAGGTAGAGATAAGAATAAAGAATTATTTAATTTTTAAGAATTTAGAGGCAATATAAAAAACCTAGTAAAAAGTAAAACTGTTTTTCATTCCCAGTTTATTCAGATGCTAAAAAAATAAAATAATAAAATAATAATAATGATAAAAAAAATCTGAAAGTAAAGATTGCTTTAAAGCAAAGATTCAATCCAGGGTGCAGCTGTAAGACTCTTCTTTAAGACTATAGAGATATTTAAGACTATTCTCCTTAGACTCCGTCAGCTTGATAAGAGGGCTTCTAAATATTTCAAGGGCGTTTTCCAACAGTTTGCTGACTCTCAGCTTGAGATGGAAAATATCTTCCTCAAAGAGATTTGTGGGTATGGTCTTTTAAAAATAGAGTGGTTATAATTTGATATATAGGAATCCCCCAACTTTTAAAGAGCATTATATTGGCAGAAGCACTACCTGCTTGGACCAAAAGAGTATAAGAATCTCACAATACAAAAACTTTCAATGTTTATATGGCAAAAATTTACATTTACATCCTAAAATGGAATATAATATTTAAAATAAAATAGCGTAAAGAAAAATGTGAAGTTATGTTGCATCCAAAATTAGCAGCAAAATCAGAATTATATGCAGCTATTTTGAAAAGCTTGCCTAGTATCAACAAAGAGAATGTGTATCTGAATGCTGCTGGAATCGAGGTGCCCCCGTGGCTTTGTCATTGTGCTCATGCCTGATACACATTTTGTCAATGACTGCATGTAAAACTGCATGTACTTTGGTGTTGTTAAGTCCTCTGCATGAGATTCTTTCCCATCGATATCTTCAAACCAGAATCTTTCAAGGGCAACAATTTTCAGCTTGGCAGATCTTCAAAGCCTTTGAATTCAGCCACAAATTGCCAAATTAGTTTCCTTCATTTGCTGTGTATCTTCTTTGAAGAAACTCTTTGCTGCACCTTGTTGATGAACCCCAAAGCTTTTTTTTTTCTTTTTTTTAATGAAGAGAAGCAACACTGAAGTCCCAAGAGAATATCTAGTCAAGCTACTGGTCATAGGCACGTCAGCAGCCTAAAAGAATAAATGGCCCATGCAGACACAGTCTGTAACATCACCATTAAATGTGGTGGCAACTTGATGAGGAACCTTTCTTTTTTAAAAAAAACAACAGCCTGCCCTAAACGGTTTGGCTCAGTGGATAGAGCGTCGGCCTGCGAACTGAAGGGTCCCAGGTTCAATTCCGGTCAAGGGCATGTACCTTGGTTGCGGGCATATCCCCAGTAAGGGGTGTGCAGGAGGCAGCTGATTGATGTTTCTCTCTCATTGATGTTTCTAACTCTCTATCCCTCTCCCCTCCTCTCTGTAAAAAATCAATAAAATATATATTTTTAAAAACAGCCTGATAAGTCTTATATATAATACCATATAAAGCAATATACAAATGTAAACTACTGGTTTACAAACTGCCCCATTTTGCAATTTTTTTTTTCTCCCCAATCTAAAAGCACAGATAATCTTCCCTGAGACCTGTATCAATGCCTTCGCATTCTGGAGTCTCTACAGCAGCGACAGCAAAGATACAGAGTACCCTTTCAATTTCTTTGAATCTGAAAGTTGGTCTGAAATTGTCTCTTTGCCATCCAACTCATTAGCACTGTCATCTAACACCTGTGGCAACAATAACTGTGTCCTTCCCTTCTCAAATATCTTTAAATTTCAAGTCTCCATTTAACAGTTAATTAAAATTAATTGCCTGCTTTTAATTGTATATAAAAATTTTCCTTAGTTTTTGGTATTTTCTGTGCCACATGGTAAACATTATAATGTTTATTATCATGCACACAAACTACATGAGCTATTGCATTCAAAAGCAACTGATAGCAACCATATTAATTGTTTGGTGATGAAAATGCTATTCTTTAAGTTTTATAAATCTTAACATGTTAGTTTGTTATGTATATTTGGCATTTTACTTTATTTTAAACATGTTAGCAATTTTGGGGTTGCTGTGTAACGCATTTTATCTTTTTCCTTTTAAAAACAGGCTCCCATTTAGAAATTTCTTGCAGAACATTGGATTTTCACAGATGGATTATTGAAATTAGGTAGGATAATTGCTCTTCCTGTAATTTCTGAGGACAAATTCATGCTGTATTTCTGATTCATATCTTCAATGGAAAATTTAAAAAAATCATTGTAATTATCTGCTCCTATCCTACCATTGTGTATTAGGTGTGTTACAGGGCGGGGGGAGAAGAACTTGAGCATGAGGGCTGTATTAGATCCTGAGGAAGCTGCTGGAATAACCAGGGTAACTGCACAGGACTTCAGGTTGTCCCCTTGGGAAGGGGAAGGTATATTTATCTGTGGGAAGCAGGATGTGCTCTGATATTTGGGTAGCCAGAGGCATTGAACTGTGTAGGGCAATGCTGGCTGCCCCCAGTATCTGTTCTTACTTTGCTCAGTAATGAAACCTGAAAAGTTAGCATGTGTTCCAACCAATAAACAAAGACTACATTTCCCAGCCTCTCTTGCAACCAAGTGTGGCCATGTGACTAAGCTTGGGCCAATCAGATGTAAAGAGAAGTACTTTGCATACATCTTTTGGGAAGTTTTCTTAAAGAGAAGTATGTCCTCTTTTGCTGGTTTTTCTGCCTCGCATGTGGATGTCATGGCTTGAGGTGAAGCAGCCCTCTTATAAGTCAGGGTGGAAATTACAGGTAACAGCAGAGCAACATTTCAGTACGAGTCTGGGATCCTTGATGGTTATGGAGCCACTGTCTTAGCCTAAGTCAGTTTATATTTACCTGAGTGAGAAATTTGTATGTCTTCACCACTGTTATTTTGGGCTTTTCATCGAATGACTTCCTCTTTCGTTTCCTTTAAACGACTATCTTGTATTATCTTATTGACTTTCTGCTATCTTATATTATTATTACATCTAGCTTATATTATCTTGTTTAGATTTCTTGTTTATATTCCATCTTCCCTCTCTAGAATGCTAGCGGTAGGGAACTCAATTAGCTTACCCTTTGCAGTATCCTAAGCCATCCACCTTGACAACCATATTCATTGTAATGCTTGCTGCAAGAGAGGCATATAACCAGTTGTTTTGGTTAAAATATGATAGAAAAGCATTTCTTGAGTTTTATGTTAAAGTAACAGTATTACTGTTAACAGTTTAATGGCAATCACTGATAGGCTGCTTAGATTAATATTTCCTTCATTCATTGTTTTAGAAAGGACTACTATTGGGAAGGGGAAAAAACCAAACCAAACCTAATACTATTCCAATGACTGAGCTGAAGAAGTGGGAGTTTCTTAACATTCAGATGGCATTTGACTGTCATTTAATAAAGGATTTTCCTTAAGCAAGGATACTACATGGCCTCCCCATTTCTTTCCAAGTGATGAACGTCCTTAATATCATCCAAGCCAATCATGCTTACTACCGGTAATTTTCTTTTAAATGGCATATTTAGAGCTAGCATAAATCACCATGCTTTTCAAAGGTGTACTTTCGGAAGCCCAGAATATAAACATTAGATCTTCTTTCTTAGACTTTAGTTTTGTGTGTCCCATCTTACAAAGCAAATCGACAGTCATTCAGAGGCAGCAACTTCACAAAAGATGTGTAGGGTTTCTCTACAGTGTCATCCACCAAGATCTACTCCACTTTCTCTGCGATGATTTGTCTTTTGTCACTGCGTGAAGAGAAGAGAACTGCTTTCTTTCTTGTTTTGATCTCCTCTTATGTAGAAGATATTCTCAATTTCATATTGTGGATCCTAAGAAAAAAGATACCTACTGAGAAGGACTTGCCTGGGCCCAATTGAAACAAACAAAAAAAAACAAACAAAAAAACAGAGCCTACAGCCATTTCTACACAGGGGCCTCTCATGCAAACCACACTTCAGGGAGAATCCTGCACTAAGGTGCCTGCCTTCTGCATTAGCTGGCTGCCTGCACTGTGTTCCTGTTATCTGAGCCAGCTCTTATAAGGAAGTTCCTGGAGTAGCATGCCAGCCAAAAGGACTGAGGCTTTCCCTATCTAACTGGACCTGTGCAGCTATATATTATCATCCTCACCAATCACTCAAAGAGTCTCCATTCTGACTAACCAATAAAACTTAAACGATTTGGAGTCCTCATTTGCATGCGGACAAACTAATCAGGTACTTCTGTCTACATAAGTCAGCTCCTCTCTGGCACCTTTCCTATTCGTGGAAGACTGAAGACTGTGTTCCCTGGCCCCAGCAGACCAGCACAGGGCAGAGCAGTGCAGACCAGAGCAGGGTGGAACTGCCTAGCAGGAAAGGGGCCTGGTCCCAGGGCCCCCTGCAGCAGTGCTGTTCCACAGCTAGTGCTGCTTCGTAATTGAGCTGTAACACTATTGAGCTGTTTCACAGCTGTGCTGTATCACAGTGGAGTTGTTTGCACTCAATAAAGTTTCCTTCTTCACCGCACACTAAACTGGGAATTCCTGTTGGTGTTGAATTGACACCGACAACCATCAGTTGACAATATCATTAAAAACTTTAGTGACTTCATCATTCATTGCAACTCCATAAGCCACAGCACAGTGCCTATGGCTGTAGTGGCAGCTCTGGCTCTGTGGCACTGGAAGGAGGAGGAGGGGTGGGTGGAAAACTTGTCTCTCTTGTTCACATGTGAACCTACAGTTCCTGTAAAATAGAATGTGCTCAGTAAATATTTGTAGAATGAATGAAGGAAGACTATATTAAAACAGGATTCGTAATGTTAACATAAAAACCATTGAAACCTGTAAAGAATTTTTGTGAGTTTATTTGAGCCAAACTGTCCACATATGCCGGGAAGCAGAACCTCAACGAATTGAGATAATGCTCCAGAGAATGGCAGGGTTACATTTGTATTTATACATTTGCACTCAAAGGAGGGACATAGGTGGGTTACATGAAATTCATTGGTGATAGATTAAGGAGGAGGGATAAAGCAAAGCAGGGAAACCCCTGGGATTGGATAAAAAGTAAAATGATGGATACATACTTAGGTGGGTGCAGGATCAATTAACATGATAATGAAGGAATTTATGGTATCTGTCCTGGCGCCCAGTACATTTGGTTGTGCCCCAGGGGCTCCAGAAAAAGGAAAGTTACAAGTTTCCCAGACATTTCAAGGGCATGTTATCATAGATGCAAAAAGACAGATAGGCTTAGTTAAGGTAAAGGTTGACCTTGTCAGTGAAGATACTGGCCTAGGACGTAACTGCCCACCATAACTTCTTTTAGTTAAAGTTTAATTTCAGACCATCCTTTGTGGTTACTTTAGGTCTCTGAGTTTGCAAGACTGCCATGCAGGCCTTCCCTGAGCTTGTCAGGTCAGCATGAGGCCCCTTCCATTCACAATCTAAAGCAGTGGTTCTCAACCTTGGCTGCACATTAGAATCACCTGGGAATCTTTTCAAAATTCTGATTTCTGGGCCTCATCCTCCAGAAATTCTGTTTGTTACTAATGTTGTGGCTCCATCCCATAACAAAGAAACAATTTCTGGAGGATGAGGCCCAGAAATCAGGATTTTAAAAAGATTCCCAGGTGATTCTAATGTGCAGCCAAGGTTGAGAACCACTGATCTAAAGCTAAGAAGCTCCTGCATTAAGAAACTATAGAATTTAGAATTCCAAGGAAACCAGGAGGTTATTGTAGGTGAGGAAACTGACATGTAGAGTGGTTGTATGACTCGTAGGACACACAGCTCCCTTGTGTAATGCCAGTTGTTGGCAAAGCTCTCTAGTCAGGTGTGTACTAATTGGATGGTGAGCACTTGTCCTGGGTGCAACCGACAGGACTGCTCAGTGTCCCAGGGATTGTACAGGATGACCTATGGCCCTTTCCCCACGCAGGAAGTGCATGGAGAGAGCAAACATTTCTCAAGCCCTCTCAGGCCCCACAGAGCTTAGAAAGCCCAGCAATTGGGAGCAGTGCGGTTGCAACCAGCAGGCCGCCTTAGCTAGCCATTACCTGGCACTCTAGAGAAGGGGAGCTGCCCAGAGTAGTTGTCAGGCTCTCCCCTGGCAACCAGCTTCCCTCCCCAGCTCCCAACAAAAACTTTTAATCCCTTTCTTCCACTGCCCTTAGTTCTACTTGGCCGTGCTTGGAGAGGACAGGGACTGTAGTGCAATGTGACCCAAGTCACCAACATTGCACATCCAACCCAGCCTTCTGTTTCCAGGGCGGGGCCGAGGGAGGCAGGCGCGTCCCAGAGCAGCGCGCGCACACCTTCGGCGCCGCGCGCCCGGCCGGACTTGGAGAGGCGGGCGCGCGCCTCCGCCGGAGGCCCCGCTGGCGGGAGCGCGCACGCTCCGCCTCTCCCCGCCTCCCGGTGCGCGGCCCGCCCCCTCGAGCTGCGATACGCCGACTGCTCAACATCCGAGGACTTCGGCCCCGAGTAACCCCGCTCGCGTGACCTTTCCCCTCCATCCCCCACCTCCCGGGGCCCGCCCCCGGCGCCCGCGGTGGTTGGGCGCGCGCACCCGTCCTCCTTCCCACCTCCCTCCCAACTTCGGCTCACCCCTTGGCGTCCCCTCCGCGCCTCTCCTCGTCATGGCGGCGCTCAGCAAGTCCATCCCTCATAACTGCTACGAGATCGGCCACACTTGGCACCCGTCCTGCGGGGTTTCCTTCCTGCAGATCACGGGGGGCGCCCTGGAGGAGTCCCTGAGGATCTATATCCCTCTGTACTTGGTGAGACCCGGCAGCCCCTCCCCCGGGGCGAGTTTAGTGTGGAGGGGTGGGCCGGGAGTGCAGTCCTGCTCCCGAGAGGCTTGGGGGGACTCGCCTTGTGTCTGTTTCTCATTTGGAGGGGTCAGAGTGTTGGTTGTTGTTTTTTTGGGGGGGGCGGGGGGAGGGTATTGGGGTAGGGGAGGTCCCAAGGGAGCAGATGTCCCAAATCTTACTTGGGGGGGAGAAGGGGGAGGGGAATTAGAGGTTGAGCTGTCATTTAAATGCCTGTTTTGGGGGGAGAGGATGGGCTCCCAAGTCTGGGATTAAGTTTAGAACACTTAAAATTGTGACTACAGGGACCTGCGTAATTTTTGCTCGCTCCTGCCTGGAGGTGGAGAGGTCAGCGAGGCGACGGGAAATGGCCTGCAATCTTTCCTCATATAAAATCCCTCTGTTCCCCCATCCTCATTTTTTTTTTTTAAAGGACATATTTGACAGCAAGTCCATGTGACCACAGATCTTATCTCAGTTTGGAATGACAGGATTGTGGCTTGAGGCTTTTGCACGTTTTTTGCAAGCTCACAAAGCAGACACCTGGTTGAGATTTTTTTTGCGTGGTGATTTAAAGGGTGTTTCCAGTCTTAGAGTCAGTGAAGGTGATTAGAGTTAGTGAAGTTTATGTCAACTAGGTCCTCTAATTTATTCAGCTTTACATGCAGGGCAATCCGAGTTTGGAGTTTTTAATAGAGGATATTTGAAAATATGTGTATGTATCACTGAGAAATGGTAAGGAAGTTTGTTCTTAAATGCTCTCACCAGGATCGTTTTTGTTTTTTAATGCCCTGGTCCTTGGTATTAAAGATTTATTACTTTGGTTATTGAAGTTCAGTCTCTTTATTTTGTCGCCCAATAGCGTCTGTGTCCTAAGAAGACAGAGGTCATGTTGTTTGTGTTTCCTGAAAGTTTCATTCAGTATTCAATGGATAGTTAATTCTTACCTCTCATTCAGTAATGATTTGAATTTATACCCTACTGTGCCTAGAAATGTGTCAGCCATACTTGTAGTACTTTAACAGTTTGATTATTTATTACAGAGATAACACAGGAGAAGATGGTAACTATCTCTGAGTTTTCAGAAGCCAGTTTTATTTTTATCATTATAGACTGATGCTTTTCAAACTTGACCGTATTAGGAATCTCCTGGGCAAGCATGTTAAAATAGGGGTTCTGATTTAGCAGGTCTGGGTGGGGCCCCGGGATTTTGCATGCCTAACAAATTCCCAGGTAATACAGATGCTGCTAGACTAAGAGCCATACTTTGAATAGTAAGGATTGAGCATGGAGGCCAATAATAATAAACTTGTTATTGGAGCTGGAAATTTACCCCTTGATTTTCTTTGGCAAAGACTCTTGTTTATCTGCTTTTCCACATGAATGTGGTCAGTCTGTAGTTCAGTGTTTATTTGTTTGGTTTTTTTTCTTAATAGAACACCTACAAACATTTTTGAGCTCTTGGTATGTTTAATAATACAAAAAGGTTGTTTCTACACCCCCATAATGTAGGTGGGGAGAGAGCTTATGCTATGTAATTTCTCTTCTGGAAATCCATAATACTTTTATGCTGCCCAACTCATTCATTTGACAGCTGTTTGCTGAGTGTTTGACTGTTGTCATATCTACAGCCTAGACAGTTTATTGGTATCTTCTATGATAGGGAAGTTCAGGGGAGCAACAGGTATTTCTGTTCTTCTATTCCAGCAGTTGAGGTGGGGGCAGGAAAGGTTTTGGGGAGAGGAAAGGTTTGTGTTTTACTGTTGTGTCTTCAACTTAAGTAAATATTCTTGAGGGTAAATTCTCCATCTTATTTGGCCTGTATCCCTTATAGCTGTGTATTTCAAACTTTGGGTTGCTACTCAGAAGTGGTTGTGAAATAAAGTTACTTGGAATTGACCAGTATTTTATTTTAAGTGAAATAGAAGAGAAGAGAAAATAATTAGAGTCCATTGCAGGCACTAAGCATAAACATTATTTCAAGACAGTTTTATTTTAGATATATTTGTATGTGTGGCTGGGGCTACTTAGAGCATATATAGCAACACTTTGCTCTTTATCAGTGCTGGGTAGTTGTTGATTACATGTGTAACATCAGGTGTCATGATACAAGTTGGTAGGGGAAGAAGTGGCCTTTTAAAAGGGATTAGAGACGTGAATTTGAATCTCTGCTCCATCAGTTACTAGCTGTTTGACTTTTTGCATGTTACTTTGACTTTCTCTGTAAGAATTGAAGACATATCATTTATATATATATATATATATATATATACATATATATATATAATATAACTATTTATATATATAGTTAATCCTTACCCGAGGATATTTTCCCATTGATTTTTAGAGAGAGTGGAGGTAGGGGGAGAGGCACAGAAAGAGAAACAGTGAATTGATTGCCTTCAGCATCAGGGCTGGTACATGCCCTTGACCTAAATCGAACCCAGTATTCTTCAGTCCTCAGGCTGACACTCTATTCACTGAGCCAAACCAGCTAGGGCTGTATCACATATTTTCTAGTTCATAATAGGTCTTGAATAATTAGGCCATTTTTTTTTTTTTTTTTGCAGAAGATTATTATAACCATGTTTTAGGGTTACTGTGAGGACATAAATGGGGTAATAGTGTGTAGGAATAGCAGCTATCACATAGTAGGGCCCTAATAAAGTGTTGGAATGATTAAAATAGTGCATTCAACGTAATCAATGTCTCTATCTCCTGTTAGAATGGTGGTTTGTATTCAGTGCTAGCACAGTCCCTCAGTGAGTGCTTAATAAGTGTCTGAATGAGTACACCAGTGAATGAAGGAGTAGCTCAGGAGTAAAGAGATAGTCCACAGTTCTAAAGTAGTGCAGAGAGAATGGGAGGACAGTCTTAGAGACATTTGACAAGAGGTATTTCACAGAAAGAATGAACAGGACTTACAGACCGACAATATTAGGGGTAGTGTGCTGACTGGTTTATGCTTCTAGGATTTCAAGTCATTGATGCTGTTGCCATCATTGATAGAAGTTTTGAAGGCAAACTGATTTAGGGGGAAAATTTTAATTGTGTGTTTTCTGGAGCTTATGAAAATGGGTCTTGTATATTGGCTTTTTGTTTGAAATATTAACCTTATGTTTTGTACTAAACTGATTGCTTTTGTTCCTTTTATATTTCTTCTTTTGTTCAGTGCACCTACTCTCATGCTTCTTTTTCATTTTGGCACCCACAGCTGTTCTTAGTATTTACCTTATAATGCTTAAGCCATGTTGAAATGTAGATGCACTAAATCCTTTTAATAGTGAATCTTTGTGTTTTCACCATTTGTAAAAAACATCCATCTTCATCATCAATTCATTTCATGTAGTTTTTTTTTTTTTAAATCCTACATATGTTGTAAAATATGCTAACATTTTATGCATGTACCAAAAATGTATCTCAGGAAGTTATATTTTGTTTCTTGAATGTTAGTTATTGCCACATACTCACATATGAAACAGTTGTTAAAGTGTTTAAACTCTAGCCTATCACTAAAATTAATGAAAGCATAGTGCCCTTCGTAATTTGTGGCATATTTAGAGTACACAATTGCCCATTTAGGGGGATTGTATGCTGTTCAAGTTCTTAGGTGCCTTCTCTAGGAAGGAAAACTTGTTCACTCATCTCAGGTTGTTTTAAGGCCTTTCTTACTTTTGCTATTCCTAGGTGACTTAACTCAGGACCACCAGATAAGGATATTGGCATTTACCTTTAGCTAACTCCAAAGTAGAGCCTTCTGCACTTCTGGGAAGGAATGAATTAAAAACCTGTTTTTAAAATTGACCTTTAGATGTTTGTTTACACCCTTTTTCAGAATATGAATATGTTTTCTTATTATTTACTTCCTTTGAACCTTTTAATCTAACAATTATGTTATATTATAGAGGGTCAATTAATCATCTCCAGACTGAATTAAAACTTAAATAAGAGCTGGAATTTTTAGGATTAAAAAATGATTTATGGACAGTCTTTAGTTGCTAAAGACTTGAAAAACATTGAAGAAATCAGTTCAGTGATTTGAATATGGTGTTGTTTTTTTAAATGTTCTCACGGTTTTATTTTATGGGAAAAATGGCAATTCTACAAAACTTCTAAAACTTAACTACACTTTCAAGAGGCTGTTCAGATTTCTGTACTTCAATATGGCTTAGGTGGCAGGATCCTGGATTCTGGGATCAAATTGCCTGTTAGAATTCTAGCTTACTACTTACTAGCTGGGTAACCTTAGACAAATGATCTAACCATTCTTAGCCTCAATTTCTGTGTCTGTAGTATTGGAGGGAAGGTAAATTTTCACTCCAGATATCTTTGTGAGGATTTAATGAGTTATAATATGTAAAGTGCTTCTGGCACATAGTATGGACTGAGTTTTTAAAGGCAGTGGATTAGCAGGATTTTTTTTTAGAGAAAATGAGATCAGCAATGAGACTTTTTAGATTTTGGTAATAAGCAGGACGTTTGTAGGCCATATGGAGAGAGAGAGAGAAGATCATTAAGGAATACTAACTGCTGAGAATATCTGTCTGGATTATTTGACCTTTGGAAATCATGGAATTTTTAAATAATGTGGACTATTCCCCTTGTGATTTTTGCCTGAAGCCTACTTTAGGGGGTGGAATTGAGGGACACTTTTATCTTTCTATTCAATGAGTAAATGATGATTATTATACTATTTGTTATTCCTTTGGAGATGTAACAGTCATTTGGTCTTTTTCTTTTAAATGAGCAATTAAATGATGAATTTTCCTGTTCATTAATGTGACATTTTGAGTTTGTTGAACTTGTTTTTATTTATTTTTTAAAAGATTTGTGCATGCATGTATTTATTTATTTATTTATTTATTTATTTATTTTGCTGCTGTTGTTAATCCTCACTGGAGGATGTTTTTCCATTGATTTTTTTAGAGAGAGTGGAAGGAAAGGGGAGAGACAGAGAGAGAGGGAAACATCCAGGTGAGAGAGACACATTGATTGGTTGCCTCTACCCCTACTGGGGCCAGGGCCAGGGCTGGAAATCGAGCCGGCAGCTAAGGTAATCTCAGACAAATGATCTAACCATTTTTACAATTCCTTGACCGGAATTGAACCTAGAACCGTTCATTCTGCAGGCCAGCGCTCTAGCCACTGAGCGACATAGGCTAGGGCTGAACTTGTTTTTATATGTGACTTGTTTGTTATTCTTTGGCTGATCTCTTGAGTGCAAAGAACAGTTCGAGTACATCATTCACAGCTGGAAGTTGAAGATTTACTATTGCACTAAACACTTTCTCAACCTATTTCTGTAGCAACTATCTCTGAATATAGCTGGCCCAATCTGGCTTACTTTTGTTTGACCCTTTAGTTATCATAGATCAGGAAAAAACATTAATTAACATTGGAATATAGGATTTCAATAATTATGATTCATTACTGTTCATATTTCTGAGTTAATAGATTCTTTTTTCCCCCAGCTTACTTTATTTTTAAATTTTTAAAAATTGCTTATTGTTGAAAGTATTACATATGTCTCCTTTTCCCCCCTTGACCTCTCCCGCCCACTCTTGCTCCCCCCCCCCCCCCGCCACCCCTCCCAGCACAGGCCCTCACCCCCCTACTGTCTGTGTCCATTGGTTATGCATATATGCATGCATACAAGTCTTTTGGTTTATCTCTTACCCTCTCCCCCCACAAAACAGATATTTGGTTGATTAAAAAAAATTAAAAAGCCCTCAAATTCTTAAGTATTTTTCAATGCCAACATTATTTCCTTTTGCCTGCTCATTAGAAAATTCTCTTCAAATCAAAAGGAGTGCTCCTCTGTCTGGGACAGTTTATCCTCTTCAATAAAATAATACATTTTGGTAGAGAGAGAAACCCGCCTGGAGGAATGAGGGAGCCAAGTTCACACTGGTACTCCCTGTTGTAACAGATTTTCCATCAGGTTGTCTTTGTACCCAACTCTCTAGTTCACTCACTGTGATACAGATTATTTTGATAACCAAACCTCTTATTTACTGTTTAGAGAATTATATTTGTCATGAATTTTTGACTCTTTAAAACATAGTTTTGATTATCTGCTGATAAATATTGATGAAAAAAATAGACACTAATGGAGGAGAACTAAGATTTGATGATTAGGTTTAGTAATAGCTGAACCTGTACTATTAGTATTGGAATATTTGTTTCCTATTCAGTTACCACTTATTTAATGAGTCTGCTGTTTTTAAGGTGCTGTGTATAGCACCTATGTGCTGTGTTGTATGGTGGAGAATCAGAAAATGCACCGGAGCCCTCACTGGTTTGGCTTAGTGGATATATAGCATTGGCCTGCAGACCGAAGGGTCCCGAGTTCGATTCTGGTCGTGGGCATGCACCTCGGTTGCAGGCTCCTCTCCAGCCCAGGCCCTGGTCGGAGCTCGTGCAGGAGGCAACCAATCGTTGTGTTTCTCTCACATCAATATTTCTCACTGTCTATCCCTCTCTCTCCCACTCTCTGGAAAAATAAATGGAAAAATATCCTCGGGTGAGAATTAATTAGGAAAAAGCGAAAAAGAAAACGCACCGGACATACTTCTTTTGTTGAGCATTTACAGTCTAGGTGGGAAGATTAAGCATGTATTATCCTGTCATAAAAAGTCACGAGTTAAATTCTGTATGCTATAGATAAAATGGCGTGAGAGGTCATAGGTAGAAGATCACATTTGACTGAGAGATAAGGGGAAACTTAATGGGAGAGGTGGCAGTTTAATACCGAACCTTGAAGGAAAAGTAGAATTTGGAAAGGTAGAAATGGTGGTGGAGTGGCTTGAGCAAAGACGTTCAGGTAGAATAGAATATGGTATGCTTTGAGGAATGGCAGATGAAATTTAGGCTTTCCTTGATGTAGTAAGCAGTCAATAAAGGTTGCCAACAGGGGGTAGTATGCTTGAAGTTGCTTCATAAAGTTAATGTGGCAGTGGTATATAGACCTGTGAGATTTAGTGGCTCAGATGTAAAGTAGGGGCAGAGTCAAATGAAGCTAGGAGCTTTTAAGCCTTGTTGTTAGGATGGTGGAAGGTAGTGCCTTGGGGAAAGGCGCATATTTTCAGTGAAATATGTTGATTGCTTGGGGGCCTGTTGAGTTTTATCTGCTAGTGCAGTATATGAGTGGAGAATGACCAGGAGGCATTGAGAAATTCAGAGCTGCCCTTTTAGAGAGAAGGTGGGGCTAGAGATTTAGGTTTAGATATCCTAAGAAAGTTGAAGCTCTGGTAGGTCAGCAAGGAAGAGAGGTCCTTCCTTAGGTCAACTGAATGTTTAGAAAGAGAAGACAACCGAGGAATGCTCCGTGTGGAGTAGAAGAGGAAGAAAGGAAGAGAGCAGCAGTTACATACGAAGTTGAGAAGAGAGCGTTTCAGAGCTGTCTTGAGCAGGGAGTCTTGGGAGGTATTGTTAAGAGGTGGGAAGAACATGGACTTGAATCTAGGTCCTGCCACTTACTAACTTTGTAACCTTGAGCAGGGTTCTTAACATATGGGAATGTCAGTATTCCCATCGATAAAATGGGAGTAATATACCTATCTCATATCCTTTAAAAATATAAATCAGCTCTTGTTATTCTTCTGCTCAGAACTCTCAAGTGTCTTTCCATCTCAATAAAATGGGAAAATCTTTACCTCAGTAAAATGAGAGCCTTATGCAATCTGGCCGTTGCTTGTTTGATTGCATTTCAGACCATTTTCCCTTTTGCGTGCTCACTTCTAATAGACATAATCACACTATTTATGTTTTTTTTTGCAATCTGTTTTGTTATTTAGGGTAGATCTCTTGATTTCTGAGGAATATCTTAAATTGGACAACAAGTTGTCAAAAAAGCACACGAAAATTTCTAAGGAGTGAATGACTAGAGAAAAAATATCTTGCCTCATCTTTGTGCATAAGCAATATAAGTAATACTGCCTTTATTGATTATGAAAGACGACCTGGGTTGAAAGTCTGAAACACAAACTTATGTTCCATAAACTTATCTGTATAAGCTTTAATACTGTTAAAAATATGATAAAACTTTGATATAGATTTATTATTTATTCATGAAATATCTACCAGGCATTATGCAAGGTGATAATTAGGAAAGGGGAGTTAATTCAAGTGACTGCTTAACAAAGAGCTAAGTAAAAAGTCTTGGAAAGTCTTTTCAAATGTGTTGGTACAGTTTCTTGTATTACTTGTATAGTATAGTGAATGTGAAATAAGTTTACATCCCCAAGGACTATACTAGGTACATAGTAATTCATAATATTATTTGATGCTTTGATAATTAAGAGTCTTAAAATATTTTATCATAACGTGGTATTGTATTGAAGATTTGTTTGAATCTCTATTGACCCTAGGCCTGTGGTTGGCCAACTGCAGCTCGCGAGCCACATGCGGCTCTTTGGCCCCTTGAGTGTGGCTCTTCCACAAAATACCGACTTCTGCGCATGGGCCACGAAGTTTCAATCGCACTGTACGTGCACGCCCGCAGGTGGTATTTTGTGGAAGAGCCACACTCAAGGGGCCAAAGAGCCGCATGTGGCTCACGAGCTGTGGTTTGCCGAGCGGCAGTTTGCCGACCACTGCGCCTAGGCCAAACTTTTAAATTGTCTTTTGATTAATCACCAACCCTAGCTTCTTTTCTACTAATGGATCTCTTCTAAAAGAGTGTTGTGATTTGAGATATTTTTCATGTGTTTTTTATTCATGCTTAATATGAGATGAATCTGTTTTATCTTGGGAAACTAGGAGTATAGTTAATAAGTATTTGTTAATGGACCTTATTTGTTATTCAAATGAGTATTGTGAATTGATAATGCAAATCACATGAGGCTCTCATAATTATATTTGAGGAGAATCAATAATTCAAGTGAATGAATACAGGTTTTAAGTAATTTTGTTTTCAATAGTATCGAAAAATATTCAGTAAAATTAATTGATGTATGAAATTATGAAAAGAAGGAAGAATGCTAGATCAAGTGTCATCAGATTAGAGCAGGTTCCTTTCTAAGAATGCTGAATTTACAGTGTTTTCGGCTTATTACCACTTATTTTGTATAGTCTTTTGACTCATTACAGGTGTCAGGTTGCTTTTGTTTCTTGATTCCAACTAGATCTTTAGAGTTTGGATTGTGATTAGTCCGGTTTGGGAGTTGTTTTGAAGGATTCTGTATCTGTTGGCAGTGACAGAGGGAGGCTTGTTTGGATCATTCTTGATTTCTAAACCTTGAAGAAAGTAGACCTGTATCTCAGAAACTTGCAAGCCCAGAAGACATTGAATTAATCAGGATCAGACTGAGTTTCCGACTGTGCTTACAGTTCCATTTGGAGCCCATGGAGTGTTACAGTAACTATTTACTTTGAATCTGCATTTCCTCTCACTCCCTCTTTTCTACCCTCATTTTATTGTTTTAATATTACAGATTGCCTACAATGTGTCAGAAATACCAGGGCATGGGAATGAGATGAGATATATGTGGACATTTATAGTTAAGGGAAAGATGTATACTGTGTGTGTGTGTGTGTATATATATATAAATTCAACTGTGATAAGTGCTATTGAAAAGTACAGGTTTTATATGAGAGAGTTACAAGAGGACCCATTCTAGTGTGGTGGGTTTGGGAAGGCTTTCCCAATGAAGAGACATAGTGAGTATATGAATACACAGTATATGAAGTGAATATGTACTTGGCCAGTCAGAAAGAGGGGTTATTTGATGATTTCTTAAATCCAATACCCTGGCCAAGAATTTGATTTCTTCCCTTTAGACTTTGGGTTTTACTTAAACTTGAAGCTAATGGCAGTAATAAAGCATTTCAGACCATACAAATACCTTAACAGATTCTCTGAAATTGAACCTCTATTCTAATAAAATCTGTATTTTAAGTTAAGGTAGTCAGAAAATTTTAGTTACAAATGTTAGACAAACTGTCTTAATAAGTTTGTCTTCACCCCTTTAAAGGTTGTTGTAGACAAAATTGTGAGGTCTGGGTAGGTAAGCATGTTTATAACGTCCGTCTGCCCCCCCCCCCTTTTTTTTCTTATGGTTAATTTTGTGGTTAAATTTATCTTGTGGTTTAGGTAGGTGGTCAGGGTTCTCCATATCAAAAAATAGTGAGTGATTTTGTGCCTGTCAAATAATTGATGGCCTAATTTTTAGTCTTCAGTATAGTGAGTTTTAGCAAATGTGTGAGTACAATTGCAGTTTAAACCTTTTGAGAATGGTTTCTCTTCTGTTAATGGATTGAATATATCAGCAAATGGTGAAGCAGTTTGGTATTTTTCAGTCAGCATAGTCCCCTGATATCTGTGACTTCTCTTGATCAAATTGTCTCTACTTCTCTGACTTGAATTCTTAGTTTGCTTGAGTTCTGTTTAGAGGATTCGATTCAGTACACCTAATATTCTTATTGGAGAGACTGGAATATTTGAAAGTGCCTTCTGTCTTTCATATGAATAAAGTTCTTCATTAAGATGTGTATTATTAGAATTTTTCTTCATTAATAAAGGTATTTCTTTTTAGAGCTCATGATATTTGTACTTATGTCTGCAGAAGATAGTAAGGTATAAAAATGTTTTGGATTAAGATTATTGTATTGCATGGTGAGTTATATCAGTATGTTGAAGTAACAATTGTGTATTTCTAAGACTGTTCCCTACATTACCTAAAATATTAATATTGCTCAATTTAGAACATGGTTATAATGTATGCAGGACTCAATCTGAGTCATGTTTTTGATCATATTTTTTCTCAATATTATATCTAAAGTATATTTTCAGATTTATTTTTAAAATCTGTGTCAACTGCCATATCAATTTGAAAGTGGCTCCTTTTAGAGAGTAAGGATACTATAAGGCTTATTTTGATGGTCATCACTAAAACTTTATTGCATGATTTTCATTATAGGGAGGTTTTATAGTAAGTAGCTAAAGAAAACTTTTGAATATTTTCTTGTATTCTCTGGTATATAATATTAACAAAGTTGCCCTAGGTTTTTAGTTGTTTTCTTTTCGGGGGGGGGGATTGTTTTTAATAATCTGGTTGTACACCGTGAGACAGCATGGTGTAGTGCATTGGATATAAGTTGTAAGAGCTGAGACTTTTTTTGCTCTCAGATTTATAGTATGACTCAGTGTCCTCATCTATAAACAGATGACAGTCTATATTTTCTAACTCATTTTATGAAGTCAACATTACTCTGATATCAAAACCTGGCAAAGACAACACACACACACACACACACACACACACACACACACACTTACAGACCAATATCTGATGACTATAGGTGCAAAAATCCTAAACAAAATACTAGCAAATTGAATACAGTACATTAAAATGAGAACACATCACGATCAAGTGGGGTTTATTCCAGGGGTGCAGGGATGGTTCAAATACACAAATCGATCAATGCAATATATCACATTAACAATATAGATGATAAAAAACATATGCTTCTAGCAATATATGCAGAAAAGCACCTGACAATATACAACATCCTTTTATGATTAAAACATTAAATAAAATGGGTATAAAAGGAAAGTACCTCAACGTAATAAAGACCAGATATGACAGATCCTCAGCTAATACCATACTCAGTGATGAGAACTGAAAGCTTTTCCTCTGAGATCTGGGAGAAGACACTCTTACCACTACTATTCAATTCAATGTAGTACTAGATGTCCTACCCAGAGCAATCAGGCAAGAGAAAGAAATAAAAAGCATCCAGGTTGGTAATGAAGAAGTAAAATTATCACTTTTTGCAGATGACATGATTCTTTATACAGAAAACCTTAAAGGTTCCACAAAGCCTTATTGTTTCTAATTGCTATTACAGTAAGCACATACAGTAAGGTTGCAGGGTATAAAATCAATGTACAAAAATATATTGGGTTTCTATATACTTAAAATGAAATTTCAGAAAAAGAAATGAAAAAAACAAAGAACAAACAAAAAACAACTCCATTTGCAATTGCAATAACAACAACAAAATACCCAGGAAGAAACAACAAAGGATGTGAAGGACCTATACACTGATAATTACAAGACATTATTGAATGAAATTAAAGAAGGCACAAAGAAATGGAAAGATTAAAATAAATGGAAGAAGATACAAAAAATGGAAAGATATTCTGTGTTCATGGATTGAAAGAATTAGCATAGTTAAAAATGTTTATGTTACCCAAAGCAATATACAAATTTAATGCAATCCCCATCACAATCCCAATGGTATTTTTCAAAGAAATAGGACCAAAAAAATTATCAAATCGGTGGGGAACCACAGGAGACTCCAAATAGCCAAAGCAATGCTGAGAAAAAAGAACAAAGTTGTAGGTATCACATTCCCTGACTTCACATTATACTACAAGGCTATAGTAATCAAAACAGTGGGTACCCTGACCAGGTGGCTCAGTTGGTTGGAGCATTGTTCCCTATACCAAAAGGTTGCAGGTTCCATTCCTGGTCAGGGCACATATCTAGGTTGTGGGTTCAATCCCCAGTCGAGGCATGTATGGCTGGCAACTTATTGAGGTTTCCCTCTCACTTCAATGTTTTTCTCTCTCTCTCCCTTCCTCTCTCTAAAAAAAATAAAATAAATAAATCAATAAAAACATCCTTGGGTGAGGATTAAAAACACCACTAATTTTTTTCCCCTGAGTAATTGGGTGGATGTGATGCTATTACTGGAGGTAGAAAACCCAGTAATAAAAGCATTTTTTTTGGAAATATAAGTTCTACTTTGGACACGCTGATTTTTTTTTTTTTTTTATGCCTATAGCACATTCTTATTGACATGCCAAAGACATTTAAAATATGGGGTAAGAATTTAGGGGAGAGGTTGGAGTTATAATAGGAATTCCTGCTTTTTGAAATAATAGATGATGCTGCAAGAGAGAGCATATGTAGAATGAGTAGAGATCTGAGGAAGACTATTAACAAGGAAATAGCATTTTGAGATAAAATGGGAGAATGAAAAAAATGCACTGTCATAAAAGCCATAGAAACTTCTCTTCTGTCAAAATTCTACCTATTTGTCAAGACTCATCTTAGAAGGTTTAGTGACATTTTCCATACATCATCATCTGCCCAGTCCCATCTCCTTTTAGTCATTCTCTAAATGTGTTTCTATAGCAGTTTCTTCTTCCTCTTAACTTAGCATTTACCACACTGCCATATTGTAGATTATTGTTTATGATTTTATATTCCTTGAAGGAAAGGGTTAGATTTTATTCATCATTATTTTTCCCGTGTATGGCATAATTCTTAGTAACAATTTAATTGCATAAAATTGGGGATAGAGTAAGGAAATAACTCAAGAGGTTATTGGATTGGTTGGTCATACTGACCTTAGGGAAAATGTTATCTCTAGACTTAGGGGAGAGTGAATAGAGAGTTCTCTAGTCTTCTCTCAAGTCAGTCTTGCTTTTTTCTATACTCTGTTCCTCATTCCCCAATTATGTCTTTTAAATGTTTGTTCCTTTGATACTACTATTTCATCATGATGGATAAGTATTCATTCATGGTGACCTGTAAGAATTCCACTATTTTTCCAATTTAGTTTGTATTTCCTTCTCAGTGCACTAATACCTACAGTCACTCTTTGCTAAACTTCCAAGGCTCTTTGTATTACATTGCTAACATTTAATCCTTTTTCAGTTTCTCTATCCATTTCTTATCATATGTTATGATTGATAAGATTTTTACTTCCTATAACATTAAATTATTTTGTTTTAATTTATAAACCTTTCTTTTAAATTCAAAGTTCACATACAAAAATGTTTAAACACAAATGTTTTCAATCTCAATTTAAAAGATAAGTCAATGAAGACTCAAAGGTTGATAATCTTTATAAAATATTTCTGTGAGGATAGTATCCCTGATGAACATAAATGCTAAAATCTTCAACAAAATATTAGCAAATTGGACCCAGCAATACATTAAAAAGATCATACACCATGACCAAGTGGGATTTATTCTGGGGATGCAAGGCTGGTATAATATTTGCAAATCAGTAAATGCGATCACATAAACAGATTGCAAGACAAAAATCACATGATGATATCAATTGATGCAGAAAAAGCATTCAACAAAATCCAACACCCTTTTTACTCTCAGTAAAGTGGGATTAGAGGGATCATACCTCAACATAATGAAAGCCATATATGACCAACCTACAGCCAACATCATACTCAATGGGCAAAAACTAAAACTATTTCTCCTAAGAACAAGCTAGGGATGCCCACTTTCACCACTCTTGTTTAACATAGTACTGGAAGTTCTAGCCATAGTGGTCAGACAAGAAGAAAAAATAAAAGAGATACAATTTAGAAAGGAGGAAAAACTGTCATTATTCACAGATGACATGATATTGTACATAGAAAACCCTAAAGACTCCATCAAAAAACTACTAGATTTAATAAATGAATTTGGCAGGATACAAATTTAACACCCAGAAATCTATAACATTTTTATACACCAATTAGAAGCCCAGTGCACGAAATTCTTGTGTGTGTTGGGGGGGTGTCCCTCAGCCCAGCCTGCGCCCTCTTGCAATCTGGGACCCCTCAGGTAGTGTGTCCCTAGGTCTGGCCGGAGATCAGGGCCTATTGGGGCTTTCCTTCCCCTGGCTGCCGGCAACTGACCCCACTCCTGCCGCTGCCACTGCTTGCCATCTGTGCAGCCCTACCCCCTCTCCTCCATCACTGATCGCCTCCCTCTGCAGGTGACAGGTGTGGGGTGCGATCGCTTGACTGGCCTGGGCCTCCCTCTGCAGGGTGATCGCTGGCCAGCCCTGCGCACCTGCCACAGCGTTGCTGGCTGGTGGCCTCTGCCTCCCTCTATGGGGCGATTGATCGTGGGGCCCCCAGACCGATAGCCCCACAGAGGGAGGCCCCGCCCACCTGGCCGAGGCTCTGTGATCAATTGCCGCACAGAGGGTGGCCTGGGCTTCCCTCTTTGGGGCGATCAATCGCGGAGCCCCTCCTCCTCTCCAGTCGATCGCCCCACTGGCTGGCTGGTGGAGCCCCACCATCAATCGCCCTGCAGAGCATGGCCTGGGCCTCCCTCAGCAGGGCAATTGTGGGGTGATGTGGGGCTCCCCGACCAATCATATCACACCCTCCTTGGCTGGCCTGGTGCAAATGCATGTCATAGCATGGTCATCCGGAAGGTCGTCTAGACTCGTTCTGCTGTTTGGTGGTTTGGTCTATTTGCATATTATGCTTTTATTATTATAGATAATGAACTCTCAGAAAGAGAAACTAAAAAGAAAAATTCCACTTACCATTGCAACAAAAAATTAAGATACTTAGGAATAAATTTAACCAAGGAGGTAAAAGACCTGTATTCTGAAAACTAAAGGACTTTGAAAACAGATATGCTAGTAGAGGAGGATATAAACAAGGAAGAATATACCATGTTCATGGATTGGTAGAATCAACATCATTAAAATGTCCATACTACCCAAAACAAGCTATAGATTCATTCAATCCCTACTAAAATACCAACGGCATATTTCACAGATATAGAACAAACACTCCAAAAATTTATATGGAACCAAAAAAGACCACAAATAGCTGTAACAATCTTGAGAAAGAACAACAAAGTTGGAGGAATCACAATACCAGATATGAAGCTATACTACAAAGCTACTGTTCTCAAAACAGCCTGGTCCTGGAACAAGAACAGGCATATAGATTAATGGAACAGAACAGAAACCCCAGATTTTGAACCACACCATTATGCTCAATTAATATTTGACAAAGGAGGCAAGAGCATACAATGGAATAAAGACATATAATAAATGGTGTTGGGAAAATTGGACAGGTACACACACAAAAATGAAACTAGACCACCAACTTATACCATACACAAGAATAAACTGAAAATGGATAAAAGACTTTAAGTTGTGAAACCATAAAAATCTTAGAAGAAACCATAGGCAACAAAATCTCAGACATTTCTCATAGCAATATGTCTACCGATATATTTCCTAGGGCAAAGGAAATGAAGGAGAAAATAAATGAGACTACATCAAAATAAAAAGCTTCTGCACAGCAAAAGAAACCATCAACAAAATGAAAAGAGAGCCCACTGCATGGGTGAACATATTTGCCAATGATACATCCAATAAGGGGTTAATTTTCAAAATATATAGGGAACTCATACAACTTAATAAATGGAAAACAAACAGTCCAATGAAAAAATGGACAAAGGACCTAAATAGACATTTCTCCAAAGTGGACATACAGAAGGCCAAGAGCCATATGAAAAAAATACTCAAAGTCACTAATTATCTGAGAGAGGCAAATTAAAATGACAATGAGGTATAACCCACATCTGTCAGAACGGCTGTCATCAACAAATCACAAGTGTTGGTGAGGATGTGGAGAAAAGGAAACCCTAGTACACTGCTGGTGGGAATGCAGACCGGTGCAGCTACTGTGGAGAACAGTATGGAGTTTCCTCAAAAAATTAAAAATGGACCTCTCATTTGACCCAGTGATCCCAATTCTAGGAATATATCCCAGGAAATCAGAAACATCACTCAGAAAGGACATATGCACCCCTATGTTCATAGCAGCACAATTTACAATAGCTAAGATTTGGAAACAACCCAAGTGCCCATCAGCACATGAGTGGATTAAAAAACAATGGTACATTTACATAATGGACTATTACGCAGCTGTAAAAAAGAAAGAACTCTTACCATTTGCAACAGCATGGGTGGATCTGGAGAGTATTATGCTAAGTGAAATAAGCCAGTCAGAGAAAAATAAGTATCTCATGATCCCACTCATATGTGGATTGTAATGAACAAAACAAATTGATGAACAAAATAGACCCAGAGACATAGAAGCACGGAACAGACTGTCAAATCTCAGAGGGAAAGCAGGGGAAAGTGGATGGATGGGAAGAGATCAACTAAAGAACTTATAGGCATAACCCATGGACACAGTGGGGAGGACCTGGTGTAGGGGGTGGGGACGGGCTAGAAGAGGTCAGTGGGGGAAAAAAGGAAATGTATGTACTACTTTCAACAATAAAAGATAAAAAAATAAAAGTGTTATTCTTAAAAAAATAATTTCTGTGAAACTTCTGCAATCCTCTGTACAGGAACTTGTGCCCGTTTCTGTTTTGTAGCATATACCAACATATATTATGCTTGATTCTTAATATGTATTTATTTTTCAGGTCATTTTTTTTCTTTTATGCCTTCGGTAGACCAAAATCATTCATTTTATTTTAATTTTCATACTTTTTTTTTAAAATATCTAGCATGGTTTTTGTCAGACAATAACCATGTTTGAATAACTGAATGAATTTCTCTGGTTTCTGTCCTTGAGTTTCTCTAATATCCAGGCTGATAAGATCTGTAATGTATTTTTATTTTAGCATTCAACTTCAATTTGAGTTAACTTTATTTTTCCCCCTTAAAATATATTTAATTTTCTCTTTAAATATACTTTTATTTTATTGAATTCAGAGAGAGGAAGAGAGAGGGAGAGAGAGATAGAAACACCAATGATGAAAGAGAATCATGGATTGGCTGCTTCCTGCATGCCCCCTACTGGGGATCAAGTCCACAACCTGGGCATGTGCCCTGACTGGGAATCGAACCGTGACCTCTTGGTTCATAGGTCGACGCTCAACAACTGAGCCACACTGGCCGGGCTATATTCTATTTTTCATTTAAAACTTTTTTCTTATTAATCCTCACTTGATATTTTTCCATTTATATTTTTTTTACTTTAAAAAATATATTTTTATTGATTTCAGAGGGAGGAAGGAAGAGGGAGAGAGAGAAATATCAATGATGAGAGAGCATCATCGATGAACTGCCTCCTGCAAGCTCCCCGGGGATCTGTCCCGAAACTGGGGCACCCTGACCAGAATTGAAACCTAACTTCCTGGTTCATTGGTTGATACTCAACCACTGAGCAACAGGCTCCATTGAGAATGAAAGGGAGGGAGGGGGAGACAGAGAGAAACATTGATGTGAGAGAGGCACATCGATTGGTTCTTCCCACTAACACCCTGACCATCTGAGGGATGGACCTGCAACCCAGTTACATGCCCTTGACTAGGAATTGAGCCATGATCCTTAGGTGGGCTGGCTGACATTCTACCACTAAACAACACTGGCCAGGGCTAAAACTGTTTTTTAAGGCATCATAAGTATTTACCTCAACATTTGGTGGTTACTCATTATATGACCCATGTCATAATTTCTTTGTGTATTTTTTACCCTTTATACCTTCAATAAATTAAAGTGTTTTCTGTTCCTGAAATTATATTTTTATAGAGGTGCCAGTAAAATACCAGTTTTTACTTTAATTTAAAAATATATGCTGTTATTCAGTAGCTTCCATCTAATTTAAGTGGAAAAGTTGGTTGGATTAAAGAAAAACTTTCTCTTTTCAGATTGCAGCAATTCTCCGGAAACGAAAATTAGACTATTATTTACACAGACTACTCCCTGAGATCCTGCAATCTGCTTCATTTCTGACTGCTAATGGGGCCTTGTATATGGCCTTCTTTTGCATTTTAAGGTTGGTACTCATAATCGCTACTGGAGGTTAATACAAATTCCTGTGTTGAAATGGAAACGAACAGATGTTTATATAAATGTTGTGCAGGTCACTGCTTGTATATTTTTTTCTCTTTGTGAAGTGACATTTATTTATCCCAAGGAAAGCTTGTAAAACCGGGAGTTGTGGGCCTCTTGGTCTAAAGATGTAACATAAACTTCAAATTATTGCTGTGATTAAATAGCAAAAGTATTTTACTTTATCACACATTTTCTGAGGGCTACTGTGTTTACCAAGTTGTTGAGGATTTTTTAACTTTTCAATTTCATAAATGATGAATTCAAAGCAGTTGTCCATGATAGAGGTTTAAGTCCACATGCAGTGAACAACTTCATAAGTACTATAAACTGTCCGTGTTTAAATATAAAATAGTAAGTTAATTCTGGCATATCCTACTGATGAAACTTTTGGTCCTGATTCAGTCTTATGCACATTGCTTGGAGACATGCTTCAAACAATGTAGATGTAGTTGGAATTCAGTTTTTAGTCCTGTGATATGCCTGACATATTTATTAAATATTTACTTTTTATCTTTCCCCCCACTGAATATTGAAAACCCAAATTAGTGTGTTTTTAATCTGTCAAGTTTAAAATACTAACTTTATATTGCCCTCATATTAGTGTGATCCAATTTAATGTCGTTCAAAGTTCTGCAGGTATATTAGCAGAAATTAAAAATATTTCCAAATGTCTTTTAGAGATATTTCCCTTAAAACATTGATATTTATAGATGTTCAGATTATGCATAAAATAATTGATAAGGTTTATACTGTTGTGAGTACGTCATGTCTTTAAATTGACCAGGAAATCTGTGTAAGAAACTCTTTATCAGGTGGTCTCTGGAAAGTTTCTAACATTTGTTAAAACTCTAAAAATAAAGTTATAAGATAACTAGGTTTTTAAAAAATTACAGTAATAATAAATTGCTATTGCAGCATATTTCTTTACGTTCCATGAACCTGTTTGGTTAAGTTGTAGAAACATAAACTACTTACTTATAATAAGGTAACATCTGTATTTCTCCAGTAGTTGAATCATTGAGTTATTTTCCTTTAATTTTTACATTCAGTAAGTTCTTAAGTTCCTTGTGGATTTTATATTGGATGGGGGACTACTAATAGTTTTCTCAGGCAGAAGGTTTCTGATGTCCGTTTCGGAAATATCCATGTCATATATGCTTAGTAGGTTTTCTAATTCTTTAAAGCTAAGCTTCATTTCAAAAGATCATTTCATCTTTATTCTTAGCCTTATCTGTGTATATCTCAGGAACATACTGTCTTTGAAAGGAAAAAAAAAGTCTTTCCAACATCTCCATTTTTTTTTCTCTTTAAAAATCTAAGCATCTAATGGTTTTATATAATGTGTGAGACACTATGCAGAGTCTTACTTTCAAGGGACATATTCTAGTAAGTGAAAAATTATATAAACATATAACTAAGAGTAGGAAACTTTTTTTAGTAAGTGCTGTAAGAAAGAGTTATCAAGGGTGATAGAAGCAAAGAGGGAGAGACATTTGTTGAATATTATGTGTAAAAAATGATAGTAATTATTGTAATAACAGTTATCATTTTCTTTGTATTTTCTATATGCTGTGTATGGTGCTAGGAAATATTTCATGTAGTCCTCATAACAATATGAGATCGGTAATATTTTTCTCATTTGATAGATAAGGAAGTTGAGAACGCAGAGGGTTTGTATAGTGAGTGATGTTGGATCCAGGAATCTCTAAATGAATATGATTGGCTAAATTATTAGAGGGAGAGAATATCTGTTAGTTTGCTATTGTCGTCTGGTGAGAGATAGTGAGGGTCTTATCTAAGACTAGGGGCAGTAGGTTGGAGAGGAATTTGAGAGGATAATTGCATATGAAGTGATTTTTTTTAAAATATATTTTATTGATTTTTTACAGAGAGGAAGGGAGAGAGATAGAGAGTTAGAAACATCGATGAGAGAGAAACATCGATCAGCTGCCTCCTGCACATCTCCCATTGGGGAAGTGCCCGCAACCCAGGTACATGCCCTTGACCGGAATCGAACCTGGGACCTTTCAGTCCGCAGGCCGACGCTCTATCCACTGAGCCAAACCGGTTTCGGCATGAAATGATTTTTAATGTATGGGATAAGGGAGAAGGAGAAGCCAAGGATGTCTCCAAGTGTCACATATGCGTGGATAGGTAGTTGTTGCCAGTAACCTAGGAAAATAGGGGAGAGAGAACAAGTTCACGAGGAAGGAGAGAGAGATCAGTTTGTCTTTGGATATGTTGAGTTGGAGGTGCTGTGGACATTTTGATAGAGTGTGGACTGAGAAGGGGAGCTTCTATTTGTAATAACTGAAATGACAAACCAGAAATTTCATATGAACATTCCAAATTTGAATTTCAGGAGGATACTTGGAAAATTCTACTCATGGAGTCCTGGTTTTGGTGCCGCTTTGCCAGCATCTTATGTGGCCATTCTAATTGAAAGAAAAAGCAGGTAAAATTTTACATATCTACATATTTAATTGAACTGGTTTACTGTCCCCCATGTCAACTAGAATTTTTTTTCTAGTTGCTTATCATTTATTGTAGTCCAGGTATGAAAAATATTTCCACATATCTTTTTCAACCTTGCAGATATATTATGGCAAATTTAATTTTATACTGTCATTATTTATGTTTATTAAGCCTAAAAATATAAAGATTAACATTATAGAGCAATAATACCAGTTAGTCTTTATTTACTAAAAAATTAGAGAATTCTTTGGTGAACCTAACTAAAACATGGCATACACAAATTGTAATTAAAAATCTTCTCCATGCCCTAACCGGTTTGACTCAGTGGATGGAGCATCGGCCTGTGGACTGAGGAGTCCCAGGTTCGATTCTGGTCAAGGGCATGTACCTTGGTTGCGGGCACATCCCCAGTACGGGGTGTGCAGGAGGCAGCTGATCAACGTTTCTCTTTCATCGATGTTTCTAACTCTGTATCCCTCTCCCTTCCTCTCTGTAAAAAATCAATAAAATATGTGTGAATTCTGGAGCTGTTCTATTTACAGCTTAGCTAGCTCTGCCACCTATTATGTGACTTCTGTGGCTTATTCCTTACCTGAAAAATGGATAGTGATAATTTAGTCAGATAGTTATCCAGAGAATTAAATAAGTTAATATAGGTAAAAGTGCTTAGAACGGTGCTGGACACACGATGTTATGTTAAGTGTTAAGTATTCTTACTGTTTTTTGCTCATGAGTAATGACAGTTATTCTGGTGGTTCCTGATCAATTTAAAAATGTGAATATTGGTTTTGGAAATATGATTTAAAAATATGTTACTCATACTTAGGTCTTATTTTTATAATTTTAGATTAAAGTAATTAAACGTTTCAGTGAAGAACATAATTTGTTTAACTATAACACCAAAGTAAAATTGTGCTATTGATATTAAAAGCTGTAACTATAACTTCTTAAGGCATAAGGAAGTTTCTTGTAAGTGATGTGATTACTTGGATTTTGGTTACTAATTTATTTTCTATTTTTTTTTTTACTTTTGATAGGGAACTTTATTTAAAAAAAAAAAGCTTTCTGCTTTTATTACCTTTAAGTGAGCTACTGCCCTAGTGTTTTGTTTGCAGACACTAAGTATTCACAAAAATTTATAAACCTGTTTTAAATATTAATTGGAGTGGTTTTACTGTTTTAAAAACTTAATAAAAAATTTAAGTCTAGCTTCTCTGTAAGTACTATACCTTGGTTGCTGAAGAAAAATTGACCCTTACCTTAATGTGATTGTTACGTAGTTGAACTCTGTGATATATGTTGATTTACTTCTGTTTATTAGGTAATGCAATAAATGCCTGGAAATAGTTCTTTAGTTTTTTTTGTTGAGAGTTATATATGTATATGTATGTATCAACCACAAATCCTAGTTTGGGGTCTAATTAAAACTTTAAATTTTAGTTTTTTAGTATTGTTCAGGAGCTAGTGACTCTTTTTATAAAGCAGGTTTTAAAAATGTTTTTGGGATTAACCTTAAAACATAACAAAGCAAGTCTTTTTGCTCTATTTTAAGGAAGCCTGGTTTGTGTTTATCTGGAATTGTGTAAAAGTTAACTTAGACTTTTTTTTGGTTTTGAAAAATTATTTTTTACTTATCACAAAATGTAAATATTTTAATAAATTAAGTAAGCATCTATATCCTTTAATAGATTATAACTAATTTATAAAGGTTGAAATTACTTATATTTTAAAATTATTATAGCTAGTGCCTAAAATGAAGCATATTAATGTTATAGTTTTTACTTTAGGGAAAAGAAGTTTATAATTATTAAAGAACTTACAAGGAAAATCAATGATATGTTGGTGCGGATAGCCAGGAGGCAGCTTGAAATGTGAGTGTAGATTTAGGAGAAGCATGGTAGTTATAAAAATAAAATTGGGGAGTTTTTTCTTATAAGTGGTCATTGAAGCTATGAGAGAAGATCACAGTACGAAAGCCCAGAATACGAGGTCTGAGGTTAGAAGTTGGTAAACAACAACATTTAAGGAGTTAGTTGTCAATTGAAACATTCTGTCTCTTTTAAAATAAATATTAGTAATATACATTGAGTGGCCAAATTATTATGACCACCTGACGTTTGTAGGCAAATTAGCTGTACATTGCATCGTATGGGATATGGAAGCCGAAGGCCTTTTCGAACACCTTTGCTGTCTGCAGTTACCAAGATAAAACGTCTCCAATTCGCACAGGAACACGAGGATTGGACAGTTGAGCATTGGAAAAAAAGTCATGTGGTCCGATGAATCACGTTTCCAGTTGCATCATGCAGATGGCAGAGTGAGAATTTGGTGGAAACGGCATGAAAGCATGCACCGCACATGCATGAGTACAACCCTTCAAGCTGGTGGGGCAGTGTTATGGTTTGGGGCATGTTTTCCTGGCATGATTTGGATCCTTTAATTCATGTGGAACAACGTCTGAATAGCACAACATACCTAAGTATCGTTGCTGATCAGGTTCATCCTATCATGTTGATGGTGATCCAAATGGAGATGGCTTCTTCCAACAAGACAATACGCCATGCCACGGTGCTCGTATTGTACAGGAGTGGTTTCAAGAACATGAGGGAGACTTTACCTTGCTTAGGTGGCCCCCCAATCACCAGATCTCAATCCAATTGAGCATTTGTGGGACGAAGTTAAAAGAGCCATCAGGCAGCTGGTTCCACAGCAATCAAATCTCTCAGAACTGGACAGTGCTATTCATCAGGCATGGTGTCAGAATCCTCGCATCACCTTTCAACATCTCATGGAGTCAATGCCAAGAAGAATCGCCACAGTATTGAAGGCAAATTGTGGCCCAACGAAGTACTGATGGGGTGGTCATTATAATCTGGCCACTCAGTGTATATGAAAGAGTGGAAGAAATATTATGTGGGGGGTTAGCATTATTTTCCAATTAGCAGCAATAATTCTAATTTTTAAATCTCTAAAGATTTTATTTAATAGTGAAATCATTACTATGAGATTATACATTTTGGACTCAGTTGTATAATTTTTTTAAAAAAATATTTAATGAAGTAAGAACATATAATGTGATTATACACACATATACACACATGTACATATGGTAGATATATATATGTTTACATATATACATATATATATATATATATTCATAAATATATCTTCATCTATATTGGTTTAACTTATTTCCTCCCCATCCATCCATCCATCATTTTTTCCAGTCTTCCTCTCTCCCTTTGTAGAATTAAGCATGCTTTGCCAGCTAGTTCTTGACACTTTGCAAGAGGGCAGCTTACTTAAATCTTAATCACATCACGGTAGGGTTCCGAGAAGCTTTGAAGTTGTTTCCAGGGTTGCTTAAAAAATTTGTGCCACAATGAACTGTGATCATAGTAACTCAGCAGGAAGCACTGGTAACATCTAGTTTATCTCTAGGTGGGCTGTTAAGAACTAGTCTTCTCTTTCTTTTTCTAGGAAGTGCTTTGTTTGTGGTTCAGAAAGAAGTTGTTCTGATGGATTTTGTTTTGTGGAATTGCTTTGGAATTTGCTTTGATTTTTAGTACTAGTTTAGGTAAATTAAAACTACAGGGTGCTCAAGAAATGGACATGGATTAAAATATCAAAAACTGCATATTTATTCTAAGCTTACTCAAGGGTTAGTTGTTAAATTTCACTGTTGTAGTTATGAAATTCCTAAAGTAATTATGACCAAAATGAATGGATTAACTATAAATATAAAAGAATACCATGTATTTTGTCTATAAATTTTTCCTATCTTCAAGTTTCATGTCATGTTATTTGTCACGCTATCTTCATAGGAAGAAAATTAATTTACCTTGCAGCCTTCTGAAAAATTTAACGTATTATCTAATATATATATATAATAATAGATTATGACAGGGGTCCTCAAACTTTTTAAACAGGGGGCCAGTTCACTGTCCCTCAGACCGTTGGAGGGCCGGACTATAGTTTAAAAAAAAACTATGAACAAATTCCTATGCATACTGCACATATCTTATTTTGAAGTAAAGAAACAAAATGGGAACAAATACAGTATTTGTATTTGCATGTGGCCTGCGGGCCGTAGTTTGAGGACCCCTGGATTATGATCTCTGACTCTTGCTCTAGACTATAAGTCTATCTTTTATACCATAAGAAAGTAATTTTATACTCTTCTAAAACATTCTGACAGATGAAAATCTATTTTATCTTGGAAGACTGAGATGATTAGATAGCATCTTCAGTAAACCGTTACAGTGTTTAGGAACTTTCACTGTTTCTTCTTTTTTTGTTTGTTAGGATTCTAGCACCACCAGAGGCTGATGCTATATAAAACTGTTCTCATTTCTAACCCCAATCAGTATATTGTTAGCTAGCTTAAAGTTTCATTTTTGCATCTTTGAAGTCTTTGTCATGTTAGATTGGATATGGAAGGTTCATTATGTTTTTCTTTAACCTCTAATTTCTCCTCATATGTAGATCACATAAATATTTTTATAATATGTGTATATATGTATATATAATAAAAATATTTATAATTTAGAAGTTATTCCATTTCTACTGTACTCCCTAGTAACTTTAGTTATGAAATGTGTTACAAACAGTGTAACTGAGAAGTTTGAGAAGGTTAAAGTAATACATATATATGTATATATGTACATATATGTACATGTATGTACATATATGTACACACACATACATATACTAGAGTTACCCTCCCCCCCCAAAAAAAAAATCCCAAAACATTATTATTCATCTAATTTGGTACAAGAATGTTATTCAAAGGTAATAATACCTGGAATTTCTGCATAATGGGAGGATACCTTTTAATCTAAGATGTTAAGAAAATTTAATTATTTAAATATTTTCTCACAGGAATAAAGATATTTTGATTATACATAGTTCCTGCAGCAGTGGTTCTTAATACTTTTTTAGGTAGTACCACTTTATGCACATACCAACTGAAATATTTCATGCAAATTTAAGAGATTCATCTCTTTCTGTCACCAAAAAAAAAAAAAAAAAAAAAAAAAAGAAGCTTATTTGTGGTTTAAAGAAATACTTGACTAACTAAGGTTCACCAATCTTTTGATCTAGTGGTTCTCAGTAGAATAGGAGTATTTGTGTATCAGAATCTCCTGTGAAATGTAAAGTTGTTGTCCTTGGCCCCAGCCCGTCCTCTTTAGCCTACACTACCTTTTGTTCTAGTTGGCAGCATCCCCTTTCCCATCTTTGTTGGTGTGACATTTTAATATGTAACTTAATTTCCAGAGAAAATTTACTGCGGAGAGAGTGACCTGTTTGTCGTCAGACTTAGGTTAGATATAGTCAAGTGTTAAATAATAGAATAGCATTTACTTACCTTATTAGTTTCTTAAGATACGAACATCTCTAAAGATGTGATTAAACAAATTACTGTTCTGATGTTCTACCCCTACCAAACTGACATTGGAGAGGAGGCTGGAGACACTGCACCAGGGACACCTACCAGAGGCGACTGGCTATATCATGAGCATATCATGCCCTTCACAGATACTGTCCTCTCTTTCGTGAGGCTACAAGCTCTGGTTGGAATTTAGATAAAGCTGGAAAGGAGATAATTTTCATTATTTGGGAACAATAAATTGAAACTCGAGACCAGAAAAGACATAATCTAGTCACACTATGTCATCTGCTTTTTCCCAATAGTAAGAGTATGTCCAAGGCTTTACTCATTCTCAGAGCATAGAAGCCTGTTAGGATACAGAATTGCAGAACTTAAAGGCAGTTTAGTAAAGATTTTCTGCTTTAGAAGCAGTGCACTAGAAAGAACACAAAATGAGTTAGGTGAACTGACTCCTAACTCCAATTTGTCTTTTTTCAACTTTAATATTTTTAAGGAAACCACTTCTCTGATTCTTGGCTTTTGGTACCGTGAGGATAATAGTATCTGCATTATACTTCAGAGGACTATTTTTCTTTGCTTTCAAAAAAATTTTTTTTAATTACAGTTTACATTCAATATTATTTTATATTAGTTTCAGATGTACAGCATAGTATTAGAGGATCATATACCACTACAGAACTATTGAGAGGATAAAATCTGATTTCAAAAAATATCTATATATTGTAAATTGGTAAATATTATGCAAATGTCAGATAATTTGAGTGAGTCTGTGCTTGCTAATACGCTGTCTTTTGTGATTACCCAAATAATAAAAGGTTAATATGCAAATCAACCGAACGGCAGAACAACTGGTTGCTATGACGCGCACTGACCACCAGAGGGCAGACGCTCAATGCAGGAACTGCCCCCTGGTGGTTAGTGCACTCCCACAGGGTGAGCGCTGCTCAGCCAGAAGCCGGGCTTATGGCTAGTGAGCGCAGGGGCGGTGGCGGGAGTCTCTCCTGCCTCCGCGGCAGCGCGAAGGCTGTCCGACTGATGGCTTAGGCCAGGAGCGGGGAGCGGGCCTAAGCCATCAGTTGGACATTCCCCAAGGGCTCCTGGACTGCGAGAGGGCGCAGGCCGGGCTGAGGGACCTTCCCCCCTCCCTGAGTGCATGAATTTCGTGCACTGAGCCTTTAATATTTCTATATCTGTCTATAATGTGTTCCTCTTTATAAGGCTGGGTTCCTCGTAATATCTTGTTTAGTAATTTCACACTGTTTGTTTAGTGCCCATTAGATGCCAAGTGAAAATGTTGAAGGTAGTGAAAATGTAAAGGTAAACAAGATAATATATGTCCGGTAAAGACGAACAGTTATATTATCAGATAGATGGAAGCTAGTGGTTGATACTGTATCTGGATTGAGTATTAGAGACAGAATTAGATTAGTGGAATAAATGTTTTTACAGATAGCATCAGACATTAGTTCACTTAATGAGGACATGAATTATCAGGCACTGCCACTGAAATTACAGAAATATTTTTATTTTGGTTTTATAATTAAGAATATTATCTTATTTGTATATAATTCTTTTAGTAAGAGTGGATATCACTACTCTTACTAAAGAGAAGGATTTAACTTTTCTGCTTGTGTGTGACTCTTAGATATTGATGTCACCCTAATTTTTCTTTATATAATTTATTTAAAATAAATAATATTAGAACATCTTTGATTTAGAATTTTTGGTAGGAGTTGGTAAGATTGGTAAAGACTAGTAGCAAACATTTCAATTCATATGTACAAATCATAGAGAAGAAGAGCTAAAAGGGACCTTACAGGTCATCTTATCAGTGATTTTTAAATTCTCTGTAGAGGAGCAGTATAATTCAGTTGTTCTGCTGAAGTGCTTTAGCACCTACTGCACAGGGACATTCGGGTGGGCTGGGAGAGGGTTGTGGCTCAGTGGCTATGCCCTTTCAACCAGAGTAGGTCCGATATGATGTTTATATATTTGGTGATATATGAAAGTTTTTTTTCTTTAAATAGTTTTTATATTTAAAAATCTAAATTAGAAAACTAGACTTACTCCCTATTTTAATGACAGAGTACTGGAGAATTAAAGTTAACTGGAACCCTGATTTCCCAACTTCATTTCCATGTTGTTCACTTAAATCATACTGCCTCTATGTGGCTTTAGTAATAATAAAAATCTTATTAAGCCATTTTAAATAATGAACTATCAAGACTCTGTGTGACTGGATCTGACATCAAGAGGATTTCATTGACAATGTTAATATCAAGACCTGGACAATTGGTACTTGTTTTATATACAAAGTTTTGTTTTTTTTAATACTAAAAATGTTTATAATTGAAATTCATGTAAGTTTCAGAGTTTGTTATTTGAACTCTGCCCTTAAACTCTTAAAACACCTATTTTCTAGAGAATAGGATGTTTCATTCATGGTCTCATGCAAGATAAGTTAAATAAAGTAACTAAAGGCATAGAATTGTCCCTATTTTTGAGTTTCTAGCTGAATTCTTATTAAGTAAACTTGGTAAATATGCATTTTTTTTTTCTTTTTGTAGAGTGTGTTTGAGCTTTTGTTTGTACTTTGGCATTGGAAAGTTTATTTAGTGCCTGACTTCTCACTTAACAGTGAAGGTAGAACCAAGGTGACTTAGTATGATTTGTAATCATATCTAATGAACAATTGTATTTTGTGTGAAACAAATAGAAGTCCTGATTTTTTTGAATAAATTTGCACTAAGTTAGAATTGTTTTGGCTTTCACTTTTTGGCAAGATGAATTCATTAGGATTCTTTATTAAATTTAGAATTCTCTAGTATACTGTAGAACAGCAATTTACAACTAATTACTAAAATTCTGCAGCATACCAAAACATATATTTTTCATCAGTCTGACAAAAGGTATAATTTTGATTCATTCACAAAAAATTTCTATATGTGACGTGGCACCAGAGTGAAGTTAGGGTTTTTCAAAATGCTGACACGCCGAGCTCAAAAGGTGCGCCATCACTGACCTATAGCCATGTATTAGTTTCAGGTATACAATATAATGATTTGATATTGCTATATACTTTGAAATATTCTCCACAATAAGCTTATTTAACAATTACTAGGCAATTAAAGTTTTAAAGAATTTAAATTAATAAACATTAAACAGAATGACTTGTAGAATCTATTTAGATCCAATTATTGGGGTATTGAAAACTTAGTTCAGCATAATCTACCCCTTTTTCTCAACTCCTGATAATTATTTTGATATATTTTTCAAAAATGATAAAGTGATTATTAAGTCAAATTAATTCTTAATCTCTTTTTAAAATTATTTTCAGGAGAGGGCTGCTCACAATTTATATGGCCAACTTGGTAAGTAATTTTTTTTTTTTGGTTTTGAGGGTTTTCCATGTGTTTTTAAATCTTTTTAAATATTAAGTTCCCTTAAAAAATGAAAATAAAGCTGCTAAAATTTGAGAATATTTTTTTCCCCTCTATTTTTAAAGGATATATACAAACATTTAAAAGAATCTTGATGCTATCTGGTTTATTCCTGTCACATATGACTGAATTTCACCTATTTCCCGGGGAAAGTGATTCACAGCCTTGTGCCCTTTATGACATTTTTAAAAAGCGTAGACCTTCATCTTTGATAGGAGCTATATCTATATCTGTGTATCTCTATACATCTTTATTTAAATGTTTCTGTTGCCATTTATTATGGGAAAAAATGGTGTAAGGGTGAACTCTTATGAGTTCTTCTTAGACATCAGCACAGCATTGATTCTGTCTTTAAACACTCAGCATATCCTATATAATAAAAGCCTAATATGCTAAGTGTCCGGTCGTCCGTTCAACCAATCAAAGTGTAACATGCTATTGATATGCTAAGGCCACTCAACTGCTGACTGTGATGTGCACTGACCACTAGGGGGCAGACAATCGATTGGTTGACCAGTCGCTACAACGTACACTGACCACGAGGGTACAGACAGTCGACCAGTTGACATGATTTGCACTGATCACCAGAGGGCAGACGCTCTCACCTGTAGGTTAGTTTGCTGCTGGGGTCTGGCTGGTTGGGACTGAGCGAGATAGGCCGGACATGCCCTGGAGGCCTCCTGCGGTCCCTTTCTTGTTGGCCAACCTCCCACACCCCTCCCCGGCTCTGATTGTGCACCAGTGGGGTCCCTTAGCCTGGCCTGTGCCCTCTTACAATCTGGGACCCCTCAGGGGATGTCAGAGAGCCGGTTTCGGCCCGATCCTGCAGGCCAGGCCGAGGGACCGCACTGGTGCACAAATTCGTGCACCGGACCGCTAGTGTAATAAAATAATTAGCTAGGCTTCTAAATTTCTAAGTTTACAGAAGTGAAATTAATGTTAACTAGTCTGGTATTCTTTATGGAAAATATATAATCAAAATTATGTAATTTTCACTGTCAACTTCAGATTTAAATAAATATTTATATGAAAATCTTTTAATATTTAGAATTAAAAGGAAACATTGGAAAATTTAACTAAAAGATAAATAAATATTTACTTAATGATAAGTTCTTGAATTCTGTAACAAGGGACTATAATTCAGAGTTATATTTACCAATTCATTTCAGTTACAGACTATGTAATTTTTGCTCTGAATTTACCATATGTCAGTTGCTGTGTTCGTATACTCATAGGCAACAAAGGGACAGTCCTTGTACTTATGGAGTTGGCTGTCCAATGGAGAAGTCACCTATATAATAATAAAAGCGTAATATACTAATTAGACTGGACATCCTTCCGGACGACCTTCCGGACAAAAAGCCCGGGTCCTGGATGCCAGAGGGAAGCTGGTGCTGGCAGCCAGGGGGAAGGAAGACCTACTCTTGCACGCATGTCATGCATCGTGCCTCAAGTAGAAATAATAATGTTTGAAAAAGACTGAAAGAGGAATAAAAAGGTGCTGCGGGAACCATATTAGTAGCACCAAGTCATTCTGGGTGCTACTTTCCTTTCTTATTAAAAAACAACAACACTTAAAAATATTATGCTTGCATACTAGAATGGATTTGATTTTAATGTGTGTTTTTTCCGTTTAGCCATGCTCATGCTTCTCTATACTACCACATGGTAGATACTTTAGTACCCAAATAAGTGGTACTTTAGTATCACTTATCCTTAAAGTCTAAGTAAACCTTCATGAACTTTTTTTGTATTGCCTGGTTAAGTTGTAAATTCCTGAAGGGAAGATCTTTGACTTCGATATAATCATTATTGGAAAGTGCCCTTAAAATAATTGTATTTTTTAAAAGATTAAACTTTTTATTTTGAAATAATCCTAGATTCATCTGTGGTTCAAGAAATAATAGATTTGTACTCTTTACCTAGTTTCCTTCAATAGTGATATCTTATGGTAGCATCAAAATCAGGATATTTCCACAGATATTTATTGTAGCCAAGAGAGAGAACAGTTCTTTCACTGCAAGGATCCCTCCTGCTGCTCTTTGGTAATGACGTTCAATTTCCCCTTATTCTTACCCCCCTCCTCCCAGTTAACCTCTGGCAACCTCTCATTTATTCTTTACTCCTATAATTCTGTAATACCTATAGTCATTTCAGGAGTGATATATCAATAGAATCATATAGTGTAGACTATTTGTGGTTAGCTGTTCACTCAGCATAATTTCCTGAAGATTTATTAAGTTGCACATACCACTAGTTCATTCCTCTTTATTGCTGACTACTGTTTAATGGTGTGGCTATATTCATTTAACCATTCACCCATTGGAGGACAGCTGGCTCATTTCAGGTTTTTTGGCTATTACAAATAAAGCTGCTATAAATATTCTGATGCAGCTTTTTGTGTGAGTGTGAGTTTTCATTTTTCTAGGATAATTGCCCAGGAATGTGATTGCCAGGTCCTATGGTAGTTGCTGTTTGGTTTTTACAGAAACTTTTTAACTGTTTTCCAGAGTGACCGTACCATGTTGTTTTGATAGTTTCCAGTTTAGAATAACCTTTGAATATCTAGTTCTTTCTAAATGAAAAACTTTTTTGGGGGAGGGGCATTTGTCTGTTAAGTAGATTTGTACTCTCTGTCCAGATTAATAAAATTCAGTACTAGAAAAGTTTTTCAGAAAATGAAAAATATGTTTTGGTCTTTTATTCTTTGTCAGTCAGTTATAAAGAGTCTGTTATTCAAAAATTTAATGAGACCAAAGGCTTTACACATAGATTTTGACTATGTCTAAGGGAAAGTGAATCTAATCTGTACATAATATATTCTGGGTACTAATTATCCTATATAATAAAAGGGTAATATGCAAATTGACCCTAACAGCAGAATGACTGCGAATCACTGGTCACTATGACACACACTGACCACCAGGGGGCAGATGCTCAATGCAGGAGTTGCCCCCTGGTGGTCAGTGAGCTCCCACAGGGGGAGCTCTGCTCAGCCACAAGCCAGGCTGATGGCTGCCAGCTCTAAGGATGTCCGACTGCAGCGTAGGCCTGCTCCCTGCTGGCAAGTGGACATCCCCTGAGGGCTCCTGGGCTGCCAGAGCGATGTCTGACTGCCAGCTTAGGCCTGATCCCCCGGGGAGCAGGCCTAAGCCAGCAGGTGGACATCCCCTGAAGGGTCCCAGACTGAGAGAGGGCACAGGCCGGGCTGAGGGACCCCTCTGAGTGCACAAATTTTTGTGCACTGGGCCTCTAGTAATCTAATAAGCTTCATCTTCCCTTTATCTAAAGAGCCTTTTATTTATATTGATATTATGTAACTGTTACTATAGTAATAGGTTGATAGTTTCAGAATAGGTAAGAATGCAAATATTTTTAGAGGTACTGAATTTAGCTTTAAGAATTAACTTTGTTTTATAACTTGATATTGCTTAGTAGACTAAATTGAAATTGTTGATTTGAAACATCAACAATAAAATTCCTAAATGTTGGGAGGTTTTATCTAAAAAAATTTTTTTTATTATATTTAAAAAAAAACACAATAAAAAAAATGTGTTTGTGTTTCTGATTTGGAAAGCATAAAGAAGAAAGTAAAAGTTTATAATTTTACCATGTAGTAATTACTAACATTTTAGTGTTTGTTTTTTCTTATTTCCTCCAGTGTATCTCATAAATGCACGGACATAGATGCATACTCACATTTATACACTATATGCCTATTTTCTAAAATTGGGGACATATTGTTTTGTGACATTTTTCTTACTGTGCCATATAGTTATTTTATTTTTTTAAAAAATTGTATTGTTTTATTTAATTTATTGGGGTGACATTGGCTAATAACAACTATACAGGTTTCAAGTTATAATTCTATATCACATCACCTTTATTGCTCATGATGATAATATTTGGAGAGTTGTCTCCTACCTTTTCACTTCTTGACTATGTCTTCATTATGAGTTGATTCTATACATACACACATACACAGCCCCACTCAAAATGTTGGGAGCAGTGAAATAATAACTATTTGGTTAGTAATAATATAATTTTGTTAGATTTGGTTGTGACATTTATTCTTTAGTTACCCTGCTATGCCTTTGAATAATATGAAATACACAGAACTGACTTCATATTATTTTTTATCATCTTTGTCTTTATTTTTATCTGTGAACATTTATTTATTAAGTACAAAGCACTTTGGTAGGTGTTGGGCACAAGTATAAGCCATTAATTCGTCCTTAAATTTAATTTAGTTGAGGGAACAATGTATAACTAGATGTGGATTTAAAATGAATAAGTAATTAATCATCCAAGATAACATATTTATGTCAAATATATGGTTAACAGTACATTTCTTAGGACTTTAGAAAAGGGAGTTAGCTTTTGGCTGGGGCAATCAGAGAAGGTTTTATGATTTACTTGGGACTTGGAGGAAGGAGAGGACTTGGAGGAAGCTCCATCTTAGAGATGTCATTGGTGACTACAACACAAAATTCTTGCCTTTCCAAGGATTGCCAAGTTGGGCCAAGGTTTAGGAAGAACTGCAAACAAAGGATAAGAAGTATTTATTGAGCATATATTGTGTTAGGTACCTTAGGTGAAACTGGAGTTACGAAAATAATAGTCTCTGCTTCCGAGGACCTTAAATATTACTGGGGGAGAGAAATAGTAAATCAGTGGGAGTAAAGCACATTTCTCTCTTTTTTTAGTGTTGATAGTTATCTAAAAATAGAAAACAGTACACTGTTTATACTATGTAATTATGAATATAAATTTTGCTAGTTATGTTTGTGTTGTGGGGTCAGGTATATACTTTAAATAAGGGATATCTCTATGAATGCTTCTTTTTATTACAAAAATATCTTCCCTTGGGCTCCCCTGTAGTTACTCTTATTACTCATAATTACCTTTCATTTAGCCCTGTTAAGTCTCAGTTATTAGACCAGTGGTATATAGTTGTAATAATTAACACTTTTAAAAATTAAAAACATAAGGCAGTTGAATTAATACCCATCTGAAAATGCTGTTTTTTTGTTATATGTTAGTAAACACATTTTGGAAGAAAAAGTATACAGTTTTTCAACCAGTATGGTTTTTTAGTTTTTAGAATTGTTAGAGAATTAATTGTTAAGGTGCAAAATGTATAAAAGGTATGTAGAAAAGGTATAAAATAAAGAATTAAACATTTTATATGGCTTCTTCCCAAGATATTGCTATAAAATGATGGAAACGTTCCTGGGGCTAATGTGCCAGAACCAGTTACCCACAAGCACACCAGCTGCTAGGATGCCACAGTGTGATTTAAGTGAGAGCACATAGCCTTGGCCAGTGTTGCTCAGTGGTTGGGTCATGGGTTCGATTCCCGGTCAGAGCACATGCTCAGGTTGTGGGTTCAATCCCCAGTGGAGGCGCCTACGGGAGGCAACCGATTGATGTTTCTCTCTCACATTGATGTTTCTCTCTCTCCCCTTCCTTCCTCTCTCTCTAAAATAAATGAAAACATATCCTCTTTGAGAATTAAATACATAAAGAAAAGAGAATACATAAATTTTACGTTCACATGATTTCCTTTTATTTTGTTGGTTGTTACAATGACTGAGGATTTCAGTCTTTCAAAATTCATTATATGCTGCCTGTAATTATTTAAAATGTAATGTCAAGTGTAGTTTATTTATGTTTAATTATAATTTATGACATTTAAAAGTCTTTCTATTTAAGTCCTTCTGAAAACTTCTCTCTGCAATTTCTTTTATGCCACTAACCACCCAACAATGCATGCATTTTAAGATTGTAAACATATATCTAGTAGGTTTGTTGCTAGCATTTGTTTTTTAATTTTAAACATGCACTGCCTTTGAATAAAACATCTGTACTTGATTTTTTCAAACATAGGGCTTGAAAATGTTGATTCAAATGTGTTCTTATAAGGCTACTTCAATTTAATTAGATTCAGCAGGCATATATTAAATCAGTGCTGTGCTAGGCACGTTAGGATACAAAAGAAATACAAAATGGATTGTAAACTAGTTGGAGAAATTTGACAGATGAAATAGAAAGATATAAACTGAAAGTATTAAATTTAAAAACAGTTATAAACACCCTCTCTCAAATCGCTCCTCTAAGCCTTCCCTGTGCAGCAAATGGTATCAACCATCCATCCAATTGCTCGGGCTAGAAACTTAGGAGCTTTAACTCTTTTCTTCTCCTTATAATCCTAGTCCAATCCATTAGGAAATCTTATTCCACTTCTAAAATATATTCTGGATCATAGAGTGACTGACTACCTCCACAGTTAGTCCTGAGGCCTCCCATAGCCTGAACCCTACCATCTCCTGTCTGAGCTATCTCTAGAACCTAACTGGTTTACATCTTCCCATTCTTGTTGTCCTATAATCTGTCTTCCAGATAGGAGTCAGAGTATTGGAAATACAAGGTAGAGCATGTCTGTCTTTTGCTTAAACTTAGAAAATCCTTCCCTTCCCACTACACCCGAAATAAAATTCAAATGACTCACTGTGGCTTTTAGGACTCTGTGTAAGCAGCTTCCCCACACCTCTCTAATCTGTAATGCATAATCTTCTATTTTTCATGGCACTTATAAGTACTGAAATTGTCTTATTTGTTTATTGTCTTTCTTCTCTCACTGTCTATTAGCTGCTTAAGGGCAATGACGCTTGCTTGTTCACTGACATATCCCTAGAACCTACAAAGAGTACTTAGCATATATGCTAAGTGAGTAATTTTGAATGAATGTAAATTGGGAACAAATACTCGTGAAAATGGCAAGGAAGAGAGAATGATCCTTCTAAGTTGGTGAACATAAAATGCCTATTTTTCTCCTCTCTTTCCATTAGCTCCAAGACCCAAGTTCTTTAAGCCAACCAAATGACCATGTTTTCCCACACAGAGGTAAACAAAGGAAAAGTGAATCTGTCTTCAGCTGAGTAACTGAACTAGTAGATTCCTATGTTGGAAGCTTTCTTAGAAGTTCCAGAATTAAGAATGATATTTCTCTCTCTGTTCTTACTCTAATTCTCTCAGTCACTTTGAGGAGAGTGTTTCTGATACCCATTTTAACATTAGGAAATGCTGAGCTCTTATCCTTGCTTTGCAGAAGGTGAGATATTGCTGTCTAAGAATAGGCTCCTTAAAGTTTCCATGGCTCACTTGATCACAAAGATGGGCATAGAGGGATTTTCCCAGAGACTACAGCCAACCTTGTGAGCATGAAAAGAGGAATTGTTAGAGACTCCTTTTTACTTTCTTTTGTTGGGTAATTTAATAACATGTTTTCAAGATATATCCATATTGTTGTATTTACTTTGAACTTGACACTGTTTTCAAGACCTGCGTGTGTTACTTTATATGCTTCCAATGCATTGCTTCTGATTGTGGCAGAGTGCACCAGAATATCCATGCCCTGTTATCCTTTATAGTAGCTTTATTGAGATATAAATAACAAACCATAAAATTTACTCCTTAATGTTTACAATCCAGCTGTTTTTAGTATACTTACAGAGCTGTGCACCCATCACTATTATCTAATTTTGATATTTCATCTGCTACATTTTACTTGTTCATTCTTCCAGCGATGGATATTCAGATTACTTCCTTTTCTCAACATCGCAAACAATGTGGTGATGAATATATTTACACAACCATTTTATGAGTTTCTCTGGGTATGCATGGATACAGGCTAAGAAGATGGATTTTTAGAGTACGTGCTTTCTGGTAAAAGGACAGAATAACTTGGGATGTGAGAAAATATTATTCTAGTTCTTTTGGAAGTAGATTTATTGTTACTTTCAGAGAGAATTTTGTCTTGTGTTACTTTGACTTCTATTTCTATTTGAATAATTTGACTTTTCATCTTAGGAACTTTAGTGTTGTATGTTGAACTTTGAAACTAATAGGGACTCTGATATAAGTGGCTTGCAGGACTACTACAGGGTCAAAAAGACCAAAGGAAAAAAAGGTGTAATTTCTTTTTGGGCATGGATTATTATCATTATTCAACTAGTCTTTATGTACCTTTGCTTTCTGTTTGCCTTGTAAAGATAATATAAGATACCAGTATATATTAAAAAAATTGAAAGAGACAAATGTAAACGAAAATATTAAATGTAAAAAAGCAAATATAAAGAAGCAGAATTTTACAAAGGAATATAAATAAAAGAGGTATAAGAAGGGAAAATACAAAATACAAAACAACCCATATAATCAGCATTTGGCTTTAATTGACACCTGAAGGTAGGGTGTGGCTCCTCTTTACTGCTGGGTAGGAGTGGTCTCTACTGACACCCTTGGTTGGGAGTAGTTACCAGCTGGTGGGGATGAAAGTCTCAGCTCTCTACCTGCTTTTCTCTGAACTTTCCCCGTTGGGGGTGATAGGGCACCTTGTTTACAGCCTTGTGAAAGGAGAAGTCTAGGCTTTCCACTTGGTCACAGCTTTTGTTTTGTTTTTTCTGTTGTGTTTGGCTGGAGTATAATGGTTATTGTCTAAAAGTTTCTGTTTTGATAAGCTGCCTTTTTACTGGTCTTTTACTAAGACAGAGCAGGTTTTTGTCTGTGCTTATTAGGATTTCCAGTTTGTGGGCTTCTTCAGCTCCAAGTCTGGGATACATAAGGAAAAAAAAAAACCTAGGTATTTACCATTGTGCCATTCTTTGGATTGTAAGATCTCTAGATGGTCTACCTTCTTCTTTCTACCTTTTAGCCTTTTAATATTTGTTTTATACATAATGTCTAGGATTTTTAGTTGTAATTAATGGGAGGAATAGGGAAAATATGTATACCTGATTTTCCCTGAAGCAGAAGTCCTATTTCACATAGAAATTTTATAAGATAATCAAAAATAATTAAGCACACAAGGAAACAAGGCACCAAACAAGATCTGGCAAAAACAACAAAAGAAAAATAGACTTTCAGAGAGTACATGTATTGGAATTATCTGCAAGTGTTATAAAACAAGTGTGTTTATTATGTTTAAAGTAAAAGATGACTTTTGATTCAGGCCAAATCGGAGTAATGGGGAACAGATTTACCTTTCTGCCTGAAACAACAAAATAAATGAAATAACAGTTTTCAAGACATTGTACATTAAGCAGTGAAGGATGATGATACCTTAGAGATTGGAAACTAGTGAGATGAGACCTTTGATTTCCTTGGTTTACTACCCAGACAGCATTTCTAGGCCGTGTAGCAGAGGCAGAGCCTGGCTATATTCCAGAGTTGATGAGACATAGTTAGGAGTCCAGAAAGACTCCTAGATTTTGCAGGTAGGAGATGAGAAAGGTAGAAAGCTTCAGAGATGTGCAGAAGGTCCCAGTAAGTACTCAGCTGAATTATGATCATTGCACACAAGTGAAGGAACTACCTGAGACTGGGCGAAGAACCAGCCAAATGCATCAAAGGGAAAAATCCTCTGAGCTCATGCAGGGCTAGGAATAGTTTCTGTTCCCATCATTGAGAATAGAAAATTTCATAATTCATGGGGTAGTGAATTTGGAGCCATAGCAATAGAAACTATCCACAATGAAATACCAAGAGAAAATAAAAAATATGAACAGAATATTAGTGATCTAATAGGACAACTTGAATTGCTCAATCTGTATTGAATTAGAGTCTCTGAAAGAGAGAGAGGGAGGGTCAGAGAAAATAGATGGAGAAATAATGGCTGAAAATGTCTCAAACTTGATGAAAACTCTAAACTCTCATATCCAAGAAGCATAATGAACCTCAAGAATAGGAACATGGGAACCTCTTCTGTTCTCTGTACTTCAATATATTTTGACTTTTAGTTTAGATTTCTAAGACATTTGTATGTGGCAGGAATTAAGAGACAGAGGGTAGCTAGGCAATCAGGAATTGGGACCATGTGGGAGGGAAGAAATAAAACCAGGAAACACAACTAGGTGGAGTGACTAAGGCACCTCAACTGAGCGGGGAAGGAAGGGCACACATGAAGGGCATGAACTTTAAAATCCTATTTAATAAAGAGGTGATATGCAAATTGACCATCACTCCAACACACAGGATGGCCGCCCCCATGTGGTCAAAGATGGCCAGCAGGGGAGGGCAGTTGGGGGTGACCAGGCTGGCAGGGGAGGGCAGTTAGGAGCAATCGGGCTGACAGGGGAGCAGTTAGGCATCAATCAGGCTGGCAGGGGAGTGGTTAGGGGGTGATCAGGCAGGCAGGCAGGTGAGCATTTGGGAGCCAGCAGTCATGGATTGTGAGAGGGATGTCTGAATGCCCATTTAGGCCCGATCCAGGTGGGCCTCTAGTGTATGGATATTGCTAAGACAAGCAGCGTGCAGATAACCAATCAAAAGGCAGTAAGGCTTATAAACCAATCTGAAGGATGTTGCTAAGGCAGAATTCTTTAAAAAGACCAATCAGGAGCTAGCACGACTGTATCCACCCCCTAAATTAAAAAGTGCACACGTCCTCTTCTGCTCTCTCATCTCCTGGCATGCAAGGGGTTCCTGAGGTTTCTGTGGCAGGGGAGCACATCCCTGTGCCCACGTGGCTTATGGCCATGTGGGACTCTACCCATGGACTAATAAACTTTAATTCGCATGGATGCTCTCAATAAACTTTGGTTCTGCTAAAAAAAAAAAAAAAAAAAAAAAAAAAAAAGGAACATGGGAGAAACTAATCATGACAAAGTCAATTAAACTAATGACAAGACGAAAATATTTAAAGCAGCCAGAGAAAAGAGCAACATTTTATATAGAGAAACAAAATTGGTTACAGCAAATTTCTTGTTCAGAGTAATACAAACCAGAAGATAATGAAGCAGTATCTTTAAAGTACTGAAGAAGAATTGTCAATCTAGAATTGTATATCCAGCAAATCTACACTAATAAAAGAGAAACATGGTAATTGGCGTACGACCGCTACCCTTCCCATTGGCTAATCAGCGAGATATGCAAATTAACTGACAGCCAAGATGGCGACCGGCAGCCAGGCAGCTTAAACTGAACATGAGGCTTGCTGGCTTCAGTGACGGCAGACTCCAACGTTCCCCGCCTGACGCTGCAGGCCTCTGAGCAGGCAGTTTGAAACATAGTAACATAGAGAAGCTAAAAAAAACTCCAGAAACCTGCTTTCAGCGAGCTGGGATCTCAGAGCTGGAGTTGATACAGAGTTTCGATTGTAGAACACAAACAAGTCTGGGCCCGAGGGTTTCCGCTTTCCCAGCAGCAGAGGCCGCAGAGCTGGAACCACAGCTAAAGCTGGCCCAGAATAAAAGCAAAAAAAAGGAAAAAAAGGAGCGGTTGGGAGCTTCAGTCACCCGACAGCCTGAAAACAGCCCTCAGCCCCTCACCCAGACTGGCCAGGCACCCCAGTGGGGACCCCCACCCTGAAGGGTGTGTGACCAGCTGCAAACAGCCATCATCCCCTCACCCAGGCTGGCCAGGCACCCCAGTGGGGACCCCCACCCTGATCCAGGACACCCTACAGGGCAAACCACTGGCCCCCACCCATGCACCAGGCCTCTACCCTATATAGTAAAAGGGTAATATGCCTCCCAGCACCAGGATCAGCGGAGCCGAGAGGCCTCCTGGCACCGGATCAGCGGAGCCGCGAGGCCTCCTGGCACTGGGATCAGCGTGATAGGGGGCAGCACCCAAACCCCCTGATCGGCCCTGTTCTGTGTGTGACAGGGTGCGGCACCCCCCCTCTCCGCCCCCCCCACGGGCCCTGCTCTGTGTGTGACGGGGTAGAGCCATAACCTCCCCATCAGCCCTGCCTTGAGTGTGACGGGGTGGTGCCCCAACCCCCCAATCGGCCCTAGCCTGAGCGTGACTGAGGGTGGCATCGCAACCTCCCAATCCGCCCTGCTCTGTGCATGACAGGGGGCAGCGCCCCAACTCCCCAATCAGCCCTGCTCTGAGCCCGATCAGGGGCTGCACCTAGGGATTGGGCCTGCCCTCTGCCACCCGGGAGCAGGCCTAGGCCAGCAGGTTGTTATCTCCCGAGGGGTCCCAGACTTCAAGAGGGCACAGCTGGGCTGAGGGACCCCCCTCACCCCCCCCCGAGTGCACAAATTTTTGTGCACTGGGCCTCTAGTTTATTTATAAAAGTCAAAGGTGAAATACTTTTTCATAACTTCCAACTAAGAATACTTTACCCAGCAAAATTGTCCTTCAGAAAGGAAGGAGAGATAGATTGTGCAAAACAAATAAAGCCTTGGGAGTTCATAACCATTGGACCTGCTTTACAAGACATGCAGAAAGGAGTTCTGTAAGCTGAAAAGAAAGGACACTAATTAGTAATGTGAAAACATATGAAAATAAACATCACAGTGGTAAAGGTAAATAGTTCAATTCAGAATACTGTAATTTTGTAATATGGTGTTTTGTCAACAACTTTAGCATAAAGGTTAAAGGATAAAGGTATTGAAATAGCTATATTTGTTAGTGGATATACAATATAAAAAAGATGTACATTATAACATCAAAACAAAATGTGTGGGGGGAGTAAAAGGGTAGAGTGTTTGTATGCAATAGAAGTTAAGTTTTTACCAATATAAAAAGACTATTTTACATGCAAAATATTTTATGTAAGCCTCATGCTTACCACAAAGCAAAAATTTACAGTTGATGCACAAAAGATGAAAAGAAGGAAATCAAAGAAAAACAGTGTGGAAAATAATCAATTCGGAAAGGAAGACAGCCAAGAGAGGAAGAAAGGAACAAAGAAACTACAAAATAGCCAGAGAACAATGAATAAGATGGCGTTATGTAAGTCCTTACCTATCAATAATTATATTAAATGTACTGAGTTCTCCAAAAGGCATGAATTAGTTAAATAGATAAAAAATTAAGACATAGCTATATGCTACTTACAAGAGACTCATTTTAGCTTTAAAGACACATACAGTATTTGTTTAAAGTGAATGGATGGAAAAAGATATTCTATGCAGATGGTAACCAAAACAGAGCAGGAGTAGTTACTCTTATATTGGACAAAATAAACTTTAGTCAAAAGCTGTAACAAGAGACAACGAAGTTTATTATATAATGATAAAGGGGTCAGTTCATCAAGAGATATAATAATTATAAATGTTAATGCATCAACATTGTAGCACATCAATACATTAAGCAAATACATACTGACTGAAAAAGAAAAACAATACAATAATAGTAGGGTAGTTCAGTATTCAACTTCAGCAATAGATAGAAAATCAATAAAGAAACAGACTAGAGACAAAATAGACACACCACTATAGACAAAATGGACTTGACAGACATCTTCAGAATAATTTATCCAGCAGCAGGATGCACTTTCTTTTCAAGCACACCTGGAACATTCTTCAAGACAGACCAAATGTTAGGTCATAAAACAAGTCTTAGCAAATTTAAGAAGATTGAAATCGTATAAAATATATTTGCTGACCACAATGGTATGAAACTAGTAATCAATAACAGGAGAAAAACTGGAAAATACACAAATATATGGAAATTAAGTAATATGCTCCTGAAAAAAACAATGGATCAGAGAACAAATCAAAAGGGAAATTAGAAAATATCTTAAGACAGAAGATGGCGTCATAAGGTATAAACCTGTGCATGCTGCCCCCCACAACAACATTGAAACTACAACTATAAGACAAAACAGCTATCATCCAGAACCATGTGAAAGCTGGCCAAGTGGAAGTTCTACAACTAGAAGGAAAGAAAGAAGCACATTGAGACTGGGTAGGAGGTACAGAGGCGTGCGCGAGGCGGGCTGCACCTGGATGCGTGGTTTTTTCAATTGGATGGGGATACAAGATGTCCAATGCATTGAGCTCGTTTAAGGAGAGATTCTGGGGTCCCAGACTCCTATGGGGAGAAACTGGACTGTCTCGCAGCGGGTCGGAAAGCGAGGGTGGCTTTCTCGCAGAGCTGCTGGTAAGGATCATTGTTGCTGTGGGGGCGCAGGACTCGGGCACACAGAGGGACTCAGGGACGCAGAGACTGCGGAGTTGCGGAGACACTGATGACAGCCATTGCTATTTGCTCCGACCTGGTGATTCTCTGAGACCCCGCCCCACTCAGTTTACATCCCCACCCAAACTGTGCACAGCGGCGCAATGGAATTACCTGCACTTTTGCACCCTAACCTAACAAACTACAGCTGGGTCAAAGAGCTCCAAAACTTCCAAACCCCAAACAAAGAGGAGAAATCTGCTGGTATCGCTGTAGCTCCTAATGGGTGGACTCACACAGTGGTTGACTTGGAGATCCAGGAGCCAGGGTACCTACCCCTGGTCAGATACCAGATTTCAACTCCTCACATTCATAAGGGACACACTCAAGAAGCAGACTCAGTGAGCACCAAAGCCCCACTGATGCGAGTCCTGCCCAATAAGGGTGTCTCCAGCACAGCAGTTCTTCTTATAGACACATTGGGTCCTTGCAGTCAGCCAAAAATGCAAAGACAAAGAAACATGTCACAAATGAAAGAAATGGAGGAAAGCAAACTAATGGAGGACATAGAGTTCAAAACCACAGTTATAAGGTTACTCAAGAATCTTCTACGAACTTCCGAGGAACTTAGTGAGACCTTCAAGGATCTTAATGAGAATGCCAAAAAAATGGAAAAGGACCAGTCAGAAATTAAACATGCACTGACTGAAATTAAAAATAATATACAGAGATCCAATAGCAGACTAGAGGATCCCAAGAATCAAGTCAAAGATTTAAAATATGAAGAAGCAAAAAACACCCATCTGGAAAAGCAAAATTAAAACGAATCCAAAAATATGAAGATAGTGTAAGGATCCTCTGGAACAACTTCAAATGTACCAACATCCGAATTATCAGGTTGCCAGAAGAAGAGAGAGAGCAAGATACTGAAAGCCTTTAGAAGATATCATGACAGGAAACTTCCCCTACCTGATGAAAGAAATAGACTTACAAGTCCTGGAAGTGAAGAGAACCCCAAACAAGAGGAATCCAAAGAGGACCACACCAAGACACATCATAATTAACATGCCAATGGCTAAAGACAAAGAGAGAATCTTAAAAGCAGCAAGAGAAAAACAGTTAGTTACCTACAAGGGAGTAACCATATGACTGTCAGCTGATTTCTCAACAGAAACCATGCAGGCCAGAAGGGAGTGGCAAGAAATATTCAAAGTGATGAATAGCAAGAACCTACAACCAAGATTACTCTACCCAGCAAAGCTATCATTCAGAATTGAAGGTCAGATAAAGAGCTTCACAGATAAGAAGGATTTTATGAAATGCTGAAGGATATTCTTTAAGAAGAGGAAGAGAAAGAAAAAGGTAAATAAAATTTATGAACAGCAAAGTGACAACAAATAAATACATATCAACAAGTGAACCTAAAAATTAAGTTAGAATAAACTGGTGAATATAATAGAAGCAGGGGCATAGAAAGAGTGAACTGACAATTCTTGGGGGGAAGAGGGAGTGGGGTGTGCGGGAAGAAATTGGATAAAATTCTTACACCTATGGATAAGGACAGTGGCAGGGGGTAAGGGCATGGGGTGGGGTGGGAACCAGGTGGAGGGAAGCTATGGGGGAAAAAAGAGGAACATCTGTAAAAATCTGAACAATAAAGACTTATTAATTAAAAAAAAAAAGAAAATATCTTAAGACAAACAAAAATAGAAAAAAAAATATGCCAAAACATCTAACTACAATTAAAAGAGTTCTAAGAGGGAAGTTTATAGTGATAAACACCTACATGAAGTAAAAAAGAAAGATCTCAAATAAAACCTAACTTTACAACTCAAACTAATAAAGGAACAAATTAAGGGCAAAGTTAGCTGAGTGAAGGAAATAAAGTGGAAATGAAATAGAAAATAGAAAAACAGTAGAAAAGATGAAAGAAGAGCTGGAAAAAATAATTGACAAATCTTTAGCTAGACTAATGAAGAACAAATACAGAAGACTCAAATAAATAAAATCAGAGACAAATTGGATAACCTAGAAGAAATGGATATATTCCTAGAAACCATGTAAATTGACAAGACTGAATCATGAAGAAATGGGAAATCTGAATGTACTAATAATAAGTAAGGAGATTGAATCAGTAATCAAAAAGCCCAGAAACAGTTGGTGTCACAGATTGGTGAATTCTACTAACCATTTAAAGAAGAATTAATTCCAACCTTTCTCAGACTCTTTCAAAATATTTAAGAGAGAACACTCCCAAACTTATTTCACAAAGCCAGCATTCTCCTGATGCCAAAGCCAGATAGTGGCACTACAGAAAAAGAAAACCACAAGCCAATATCCCTCGTGAATAAAAAATTTTCAAAAAAAAAAATAAATAAATAAAATTTATCAGCACAGTAAAAGAATTGTTCACTATAACCCTGTGGGATTTATCCCATTGGAATACAAGGATGGTTCAACATACCACATCAATAGAATGAAAGATAAAAATCATATAATCACCTCAATAGATATAGAAAAGTTATTTGACAAAATTCAACATCCTTTTATGATAAAATTTTTAGCAAATTGGGTGTTGAAGGATTGCACCCCACTGTAATAAAGGGCACATATGAGAAACCTACATCTAAAATACTCATTGGTGAAAAGCTGAAAGCTTTTGCTCTAAGATCAGGACAAGTTTGCCTACCCTCCCTACTACTATTCAATATAGTCTTGGTAGTCCTAGCTAGAGTAATGGGGCAAGATAAAAAAAAAAAAGAGAGAAAGGCATGTATATCTGAAAGTAGAAGTAACATTGTCTCTGTTTGCAGATGATATGATCTTATTTATGTAAAACTCTAAAGACTGCACCAAAAAAACTGTTAGAACTAATGAATTCAATACAGTCTCAGGATACCAAATCAATATACCAAAAACAGTTGCATTTCTATACACTGACAACAAAATATCTGAAAAAGATATTAGAAAACCAATTCCATTTACAGTAGCATAAAAATTAAAAATTTAGGAATGAATTTAATTAAGATGGTGAGAGATTTGTACACTGAAATCTATAATACTTTGATGAAAGACATTGAAGAAGATGCAAATCGATGAAAACATACCTGATATTCATGGATTGGAATAATTAATATTGTTGAAATGTCTGTATTACTTAATACCATTTATGGATTCAGTACAATCCCTATCAAAATTTCAATGACATTTTTCACAAAAATAGAAAAACAACCCGAAAATGAGCATGGAACCACAAGAGACCCCTTATAGCCATAGCAATCCTGAGAAGTGATAACAAAGCTGGAAGTATCACATTTCCTGATTTCAGACTGTATTACAAAGCTATAGTAATCAAATCAGTATAGTAATTAACTCATATATAACACCTGAAACTATAAAACTCCTAGAAGAAAACAGGGCAAATGCTCCTTGACATTGGTCTTGGTGATGATTTTTGGATATGACTCCCAAAACACAAGCAACAAAAGCGAAAATAAATAAATGGGTCTACATTAAAGCATTTGCACAGCAAAAGATACATTAAAATGAAAAGGCACCCAAGAAATGGGAGAAAATATTTGCAAACCATACACCTGATGATAAGGGGTTTATATTTAAAAAAATGTAAGGAACCCCTACAACTCAGTAGCAAGAAAATATTCTGATTAAAAATGGGCAGAGGATTTTTCCACAGGTATATGAAATGATGCTCAACATCTGTAATCATTAGAGAAATGCAAAGCAAAACCACAGTTAGATATTACCTCACACCTCTTAGAATGGCCCTTATGAAAAATAAAAGAGATAAGTGTTGACAATGCTGCAGTGAAAAGGGAATCCTTTTGTACTGTCTTAAAATAAAAATTGGTACAGCCACTATGAAAAATGATATGGATGCGCCTCAAAAAATTGAAAATAGAACTACAGTTTTATCCAGCAATTGCTCCTTTGAGTATCAGATATGTGAAAAAAATGGTATAACTATCTCAGAGATACCTCCATTCCCTTGCTCAGTGTAGCATTAATCACAATAGTCAAGACATTTAAAGAATGCTAGAGGCCTGGTGCACGAAATTCATACACCAGGGGTGGGGGGTCCCCAAGCGTAGCCTGTGCCCTCTCACAGTGCGGGAGCCCTGCGATCAATTGCCCGAAAGAGGTAGGCCCCTCCCACCCATCTGGGACTCCTCGATGGATTACCCCAAAAGAGGTAGGCCAGAGCCGCGGGACCCGCCTCTGCGCCACACACACAGCGTCGAGCCCCCGGCTACCTGTGCGTGCCTGCTGCGCATGCAGCCTCCTGGTGATCACTCCTCATGGCGTGAGGGCGTCATGACCACATAGGCTTTTTTAATCGGATGTGTGTCTCTTGATGTATGAATGAAGAAAAGATCACACACACACACACACACACACACACACACACAAATGTTAGCCATAAAAGAAGGAAATTCTATTTGGGACTACTAGGTTGGTTATTGAGAACATTATGCATGCTAAGTGAAATGGGGTAGGGAACAATGAGTACTGTGTAATCTCACTTATCTATAGATTCTAGACAAGTAGAAAATTATAGAACCAGAGTAGAATAGCAGTTGTAATGGGCTGTCCTAGTAGTTTAGGCAAAATTGGGAGATCTGGTCATAGGGTAAAAACTTACAGTTATAAGAAATAAGTTCTGAGGATTTAATGTACAGTATTTTGACTGTAGTTAACAATATTGTATTATATACTTGAAAGTTGTGAAGGTAGGAGATATTCAGTGTTCTCATAAAAAAGTTTATTATGCTAGGTTATGGAAGTGTTAACAAACATTATTGTGGTAATCATTTTTGCATTGTATACATGTATGAAATCATCACATCATATACCTTAAATTACATATTATTATATCTCTCTAAAGTTGACCCCCCCAAAATAAATGTACAAGCAGATAGTGTAGATTTATGGTGATAAATCCACTGAATAGCTGAAGTACTATAGTTAAAACAAATTTTGGGTTGCTAATTAGACTGGGACTAGAAAGATTCACTTACATTTTTATTGTCTCTCTGCCTTTATCTATTTTTGTCTCTCTTATTTATTGTTTTTATTTTTTTTTACCCAGGTATGGTTATAGGTTGGGAGTTCTCAGTATCAGTGTCCCTGCTATTAGGATGTATAGACGAGCCCAAATTAGTATAACAAAATACTCACTAATTCTTACTCAAACATCTTTCTTAGGTTAACACTCTCATTGTCCTTGTCAGTCTCAGATGATGTTGGATATTGCAGATATTTGACAATTCAATGAAGATTCATTCCAAATCATTGAAAAATGAAATTGCAGGTCTTGTAAAAGGGCATTTCATGTAGCCCTTAAAAGTTTATATTTCTGAACAAATTAAATCACAGAGAAATGTGGACCTGGCATTTAATGGCTAAAGAAACTTTTTGAAATTTATTTTTAAAATTGAGGTTCCAGTTAGACCATTTCCTCACTATTTACTCTGAAATCTTACTTCTTGCTTTAAGTTGACCAAAATTCTCTTTGTGGGTTTTTAAAAAGATTGTTCTTAGGTAATGTGGACCTTCTAAAGTCCTTTTTAAAAAATTAAGTTACATCAAGGAAAAAAAGAACTTAGATTATAGCTTAGGAGCCCAACCATCTATATATATAACACCCTAAGCGACTGGTCAACCATTCGACTGGTCAGCCGTTTGGCACTATGATGCACACTGACCACCAGGGGGCAGACACTCAATGCAGAAGCTGCCCCCTGGTGGTCGGTACACTCCCACAGCGGGAGCACCACTCAGTGAGCTTACCGAGCTGTGGCGGCTGAGGCCATATGCACAGCGGGGCGGGGGGCCGGGATGAGCGGAAGGCGTAGTGCTGGCCTGGTCTTGGCTCCTTGGCCACCTGCCGCTTCACTTTGCACACTACTACATCCCTCGGGGTTGTCGGACTGCCCGTTTCAGCCCCCGAGGGGTGCGGGATTGCGAGAAGGGCAGGCCAGGCTGAGGGACACCACCGGTCCTCTAGTAAGAATATAAAATCTGTGCACCAGGCCTCTATTAAGAATATAAAGTCATTATTCTGTTTTCTTTGAACACAAGAAAAGCAGCATATACAAAGAATTTTGGAGTGACCTTGAATGTGCAGCTCTGTAAGTGAAGCCCTGATAATTAGTCAGAGATGGGGACTGATTATGTACTTAATGATTTAACTTATATTGTAGTTTAAAAAATATACTAAAGAAATTTGTTTTATTTTAAGAACTTTTATAAGCCAGATTTTAAGGAACATTTGTGTACTGTCTATATTGTATTAGTAAAATTGTAATATGATCAAGGCTTTCGACATTTTGTTGATACCTTCTTAATAATTAAACCTAAATTCTAGATCATTTTGGTTTACGGATTTTTTGGAAGTGATTTTAGTGATTTTATTTTTAAAGATTTCTCTCTATAGTTCAAGTTGAGCATTTTTAAATGTAATAAAAAGTGATTTTATTTGTTGTGAGAGCTGTGGTTTCTCTACCTTACCTCATGACAGTCCCTCTTTATTTCAGTAAACACTTTAGTCACCTTCACTTTTATACTTATGCAATTAACTTAACTAACTTTGAGGCCTACAAATTGTGTAATTTAACGGCTTAGCTGGCATGACTTTTCTGTTTTTTGTACAGCTAGGTGATATTAGGTAGATAGCTAAATTTAGAAATATTCACTTTTGAGTACTTAAATTTAGAAATATTAACTCTTAATTCAGCTTTTTTTAAAAAAAATACTATTTATAACAGAGGTTTTCTTGTAACTAATTTTTTTTAAAACAAAAGATAGTTTTATAATAGCATTTTGAGTTTCATGTTATAAATGAAAAAGAAAAAGAGTAAAGCACGTAGCATTTAAATTCATAACTGGGCTGGTCATTTTTGAATTCAGTCTAGGAAGGTGTTTGGGAAACTTGTAGCATAATCTTAGAAACTCATTAAACTGATTTGTGTAGATTTTGGTTTATTTAACACATCAGCAAAATAAATAAAAATATCAATCTGTTGTTTACTTTTCATTCATATGAGTATAGATTAAAGATAATTTTAGTTACTTTAGTAAGTCTAAAGATTAAAAATAGGTTTATAAAATCATTGTTCAATTTTTACTCTTGAAGAAAATCAAATAAGATTAATTGTTATTGTTTTATAGTTTTGACTTCCCTCTGGCCATTGATGTTTATCTTAGCTGTTAATTCATGTGTTACAATTGAATATATTGACATAGTTTACAATGAAAAATTGCACATTTTCTAGATCTAGAATTGACAGAATTCATCTGAATAATTGCTAGTCTTTGTAGACATACTTGTGCTTAAAGTCAGAAAACAATGACGTTTGAAAACCTGTGCTTTTCTAACATATGGCTTCAATTTGCATTCTAATCAGAATATGGAAGTCATTACTCTGACATCTGAAACTGAGGTAGCAATAAAAAATTCTCACTAACAGGACAGCAGACACAATTTAAGTTTTGTTTATTACTGGGTGGCCTTTTTGCAACTTTCCTGAATGTAATTGATTCCAGATATTAGAAAATTACAGTTATGAAATTTACTTTGGATGCATTTAAGATGGACTGTCTTAATAGGATTTGTATAAATTAGTGATCAATATCTAGTACATAGGTGCACATATTAATATTAAAATTTATAGCATATGTGTATAAACAAACATAAATATATATATATATATATATATATATATACATACATACATGTGGGTGTATATAAATGTATAGATGAAGAACCAAAAAGATTACTTTGAAAATGCTAAATGGCTTACTTATAGTTAATATCTCTGAAATGGGAATGTTGATGAAAAAAGAATTTCAGGTTTTATCCTAAATATTATTTTAAGTCATATAGTGGGGATATATTCTATAATAAAGTAATTTATAACATGAGATTAACTTTTATTGATTTCTAAATTTTACTTGAACTAAAGTATATCACAGTTATTTAAAGCACTGGTCAATAAATTATTAAAACAAATTGATCAAGAAAATAAATGCACATTGTTCTATGATCTAGAATGTTGTTGTCTTAAATTTTTAAGATAATCTTAATTTATGCATTCAGCAAGTATATTTTGACCACTCACATGTTCCATACATTGGGCTAAGTGTTGGGGGAAAATGATGCATTTATCCTTGAGAAACTTGAGGTTTAATGAAGAGATAGTACCACCAAATAAACATTACAATATAATGCGGTCAATAGTATTTTAGCAATGTGGAGGAAAGGCAGAACAACTTGATAGGTAATGTAAAGAAAGCTATTACTGAGGAGGCTATATTTGAAGGATTAGTAAAGATTTTCCAGGTAGATAAGCAAGACAAAAGGAATTCTCAATAAAGGGAGCATTCTGTGCAAAAAACCAGAATCCCGAGTTGCCTTGGCATATTTAGTAATCCTTTGCTCATTTATTCATTCTTTATTCAGTTATATTTATTGTGCGCCTATGTACCAGACACTGTGTTGGGTGCTGTGGATGTCATAGTGAACTTGATAGACATGCATCATAAAATTCACTTTAGTGTGGAAGAATAAACAAGTAATTAAAGTCATAATGGGTGTTACGAAGGAAAGCATAGATTGTTATAAGGTGTACTAGTATGTGTAAGTACAACTATCGAAGAAACTTCTGGAATATTGAGAAGTGGTATAAAATGAGACTGAATAGGGGTTGGGGTCTATTGTGAAAGGCAATATACTGAGCATAGGAGTTTAAATACTGTCTCATAAAAAATGAACTATAGATGTACTATAGCATGATGAAACTTTCCATTTTAAGATAAACATTCTGAAAGTACCAGAATGGCTTAGAATAGGAATACATTTATACCATGGCCAATTGGGATGTTTTTAGTGTTTAGTCAGTAAAATGTTTTAATTGCTTAGATTTGGCATTTAGATTGGAAAGAGAAGATTAGGGAGTATCAATCTATGTCTGGATTTTTAAATTATGTTTTCAATTCCATTTGATACTATTTTCAGGAGACTTCTGGATATTTTCTGCCTAACATAAGTGACTTATAAAGCGAATTAATCCTTCCTCTGTACCCAGCTTCTCCATAATGATTAATGTTATCTAACTTATTTCAAAAAATAAGACATATCAGACTATTCTTGATGAACACCTTTGCATTTTGCTAGTCTTTTGCCAAATTTTGATTTACATTAAAATATTAAACCATTTTGCCATGATAAAAATCCCTGTGTTTTTTTTTTTTGGGGGGGGGGAGGGTGGCTTTTGTTTAGACTTTTATTTACTATCTAGCTACTACTTGGTCGTCTCTCACTGGTGCAAATCTGTTTTAGAGCTCTGTTATTTGTGACTTGGGCTAATGTTTATGAACAGGGATTGGCCAGCTTGTTCCATGTAGAGCCAGATAGTAAATATTTCCAGTTGGGGAGGGGGGCATGTGGTCTCTGTGGTAACTATTCAACTTTGAAAATGTAAGACAAAAGCAGCCACAAACAATATGTAAACAAATACTGTGACTGTACTCCAATAAAACTTCATTTATAGATACTGAAATTTTCATTTTATATAATTTTTACATGTCAGGAAAGACACTTCTTTTGATTGAAAAAATCCTATTTGTATTATTTGCCTAGGGGTGCTGCAATCAATTCTCACAAAGTAGGGGGTTGAAGACAACAGAAATATATTTTCATAAAGTTCTGGAGGCCAGAAACCTGGGTCTGCAGGGCCATGATCCCTCCGAAGTTTCTTGAAAAAGAGTCCTTCCTTACCTCTTCCAGCTTCAGGTGGCTCCTGGCAATCCTCGGATTCCTTGGTTTTAAGCTGCATTGTTCCAATCCTTGCCTTTGTTGTCGCATGGCTTTCTTCTTTGTTTCTGTATCCAATCTCCTTTTCCCTTCTCTTGTAGACACCAGTCATTGGATTTAGAGTACACCCTAATACTATATGACTTCACCTTGCTTCCATTTGCAAAGGCCCTATTTCAAAATAAGGTTACATTCACAGGTACTGGGGGTTACAATTTCAACATATCTTTTAGAGGGCCAATATTTGCCCTACATTACTATTTAAAAATATAAAAAACATTCTTAGCTGGTGGGCCATGTTAACTAGGTGGTGGGATGAGTTTGGCCCATGACTGTGTTTGTTAACTCCTGCTCTAGCCAGAGTTGGCTTTTCATTTATTCTCTGATTAAACATCTTATCCTTATTGGGAAACAAGATGAGAATTAGCATTTATTGAGCCCCTACTTTCTTCCAGACATTTTGCTTTGTGTCTTGACATTTATTATTACACTGGTAAGCTCTTCCAGACTTGAGATTTTATTTTAATCACCTTTTTATTCTACAGAGATAGATCTCGAGAAGATCTTGTGAAAGAGTATTCAGGGGGAGTGAACATTAAGTAAATAGACCACTTGATGCATTTGATTTGTAGCCAAGAAGACTATTATGGTCGGACAGAATGATGTGAAATGAGGTTGGAAAGATAGCCAGAGGACAGTTCATAATAGGACATTGTTGGCTGTGATGAGGAGTTCAGATTTTATTTTACATCTACAAAAAACCATTGGAGACTTAAACAGAGTGATAGGATGTGATTTGCCTGTTACAACAGTTACTCTAGCTGATTTGGGAAGAAATAATTGTAGGGGAGATGGGAGCAGTATAGGAAGCCTGGGCCAGCTCTCAGGCTATTGGAGAGATTATAAGAGCTCCTGGAAAGTTTAGTGTCAGGTAAAATTGTTTCAATTAAACTTTACAAATAGTTTTTGTAAGTACAGATAAATTTTGGTTAGCTTTGAAAATTTATGTGAATTTGTTTGACTCGTTTGCTAAAGACAAATTTGCAGTCAGTATGTGGACTATGTGTCTTCTCACTCAGCACCTCACCTCCCACCCATTCTCTTAGTGCGGAGAAAGAGTATTGTGTTGAGATCTGCTATGGCCATGCTCTAGTACCGTGGTCGGCAAACTGCGGCTCGCGAGCCACATGAGGCTTTTTGGCCCCTTGAGTGTGGCTCTTCCACAAAATACCACGTGCAGGTGCACGTACAGTGCGATTGAAACTTCGTGGCCCATGCACAGAAGTCGGTTTTCGGCCTAGGCAAGTCTATTTTGAAGAAGTACTGTTGATATTTGGCTCTGTTAACTAATGAGTTTGCCGACCACTGCTCTAGTACATTTTTACTTGTAACAGTGAAATATACATAGTTATCTATATATATAAAAGCCTAAGTGACCAAACGACCAGATGACTGAATGATCGGTCGCTATGATGTGCACTGATCACCAGGGGGCAGACGCTCAATGCAGGAGCTGCCCCCTGGTGGTCAGTGCACTCCCATAGCCAACCTCCTGCAGCCCCTCCTCCTGGCTGGCCAGACCCAATGACCCTGATCAGACCAGCTGGCCAACCGCCTGCGGCTCCTCCCCTCTGGCCAGCTGGCCCAACATCCTCAATCCGGGCAGCCAACCTCCTGCAGCCCCTCCCCCTGGCCAACCTCCTGTGGCCCTTCCCTCCTTCGCCGTCTGATGGCCCTGATCGGGGCAGCCAACCTCCCGCAGCCCCTCCTCCTGCAGCCCCTCCCCTCAGCCAACCTCCCACCGCCTTGATCAGCTCTGATCGCCTGCCAGGCCAAGCACCCCTGCATGAATTCGGTGAGGTCCTGCACGAATTCGTGCACCTTTCCTTGAATTGCATCCTGATATCTTGAGCCAGAGATAAAGGGTTGAATTCTAGCTAGCATGATATTAATTATCCATAATCTTGGGAATACCCATGGAAGTATTGTTAAGTCAGCCATCTTAGCAGTTGTGATGCAAAAAAGGTTAAAACCCCTATTCCAGGTGAAAGGTAACCTTTTTGTTTATATATTGATAATTTTATTTTTATTATAGACAATTTATCTTTTAAATTAGAGCATTTACTAGTACATAAAAGTGATTTTTTAATTTTAAAGTGCTATACAAATATAGAGTATTAGAGGCCTGGTGCAGATTTGTGCACTGGTGGGGTCCCTCGGCCTGGCCTGTGGGGATTGGGTCAAAATCAGCAGTCCGACATCCCCCAAGGGGTCCAAGAGTGTGAGAGGGCACTCTGCAAAGTTGCTATCGTTCAGCAGCTACTGCGTTGAGCGTCTGCCCCCGGTGGTCAGTGTGCATCATAGCTACTGGCCAATTGGCTGGTTGGCCGGTCGCTTAGGCTTTTATCCTATCTAATAAAAGACAAAAAGGGTAATTAACCGTACCTCCTCTATGCTTCCCATTGGCTAATCAGGGCGATATGCAAATTAACTGCCAACAAAGATGGGGGCTGGCAGCCATGCAGCTGAAGCTTGCAGGAGGCTTGCTTGCTCCAGTGATGGAGGAAGCCAAGGTTTCCCGCCTGCCGCGGCCTGGCTCTGAGCTCCGAAAGCAAAAATGTTTCAATTATAGAAGCTAAACAAACCCCAGATACCTGCTTTCAGCTGGCTGCAGCCTCAGAGCTGGGAGCACCAGTGACAGCAACAATGTTTCAATTATAGAAGGTAAATAAATCCCAGAAAAGAAAAAAGAAAAAAAGGAGAGGCTGGGAGCTTCAGTCCCAGCCAGCCTGAAAACGGCCCTCAGCCCCTCACCCAGGATGGCCAGGCATCCCAGTGGGGACCCCCACCCTGATCCGGGACACCCTTCAAGGCAAACCAGCGGGCCCCCACCTGTGCACCAGGCCTCTATCCTATATAGTAACAGGGTAATATGCAAACTGACCCTAATAGCAGAAAAACTGGGAATGACTGGTTACTATGACACACACTAACCACCAGGGGGCAGACGCTCAATGCAGGAGCTGCTCTCTGGTGGTCAGTGTGTTCCCACATGGGGGAGCTCTGCTCAGCCACAAGCCAGGCTGATGGCTGCCAGTACAGCGGTGGTGGTGGGAGCCTCTCCTGCCTCCTCAGCAGTGCTAAGGATGTCAGACTGCAGCTTAGGTCTGCTCCTCGCTGGCAAGTGGACATCCCCTGAGGGCTACCGGGCTGCCAGAGGGATGTCTGATTGCCATCTTAGGCCCAATTCCCTGGGGAGCAGGCCTAAGCCAGCAGGTGGTCATCCCCTGAGGGGTCCCAGATTGCGAGAGGGCACAGGCCGGGCTGAGGGACCCCCTCCCCCAGGAGTGCACAAATTTTTGTGCACCAGGCCTCTATTTTATATATAAAATTCACAGGATTAATATAAATCTTCATTGATCACTTTGAAAAATAATATAATTCACATTTTTATTAGTAGGTTTGAAACAAATTTTTGTAGCTGTGTCTTTATTATTCTGGACTATTGCGCCTATGTATATAAGTGTATATTTTTACATATATAGTAGCACCAAAATTTTTAATCTTAGTAAATTTCACTTTTTATCAAATATTTAAAAATATTTCATCTAATAATTGTTGATAATTATTCTTTCATTAACAATGAGTTTAAGTGATCATAATAAAAATTACATTACTTAACTTGCTAGAAAAATTTAGTATACTGTATTCCTTTTTTTTGTTTGTTTGGGAAGGAAATTTAGTCCTTGCTAACAGTGTACAGATTTAGAAGTGCTATAGATTTTTTTTTATCATATAGCACACTATTTATATGTATACATACTTGTGAGAGAAAGGGACTCATTGAACCTTTAAGAACCTGATATTTTTAAAGAAACATGTTTTCCATTTTTTTTTGTGTTAAAAATTGCTAATAAAGTTTCTATTAAGTATAGTCTATGCATATTTGGAAGTACTAGAATGGCAGTATTACATTTAAAGAAGGCTAAGTAAGCGTTTAATTTCTAAGTAGGCATAGATACTGTATGTGTTTACCAAATTTATATTAGGATTCTGAATTCTTATTGGTGTAACTTATGATGGAAATAAAAGTCAACAGCAGAAGCAAACTAGTACAGGAAATAGTGAAAAATAGTGGAATTAAGGGGAAGGATTAAGAATTGGAGTCTATTACATTCTTTTTAAGAACACACATACAAGTGTAGATAAAAAAAGGCTTAAGTTTATTTACAATGTATTTTTTATTAACAGCCCAAACCTAGTAGAAGCCAGCATTGATTGAGAAGTTTTGGATTTTTTCCAATTTCTGTTTACTTTGTTCAACCCCTAACAAGGTAATCTGGTTTCTTTTGACTTAAATAAGACAAAGAATTCCATATTGAGTCACTGTTTATAGGTTGTTAAATATTTTAGTTTGGTGTCTGAGGATAATGTTCAGCATTGTGTTCAATTAGTGTGAACTAATCAGTTGAAGTGCCAGATTCTTAAATGTTTTACTGCAATTAATACAAAATTCTAAGGGCTCCATTCATTACAAGTCACTTGCTCCATGGGTGCCAGCCGCACAGTCTCCGTAAGCAGGCTTTTCTGGAGAATAATCAAGGCTCATGGCCTCCAGGTTTGTGGCACTGTGGGAGGAAATGAAGATCTGTTTTGGAGGTGAGAGGGACTTTCAACACTATCTGACACATCACTGTTTCTTTTTATGAGCTTCTCCGTTTTCATTCCTAGTTCTTTCTCCTGTTTTAAATTATGTATGGAATTGAATTTGTATGATATTCCCATGTAATTAGACATGAGTGTAATTTGGTAGAGCATACTGGAAAGGTATAACAATAAACAAACAAATAAAGCTTTTATGTAATTTAGGATACTTATTCGTCTTCAGTAGACGAAATTTTCAGTCAATTAACTATAGCAGTAATGTTTCTTCCTATTGATGTTAAGGTCAGATGTCTGTAAAATGATGAAATAGGCAGACTTTTTGTTTGGTTCTTTCCAACTTCTTTTTCAGTATCTGTGTTCCTGTTTTGTTTTTCTTCAGGTGCCTATCCTTGTCAGCTAATTTTTCATAAGTTTCCTGTGTCCAGAGATATTTGCAATTTAATGCAGATATTTGTTAATGAATAAAAAATCCTGAGTGTCCAACAGAATACAATAATGCAAATGTGGTTTCAGGCACTGTGGGAGGAAATGAAGATCTGTTTTGGAGGTGAGAGGGACTTTCAACATCTTTTACATCCTAATAGGCAATTAAGTGCTCTGACTGTCTGGTCATGCTGGATCTAAGGTTCACTTGAGTGTTATTGTGTCCAGCTCCAGTTACTCTCTGAAATTGTTACACAGAGAAATTGCTCTATAGTTGTATAGTCTAGTAAAACTCCTGGCTTTTAACCTTTCATAATTTCCCATTAAGAATATTAGAGCTTGCCCTAACTGGTTTGGCTCAATGGATAGAGCGTCGGCCTGCGGACTGAAGGGTCCCAGGTTCGATTCCGGTCAAGGTTATGTACTTGGTTGCAGGCACAGCCCCTGTAGGGGGTGTGCAGGAGACAGCTGATCGATGTTTCTCTCTCATCGATGTTTCTAACTCTCTATCCCTCTCCCTTCCTCTCTGTAAAAAAATCAATAAAATATATTTAAAAAAAAAAGAATATTAGAGCTGGAAAACACATCTATAGCCCTTCTACACTTGGATGACACCTTTTATCCTGGTTTTGATTGCATGCCTGTGCATGCATGTTAGCATGTATGATTGCACATGTGTATATGCATGTACAGAGATACTTTAATCCTTCTAATCCTCTGAATAGGTCTTTGCTCCAGCTGTTCCAACTCTCTGAATTCTCTCTCTCTCTCTCTTAATTTTGAATTAAGAGAATGTTGAATGTTTCTTTTTAAGTATGAGAATCTTTAGCAAAACAAGTATCTGTGACTTTCTTGCTATCAAGAGAAGGTTAAGGAAATGCATTTGATTACTGAGTTACCACTGTACCATTTTTGGTAACATTAAGTAGGTAGTAAAAAATATTTATTGATGAAATGAATAAGTTTGCTTCATAGTTTCTTTAGATATTTTCATGATACTTGATGAACTTTTTTTTGTTAATCCTGACAAAAAATATTACTAGGAAATAATGAAAACTGTTATCTGTTGTTGATAGGAGTACAAATTAGTACAACAACTTTGGAAAACACTTTGGCTCCTTTTTCCTTTTCTTTTTTTTAATCCTCACCCGAGGATATTTTTTCTATTGATTTTCAGAGAGAGTGTAAGGGAGAGGGAGAGCCAGAGAGAAACACGGAGATGAGATAGCCACATTGATTGGTTGCTTCCTGTATGCCCGGGCAGGGAGCCTGCAACCGAGGTATGTGCCCTTGACTGGAATTGAACCCTTTCAGTTTGCAGGCTGACACTCTATCCACTGGCCAGGGCCACTTTGGCTTTTTTTTGATAAAATTGAACATAGACACATTTTACAATTCATCGATCTGTTCCTTAAGTATGTACTAGAAACATTTTAACCATGTGTACCAGGAGAAGACAACAAGAATGTTAGAGCAGCAAGTTCATAATTATAAAATTTCATCTCAAGGATCCATCAGCAGTTGATAAGTAAATTATGTATTCATATACTTAATGGCTTAGAAGCCTCAGGTTGATTTTAAGAAACAGTAATTAACTATTTCTTCCAAATGCCCAAGCAATTTCCTTTTTGAAAATTAAACAGCTTTAAGTTTATTTTTCTTAGGTTTACAGCTTAACACTGTGAATATCTGAAGCTTTTGCATCTTCTTAGTTTCTCATTTTGTAATTTATAACCTCTGTTTTCCTTTAAAAAAGTATTAGTGCTATGGCTGTAGTTGAAAGGAACAGCGAAGTTTGTATGATCAACAGAGTTTGTGTGTGTGTGTGTGTGTGTGTGTGTGTGTGTGTGTGTGTGTGTGTGTGAGATGCATGTTCCTTACTGTTTTGTAAATAATCTAAAACTGTTTGCATCCTCTTTTTGGACATAATGAGCCCCAACTTACTAAAATATAAGTATTTAGGAAACTATTTCATAATTCTCCAGAAATCTAGAACCCAGGATATTTAAGGACTAATAAATAAATGTGGAGTTCTACTCCATATTAAAGATTTTATTTTAACAAATTCTGAGGCAGATTCTTCACTGGATTTATAAATACAAAACATTGGGTGAGATTAGATGACTCCGATGATATGAATTTAGCTAATTTAAAGCATGTAATAGCTACTCATTTCACACTTATTTCATATTTGGATGCAAGTAGGTGGGTAACTAACTACTAGTGACATAGTTTAAGTACATTACTTTTTAAAAGTACGTTACAAGGAGTCTTAAGAGTAGCAGTGATGTCATCAAAAACACAGGCTTTTAAAATAAATTCCATGATGGTAGTGAAGAATATACAATTACTATTTTTTTTTCTGGGAGCACTTGGATGACTAGATTAGAACTTAGGACATAACTCCTTGAAAGTCATGTTCTATTGATATTTTGGAAACCATATGACTGAAATTCTGACATCATAGAAAAGGAATGGCCTTCAGTTTCCCAGTTCCTCCTCCTGTTTTGCCCTCTCCTTAGTGTCCTTTTCATGGTCTCTAGAGATTAGACTGTGCTTCTGGAAATTATAGTATTTATTAATGCACTCTTGGTACCCTAGTGTGAAATAAGTAGCTGTTACATGTTTTAAATTAATAAATTCATATTGTTAGAGTCATCTAATCTCACCCAATTTTTTGTATTTGTTAAATTAATTTGGTTGTATAATAGGTGCCATTTTAAAAAATAAGTATTTTTATTTATTTCAGAGACGAAGGGAGGAGAGATAGAAACATCAGTGATGAGAGAGAATCATTGATTGGCTGCCTCTTGCACTCCCCCTACTGGGGATTAAGTCCGTGACCCTGACTAGGAATCCAACAGTGACCTCCTGGTTCACAGTTTGATGCACAATCACAGAGCCACACTGGCCAGACGGTGTTATTTCTCCTTTATGTGTTTTGTTAAAGTTTTTTTTCTTTTTATTTTTTACCTTGGTATATGAACTTCTATTTTCTTTTTCTTTTTAGGTCGTATGTACAGGGGTGGATAAAAGTAGGTTTACAGTTGTTCATATGGAAAATAATCCTATATAATAAAAACTTAATATGCTAAGTGTCCGGTTGTCTGGTCTGCCATTCAACCAATCAAAGCGTAATATGCTAATGATATGCTAAGGCCGCTCAAACACTTGTTATAATGTGCACTGACCACCAGGGGGCAGACGCTTTGACTGGTAGGTTAGGTTGCTGCTGGGGTCTGGCCGATCGGGACTGAGCAAGATGGGTCAGACATACCCTGGAGCCCTCCCATGGTCCCGCCCCGCTGGCCAACCTCCCGTGTCCCTCCCCGGCCCTCATCATACCCTGGTGGGGTCCCTCAGCCTGGCCTGCACCCTCTCGCAATCCGGGCTTGGGGACCCCCCCACCCCCCGCCCACTTAGTGCATGAATTTTGTGCACCGGGCCTCTAGTACAATAATAATAATATAGCAATAAAATAAACCCTGTGTTTCATGGACTCACAACTGTAAACCTATTTTTTGCCCATCCCTGTATATACTTTTTAAAACTAGACTTAATTTTCAGAGCAATTGTAGCTTTATAGAAAAATTGAGCAGAAAGTATAGATAGTTCCCATATTTTCTTTTCCCCCTTTTCCCTATTATTAACAATTTGCATTGATGTGGGACATTTATTACATTTGTTAATGGTTATTTGACAAACCTATATTGATACATTATTATTAACTAAAACTTGTAGTTGACATTAGGGTACTCTCTTTGTTTTGTGCAGGTCTATGGATTTTGACAAATGCATAATGTCATATCTATCATTATAGTACCACTAGAGGCCTGATGCACAAAATTCGTGCAAGGGACTTGGCCCTTGCAGCCCTGACTTCGTCCAGAAGGTCATTTGGCTGTCCGGTCTAATTAGCATATTACACTTTTATTATTATAGATGGGATAGTTGTATTGCACTAAAAATCCCATGTTTTATCTATTCATCAGTCCTTGGCAACCACTGATCTTTTCACTGTCTTCATATTTTTGCCTCTTTTAGAATGGAAAAGTTGTTTATTATTATTATTAGAATGTCATATGAAAAAAAATCATTTTACTTCTTTTTAATCTGGATGCCTTTATTTATTTTCCTTGTATAATTGCATTTGCTTGGACTTTCACTACAATATTGTATACAAATTGAGCTGACATTTTTTCCATTGAGAAAGTACCCCTCTATTTCTAGTTTGTTTGTTTGCTTTTTAAAGTCCTCACCTGAGGATGTTTTTCCATTGATTTTTAGAGAGAGTGGAAGAGAGAGGGAAAAACAGAGAGAAGTATCGATGTGAGAGAAAGACATCGATTGGTTGCCTCCTGCACGCTCCCTCATCAGGGCCCAGGCTGGGGAGGAGCTTACAGCCGAGGTAAGTGCCCTTGACTGGAATTGAACCCGGGACCCTTTGGTCCTCAAGTCGATGGCTGAGCCAAACCAGTTAGGGCTCTATTCCTAGTTTTTTATGAAAGTTTTTATTATCAGGAATAGATGTCAGATTATGTCAAATGTTTTTTCCATATCTATAGAGATGATCATGTGGTTTTCTTTTTTAGTTTAGTAGGGCGAGTTACATATTTCAATGCTTGAATTTAAATTAACCTAGAATAAAGCTCACTTGATATATAATTCTTTTTATATGTTGTTGGATTCAATCTACTCAAATTTTAAGCATATTTATATGTGTTTATGGGGGTTTTCTTGTAATGTTTTTGACTGAATTGGCTAGAATAAGTAAGATGTGGAATTATTTCTTCTTTAAATGTTTGTAAGAATGTATTAGTGAAGCCATTTGGACTGGGAAATTTTTTTGTGAGTAGGTGCTTAATTACTATTTCATTTTAAAAAATAGATATAGAGTTACTTAGATTTCAATTTTCAAAATTCACTATATTGGGTAACATTGGTTAATAACATTGTATAAATTTCAGGTGTACAACTTTATAATATCATGTCTGTATATTCCATTATGTGCTCTCTACCTAGTATTTTTCTTTTTGTGTAAGCTTTGATAATTTGTGTCTTCTAAGCAATTTGTCCATTTCATTTAAACTGTCAAGTTAATTGGCATAAAATTGTTTATGTATTCCCTGATTATTTTTTTTTAATTTCTGAAGAATTTTTAGTGATGTTACCTCATTCCTGATAATAGTAATTCATGCCTTCTCTCCTTTTTTCTAGATTATAGTGTAGCTTGAGAAATGTTTTGTATGGATCTGGAAATAATGTTTTTGCTTTTGTTTTGTTTAGTGCTCTATAAACATAAATTAAGTTGATTGGTAAGTCTCCCAGACTCATACCTTTATTGATTTTTCTCTCTACTATCTTATCATTTATTGTAAAATCTCTGACTATAATTGTGGATTTGTCTTATTTGTCCATGTAGTTGTATCAATTTTTGACTCGTGAGTTTTGGATCTCTGTTTTTAAATTCACAAATATTTAAATTTGTGTCCTCTTAATGAATTGACTCTTTTATTCTTATGAAATGGCCTCCTTTACCTCTGGTTCCATAATCCTGTATCTAAAAAAATCAATTGCAAGAGGAATGACATCAACATTATTATTATTTTTTAAATATATTTTATTGATTTTTTACAGAGAGGAAGGGAGAGGGATAGAGAATTAGAAACATCGATGAGAGAGAAACATCCATCAGCGCCTCCTGCACACCTCCTACTGGGGATGTGCCCGCAACCAAGGTACATGTCCTTGACGGGAATGGAACTTGGGACCCTTCAGTCCACAGGCCGACGCTCTATCCACTGAGCCAAACCAGTTAGGGCAACATTATTGATTTAGTTAAGCCAGTAGCCTTGTAAAAGAACGTAGAAGGTAGATTACCTAACAAAATCAGCATTTTGTTGGAAGGAAGTGAATGAAGGGGCAGGTATGTTGTATAGTCATCTAACTATTACTTACTACATATGCTGATTAAATGAAAGATCATATTTATTTTCTTCTATGCTGTAAAATTTTTTATTGAATTTATTGGGATGGCATTGGTTAATAAAATTATATGGGTTTCAGGTGTACAATTCTATAATACATCATCTGTATTTTGTATTGCGTGTTCACCACCCTAAGTCAGGTCTCATTCCATCACCATTTTTCTCCTCTACTCTCTTCTACTTCCCCAGACCTCCCTTTCTCTCTGGTAATCATCATACTGTTGTCTGTGTCTATGAGGTTTTTTTTCTTTGCTTAATTTAATCCCTTCACTTTTTTCACCAACACCCCCACCTCCCATGAAAGGTCAAGTTTAGATATAATTTTTTATACCCCACTTTTGAATTTGAAGTTAAGCAGACTCTCAGTTATTATATAATATATTATAATATTTGATATTATCATCATTCATTGATTAAGAAAATTCAGTTGAAAGGAAGAGTGACTCAATTCTCTTATTTTGTTTTGAAACCAAATTGAAGCATAATTCTAAATTTCAACATTTGTATTTTTGTTTCTTGTTATTCTTTCTTAGTTTGAGTCTAAGTCCAAGAAGATGACTGTGGGAGAAAAATACCCCATGCTTTTCTTAGGTTTTATCATCTTCAAAGAAAAAAAGTAGAACATAACACAGCACGCTCTTCCATCCTGTCACATTGGATAGAACATGACAGGACATATATTTACAAAAGTGCTTTCCTTTAGAGCCAGATGACTGCTGTCAGTTTGAAAGCAAACCATCTGCTTATTGTTTAAATTCCTGGATAACTTACCAACCCACATCTGTAAACAGAAGTAACATTCTTTATAGCCTTAAAACTGCTGCTAAGGTCTGTTGTCGTCATATACAATGCATATTTGCTGTGTACTGAAGGAAAACAGATTTCGACATGTATGATGTCTAAAAAGATCAAATTGATTTCATTAACATGAAAGGCTAGTGAATTTTACCTTCAGCATTTACAATTGCTATAATAAAGTTTGGGACATATTTGTTCACACCCCACAGACCCCAAAACTGTCAATCAATAAGTGCTCAATTGATGTATTCCGAACAACTACTTATTCATTAGCTCTTAATTCTTGCATTTATTAAACATTTATTGTTTCTAGTGCTAAGTGCTAGGAGTATAATGGTGAGTGAAATACAACCTACAGTCTAGTGAGAATTTTAGGTGAATAAGAAATTATTATAGTAGGATATTGTAATAAGTGTAATGTTGTAAGTATTAATTGTACATGTTGTTGAGAGAAATGAAAGATTCAGAGATGACAAGTTTTTGCTTGGGCAAATGGGTGGATAGAAACACAGGTACAAGAACTGTGTATAAGAACAATTGGTCAGTTTTATATATAGTATTTTATATATACTTATTTTTCTTAATTATCAAGTTAAGTATATAGGAGAGCAATGGTGCTTAAATGGTGATATGTACAGAATTTTGAATGGAATGCAGAGTTTTCCTAATAGTTTACCCTTCTGGGATCCCTAAGTCTTACTATGAGTGTGACAAGCCTACTCTATTGTCTTATCCATCCTAGATTATTCATCTCTCGCATTTATTGTTGACTTTAGTATTACTGCTAATTTTTTCCTACCTTGGTCACTCTCTACCTCTGCCTAAATTGATATGAATTTAAGATGAAAGGTAAATATATCTTATTTCTAAAGAAATTTTCATTAGAGTAATACCAGGTTTTTCCTAATGATTGGTGAGAATTAAATTTCCAATTAATTGAGAATTGCTTTGGTGAGGGGAACAGGTGTACATGCTTTTTAAAGACAGCTTTATTTATATTTAGTTAACATCACCTGTTTTAAGTACACAGTTTGATGAATTTTGACAGATGTTTATGTTATGTGACTACAACCACAATCATGATGTAGAATATTTCTCTCTTCCCTAAAAAGTCCCTCTTTCTCCTTTGCAGTCAGTTCCCTCCCCCATATCCCAAGTCCCAACCAATCACTAATCTACTGTCTGTCAGTATAATTTTGGCTTTTCTGCAGTTCATACAAATGGACATATGTTTTTATTTCTCTTGGGTAGATACCTAGGGATAGAATTGCTGGGTCTTATGGTAAAGTGTATGTTTAACTTTATAGAAAACTGCCCAACTTTTCCCCAAAGTGACTGTATCATTTTTTATTTCCACTAGAAACATGAGGGGTCCAGTAGCTCTATATTCCCATTGTCACTTGGTATTGTCATTCTTTTTACTTTTAGCCATTCTGGTGCATGTTTAGTGGTATCTCATTGTGGTTTTAATTTGCATTTCCCTAAAGCTTAATAATGTTGGACATTTTTTGTTGACTTTTTGCCCATTTATATATATACTAGAGGCCCGGTGCACAAAAATTTGTGCACTCGGGGGGGAAGTGGGGGTCCCTCAGCCTGGCCTGTGCCCTCTTGCAGTCTGGGACCCCTCGGGAGATAACGCCCTGCTGGCTTAGGCCTGCTCCCGGGTGGCAGAGGGCAGGCCCAATCCCTAGGTGCAGCCCCTGGTTGGGCTCAGAGCAGGGCCAATTGGGGAGTTGGGGCGCCACCCCCTGTCATGCACAGAGCAGGGCGGCTTGGGAGGTTGCGATGCCACCCTCAGTCACGCTCAGGCTAGGGCCGATTGGGGGATTGGGGCACCTCCCCTTGTCACACTCAAGGCAGGGTCTGTGGGGAGGTTGCGGCGCCACCCCCTGTCACGCACAGAGCAGGGCCAATCCGGGGGTTGGGGCGCTGTCCCCTGTGACGCACAGAGCAGGGCCCATCAGGGAGGTTGGGGCTCTGTACCCTGTCACACACAGAGCAGGGTCGATCAGGGGGTTGGGGAGCTCCCCCCTGTCACACACAGAGCAGGGTCGATCAGGAAGTTGGGGAGCTCCCCCCATCACTCACAGAGTAGGGGCGATAGGGGAATGGGGCACCACCCCCTGTCACACACAGAGCAGGGCGGATAAGGGGGTTGGGGTGCTGCCCTCTATCACCCACAGAGCAGGGCCCGTGGGGGGGGGGTTGGGGCGCCGCCCTCTATCACCCACAGAGCAGGGCTGATCAGGGGGTTGGGGAGCTCCCCCCTATCAGGCACAGAGCAGGGCTGATCAGGAGGTTGGAGTGCCTTCCCCTGTCAGGAACAGAGCAGGGCAGATAGGGAGGTTGTGGCCCCGCCCCCGTCACACACAGAGCCGCAGGGCGATCAGGGGGTTTGTGCGCTGCCCCCTGTCACGCTAATCCCAGTGCTGGGAGGCCTCGCGGCTCCGCTGATCCCCATGCTGGGAGGCCTCGCGGCTCCGCTGATCCCAGTGCTGGGAGGCATATTACCCTTTTACTATATAGGATAGAGGCCTGGTGCATGGGTGGGGCTGGCTGGTTTGCCCTGAAGGGTGTCCTGGATCAGGGTGGGGGTCCCCACTGGGGTGCTTGGCCCAGCCTGGGTGAGGGGATGATGGCTGTTTGCAGCTGGTCACACACCCTTCAGGGTGGGGGTCCCCACTGGGGTGCCTGGCCAATCTGGGTGAGGGGCTGAGGGCTGAAGCCCCCAACTGCTCCTTTTTTTCTTTTTTCTTTTATTCTGGGCCAGCTTTAGCTCTGGCTCCAGCTCTGAGGCCTCTGCTGCTGAAAACAGGTATATGGTTTGTTTGGGTTCTATAATCGAAACAATGTATAACTCCATCTCTGAGATCCCGGCTCACTGAAAGCAGGTTTCTGGGGTTTTGTTTAGCTTCTATATTTGTTACAATGTTTCAAACTGCAGGCTCAGAGGCTGGCTAGGCAGGCGGGGAACGCTGGTTTCCTCCGTCACTGAAGCAAGCAAGCCTCATGTTAGTTTCAAGCTGCCTGGCTGCCGGCCGCCATCTTGGCTGGCAGTTAATTTGCATATCGCCCTGATTAGCCAATGGGAAGGGTAGTGGTCGTACACTAATTACCATGTTTCTCTTTTATTAGATAGGATGTATGTATGTATGTATGTATGTATCTATATATACATAAGCCTAAGTGACCGAATGACTGATCGACCAGTTGACATGACATGCACTGACCACCAGGAGGCAAACACTTAACACAGGAGCTGCCCCCTGTGGTCATCGTGCTCCTATAGTGGGAGTGCCACTCAGCTGACCGATCCGTCCCAGCAGCCCACAAGTCTGGCAGCAGCCACTCACTTTCTCAGTAGTCTTGCAGGTCCAATCTCCAGAGAATGGGCCAGGCACTGACGGACAGGTGCCACAGGCACAATTCCGACAGTGCCGCAGGCCTCCTGGAAGTCAGCCTTGGGCACCATGGCTGCTTCTCTTCCCTCAAGGCTCTGTAAGGAAGAAACAATATGAAAGCGGCCACCAGGTGACTCCCAACAACTGGCATGAATGTCAGTGGGCCGGCAGGGGTGTGCCACTGCCTGCTGGGAGAGTTGATTGCATCCCGGCCCCCCTACCACCCTTGGGACAGATGTCAGATGCAGGGCTTTGGTGCAAGCCCACAGCAGGTGCAGCGGGGTCGGAATGAGTGGGAGCAGCAGGCGGGAGCAGCAGGTGGTTTTGGACAGCCAGTTTTGGCCCAATCCCTGCAGGCCATGCTGAGGGACCCCACCCATGCACGAATTCGTGCACCGGGCCTCTAATTTTGTGTGTGTGTGTGTGTGTGTATGTATATATCCTATATAATAAAAGGCTAATATGCAAATCAACCAAACGGCAGAACGACTGGTCGCTATGACCCGCACTGACCACCAGGGGGCAGATGCTTAATTCAGGAGCTGCCCCCTGGTGGTCAGTGTGCTCAGGGGAGCACAGCAGCGGTGGCGGGAGCCTCTCCCGCCTCCACAACAGTGCTAAGGATGTCCGACTGATGGCTTAGGCCCGCTCCCCACTGGCCTATTGTCTGTGTCTGTGGGGAGCAGGCCTAAGCCATCAGTTGGATATCCCTTGTGGGCTCCCAGACTGCAAGAGGGCGCAGGCCGGGCTGAGGGAACCTCCTTCCAAGTGCATGAATTTCATGCACCGGACCTCTAGTGTGTGTGTGTGATTTGTTAGTGTATCTGTATATACGCATCTATGTATATTGAAATCTTTTGCTCTCTAATTTATTTAGTTGTATGTCTTATTTTTGAGTTGTAAGAGTTATTTATATATTCGGAATGCAAGTGGTTTGTCAGATATATATTTGCAGATATTTTCTGTGAGTCTGTAACTTGCTTTTTCATTTTCTCAATTGAGTGTTTCAAAGAACAAAGGGCTTTTAATTTCAGTGAAGCACTTTTATCAATATATGGTTATCTGATGCTGCATAAGAACACTCAGCATTTAGTGGCTAAAAATAGCAGCAGTATTTACTTTGTATGGATCTGCAGTCTGGGAAGGGCTTGCCCAGAATAGACCATTGCTGCTCTACTTGACATCAGCTGGTGCAGCTTGGAAGCTAAGGGCTGGAATCGTTTGAAGACTCACTCACATGAATGGCATCTGGGTTTGGAGGACTTGAATAGATGTATGTTGGAATACCTGTGGCACCTCTCTATTTCTATGTAGTTTCTCTAGCATGCCAGTTTTCAGTCTTTTTCATTTCATGGTATACATGAACTAATCACTGAAATTCTGTGGCAGACCAAAAAATATATTTTTGCCAGTCTGCCAAAAAATAGGAATAATTTTGATTCATTCACACTGGATGACTATTGTTGTATTGGCTGTTGTCATTTTTGTTGTTGTTAATCCTCACCTGAGGATAATTTTTCTATTGATTTTTTTCTGTCTTTAGAGAGAATGGAAGGGAGGGAGGGGGAAAAAGAGAGCGAGAGCGAGAGCGAGAGAGAGAGAGAGAGAGAGAGAGAGAGAGAGAGGAGAAAGAAACATTAATGTGAGGGAGACACATCTATTGGTTGCCTTATACATGCACCCCAACTGGGGATGGGGATCAAACCTGTAACCTAGTTGTGTACCCTTGACCAGGAATTTAACCCAGGCACGGGCAAATGCTCTAACTACTGAGCAACAGTGGCCAGGGCTGTTGTCACTTTTTTATTTGACAATCTAAGGGAAAAGAGGTCAGTGTCCTGACTAAATAGTCAGGTATTGCATGTTTTAAAAATTCTTGTGGCACACCAGTTGAAAATCTCTGCTCTAGCATTAGCATGCTGGCTTCAAGGGAGTTAGATTTGTTACATTGTGATTCCTGGCTCCTAAGGCACATGTCTTAAGAAAGTGAGAAGAGCCGTTAGAAGTCATTTTGCCATTAAAATCAGCATCATTTCTGCCTCATTATGTTTGTTACAGTTATAAAGACAGTTTCAAGTATCCTCTGTTTATGAGATATGGGAGAGGATGTATATTAGTGTGGCCGTTTTTGAACAATACAATCTGCTATAATTAATTACTTTTTAAAATGTTTTGTTCTCCCCCATCTATGTAACATATCTTTGCCTAAATGAAGATTATTAAATATTTTTCTGTGTATTCTTTCAGTAGTTTTATGGTTTGAGTGCCACCATTAAAAATCTATGTTCCATTTTGAGTTAGTTTTTGTAGATGGAGTAAAGGATGAACTGAGGTTCATATATTTCTGTTTGGAAATACAGTTACTTCATTTCCGTTGGGTGACAAGACTATTCTTTCTCCAGTACCTTGGTACCTTTATAGGAAATCAATTGAACAACACAGTGTGGGTCTATTTCTGGGTTGTAACCTTATGCTAATACCACACTGTATTGATTGCTGAAGCCTTCAAATCACGTGGGATAGGTCTGCCAACTTTGTTCATTTTCAACATTGTTTTGGCTATATTGTATTGTGGGGTTGTTGTTTTTTTGCATTTCTGTATAAATTTTAGAGTCAGATTGTCAGTTTGTACAGAAATGTCAGGATTTGGCTTACAGGCCATACTTTGATGATCCCTGGTTTAAAGAAATCTATTTCTTTTATGATCAATGTTTGGCCACGTAAACTACTATTTCTTAGCCATGTGGGATTAATCTAAATGTCATTTTTTTCATGAGGAGGAAAGTATTACTTTCAACTTTCTAGTTTGAAGTAAACATTGGAATCCAGTCTATCTAACCCTTTCTTTGGGGCACACATTTTACCAGGTGTTCTTCAATTGCCTCTGTATAGTATTATTGTAGTTTGAAAATGAATATATAAGCATAACATAGATGGAGATGCAGTCATTCCAACATCAGTTCTGTGTTTGATGCTACTTTGGGTCTGTCCCATTTATGTGCCACTCATGAGTCATTCTAGGACTTGGTAGTTTTTTTTGTTTGTTTTTTAATCCTCACCCGAGGATATTTTTCCACTGATTTTAGAGAGAGTGGAAGAGAGAAGGAAAGACAGAGAGAAACATTGATGTGAAAGATACACATCGACTGGTTGCCTCCTGCACACACCTTGACCAGTGACCGGGCCAGGGAGGAGCCTGCCACCGAGGTATGTGCCCTCGACCAGAATCAAGGCTGATGCTCTATCCACTGAGTCCAATCAATCAGCTAGGGCTTGATTGGTAGTTTTAACTGCAGTTTTGTTCTCAAAGCCTTTGCTTTGCTGCTTGGGTCTGTTCTGTGCCTACGCTCATTTGGGGTGAACCCTGTACTTGTGCCAGTTCAAACAGATTTAGGGTAACTCCTTTTCTAGCTGTCCTTCTTGGGATTACCCCTATGTTCTCTGACTCATTGGCTCTCCTTTTCCTCGTCTCGGGCCAGAAAGATGGCGTTTCTCTCAGTTTTAGTGGCCTGCACTGCTGTCACAGTTGCAGAAACTCAACAAGCCTGCTATTGAGACAAAGTGGCTAGAGAAAAAAGAGACTGAAATAGATAATGGGGAGTCTTCCTCTTTTTTTTCAGTTGCTAAGGTCCTCTTTCCTTGTACCTTTGACCAGAAAAACAGCATATTTTTTCCAGTTTTAACTACTGGCACTGCTGCTTCTTGAGACCTATCCTTGGGGCTGAATTAAGAAAAGAAAAAAAAAGAAGAAAAGAAAAAAAGAAAAGAAAAGAAAAGAAAAGAGTCCCAACAACCAGGGATTAATTTCCTACATATTATCTGACCCTGACCCTTTCCCCTGTTTTCTGCCCAGAAAGATAGAGTTTCTCTCAGAGGGTTTTTCTATAGGCAGCCATTTGGAGAAAAGAGAATGATCATGGTTTGGGGACATCACAAAGGTCTTGGTTGCTATGACAATGTGTTTATGTAATTTGAGGCATGTTATTAGATTTGTATCGTGCACTGCTTCTTGTGGGAGAAGCCGATAGCTAATGCTCAGTTTTCTTATTTTGTATTTTTATCATCATAAGGAAGGAAAGCAGCTGGTGTTTAAAAGCCTCAGTATTTAAAATTTTTTTCTGTGGTCAGGAAAAAAAGCTAAGGAATGAACTTTGCATATGATTTCTGATGACTTTTGCTAAATCTTATTGAAATAATATAAGTTTTCTATTTTTTTCTGATTGACTTGTCATGAATTTTAGTAATAATGGCCATATAGCATTACTTGATAATTATAGTTGACTGTTTTATATACTATCCTTTAAATTGCCAATAGATGCAATTTTTAATTGCAATCTGATGACTGACTTTTAAAGTAGAATTGGAATTCTGCATTTTCTTTGAGATATTAATAGTAATATAATTATCATTTTTTGAGCATTTACAGTTTCCTTTGAGTTACGTACTTTTATTATCCTTATTTTGCTAACGATTAATTTGAGCTCAAAGAAGTGAAGTTGTTGCCCTGACCAGTTTGGCTCAGTGGCTAGAGCGTCGGCCTGTGGACCGAAGGGTCCCAGGTTTGATTCCGGTCAAGGGCATGTACCTTGGTTGCGGGCACATCCCCAGTAGGGGGTGTGCAGGAGGCAGCTGATGGATGTTTCTCTTTCATGGATGTTTCTAACTCTCTAGCCCTCTCCCTTTCTTTCTGTAAAAAATCAATAAAATATATATATTTTTTTTTTAAAAAAAAAAAGAAGTGAAGTTGTTTGACTGAGGTCACACATCTCACAAATGGCAAAGGTGGCATTTGAACCCAACAGTCTGTTTCCAAAACCTTCTCTCTTAATCTTCATGCTGTATATTGTGATATATTTCTCAAGGTACGGAAATCCTATATAATAAAAGAGAAACATGCAAATTACCCATCCCTCCGCTACGCTGAAGCCATGCCCACCAGCCAATAGAGTGACTATGTAAATTATCTGACAAAGATGGCGGTTAATTTGCATACGCAGGTGTCAAGCGCCCCAGGAGGCGATGGCGGCCGTGGCTGCAGGCTCCTGGGACTTTTGCTTGCCCCGGAGGCAAGGCCATAGCCATGCCCATGGGCTCCTGGGACTTTCATTAACCGTCACTCCTCGACAAAGATGGCGGCGCCCATAGTGGCCTGGGTGGGATGCTGGTGGCATTGCCCCGGCAACTCGAGCCCAGCGTCTGGCCCAGCTGCATGGAGGGAGGGGAAGGGAGTGGCCTCCTGCTGGAGTCTGTGCTGAAAGAGGGGAGGGGAGGGGCCTGGGGCCAGAGTCCCTGGTGACGTGCTCAGCTTTAGAAGTTTTTTACTAACCATCAGTAAGTAAATAACTTCTAAAGCTGGACATGTGTGCTTGGCCCGGTGAAGAGAGGGGGAGGGCAGGGGCCTTGGGCTGGAGTCCGTGGCGAGGGATGCTGGCATCGTTGCTGGCCGGGCTGAGAGACCCCCCCACCCCATGCATGAATTTCGTGCATCGGGCTAATAGTACATAAATAAAAGATGTGATTCATGCCCTTCATGACCTCACTGTTTAACTGGTGAACTAAACAAGAGAGAGTCATAAAACGGGGTAAAGTGCTGTGACTCTGTGACATAGATTTTGTTTTTCAGATTCACAGCTTGATTAAGACTCATTTCTTTTTGATCTTTCATTAGTCCATTTCTTAGTTTTACATTTGAAAAATCAAAAGTAGTATTTCTCAAACAACTTTGCATCTCCAGAAAGTGCTGTCCTAAACTAAACCTTGGATTCATTATTTTACACATATCTAGCTCTTTAGAGAGCTTTTTACATATCTTGACACCTGCATTTACCACAATAGGAAGAGAGGTTGATATTAGGAGGTCAGAGCTTTGAGAGTTTAAATGCTCTGCCTAAGGTTGCCCAGATAGTAGATAGTGGAAATAAGATAACTAGAAATATATTGCTTGATTAATAAACAAATATTTGCTAAATACAACAACTTCATGTTAAATTAACCCACTGAAATCTTTCTTAATATGATGCTTTAAGTTATTACAATTATACTGCTTTTCAAGGTAAAAGTATATCAAGTATATATTTCTTCACGTTAATTTTACTTATTTTGTGTTGGTTTAATGAATTAAAAAGTATTATACTGTGAGAGCATGAGTCTCTATTGAATTTGGATTATTTTCACTCTGGGAGCTACTCAAGGTAGTACTGGCTGGTGGTATAACATTTTCCCAAAATTCTGTTTTAAATCTGTTTTATCTTTTAGTATAACAAAAATTGATACTTTTAATTTTTTGCATCTTATTATTACCAAATAGTACATGTGCATGGTAGCACATTAGAATAGAAGAAGAAAAATACCCAGAGATTACTGCTCATATGAACTCATATATTTCTGCATATCTTTTTTGATTTGCAAACATACACAGACACAAGGATCCGGCCCAGAATCTTGCATTTGTTACAGCTAGATTTCATGCCTAAGTCTTTTATCTAGCATTCTTCTTTAAAAGTCTCTTTTGATAACCTGTTTTTAAACAAGGATATGCCCCCCCCCCTCACCCTGCCATCACTGACAGAAAATGTTTAATGAATGTTTTTAGTATTTGTAGTATTAATCACTTTAGTTGTTAACAAAACTCAAGGAGAAAGAAATTTCAGTCAAGAATTTGCTGGTGGTAAACTTACAAAGGTTGAAAATTTGCCCTGTGTCTCATTGTTTTTGACATTTGTTAGTCATTGTTTGGGTACAAGTAAATTAAAAGCAATCTTTTCAGTGGAGGTCAAAAGGATGCTGTACACTCCAGTGCTTCCCTATAGAATCAAAGGAAGCTGAGCTCAGTTGACCAAGTGCTATTAGAATGAGACATCCTTAAAAATGTTGGTGATGAAATAAATCAATTTAGTTGGAAACAAAAGATTGAATTTAGTGTTCTTCTACTGGAGAAAAAGAATTAGATCTTCAAACAGCCTGGGTTTTTGACACACAAAAATGTAAGTTATTTGATCTGGTTTAGTTGTTGCATACTTTATCCCAAGGGCTTGCTGCCTCTGCCTTTTCCCTTTTGCTCCTCAAATATACACAGTAACTAATCTGACTTAGGTGAGTACTGTTAACAGTCACATCACTAGATCAGATAAGGTCTAAAAAGGAACAGGAAGATGGAAGATATAATTTAATATTCATATCATTAGGAATAGAAAAAAAACATCATTGGTGAGATTTTTCTTTCCTTTAATAACATTTCCATAAATAGTTCTTTCAAGTTTTGTGTGCTTTAGTAAAATCTGTTATAGCAAAGTCATTCATTTATAATTTGATTTTTATTTGGGAATGTGCATAGCCCCTTTCTCTTCCCATTACTAACCTGTTTAACTCTCAGTAAATTATGGGTTGGAATGATATTTATATTGTGCTACAATAACAAAATTTAATGTAGTGTTTGCCCTAAAATATTTTATTTTCTCTTTTGTTTTCTTTATTTTTCCTCCCTATAACCTCTTCCACCCCTCTCCCCCAGCAATCACCACACTGTTGTCCCTGTTTTCTCATTTAAAAAATTTTCTAACTTAGCATTTAGACACTAACTTCGTACCACTGTGTGTGTGTGTGTGTGTGTGTGTGTGTGTGTGTTTTAAAGATTACTACCCCTCACAGCTAAGAGTGTGATTGTGTTACAGAAACTATGGGTGATTAATTTTCATCCAAAAATCTTTGAAGGAGTTCCACACCCAAGAGTAATTTTAAGTACAAGATTAGTGACATTTGGGGAATATTTCCCCCTTTCGGTTTAAAGATAAAGTTGATTTATTTAATTTGAAGAGTTTCCTGAGTCTGAGATTGTCTCCACATTTTGAGTATAAAACAATTGTGACACTGTGTTGTTAACATTGACGTTGTTTTATTCATTTATTTATTTTTTATCTTTTTTGAAAATCTGAACTTTAATAAATAAATTCTGACCTGTGGGAAAAATGTTAGAAAAATTTGCTTTTATTTCTAAGTTACATGCTGTATTTTACCAATGAAGTTGAATTAAAAGGAGTTACCTTTTAATCCATATCCTCTCTAGCCTTGCTCATTTTTCCTTGACAATTCTTAAACATTGAATTTTGCAAAACATGATTTGCAATAACAAAGACTTATGATTTTCAACCTTAGCTGGGCTTTTAGTAATGCTTGGTAGTTAGTTCTGTGTTCCTTTCCCTTATGTTTTCCTTTTATATGCATGCCATACTCTCACCCTTGTCCTTAAGTTAGTATCTTTGTCATTCTCAGAAGGTTATCCTGTCTCCTATTTCAGATGGGAAGGGAGGGGAGTGGAGAGGGATAAGAGGAGAATAGGGGTAAAGGCAGAGAGAGGGAGAGAATTTATCTACTATATTTTCCCTTTTCTCCTCTGCAGGAATCTCAGTCAATATTCATTTTCATCCTGTGTCTATAAATTCTCCCACCTTACTGAGTACTTAGTCATTAAGAACATGTTTACATCTCATCTATCCTAAAAATTACCCTGTTATCAATTTTCTCTCAACTCTGCTCTTTCTAGCAACAACTCCATCTCATTTATTGCCAATCTTTTGAGTTTACTAATACTGTTTGCCTTTATATCCTTCTATTCAGACCTCAACTATATTCTTTAAAATTTTTTTTAAATTGAATTTATTGGGATGACATTAGTTAATAAAATTATGTAGGTTTTAGGTGCACAGCTCTATAATAGCATCATCTGTATATTGTATTGTGTGTTCACCACCCCAAGTCAAGTCTCCTTCCATTACCATTTATCCCCCTTTCACTTACTTTCTTCCACCTCCTCCCACTCCTCTTTTCTTTACCTAATAACCAGATTATTGTCTTTGTCTTGTTTTTTTCTTAGTCTCTTCATCTTTTACACCCAACTATCCATATATATATATAAAAGCCTAATTGGCCGTTCAACCGGTAGCTATGACGTGCACTGACCACCAGGGGGCAGGCACTCAATGCACAGGCATGGAAACGTGGAACAGACTGATGAATCTCAGAGGAATGTGGGGAGGAGGGAGGCTGGGAAGAGATTAATCAATGATCTTATATGCATACTAGAGACCCAGTGCATGGATTTGTGCACTAGTGGGGTCCCTCGGCCTGGCCTGCGGGGATCGGGCCGAAACTAGCAGTCTGACATCTCCCAAGGAGTCCTGGATTGCGAGAGGGTGCAGGCCAGGCTGAGGGACCTCATGCCCCGGGCCTCCACTATTCTTATAAACACCAGTCTGTTAAAATTGTGAAGTATTTGATTTCTTTGTAAGATTATACATTGATTTCTTATTCCTTTAGTAGATAAAAAAAGTTTTGATCAAGAATTTACAAGTAGTTTAAACAGTCAAACAGTATGCTGCAAAGCTAGTAGAAAAAGAGTATCCTTCTTCACGCCTTCCACTGCCTGAACTCCACAATCCAGAGGCAGCCACTTGCAACCCCTTTTATCATTTCTTCTGTTACTGACTTTCTTATATCCAAATTAACATGTTACACTGACTTTTGTATACATACATCAATTTCCTTACAGTTTCCTCCAATTTTCCATCTCCTGGATTTCTTAAAATTTTAAATTTAAAATTTTCTTTTGTTGTTGTTCATATACTAATTCTTAAAATTGATGTTTAGTAGAGCATTCTTTGAATTTTATTTTCAATTATTAAAGGATGGTAATGCATTTCTCTTATGCCAGATTAAAAAATAATAGCACATATTGAACAGAGGAACTTACATCCTCTCTTTTCCAACAAAATTCTCATGCAATCTTTTCCTTTCAGCCTCATTGGTATCTTACTCATCTTTGAATGTGCCAAGCATGATTCTACCTACTGGCCTCTGAACTTGCCCCTTCTGAATGGAACAACCCTGTTATGGACTGAATATTTGTGTTCCCCTCAAATTCATTTTGAAACCTTACCTCCCACTGTGATCCTATCAGGAGTGTGGCCTTTGGGAGGGGATTAGGGTTAGATGAGGTCATAAGGGCTTTGCCCTCACGAATGGGGTTTGGCACCCCTGGAAAAGCACAGAGAGAGCTTGCTTCTGTTTGCTCCCTGCCACGTGAGGATGCAACAAGAAGGTAGCCACCTGGGAGCCGGGAAGCATGTCCTTTCCAGACCTTGAATCATGAAGCTTATCCCTTATATTTTTTCTAAGAGTTTTATAGTTTTAGCTGTTACATTTAGTCTTTTCATCCCTTTTGAATTAATTTTTGCATATGGTATAAGGTAGGGGTTCAGTCTCACTCTTTTGCATGTGGATACCTAGTTTTCCCAGCAGCATTTGTTAAAAAGACTGTCCTTTCCCCGTTTGAAAGGTCTTGATACCTTTTACTGAATATTATCAGACCATATATATTTAACGGTTTATTTTGAGGCTCTATTCTATATCATTGTCCTATATATCTGTCTTATGACAATATCACACTACTGTTTGATTACCAAAGCTGAATGTAGTAAGTTTTGAAATTAGGAAGTGTGACTTCTCCAAGTTTGTTCCTCCTTTTCAAAATTGTTTTTGCTATTTAGGTTCCTTATAAAATTTAGGATGGATTTTTGTATTTCTGCAAAAAACACAAAAGAAGAATCACACTGAATCTTTATATCACTTTATATCACTTATATCTTAGTGATATTAAATCTTCTAATTTGTGAACATAGGATGCTTTGCCATTTGTTTATGTGTTCTTTAATCTTTTTCAGCAGTGTTTTGTAGTTTTCAGTGAACAAGTCTTTTTTTAGTTAAGTTTATTCTAAAGGTACTTTTTTATGCTATTGTAAATAGAATTCTTAATTTCCTTTTAGGGTTATTCATTATTAGTGTATAGAAACCAATAAGTCTTTTTGTGTTATTTAATATATTACATTACTGAATTATTTCATCTTTTGTCAGTATTTCACTGGCAGTCAAGTGATTTGAACTAAACTCAAATGGAAACTAAAAATCAGAACAAACAATTTCTTATTTGAGTGCAAGTATTAAATTTTTATTTTATTAAAACAATTTTTAAAATATTTTAATTGATTTTAGAGAGGAAGGGAGAGGGAGAGAGTGATAAAAACATTAGTGATGAGAGAGAGTCATTGATTGGGCTGCCTCCTGCATGCCCCACACTGGGTATCGAGCTTGAGACCTGGGCATGTACCCTATCAGGGAATTGAACTGTGATCCTCTGGTTCATAAGTCGACACTCAAACACTGAGTCATGCCAGCTAGGCTAAATTTTTATTTAATCTTTGTTAATCAAACTAAGGTTTTAGCTTATCTAAGTGTACTAATTTGGACTATAGATCTGGAAAAATACTAGCAAATCAAAATTACCTTAAAAAAATTTAGTTTGAGCTCCTGATGTCATTAAAAGCTTCTAGAAATGATATTTTGGGAGTATAAGTTAGAGCTTATAGCTTTTACTGTGCCTTATTGATGTTTCTCTAGAACAGTGGTTCTCAACCTGTGGGGTCGCTACCCCTTTGGGGGTCGAATGACCCTTTCACAGGGGTTGCCTAAGACCATCAGAAAACACATATATAATTACATATTGTTTTTGTGATTAATCACTATGCTTTAATTATGTTCAATTTGTAACAATGAAAATACATCCTGCATATCAGATATTTACATTATGATTCATTACAGTAGCAAAATTACAGTTATGAAGTAGCAACGAAAATAATTTTATGGTTGAGGGTCACTACAACATGAGGAACTGTATTAAAGGGTCGCGGCATTAGTAAGGTAGAAAACTATTGCTCTAGAAGTTACTGGAAATGTCTTTTACAATTTGGAGGTGGGATATACAGTTGAATCATTCTAGATTTTTTGTTTTTTTTTTACAGGCCACAGAAACATTATTTAGAATGGGCGTAGCAAGAGGAACCATCACAACGTTAAGAAATGGAGAAGTAAGATGATAATTTTGATATAATTATTACTTCTTACAGATATATACATATTTTTAAAAATATGGTTTTATTTTAGAGAGAGAAGGGAGAGGGAGAGATAAATAGAAATATCAACGATGAGAGAGAATCATCGATTGGCTGCCTTCTACATGCCACCTGCATCTCAGGCCCTGACCAGGAATGAAACTGCGACCTCCTGATTCATGGCTCAACCACTGACCCACACTGGCCAGTCTAAGTATTAGTACTTAATTCATAGAATGACATTTAAAAATGTGAATTTTATGATGCTTTATGTAACAAATTGAGAAAAACCTGTTGTATCTCTGACCTAATAATCTATTTTAAATAATCCAGTCATATTGGAACCTGATCTTGGACTGAAAATGAATTGCTGAGCCTTTTATTCTTTACTTACCAATTGTTTTTATGCTTAAAATAAAATGATATTTTGTTTAATAACTTCTGGAAATATATATTTTTTAATGAAAATGATCCCATACTTTCCCCCCTTTTTTTTTCCTGTTTTATGCTCTATAGATCTGATACTTCTTTTAGGATAAAATAATTTGAAATGCTGATATTTATTACAGATTAAGAGAGAGAGAAGGAGAGGGATGGGGAGAAGAAGAGGAAGAGGAGGGGAGAGAGAGAAATGGAATTTAGTCTGCTCTTTTTTATAGTAGAAACTCAAGATACAGATTTTAAATTTTGACTTTTATGTTTCTACCAATTCTTAAAAAAAATTCTACCACCTGAAATAAATTTTTATTGAAAACTATTACTAGCCTAATTATCACTCTACTTTATAAAATGTATTTGTCAATATATCTGCTTGCTAGGTGAAAATGTACAATCATTTGGACATCATAGACTCCTAAATGGCAAATCCCTTTGGTATTAATTTGTAACATTTTTTGTATGAAAAAGACAAGTGACCCCTTTGTATTATCAGCAAACTGTAGTATGTGGTGCCAGTTTAAGAAAACATTCTCATTAATGAAGTCAGATGTATTTATCTGCCCAGAATGTGTCAAAATGAATATCAGATTTTAGTAATTACTATGTATTTTCTCATGGGGGGAATGAACTTTTGAACTTTATCTTCTGTAATAAGAAGTTTGGGAAAATGTATGCAAGGCGGTTTTATAAGAAATCTTCTGAGGACACCAACACATAGTGCATATGTACCTATTTGGGGAAGTAGTTAAAGCAGTGTATTTTGATCCATTTCTCCCCCAGATTGCTACAGGTGACTTACCTGGTTAACAAGTAATAATGTTGGACAAAGTGTTTTTTAAATTTTTTTTTAAAGGATAGTTTATTGCCCTGGCTGTTTTGGCTCACTGGATAGAGCGTCGGCCTGGGGACTGAAGGGTCCCAGGTTTGATTCCGGTCAAGGGCATGTACCTTGGTTGCGGGAACATCCCCAGTAGTGGGTGTGCAGGAAGCAGCTGATCGATGCTTCTCTCTCATCGATGTTTCTAACTCTCTATCCCTCTCCCTTCCTCTCTGTAAAAAATCAATAAAATATATTTAAAAAAAAGAATAGTTTATTGATTTTTAGAGGGAGAAGAAGGGAGAGAAGCATCCATGTGAGAGCGCAACGTCGAATGGCTGTCTCCTGTAACCCCTTCCCCCACCCCAGGATGGAGCTCCCAACCTGGGCATGTGCCCTGACTGGGAATCGAACCCGCAATCCTTTGGTGCACGGGATGACACCCAACCAACTGAGCCACACCGGCCAGAGCAATGTTGGACAAAGTTTCTAACATAAAATTGAAACTGAAAGAAGTACATTTCCCCCTTACATTTTCTGATCCCTAAAGATGAACTGTGTCTTCCAGCCAGTGGCACCTACAGTCACCATTCACTATTATTCACATTTAACTTCTCTTAAATTGTGAGATTTCTTATAAGACTCTGATATTTTAGAGTTGATAATGTATGGTAATATTTTGTAGTTTAAAAAAATAGAGAGTGAGATATAGTAAATACCCAGTAAATGGTAGTTAGGTTAGGCCACTAATTAGTTTTAATTATTTGCCTTTTAGAAGTAGAGTATTAAAACAAAGCAAATATGTTATTGAATATGTGTATGTATATGGGTGGCATACACATATTGGAGATGATGGTGGGCCCAGTGCTATATAATATGGTTCCTGTCTTTAGAGTACTTCTATTTCTGCTGGAGGAGACAATTGTATCAATACCTGAAAAAAAAAAATCTGGAAAGAATAGAAATGCTTAGTTTAGGTGGAGTCTGGAAGTACCCGGAGTGCAGATTCCACTTGGAATGTGCTAAATTTTAGTATGAAGGCAATAACAGAGATATCATTTGGGAGTATGAGATAAACTAAAAGGTTAACAATATAAGGGATTATTTAAAACAGAAGGGGAAATCACCATATTTATCATAATGGAAAATTTTTGATATGTTAAGGGATGGGAGTGGCAGTGGTTACTTATCCTAGGGCAGTGGTTCTCAACCTTCCTCATGCCGCGACCCTTTAATACAGTTCCTCATGTTGTGGTGACCCCCAATTTCATTGTTACAAATTGAATATAATTAAAGCATAGTAATTAATCATAATTAATATGTAATTATATATGTGTTTTCCGATGGTCTTAGGCGACCCCTGTGAAAGGGTCATTCGACCCCCAAAGGGGTCGCGACCCACAGGTTGAGAATTGCTGTCCTAGGGGGTTTAAAAAATTGTTCTAGCCCATTACTACAAAATTATTTGTTAAACGGGGATTAATAAGTAACCCTATGACAATTATGTCAGGTAGGAGGAATAAAGACTGGTATATCTACATTATAAAAAGACCAGTTTTTGAGTAAATTTGTTATCTGGATGTGTGACGACACTGAGCTCTGCTAGCTTACCCTTCACTGTAATCTGTCACTACGTCTACATTTTGTCTACCTAATTGGACATTTCTGCTTGGACATATTAAGATGTTGAAACCAGAAAACATAGCTCCTCTCTCTGAAAGTAAGAAGGTGTTTTTGAAAGAGTCTGAAACATACTTTATAAATTATAATGAATCATTGGAGGGTTTAAGCAAAGAAGTGATATCTTTTAAAATCTTCATCACAACTCTGCAATAGAATAATTATTATGCCCATTGTATAGATAAACTGAGGCTCAGAGAAGTTAAACATTTTACCTGTGATCAAACAGCCAGGAAATGGGAGAGCTGGGAATTGAACCCCAATATGACTCCAAAGCCTATACATGCCACTCTACAATGCAATCTTTCTCGATGTAATTTACTTACTTGACTAAAGTTTTCTAATCATTCAGTGGTCTAATCATTCAGTTTGACAATTGAAAATAACACAGTAGCTAAGACTCCAAGATTATATAATCATCCAGATTTTTAATGCATTCTCATTATCACTATTATTTTTTCATATATGTAATATAGGACATAAAAATGAATAGAAAAAAATGCTGACCCTTTCACAATTCTGTTTGTGACTAAATGCCTAGCCATGTTGATGTGCACTTTGCACAATCCTGTATAAGAGCTAGCTGAATTTTTGTATCTTGATTCAGTTACATAAGCTAGAAAGCAGATAATTTTCTCGGTAGAAAATTTTAAAATGTGTTTCTTAATTTTGGGGCGGCAACTGAACCCAAAACCTGGGCACATGCCCTGGACAAGAATTGAACCAGCAACCTTTTGGTGCCTGGGACACTCTCAACCAATTGAGCCACAATGGTCAGGGCCATATATTTATGTTTTTAAATAGCATATATTTTTTCCTATTTATTTATTTATTTATTTATTTATTTATTTATTTATTTACTATTTCTCTTTTAATATCACCTTAGAAAATATGAGTGTTTAACAGGTAAAGTGTTAGTATTTAAAACAGTGAAGTCCCTGAGGCCTCGTGGCTAGTAAAATGCCTGTAGCTAGTGGCTTGTAAAATCTAATCAAATGAGCAGATATTTACTGAGAGCATCTTAAAGCAGATGTGACACATGGCACTGGAATCAGGTCTAGTTCCCTTTTCTTTCTTCCCTAAATATTAATTGAGAGCCAGGCACTATTGTAGGTGCTGGTTTTTAAATGTAAATAAAACTGAAATGGTTTCTACTCTTAGGAAGCTTTGCAGTCTAGTGGTGAGCCTATAACCTGCCACTTGAACTTTGCCAGTCAGTGTTGTCTTCTGCAAATGGGATAAAAGCATCCACTTCATGCATCACTCTGTGAGAAATAAGTTAGACACTATGTATAAAGCAGCTAGCACAATATCTGACACAAAGCAAGTATTTTAGAGTTTAACCTGTACTAAACGATAACTTTTTTATGTAATTAAACATGATGGAGTGTTTCTTTTTATATTAGAGTGAGTACATGGAGAGCTTGGGAGTGTGTTTATTTAGAACAGTGTGTGAACTGACACTTGGAAACTAATAGACAGACTTTAGATATTATGGGGGTCAATAGCTGCGTTAATAGCAGTGTTAAAAGCAGTGGTACTTTTGAATGAACATTTCCTTCCTATGGGACTCAAGATATTCAGGTCAGCGTATATTGCCAGTGCCCTCTGCTGTCTCGTTCCAATAGCTCAGTAACAGAGAGAGTATATGGTCAGTTACAGACTTGTGGTATACTACTCAACCAACCAAATGCTGCTGATAAGGATTTTGTTTCTACATATAGAATAAACATAGTAGGGAGAAGTGCATTGTTACAGGAAAACTAACATGTGCAAACAAATTAGAATGCTATTTAAAAGACAAGGTGAAGTCATTACTTAATGAAAATTTAGTTCTCCTGATAATTGCAAGATTTAGTTGGGCAAAAGTCCTACTGAGAATGGTAAGACACTGACTGACGGTTCAGAAATGCAGACTAAGGCTCAGCTAATCCTGTCAAGAAAAATGGGATTATCTCTTCTGCAATACTCTGCTTTATGTATTGTATTATAATGGAAGAAAATATTATGATACTTTACACATGTAAGTTGCCATTGAAAGATACTCTTTGTTAACTTGATTAGCTTTCTCCCGTATCTCCATATCATCTAAAGAAAAAGAAAAGAGTAATTCTCAGCACTCTGGATGGTTCCCAAATAATTCACATCTATTGTTATTTTCTTCTGTGAGTGATTTCCAAATTATATGTTTATTAATAAACTATACAAATAATCTATCAGAATTTAGCCCAGAAAAGTTATTATGATTTTTCTTCAAGCAGAAGATAGAATATAGCTTTAAAAAATTATATATTTATGAAAAATGGACCATATCTAGAGAAGGAGAAAAGAAATAATATGGGAAAGTACCTAGACAGAAAAATTAAGGCCTAGAGAATTTTTATAACAAGCAAGGTATAGACAAGGAAGTTGCAAACCTGTTTCTAATGAAGTGGGAAGTTATCGCTGAGATAACATGCTGCTGGTCATTATTTCAGGATGATGAAACATTAACTGAGGCTTCAAAGAAGTTGTGGAATTGTTACCTTGCTCATTTATAAAAGTTGTTTTCTTTAATAGCCATCAATCTGGATGGTATAGATATTGAACTGCCAGACACAGAAGACTGGTATACGTAACATTTTCAGTTCTCCAATTCTATGAATCCAAACAACATGTTACATTTTGGCAGGTGCTTAGAAAATTTAGAGTCCGTGCCAGAATTGCATTATAAAACATTGAGCTTCAGAACTTGTATTTTATTCTTGCTGAAATAGCTTATCTTTGTCACTAAATCTGCTTTAAATGGCCCATCATGTTATATACTATGGGATTTCATACTCCTGGTGAATAAACTGAGTTTATTTGGAAAATTCTGGTGAAGATAAAGAAGGCCAAGGACCAAAGTGAGGTTTTAAAAATATCAGATCACAATGTTTAAGCTTGGTGGTCTTGTCTGTACCAACTTTGTACCTTTCTGTACGAGATAATTATCTTTTGAAATGCCCTTATTTTCTTCACAATAGTAACTCTTTTGATTTAAATACAAAAATAAATGTGCCACGATTTTGCCCTTAAACAAAATAAACAATATCTGGACAATATCTGGCTAACTATGGAACACTTAGGTTTTATTTTTCAAAAATTGGAAGGGTTCTTAAGATAACATCAATTTGTTTTGATCCTAATAAGAAGAGCTTTAGGCCAGGAAAGCAATTATTTCCACATGGGTAAGGCCAGTCCCAACTACTTCCTGTCCACCAACTGATCACTGAACTTAAACTTGCTTCCCTTGGTTTATATAGTTGGATGTGGTTGAATGCATTAGGAAGTGCAGGCTCTACTTAAAGTCTTCTGAGATATAGAACACATTTCTTTGTATAAAGGATTTTTGTGTATAATGTTCAACAGCAAGTAATTTAAACTTTTTGAATTACCAAGGGAATTTAATTTCATACACATACATATGTATAATTATTACCATTTTGTTAGTACATCGTTTCTCTTTGTTGACTCTTGACTGCATTCTTAATAGGTGAGTTTGCTATGTAGAGACAAGTATTGCTTGTGGTGGTTGAGTAGGGACATGGCAGATCAGAAATGAAAGGATTTGTATTAAGTGATGTGGTGGATTATTCCAGTGATGAGCCTAATTTTAAAGCTGTCACCATGAATCACTCCTTTAGCATAGCAGACACTCCTGTCACTAAGAAAATTTTAAGGATTTTTGAAGCTGTGTACCAGGAACTGGGACCAAAGACCAGATCTATTCCTTATTATAGCATAATCTATATGAAAACTTTATATACAGGTGTCCCCCCAAAATGTATACACACTTCAACAGCTGATAGCTCAATTTTGAAAATGAAAGGTATTTAAATAAACACTGCCTTTATAACTATTCAAAGTGTGTGTATAGATTTTTTGGGTCACTCTGTATATGTACTCTTTTGTTTCTGACTTCTGTCACTTAGCATGTTTTTAAGGTTCATCCATATCAGTTTTCCTTTTCATGACTGAATGGTATTCTATTGTATGGATAATATTTTGTTTATCTATTTAATGAAATTTGGATTGTCTCTTGTTTTTGTCTATTATGTATACTTCTGTGAGCATTTGCATAGAAGTCATTGTGTTGACATATGTCTAAATGTCTCTTCGGTTGCTACTTCAGAATAGAATTGCGAGGTCATATGAATAAATTTTTAAGAAAAGTGGCAGTACCATTTTACGTTTACAATGTCAACGGATAAGGGGTCCTGTTGTCAGATTTTTGTCAACATTTGGCATTATCAGTCTTTTTATTATAGCCATTCTAGAAACATGTAGTGGTATCTAACTTATTGTGGTTGTAATTTGTACTTCCCTAATGATTTTGGGCATCTTTTTATGTGTTTTATTAGTCATTATTTTTATGTGTTTTATTAGTCATTATTTTTGATTATTTCTGTCTGCACAATGGATCCAGACAGAAAAAGCTCTAAGAGAAACCCTGTGTTCCTCTGTGTATGGTTAGAGAACTGGAAAGGAAGGCCCATCATGAAGGAGACTGTGCAGAAAAATACCATTTTCTTTTTATGTTCTGTATTTTGATTTCATTCTTCTGGTGGGACTGCAGGTAGCCCCAGTCATGGGGTTGTCCTCCAGCTGTGGCAGTGGCAGCTATGCAGCCATTTAATACTGAGTGATAATCTGTCCCTTTGACCAAAGAGACTGAAAAAGGGGCTCCTGTCGTCCAAGAAGTGTGGGGAGACTATCTGTTAGATTTTCCTCCTTTCCCCTCATCACTTCACCCCTGAGGCAGATGTAATTACAGGAAATGTGCGATGATGGGAGTCAAAAAACCAGTGTGGGCAGAGGATCAAGAAAAGGGGTCTGGGAGACAGACTGTGGGAAAAGTCATAGAGAGGCAGGCGGTAGAGAAAAAGATGACCCAAGTCTGTGTGTGAAGTCTGAAATCACCCCTGTGCCGAGCATGTGTGGAACTCCGTTGTGGAACCATAATAGAGGCTTTGAGTAACTACAGTGTAGACCACTGCCTTTAGGTGGCACAAATGGGGATATACTGAATGGCACTGAAAAGACCTGGGAAATGGAAAATGATATTGAAACCACAGCCCATAGAAGGTGGGTCAGGACTTGTGTTTGGAACCTAACAGGGTTGGTTGCCTACAACAACAACAAAAATAGCAACAAAAATGACAACAAATCAATTTTCCAGAGGACCAGAAGTCTTTAACATGACCAAGAGTGTCATAATACTAGTCCCTCGGGTACAATCTAAAAATATTTGACATACCAAGAACCAGGGAAATTATAACTAATTGTAGGAAAAACATCAGTCAACAGATGCCAAACCTGAGATGATCTCAATTTTAGAGTTATAATAAAAAGTGGAAACCCTTTGACACGAATGGGGATATTGAAGTTTCAGCAAAGAAAAGAAAACATAAAAAGAACCAAATTCAAATTTTTGGATGGAAAATTAACACAAAAAGTATTATTATTAAATGCTAAAGCAACTAAGAATTTACTAGATGACTTCAGTAGCAGAGTGGAGAAGGCAGAGAAAAGAAAAGTGAAGTTGGAGAAAGCCCAGTAGTAATTGTGAGTAAAAGACTGAAAAGCAAAGATTAAGAACCTAAATGACAATAGCAAAGCTCTAACACTTGTGTTATAAGTGTTTTAGGAGAGAAGAAAGAAGTTTGTGCAGAAAAAGAATTTGAAGAAGTAATGTCTGAAAACATCCAAATTTGGTGAAAGACATACATTTACCCATTCACAAAACGTAGTGAACTTCCCTCCCACAAGGCTGCATATTGTACCAATTCCATCTATTTGACATTCTACAAAAACCAAAACTATAGAGATGGGAGATCAGATTAGTAGTTGGCAGAGACTGGAGGGGTTGATTCAGAAGGACAAAATGAGGGAATGCTTTTGGTGATGGAACTATTCTGTATCAAAGTACTGAATACAGTACCCAACTCTATGAATTTTTTAAAACCCATAGAATTACATACCTTAAAGAGTAACTTTTATTGTATGTAAATTATAAGACAAAAAGATAATGGTTAAAACAAAAAACCCATGTGTATTGAAAGACAATACTGCTCAGATCATTTTCATTCTTTTTTTTTTTTTTTTTATCCTCACTTGGGGATATTTTTCCATTGATTTTTAGAGAGAGTGGAAGGAAGGGGGAGACACACAAAGAGAGAAACATTGATGTGAGAGAGACACATGGATTGGTTGCTTCCCTCATGTGCCCCAACTGGGGCCAGGGATTGAGCCTGAAACCAAGGTACCTGCCCTTGATGGGAATTGAACCTGTGACTCTTCAGTCCACAGGCTGATGCTCTAACCACTGAGCAACCACCCAGGGCGATCATTCTCATTCTTATAATTTTCCTTGGACTGTTGAAGATTAGGGAGGATAGTTCTATAGATTATTTTTTCCTTAGGCTTCTTTCAGGATTTTTACTTTCTTTAAAAAAATTTTTTTCTCCTCTGGTTTGAAAATGAGTTGCCTGGGTATGGTTTATATGGTATTTATCCTGTGTAGTGTGCTGTGAGCTTCCTGAAACTATTTGGTGTCTGACATTAATTTGGGGAAATTCTCATTCTTTCAAATATTTCTTCCCTTTCTTCTTCTTCTGGTATTGCCCTTACACGTATGTTACACCTTTTGTAGTTGCTCATAGTCCTTGGATATTCTGTTTTTTTCCATCTTTGTTCTCTTTGCTTTTCAGTTTTGGAGGTTTCTATTTGATGTATCCTCAGGTTCAGAGATTCTTTCCTCAGCCATATCATCTACTACTAAGCCCATCAAAGGCATTCTTCATTTCTGTTGCAGTGTTTTTTATCTCTAGCATTTCTTGTTGGTTATTTCTTAGGATTTTCATCTCTCTGCTTACATTGCCCATCTGTTTTTGCATGTTGTTGACTTTGTCCATTAGAGTCCTTAGCATATTAACCATAGTTGTTTTAAATTCCTGGTCTGATAATTGCAACATCTGTGCCATATCTGGTTTTGATGCCTGCTTTTGTCTCTTCACACTGTTTTGTTTGTTTTTTTTGCCTTTTAGGATGTTTTGTAATTTTTTTTTTTTTGATAGCTGGACATGGTGTTCTGGGTTAAAGGAGCTGCTGTGAATAGGACTAGTAATATGGCAGTGAGGCGGGGGAGGAGGAGAAGCATTCCATAGTCCCCTAAGTCTCAGTCCTGTAGGGAGCCTGTGCCTCTGGACTGTGAACTGCACAGGTGTTTCTCAGGTGAGACAGGGTGGTCCAAGTGGGCTGGAACTGCGTATTTCCCCTCCCCCAGGGCAGTTAGGCCCTGATGATACCCTAGCAGGTTAGGCTCTGGTTAACTAGTTTCTTTTGAGGGTAGGCATTTTCCCCCTGCTTGGAAGCACCAGGGGATTTTCTCTGAAATGTATTGTGAGAACCTAGTCAAGTTCTTGGAGGTAAAACTCACGAAAGTGTGAGGTCCCCTTTTGACTGCTTCCCCCGGAGTTCTTAACTCTCAGACTTGTCCGTATGAGCCAGCAGCAGTTCATTCAATGATTGTTGAGGTGTTCCTACCAGGCCCTGGTTTCCTGCCTAGGTGAGCCAGGACTCCTTGTGGCCTCAGTCAGGGGCAGAGGTTCCGTTCGCCTGCTTCCTCACCTCTCTTACAGATCCAAGAAGAGTTGTTGGTTTATTTAGCTCGTTCAGCTTTGTACTTGTTCTGGTGGAGTGGCACGTGAAAATGGAAATCCCCCAGATTTTATTCTTTTAGGAGAATTGAATCCTTGCTCTCAGTATTTCTGTATGATGTTTGAGGTCTTTAGTTTGTTTTACGTGAAGATGCCAATTTCTATTTTATTTTAAAGATAGGATTGGTATCGTGGACTGTATTTGAAATGGGAGTAATAAGCCTTGGGGTCCTTAATAAAGCCCAAGAGATAACTGGAAAAGCATTTGCCAACAATAAAGTTTCAGAACAGAGTTTTGAATATGTAATGCTATTTAGCAGTGTTAGAATGAAGTCTTTGTTTATTTTTCCATGCAAACTTTGTAAATTTACAAGCCCAAATGAAACATATATAATGTTCTGTGTTTCCTGTTAACAGTAGGCATATACAATGTACATTTTGTGATTTCTTTTTTTAAAAAATTAACATTCAAATTAGGAGGAGGAATAGAAACCAAAGTACTTTCTTACATATGTGTTTAAGTTAAAGCTACAGTTTCTTGTTCGTTGCTCAGACCTTGTGATAGTAGGTAATAGAGGCTTGTGTTTTATGAAAATGAAACAAGGCAGATTAGGAGGAGAAATACAGACCCAAATAGATTTTATAGCTCTGACAGTTATTTTAAAGTGTTGTTTATCCTGTGCTTTAAAAAAGGGGGAGGGCGGGTTGCTGTCCGAAGAGCCATCTTTAGCTCTGGTTCGATGGGTTTTGTCTAGGCTACTTTGGCGTTACAGTTAAGTTTTTTTTTTTTTTTTTTTTTTTTTAAGTACATCACATTTGCCAAACATGGTAAGAACTAGTTGCTTCCAAAGAATTACGGTAAAACCATATGAAGGAGTTTTCCATTTTCTTGTGCTACCTGGGCTGTGCAACAGTGTTGGGAGTCAAAAACCCGGGCATGCATCCTAGATCACCTCTTCTGTCGCCAAAGAGGAAGGATCAAGATGTCCGCTTACCCCACAGACTGCTAAAAAGCAGATGGTAATAGCTAGCTGTACTGTGCCAAAGATAATGGAAGGTTCAGAAGCCAGTAAATATTTGTTGGAAACAAACTGTGTGCCCTTTCCCATTTCTTCCACTTTTCATGTTCGAATGCTGCCTCTTCCTCATGTGAGTCCCATCTCAGTCCGTACCTCCTCTTCGCTCTCCCCAGCTGGAAAGCATTCCTGCATTTACATTTGTTACTTAGTCTCTTGACTTATATTTCCTGCTAGATTTTAAGCTCTCCAAGGGCACCTTTTGTGTCTGATTTTCCTTTGCATTGTGGATAGCACTTTGCACATAAACCCAATGTATATTCGGTGAGTCAATGGAAGACAAATTGACAATAAGTTAAGAGGAAAAATCTAAAAATGAATTTTAGATCTCTCCTGCATGTATGTTTGTTTAAGTTGCAGTTTGTTGTTCATTGCTTAGTGACGGCGGGTGGAAAGTTGTTCAGTAGTACATGAATACTTTAGAGCAGTGGTTCTCAACCTTCCTAATGCCGCGACCCTTTAATACAGTTCCTCATGTTGTGGTGACCCCCAACCATAAAATTATTTTCGTTGCTACTTCATAACTGTAATTTTGCTACTGTTATGAATCGTAATGTAAATATCTGATATGCAGGATGTACTTTCATTGTTACAAATTGAACATAATTAAAGCATAGTGATTAATCACAAAAACAATATGTAATTATATATGTGTTTTCTGTTGGTCTTAGGCGACCCTGTGAAAGGGTCATTTGACCCCCAAAGGGGTCGCGACCCACAGGTTGAGAACTGCTGCTTTAGAGATACATGAGTTTGGTTCCAAAAGGCTATAATAAAGCAAGTCATAATCTTTTTATTGGCTTAGGGTTCAATTTGTAAAAAATGTAACATATTTAAAGTCCAGTAAAGTGAAGGTATGCCCGTGTAGCCTGTAATAATTACATATACCTGTATGATAAAATGGTTAAAATGGTAGCACCTTAATCAGGGTGCTGTGAATAGTAGGTGGTGAAAAATATGTGTTGGTGGGCAGGAATTTGTATCTCCTTAAATCTCCAACATCTAGCCCTATTGCTTTTCTATGTCTGTGGTGTTTGATTATTAAAACAATTGATTTTAATGTTAATGTGACAGGAATATCCAAAGGTACTTTGCATAATTTACTACTTATTATTTAATTTAATGAATTTTAGATATGATTTAGGAAATATGTTTTGTTTAGAATATTATGTTTTTAAACTGTGTTCTAGATACAGGGGAATGTAATGATAAGTAACAAATGTAAGACATGGCACCTACTTCCATGAATCTCATGTAAAAATTTTTTTTAAATTGATTTTTAGAGAGAGGAAGGGAAGATAGTGGGAGAGGGTGAGGGAGTGGGAGGGAGAGAGAGAGAGAGAGAGTCTCAGAGAGAGAGAAAAGCATCACTGTGAGAGAGAAACATCTGTGGGTTGCTGATTATACTCCAACCAACTTAGCCACGCTTGCCAGGGCCATAAATCTCACTTTTAAAAGTATTATTTCTTTTGGGTTTCTCTTAATTTTTCTTTTGAATATTTAGAGTTAAATATTTTAAGTGAAGTTTTTGTTAAATAGTTTTTATTTGGAATGTTAGTAAAATTAATATTTGGTCTTACTGTGGTATTTGTTGGACTTTCACATGTACAGACCTACTAGGGCTTAATTACTTTAATTCCAATAGAACATAGCTCTGCAGAGTTGAGGTTAAGGAAGGGCAAGGAAAGAAAGCGATTGCTTGAAGCTGAAGCTTTCTTCTATCTGAATTGTAACTGTCTAAATGACTGATTTTTTTTTTCAACTGGCACGGTTTAGTAATCATTAAAATTTTTTTTGTGTTTCTTCTGTAATGTGTAGTTAAGTTGAAGCAATTAAAAATTCTTCCTTAATATTTTTAATAACAGCAATTTTAAATAATGGTCGTTAATCATCTGATAAATGTAAACTCTTTTACAGATTGATTTCTTAGGATAATTGAAATGTGTATGCATTGATACTGAGACTTGCAAATCACATTTTCTTTGTGCTGTTTATATATTAACACTATTGTTTAAAAGTCCCAACAGAGTTTGATAAATCTTAATCTGTTTTGTATTAAGAGCAGGTTTAGTGAACATTCTCTAAATAGAAAGTTTCTGCAGTGTGTCTTTCAAATATTTTAGAATCTTTTAAATTCAAAAGGCACTTTGTGGCAGTTATTTTATTTGCTCTTTTGAAAAATTATTTGAGAGAAATTAAAACTTTTACTTTACATATTTCTTTGTGTATTAGAAGTGATCAAAAAAACTCATCAGGAAAATTAGAGGACAGTTGTGTGAATATCATATATGTGTTATATATAAGGACAGTTTAATTTCAGAATTAATCTTTTTAATTTTTAATTAATCAGTTTTCAATCTTCAGTAGTAATAGAGTATGCCTTTAAATGTGGCTCTTTGAAAAGTAGGGAGTGAGGAGTTACTCTGTAGTTTTGCCTGGCAGAATAGCTTTTCGATAAGAATTTCATAGAAAGAAGTAACTTTAGGGTTGTTGTTTTCTAATACTCACATGAGGATATGTTTTCTTTTTTTAAAATATATTTTTATTGATTTTTTTACAGAGAGGAAGGGAGAGGGATAGAGAGTTAGAAACATTGATGAGAGAGAAACATCAATCAGCTGCCTCCTGCACACCCCACCACTGGGGATGTGCCCACAACCAAGGTCCATGCCCTTGACCGGAATCGAACCCGGGACCCTTCAGTCCTCAGGCTGACGCTCTATCCACTGAGCCAAACCAGTTAGGGCATGAGGATATGTTTTCATTGATTTGAGAGAGAGAGATCAGTTGCCTCCCATACGCTCCTTGCCCCCTCCCCACATCCCTCCCCTTCCTAGAGATCCAACCTGCAACCTTTTGGTATATAGAATGACCTTCCAACCAGTTAAACCACCTGGCCAGGGCTACTTTAGGTTTTGAAAAACAACAGCAGTAGAGTGGTTTTTAGAAAATTATTGTTTAATCCATATAGTAAACGAAGGAGTTTCTAATGCTAAGTATGTTTTAGAAACTATAGACATGACAAACTGTGTTTACATATATCCCATAGCATTAGTTAGGTGTTCTTTTTCCCCATAAATATTTTGTATTATATAAGGGGCTTTACATCTAATGACGTTATCTTTAGTCTGTATATATTGCTTTCTATATTAAATGCCTGTAGCTTCTAGCCAAATGGCTTGAATGTGATATATGCTCAGTAAAACACTCTTTGAGACATCATTGCTTCTTAAGATTTAAAAATGCCCAAGATAGAAGTGTTCTTATACTTTGGCTTACCTCTTTTTATGAAAACACAGTGGGCAACATCCTCTTTGCTAAATAAAAAAATTTGTGGTGCCGTATATATACATTACGAAAGGATTTTTCTGGTAAAACTTTCTTTTTATTATGGAAAAAATCATATATATATATATATATATATATATATATATATATATATATATGAATAGCCATCTTCTAGCTTTAATAATTACACAATGTCTTTTATCTGTATCCCCACCTACTTTCATATTATCTCCCCTCGGTAATTTTGAAGCAAATTTCAGGCATATAATTCAATCTGTAAGTATTTTAGTATGTATCACTAAAAGGTAAGGACTTCTATTTTTAAATATAAGCATAATGTCATTTATCTCAAGTTTCCTTATTCACATTATTTACTCAATCAGTGTTCATATTTCCCCTGTCATCTCTCTTGTTTGCTAAAGTGAGAATGCAAATAACATTCTAATTGGTAAATAAATCGTAAGTTTGTTTTAATTGGTTGGTTCTGTCTCCTTCATTTCTCTCTCGTTTCCTAGAAACCAGTTCAAAAAAATGAGTAATTAGGTATTTAAAATTATTATAACAGCATAGATTTAAACATAATTTATATGTTTCAGTCCATTGTAGTTATCCCTTTTTTCAAATTTAAATTTTATTTTTTCCATCACCATTTATCCCCTCTATGCCCTCTTCCACCTCCTCCCATTTCCTTCCCCCCAGCAATCATCATACTGTTGTCCGTGTCCATGAGTTCTCTCTCTTTTTTTTCTTTTTTGCTCAATCCCCTTCCCTCCATCCAGTACCCCTCCTCACCCACCCCATCTCCCCTATGCCGCCACCACCAGAGTTGTCTGCCTGCTCTCTATCTATGAGTCTGTCTCTATCTTGCTTGGTAGTTCAGTTTGTTCATTAATTGCCACATATGAGTGAGTTCATATGGTATTTGTCTTTCTCAGATTATAGTAATCCTTCTTAATTGTCAGATTGTTCCTCAAGATTGCCAGTAGAAACCTCCACAAGGTGGGTCTTGAATTTCTTGATAGAACCTAGTAGTATTCTGGTAAGGTGAGATGTTCATCTTACAAATAACATCAGCCTTTTCTTCCAGGAGCGGTTAATTTACACATAGATTTTAACTTATAAAATGTTTCTGTCTTAAATCCCATGAGTTAAAATTTTGACTTGACTTAGACAGTTTTGACTGTGTAGGATATATGAGTGGATCATTTCTTAAGATTAATCCACAATTGAAGTTAGCAGTCTGGGATTTAGGTTTTCCCCTAGGAATTTCTGTTATTGACAGTAAAGTTTATCTTTAAAGTTGATAGATTTTTGTGATATGAAATTTGAATCAGTAGCTTTATAATATTTATTTAGCTTCATACATATATTTATAAGCAATTCTTTTCACTTATAAGTAGTAAAGCAGATTTATAAAATTATGATTTGGCTTTGTTTGAAACATTGTGAAATTTAATAATTTGAGTCACCCAATTGATGGTCCAATATTTTTCAGTCAGTGATATGCCGCATTTAGATTTAAAATTGGTGTGGAAGTGAACATAAAGTTATTTTATAAAAAGAGAGAGGGGGAAAATTAAGGATTAAAAAAACAGTATTTGCCCTAGCCGGTTTGGCTCAGTGGATAGAGCGTCGGCCTGCGGACTGAAGGGTCCCAGGTTTGATTCCGGTCAAGGGCATGTACCTTGGTTGTGGGCACATCCCCAGTCGGGGGCGTGCAGGAGGCAGCTGAATCGATGTTTCTCTCTCATCGATGTTTCTAACTCTCTATCCCTCTCCCTTCCTCTCTGTAAAAAATCAATAAAATATATTAAAAACAAAACAAAAAACAAACAAAAAAACAGTATTTAAAGATGATGTTCTAGAAAATGTGGTTATTATTGTGTGGTTAGTATTACATTTACTTTGTTCTCATGGTTTATAACTAAATGTCCTAGCCAAAATAATAGTTTGACCAAATGCTTGATTGATTAAGATATTTTATCCTATTGAGTCCTCAAACTTTTTTTGACTTTGATATTTTTCAGTGTTTGGAAATGTCAGTGCTTAGTTTGTGTCTTTGATATGTCAAACCAAGTAGGGTCATTAATAAAACTCTTGCAATTTATTTCCCACAGAGATTTAGCTGGAATTTATATGTCAGAGGTTACATAGAAGTACTTCACAGAAAAGCTCAGAGTTAAAGACAGTAAGTTAGAGGGGCCAGGCAGGGAAAGCATGTGTACCAAGTTGAGTATCTGAGGCCAGATTCTGATTAATGTGTCCACGTGAAATAAAAACAGGGAGTGGAGAAATAGTTACTGTCCGTGATGGAGTATTGTATTGCCAAATCTAAGAGATCCTGTTGAACTCAAAATAACCTTCCTATGGGCTTTGGGGATCTTTCAGATCGTGACCTTGCCTGCCATGGATTCTCAAACCACCTTCTCTCTGAGCCCATGCAGAATGTGGTCTGTTGTAACGATTGCAGTAAGATGGCCAGAAACATGCTGTGTATGTGTGTATCTCCATGTGCACTTGTGTGTGCGTGCAGGACCATTTAATTTACTTTATGATGATAGTATTTTGACTCTTGAGAATCGTTGACAAGTTGAGGTCTTTTACAACTTTAGATTTCAAAGATTGGAGCATTTTTTAACCAAAAGGTAAAACTGGAAAGAAAATGTCTAGTCACCATTATTTCAGTAGCTTCTTACTGTTTGTGGTAATGTAAACAAAGTCAGATTCCTTTACCATTCATTCATGAACCACAAAATGTTACGTATGTCTGGCTAGAGACTATTTAATTGCCTCTCTTTGAAAATTAAACCTTCTTAGACTGTATTATACTTTGAGACTCAGTTAATGTCTGTATCTGACTTTGTTTAGAAAGAGAGATTTGTATTTATGCTACAGGATATTTTGTTTAACAAGGTTATTTATTCAGAATGACCAGCTACCAATTCAGACTTGAACAATGAGAGAGAGCATGGTTACAGACTCCTCTTTGTTGTGACGGTGAAATTTAGCGGATAACTACATGGTGTTCAGATGCCAGTTTCTGTAAAGTGTTGTAGAAAGGGAGCCAGTGCAGTTGGCACAGTCATCTTTTTGTTCATGGCCCACCCCCAATCTCATACAGAGGCTTTTATTAAAAAAAAAAAAAAATAAGTCATAGAAATTCCCTTAAGTAGTTGAATTGAGCTAATTTAAAATCAAATCTGAAAGAAGTTATGACCTAGTATTTTGTACATTTTTTAAAATCACTCCACTTCTCCTTAAGTCTTTTAATGTTTCCATTGGACTTTAAAAAGTTATAAAAGTAATATATGCTATTTGACAGTTTTAAAGTATGTAGAAACATATAAATTAAAAACTGAAAGTCCCTTTTTTCAATCTTTTTCATTCTCCACTCTCTGGGTTAACCACTCTTAATAGTTTGTTGTGTTTATACACACACACACACACACACACACACGTACACACACATAATATTTATGTACATATTTTCACTGTTTTGTATTTATCTATCTATATATATAAAAGGCTAATATGCAAAGTGTCCCTGTGGGAGTTCGACTGGGAGACCGAGAGTTCTATTGCTCTCTATGATATGCGCTGACCACCAGGGGGCAGTGCAAAATGAAGGAAGGCCCCAGCCGACAGCTGGCAGGAAGGCCAGCGCACATCATAGCGAGCGGTTGAGCTCCCGTTTGGTCGAACTCCTGAGGAGACAGTTTGCATACATCCTATATAATAAAAGCCTAATATGCTGTGTCCAGTTGTCTGGTCAGCTGTTCAACCAATCAAAGTGTAATATGCTAATGGTATGCTAAGGCCACTCTACCACTTGTTATGATGTGCACTGACAACCAGAGGGCAGATTCTCCAACTGGTAGGTTAGCTTGCTGCTGGGGTCTGGCCAATCAGGACTGAACGAGATGGGCTGGACACGCCCTGGAGCCCTCCCACACTCCGTCCCTGGCTGGCCAATCTCCTGTGTCCCTCGCTGGCCCTGATCGTGCATCGGTGAGGTCCCTCAGCCTGGCCTGCACCCTCTCACAATCTGGGACCTCTCGGGGGATGTTGGAGAGCTGGTTTCAGCCCGATCCCGCAGGTCAGGCTGAGGGACCCCACTGGTGCATGAATTCGTGCACCGGGCCTCTAGTATATACATAATAAAAATGGGATCATGCACAATCTGCATATTTCCTTTTTAACATAACAGTAGGTTAGGATCATTCTTCCAATTGGTGCATATGTCACTCTGACTTACACTTTTTTTTTTAATCCTCACCCCTGAATATTCTTGCATTGATTTTTAGAGAGAGTGGAAGAGAGAATGAAAGGCAGAGAGAAATATCGATGTGAGAGAAACACATTGATTGGTTGCCTCCTGCACAAGCCTGGACCAGGGCCCAGGCCAGGGCAGGCTGAAGCTCTATCCACTGAGCAAAACCAGCTAGGGCTCTAATTTATTCTTTATAAACTGTTGTACAGATACACCATCATTTTTTTACTCATTCCTTTATCATTGAACATGTGGGTTTTCAGTATTTTAGTTCTCTAGTGGTAACATGAGCGTCCTTCAGCACTTTTGTTTATTCTTATGTTGGATAGATTTCTGGAGGAATTGCTGGGTGAAAGAGTGTGTACATTTAAAATATTGATCAATAATACCAAATTGCCTTCCTACAGTTAGGATTAATTTATGCAGCAGCATACATTATGACACATTCTTTCCCTTACATCTTTGCCAACACTGTTACTTTAATAGGTTAAATAAAAGTCACCTTTTTTTTTCGTTTTAAATTGATTCTTAGGGTTCCTGAATTATTCCTCTGATTTTTTGTCAGCTTACAGTGAAAACCGGCTATATAGTCAGAGATCTCGCTGAGTAAATAAGAAATCTTTAACACTGGTAAAATTCCTTGTTGTTTTGGGAAACTTCCCTTTGTTACTTTCTGGTCAAATGTGAATGAAGCTTGTTATGGTCCTGCTGGAGCATCCAAACAATATTAGTTTTGTTAACAACTGTATATGTATATATATTTTTGATCCTCATGGGAGGATATGTTTAGAGAAAGGAAGGGAGGGAGGTAGGGAGGGAGGGAGGGAGAGAGAGAGAGAGAGAGAGAGAGAGAGAGAGAGAGAGAGAGAGAGAGAGAGAGAGAGAGAGAGAGAGAGAAGAGAGAAGAGAGAAAGAAAGAAAGAAACATTGGTCAGTTGCCTCTTGTATGCACTTCAACTGGGGATTGGACCCAAAACCTAGATGTATACCCTGATCTGGAATGGAACCCACAACCTTTTGGTGTATGGGATGACACTCCAATCAACTTGGGCAACCTGGCTACGGCAACATTCGTATCTTTACAATTTATATCATGTTTTAGGTTTTAGAAGATGAATGACAAAAATGAGATAGTATTATAGCACATTTTTAAAACATAAGTTGATTAAAATGAATAGATTTTTGAAACATTTTTAGTCTTTTTATTATTACTTTTTAAAAACTAGGGGATAGTAAACTCTCCAGGGAAGGATGTATAGTACTTCTGTATTTTTCTCCACAGAACTTTCCATACTCCTTAGTAAGTATTTGTTGACTCACAGTCAGTAATATAATTCATGAAGGGAATGTATTTATTAGAAAAATTTTTAAATTTCAAATTTGAAGAAGTCAAGTCTTAATTTTTTTCAAACATGGTCAGCTCACCTGCCTGGGAAGATGAATTATCAATGTTGTGGAACATTTTCATGGCCAGTTTTGAGTCTTGATTAACTGCAACTCTCTGCCATTCCCCATGTTTAAGATATTTTCCTTCAATATTATTTTCTGATGCTTCCTGTAGTGTGCCAAATTAATTCAGACTAATCTTATGCGCTATGAGGACTATCCTATGAATATAAATTTGCCGCGGAAGGTATTTTATGTTGCTACCAAAACATAAAATAGATTCTAATGCAAATGCAAACTGTATGTTTAAATTATACACACATATATTTTATATGCTTCCCTTATAGTCTAAGTTTTAACTTTTTTATATACATTTAATCCTAAGTATTTTATTCCATATAGTCACTTTTCCTTGATTTTGTGTTGTTCTTTACTTGCTTTTTGCATATTATCTCATTGCTTCATAAGTTCCCAAGAGCAGAGACTATCTTTATCAGTTTATGAGTTATATAAAAATTTACATTTTTCCGATGCAATATATTCTTTCCATGATTGTATAAAGTAGAAGAATGCTTTTTTTAAAAAGTCTTACTATTGGATGGTATCATAATTTTTGAAGGCTTAACTAAGTCCCATGCACAGGATTATCTATATACTAGAGATCTGGTGCATGATATTTGTGCACTTGGGGCTGCGGGGGGGGGGGGGGGAGAGGAGCTGTTCCTCAGCCCAGCAGGCACCCTTTCGCAGTTGGGAAGCCCTTGGGGAATGTCTGACTGATGACTTAAGCCTGCTCCCTGCAGGCCTAAGCCTCAGTCGGACATCCTTAGTGCTGCCATGGAGGTGGGCCACTGCGCTCACGAGCTGTCAGCCTAGCTTGTGGCTGAGCAGTGCTCCCCCTATGGGAGCGCACTGACCACCAGGGGAAGCTCCTGTGTTGAGCGTCTGCCCCCTGGTGGTTAGTGTGCATCATAGTGACTGGTCGTTCTGCTGTTCGGTTGATTTGCATATTACCCTTTTATTATCTATAATAATATAAGCCTAATATGCTAATTAGACCGGACAGCCAAACGACCTTCTGGACCTCATTCCGGATGTCCTTCCGGACAAGGCCTCAGCAGTGGGGGCCGAGTCAGAGGCGGTTAGGGGCAATCAGGCAGGCAGGCAAGCAAGAGGTTAGGGACTATCAGGGAGGCAGGCAGGGGCGGATAGGGGCAATCAGGCAGGCAGGCGAGTGTTTAGGGGCTATCAGGCAGGCAGGCAGAATGGTTCGGGGCGATCAGGCAGGCAGGCGAGTGGTTAGGAGCCAGTGGTCCCGGATTGTGAGAGGGATGCCCAGGATCGGGCCTAAACTGGCAGTCGGACATCCCCCAAGGGGTCCTGGATTGTGAGAGGGTGCAGGCCGGGCTGAGGGACCCTCCCCCCATGCACCAATTTCATGCACCGAGCCTCTAGAACAGGATATAAAAGCGACTGAATGACTGAATGACTGGTTGACAGGTTGCAATGATGCGCACTGACCATCAGGAGGCAGATGCTCAATGCAGGAGCTGCCCCCTGGTGTTCAGTGAGCTCCCACAGCAAACCTTCCACACAGCTGGCTAACCTCCCGTGATCCCTCCCCCCAGCAGGCCAACCTCCTGCATTCCTTCCCCCCAGCCAACCAGCCCCCGTCCCACCAGCCCCGATTGGGGGGGCAGCCGGCCAACATCCCGTGGTCCCTCCCCCTGGCTGGCCGCCGCCCCTCCCCCCTCATTGGCCCAGATCGCAGGCCGAGGGACCCCAGCTGTGCACAAATTCATGCACCGGGCCTCTAGTTTCCTATAATATACCAGCTGTAACCATGGCCTTGTTCACATTTCCCTTCTAGGAATGCCCGACCTTCTCAGCTGCATAGTAATAATTTTAAAGATCTTAAGAGTTTGTTTGGTCATGAGCATGGCACATAGGAAATCTCAATGGGCAGCCTCCCTCTAGTAACATTTACAGAGATATTTATAGGACTGGGAAGTCTGTATCTGAGACTTCTGTTAAAATAGGATTAAAAAATCATTTTGAAAAGCCAAAGATAGAATAGCAGATCCAGGTATCCTTTTTAATTAAATCATGCAGAACAAGGAGCTACTATTTTAACATTTTTGAATCTCCTGATTCCTAAGAGAGTTGTATTACAAAAATCTACTCACTTTATTTCATAACTTTGTTAGGACCCAAGTTGATCTACCCCTCAAATTCTTACTTGTTTACAGATATTCTCCAGACTTCAAAGCTCTTCTCCCTGATAAACATAATCGCCATCTTTCTGAAGTACTGTCAGTGCCTAAATCCAATTTATCTTTGTCTGCTGTCTTTGAGGCTTATTATAGATAATGCCATGGAAAACAGAAAACCATCTGGCCAAAAAAGAAGTAGTAGTGATAGTCGCACTGGGTGAAAGAGAGTGGGGTTGGGGTGGGAGAAATATGTATTTTTAATAAGAATCAAGCAATCTTTTTCTTAGCTCTTTCTTTTTTGGTGGTACTTTAGTAATTGGAAAACTCAAAACTGACTCTTAGACAATCACATCCAAATACTTGACAAATCTTTTGGAATTTCAAAGAATTTTTTTTTAAAAAAAGATACCCTAACAATCTCCAAAGTTTGTTCCAAGAGGAAGCAAGGAGGAAGCCACATGTCTTATATGACCAATTTCTGAAGTCACACACCATCACTTCAGCCACATTCTGGTCATTAGAAGCGAGTTACTAAGTACAGCCAACATGTAGGAGGAGGGTAAATAGGTTAATAGGTTCTACCCTTTGAAGGGAGGTGTATAAGGAATTTGTGCAATGTATTTTAAAACCATTACAATCATTATATATGATTTAAAAATTTTTGCTTTTAGAATATACTATTTGGGATTTTTGCAGCAAAGTTAACAGATGACATATGCTATAGTTTCTTTTTGATAAAGTTGTTTTTAGCTTTTGCAATCAGTGTTATACTCTTTACAGAAATAAATTGAAGTTTTATGTTTTTTAAGTAACTCCAAGTATGTTGAATGTTTACAGTTTTTAAAAGTATGCTAGAATTCTGAGAATCCATCTGGGACTGGGGCTTTTTTGTTGGGAGCTATATAACTACTTTTTCTATTTCTTTCATAATATTTGACTTCTGTAGACTTTCTGTCTCTATTAAAGTCATTTCTGGTGCCAATTTCAGTATTTTTAAAGATGATTTTGAAAGCAAATTTATAGTCAGAGGACCATATGCTTGTTTTTGTACTATAAGCCAATAAGAATAAAAATGAAATTATATACATATTTTATGTATAGGCAGACATTAGAAATATGTTTTTTCTTTAAAGAGAAGTATACCTTTCTTATTGATACCTTTTTTTGTAACCTGAAGGCAATGTTAATTAGGTAAATATGAGAAAATATAAAAGTTTTTAAGAAAACATATACTTTTTTGTAGTATGTGTATTATTCGAAGATATTAGTGATCATAGATTGTAGAAGATTTAGCTCATGTAATTTGATATAGTGACTGAATTTGTTCTGTTTAGATCTATTCTTATTTAAACAATCATGCTTAAGTTTATTTCTTTATAAAATCAGTTTACATATTGGCAAGAATGTGGGTATATGTGTGAATGAGCCATGTGGTATTATCCTATCTAATAAAAGAGAAACATGGTAACTAACTGTACATCCGCTACCCTTCTCATTGGCTAATCAGGGCGATATGCAAATTAACTGCCAGCCAAGATGGCGGCCGACAGCCAAGCAGCTTGAAGCTAACATGAGGTTTGCTTGCTTCAGTGACGGAGGACTCCAACATTCCCTGCCTGCCTTGCCGGCCTCTGAGCTTGTAGTTTGAAACATTGTTACAAATATATAAGCTAAACAAAACCCCAGAAACCTGCTTTCAGCCAGCCAGGATCTCAGAGCTGGAGTTGATACAGTGTTTCGATTATAGAACCCAAACAAACCAGCATTCAGCAGCAGAGGCCTCAGAGCTGGAGCCAGAGCTAAAGCTGGCCCAGAATAAAAAGAAAAAAGAAAAAAAGGAGCAGTTGGGAGCTTCAGTCACCCGCCAGCCTGAAAACAGCCTCAGCCCCTCACCCAGACTGGCCAGGCACTGCAGTGGAAACCCCCACCCTGAAGGGTGTGTGACCAGCTGCAAACAGCCATCATCCCCTCATCCAGGCTGGCCAGGCACCCCAGTGGGGACCCCACCCTGATCCAGGACACCCTTCAGGGCAAACCAGCCGGCCCCCACCCATGCACCAGGCCTCTATTCTATATAGTAAAAGGGTAATATGCCTCCCAGCATCGGGATCAGCGGAGCCGAGAGGCCTCCCGGCACTGGGATCAGCGTGACAGGGGCAGCGCCCCAACCCCCTGATCAGCCCTGCTCTGTGCCTGATATGGCGCCCGAACAGGGACCCCTAGGTAAGTGCCCCGCACTCGGGACGGATCGGACTCCACCGTAGGAAGAGGGTGGATAGTCTTCGCCAACTCTGTCCACACCTTTGGGAACCCCTGGAACAGGATTCCCCTAGGTAAGCCCCCTCCATTGAGAACCCCCACACTCGGGACGGATAGGACTCCACCAGGGTGCTACAGACCCCCCTATAGAAGATAAGTAGGGTAAGAAGGTGGATAGTACAGAACTTAGATTGAGAAGATGTGCCATACTGAGTCCAAAGAAAGAAGTCTCTGTATTGATCCTTAGATTGAGAAGATGTGCCATACTGAGTCCAAAGAAAGAAGACTCTGTATTGATCTTTAGATTAAGAAGATATGCCATACTGAGTCTAAAGAAAAAAGACTCTGTATTGATCTTTTAACATATATGCTTGTTAGCAGAGGAATTAAGGTTACTCCCAGTCAGACAGAACGTTTTATACAAGTAGTATGTCCATGCTTTTCTGAGGAAGGAAAGGTAAATGTAAAGGCATGGGAGGAGGTAGGCCCAAGGAGCCTTATCCTTAACCCCACTGCAGCCTTTCCACCCCGGGAAAGTGCAGGATTGGCAAGCTCTCCCTGGGGTGATAGATCAGGACTCAGGTAATAGTGGAAAGCGCCAATCCTACTCTTAAAATGGATACAAGAGAGCATTTCAGGTTTTTCTTTTTAATGCCTGCTTTTAAAAAATAAAAAAGGGGGAATTTGCCGGGAGCCGGTCCATGCTTGCTGTTTCAAGGGACCTGGCATATATGGCATACTGTTCTTAATATGTTTGCTCACCTTCTTGGCACTATGTGTTTTAACCAAGGTCTCTGAGAAAGGTTGTTTCCCCAGGTAGGGATTTTCCCCTGAAGTTAGGGAGGGAATAAAACCTCTTAACTAAGTGCCAGGCGGGTAATTAATCACTTTAACTATGAACAATCATACTTAAGCTACATAATCTTTACTCCCTGGAATGGAGATAAGAAACGCCCTAACCTTTGTAATAGAGATTGATAGGATTGGAATCAACTGGTATAAATACAGATGTAAGAAGACAGAACCTACACTCAGAACCTAGACACAGAACCTATACAGAATCTAGAGACAGAACCTAGCGAGAGAACATGGCAAAAGATCCTGGACTGAACCTGACTATAGAACATGGCAAGAGAAGCTGACTAGAACTTGGTGACTGAACCAGGCTGGAGAACCTGGACAGAACCTGGCTGGAGAACCTAGCGAGGGAACATGGCTACAGAACCTGGCTGGAGAACCTGGAGAACCTAGCAAGAGAACATGGACACAGACCCTGGCAGGAGATCCTAAGCAGAACCTCTCTGGAGATCCAGACCAGAACTTGGCTGGAGATCCTGGCTGGAGATCCTGGCTAGGCTGCTGATCAACTGAACACTGTCTCCGCGTCATTCCTTCTTCGCCGACTCCGTCTACGCCTTTGGGGACCCCTGGACCCGCTGGGGTTGGACTCCAACACTCCCCAACCCCCTGATCGCCCTGCGGCTCTGTGTGTGACATGGTGCGGCACCCCAACCCTCCCCCCCCCATGGGCCCTGCTCTGTGTGTGATGGGGTAGAGCCATAACCTCCCCATTGGCCCTGCCCTGAGTATGAGAGTGGCGGCGCCCCAACCCCCTGATCGGCCCTGCTCTGTGGGTGATAGAAGGTGGTGCCCCAACCCCCTGATCTGCCCTGCTCTGTGTGTGACAGGGGGCGGTGCCACAACTCCCCTATCGGCCCTACTCTGTGAGTGACAGGGGGGAGCTCCTCAACCCCCTGATTGGCCCTGCTCTGTGCATGACACGGGGGAGCTCCCCAACCCCTTGATGGGCCCTGCTCTGTGCGTGACGGTACGGAGCCCCAACCCCCCTGCTTGACCCTGCTCTGTGCGTGACAGGGGTAGCGCCCCAACCCCCTGATGGGCCCTGCTCTGTGCGTGACAGGGTACGGAGCCCCAACCCCCCTGCTTGACCCTGCTCTGTGCGTGACAGGGGTAGCGCCCCAACCCCCTGATGGGCCCTGCTCTGTGCGTGACAGGGTACGAAGCCCCAACCCCCCTGATGGGCCCTGCTCTGTGCGTGACAGGGGGCAGCGCCCCAACCCCCTGATGGGCCCTACTCTGTGCATGACAGGGGGCAGCGCCCCAACCCCTTTATGGGCCCTGCTCTGTACCTTACAGGGGGTGGCGCCGCAACCTCCCCATGGACCCTGCCTTGAGTGTGACAGGGGGCGGTGCCCCACTCCCCCAATCGGCCCTACCCTGAGCATGACTGAGGGTGGCATTGCAACCTCCCAATCCACCCTGCTCTTTGCATGACAGGGAGCAGCGCCCCAACTCCCCAATAAGCCCTGCTCTGAGCCCGACCAGGGGCTGCACCTAGGGATTGGGCCTGCCCTCTGCCACTCGGGAGCAGGCCTAAGCCAGCAGGTCGTTATCTCCCGAGGGGTCCCAGACTGCGAAAGGGCACAGGCCAGTCTGAGGGACCCACCCTTCCCCCCGAGTGCACAAATTTTTGTGCACCGGGCCTTAGTTTTTAATAAATATTTTGGTTATAAAATTTTCATTTACTGTTTATTCATTTCTTTTCATCAAATATTATAGTCCATTGTTAAGTTATGGTTGGGTGATATACACAATGAAGATAACATCGTACCTGCTTTTGAGGAGCTTGTGTCTAGTAGATTCTAAGCTAGGGTAGTGGTAGTGAGATATGATTTGAGAAATATTTAAATGTCTGAAAATAGATAAATTTACAAAACCACCTTATCTACAGTTTTTCTTGAGATTGAGATATGGATCATTCAATACTTTAGCCTCTGTTAATTAAGAAAAATTTTTTTGTTGAAAGTATTATATATGTCTCCTTTTTCCCCATTGACCCCTTCTAGTCCACCCCCACCCCCTATCCCAGGCTTTCACCACCCTATTTTCTGTGTCCATGGCTTATGCACATATGCACACAAGTTATTTGGTTGATCTCTTCCCACCCACTCCTGCCTTCCCTCTGTCTGTTCCATATTTCTGTGTCTCTGGATTATTTTGTTCATCAGGTTATTTTGTTCATTAGATTCCACATATGAGTGAGATCATGTGATACTTGTCTTTTTCTGTCTGGCTTTATTTCACTTAACATAATACTCTTCAGTTCCCTCCATACTATCTCAAAGGGTAAGAAATCCTTTTTTACTGCTGCATAGTATTCCATGGTGTAAATGTATCACAGCTTTTTTTATCCGCTCATTTACTGATGGGTAGTTGGTAGTTTTTTAAAAATTTTACTTTATTATTGACAATATTACAGATATTCTCTATTTTCTCCATTTTACCCCTTCTACCCAACCCCCTGCCCCACCCCAAGCCTTTCCTATGCTGTTGTCTGTGTACATTGGTTATGCATATATGTTCTTTGGTTAATCTCTTCCTATCCCTCCCTCCTCCCCCCTGAGATCGTTATTCTGTTCCATGCATCCATACCTCTGGATCTATTTATTTCGGTCTCAAAGAGCTCTTAACCCTTGAGCTTCTGTTAGGTTTTATTAATTTTCCTTGTATTTTATACAAATTTGAAAGGTTTTAACCATTTTGTTTTCCCATTTATTTTTCTAGAGACCTAAATGTTAATGAGACCATATACCAAAATTATTTTAGTTTGCTACTAATAATTGAAAATGAATCCTTTTTGTGGGTGTTGTAACAATTAATTGCTACCAAGTACTGAGGGGCATAACTGTTAAACTTTACAATTTTTGGTTATGACATTAAGAGTATCTGATTTCTTTTTTCATTGTATGATCAGAAAAAGAGAATTAACTAAATGAGTTTTTTTTTTTTTCATTTTTCTTTAGTTCATATTCATGTCTGAGGTGTTTATTAATGATGAACTTCTTTTAAATTTTTACTGGGCCTACGTCATGCTAGAATATAGTAGGATGCCCAATAAATTTCTATTTAATTCATGTATATTGAAGCAGTGCTGTGGAAAATGATGAAATACTTTTGTGGTAAGACGTAGTCTTGTTATTTTTGCTTTTTTTTAGTTACTGGCAGGGACAGTTAATGTAGTAATGTTCAAATTATGATATTCATGCTTACTCTTTAAAATCTTCATATGTCTGTTTTGAATCAGCAAAACACGTTTAAAATGTAGTATGCTCTTGTGTGAATTTTAAGTCTCTTAATGGTTTTTCCATTGCTTTTAATGAAATAAAGTAACCTTTTTTTGGCTTCACACAGAAGGCAGCATTTCCCTTGCTGAAGTTTAAAAAACACACACAATGGTTAGTGAATATAGACCTTCATTGAGTGTAGTGCTGGGAAAGCTACTATTTCTTGCACATATTCTTAAAATCAACAAAATACTTCCATAAGACAGCTAGTCCCCACTGTGGTGGGACTTACAAAACCCTGTGCACCATGGCTAAAGCAGGCAGTATCTTAGTCTAGCTAGCTGTATTTCTTCCTGCAAATTTTCAAAAAGAATCTCTCAAATCATTTAGTGGAAAACACTTCAAAAATTCTCTTCTAACATAGTATATAAATTCTTTTTTGGAAATATTTACTATTTTAGTTTTCTCTACATTTTATAGTTTTAATTTCTTAAAGAATAATAATACCAATATATTTATGTGTAGTAGAACATTTGATTGTCATAAAGCATACAAATCAAAGCAACCATAAAACTATAGATAAAATGATTGCCTTTTATTCCTAATCTACCACATCAAGCAAGGTTCCTGTTGCCCTTCACATCCTCTGTCAACCCTCCAGAATTCTCTTTGAAGTCACTGGTGGCTGCAAGTATGGGAATAAAGCGAGAAAGGGAAACCTAACCCAGGGTACTTAGTGCTCTCAGTGAAGTTGATGACAGTTAGCTGTGAACAAGTGTGTCTCTCTTTCAGCACTGAAATATCTGCTCTACATAACAAGTCACATGTGCTGTGGTGTTGTTTCTGTAGAAAATTTTAGTTAACTTGCTAATTTCCTGACACTGTCATAATTTTAGCTTTTTCATAAATGCATGCATATGCCATTTAATGACTATTGTATGCTATGTTTCTAACCTTTAAAACAATAGTACTATATTTTTTAAAAGCAAAGTAAGCCTTTTTATTACAATGTGAATCATACATTAAAAAGTAAGTCTTAGTTACCTATTACGTGAAGGAATTTTATTAAAATCTGAATATTCTTTGCAAGGTATCAAGTTAAACTAGCCAAACAGGTAATTTATTGACTGTGAAATGTTTGTCTTTCCTTCCTCTTTATCACTCATCTACTCTTCTTTTCTTGCAAATGATGCTGTAAAGAATAAATTTTATTCCGTATGATTAAAAAGTCATTTCCCTACTGAGCACAAGTGAACATTATTTTTACATGTCTGTTCTTTCCACCGTGTGGTATGTTTCCTGCTGATGTTAATGTTCTGTGTTAATAACAATGAATAAAGCTTTAGACATTTCAACAATATGGCATTTGCTTGATATTATGGTAGCATTTTAAAACAATTTTTAGTATCTGGGCAAGACTATTTTAAAGCAATTATAATCATGTGTAGAATGATATTATTCTGTTGGTTAGAACTATAAAACATTTCAACCAGGTTTTAAAATCTGCTTTCATAATTTTTTGGGGAATGAAATCATGTAAAAATAATATTTGTGCCAATTCTATTGGGAAATATTTCAGAATTATGCACTAAAAAGCAGTAAATAATAACCATCAACTGTTGCAATGCTGAAATATTCAAAAATTAAGTTAAATATCTGATTAAATGAAGGTACATTTATAATTTTTGTATAGTTAAAACCAAAATGGTTATTAAAATTACATTAACTATCACGTAACAGACTTTTTTTCACTATAGTTGACTTAACTTGGCACACATGCTGATGAAATAAAAAGAATGATAAAGTAACTAAAATCTATAATATGTTTGATTATTTTAGGATATGCCAGTCTTTCCAGCCTAAAAATTGTTGTAATTTAACTATGTCAGATTTAGATGCCTGGCTGTTGGAACATTTTCTTTTTCTTTTGTGTGAGGTTGGGACCATTATTTTTATGGAAATTGGTGCGAGGAACCTGAAGTTGAGGCTTCATTTTCCAGGAAAAGTTTTTCAGAGTTGCCAGGAAGTAGATTCTAAATATAAATGTGCACAATCTGGCCACTTATTTCCTGACTTTCTGATAAGACAAAGCCCAGATTGAGTGAAATTTTCAGTGAAACCTGAACTTTTAGAAATGCATAATCCTACAACTGAGATAATATATGATTTTAGGGGGCTTTAAAAATGCTAAGAGTTTTTTTTGAAAATTACTACCCAAAAAGGATTTAAAATTACTTCATGAATAGATACATATTTTTGGAACACATAAATACGGGTGTTTATAAATTGAAGATTTGGAACACTGAGGGGATACTGAAGAAACATAGTTACATTTCTCCAAGTTTAAAAACACGAGCTGAACTTATTTATGTTACAATAAGAAAAGGAAATAAAATACTTTCAAGTTTAGGCAATTTTAATATTCAGACAAACAAAATTAAATATTTTTACTCTTTTTAGAAATAGCCTGATCTATACATATAAAAGGCTAATATGCAAAGTGCCCCCTTGGGAGTTTGGGAGACCGGGAGTTTGATTGCTTGCTCTCTATGATGTGCACTGACCACCAGGGTGAGGTGCAGAACAAAGTGAGACCCTAGCTGGCAGCCAGGGAAGGGAGGCCCTGGCCGGCAGCCGGCAGCCGGAGAAGGGAGGTCCTGGCCAGCAGCCAGAAGGCCCCGATTGGCCCTGATCACCGGCCAGGCCTAGGGACCCTACCCATTCATGAATTTTGTGCACCAGGCCTCTAGTATAAGCATAAGGTGCACTAGCTGCATGATTATGTATTATTTTAATTTAATGTAAGAAATTTCCATTTAGCATAAATGATAAAACATACCCAAGTCTCATACAGCGTATTAAATAGTATAAAAGGAAAAATTACACTAAATTCCATTGTGTTGTCACATAAAAGAGAAAACACTTTATTATGTCAGAATCAAGAAAGGAGAGAGTAACCTGTAACTTGACATTAGATACAGATCTCTTTCTGAGTTAGCAAGCAAAATTTGCTAACTTAGTGCTACCATGGTATGGAATGGATTTTTTTATGATGGTAATGAACAGTTTTATTAAAATTAGTAGTTTTTCATTATTTAATGGTTTATTGTGATGATAGTGGTTTTGCCTGTGGCTTGCCAAAAAATATCACTTAGGATTTCATGATTCTAAACGTAAATTTTATTTTCATATTTAGTTGTTTAAGGTATTTCTTGCAAGTCTGTTTATCAGAGGTGTCATATAAATATAATACTAATTAGAATGAAAAAGTTACAAATTTTTTTATTTGTATGTTATCAAAGAAGAAACTTGACGTTTTTATTTATTTGGAAAACAGTTAATGAAACACAAAATAATTCTATCTCAGAATCCATTTTTATTTTTTCATTGTACATTTTTGTTAGAATACCTCTTTTTGATGTACATTTATTTAGGAGGCGTCATACTGGAAGAGCAGGAGCCTTGGAAAACCTTGAAAACCATTAGAGTATTCTAGAGAAAACAAGGTGGAACAAAACAAAAATAACAAAGCAAGTTAATGTGGTTACTTTCCCAAGTTCAGATCATCTAATGCCAGAATTGGGTTGTTGGTCTGTTTTCCTTTCATTTCGTCCCTTTTTTGGTCCTTTCCTTCCTTTTTTCCTTTCTTTTCCTTCCTTTCCTCCCTCCCCTCTTCCTTCCCTACTTCTTCCATGTCTTTCTTCACTCTCTCACTTTCTTCGTCTTCTTTTTTTAAATGAATGGGCAAATGATGATTGAACATCTGCCATATTCAGACACTATTCCAGGTGGAGAGGACAAGTAAAACTAATGGAAACAAGTTTAAAAAGATGCTTAGAAATGAAGAACATTTGACTGAGTACCTAGTTTTGTAAACTTACGTAACAAATTTTGAATCCCTTTTTGCTTTGCTAGACACTGACTAGGGATTTTCTCACTCACAGGAGGCTCATAAATATATCTGTTGCTATCATGGAAGTATGTGTAAAATGCCATGTGAGTAGAGAGACAGGAGCATCTTAGTTGGTCTTTGAAAAAGATTCTTAAAAAAAATATATTTTTATTGATTTCAGAGAAGAATGGAGAGGGAGAGAGAGAGATAGAAACATCAATGATGACAATCATTGATCGGCTGCCTCCTGCATGCCCCCTACTGGGGATTGAGCCTGCAACCCAAGCATGTGTCCTGACCATTGAGCAACGCCAACCAGGCTGAGAAAGATTATTTTATGGTTTGGAAATCTAGTTCAGACACCTCATGGGTCATTAACATTTATGTAATTAATATCAGATTTTATGAATTTCAAGCCTGTGTTTTTGCAGACCCAGCATTAATCCTACCCCAGAACATTTAGAATTATGAGTTGGTGGCAGTGGGAAAACATACTTAAATGTTACTAAGTGATAGGGAAAGATGTATTTCACTCAGAAAAGAAAGTGTTCGATTTTTAGTACATATCAAAGGATGGCTATAGCTGTGCTCAGAGCCTAAGTTTTCTTAGGCTCTCACACTGACTTCTTGCCAGGTCTCTGCTAAAAATATGTGTGCTCCCCAGTTTATTACCTTCTTGCCACAGCACTTATACCCTATTAAAACTATTTTGAAAATTTTTAGATTTTTAAGGCTTGTTCTCAAAAGTTTATATTGGATCTGGGATATAAAGATATTTATATTTCCCCCAAATCAACTGAAATACACAAATGAAAACTCGTGTGGAGAGGGGTTCTTGGACTAGATTGTGGTGTTTGTTCTGGAGTTTTGATTGACAACTGATTACCTCTGACCAAACTAATGTGTAAAAAAATTCTTTATCATTTCAGGAGAATTTAAATAGTCAAAAATAACAGCTTTAAAGATGATTAACCACTTAAAAAATTTTATGCTTTCTCAACATGTTTATAATTGTCAAAGCAGAATCAAAGGCAGTATTCCAAATTGGAGTTTTGAATTTAAAATTATTTAAATATTTAAAAAACCGGCCAAAACCAGTTTGGCTCAGTGGATAGAGCGTCGGTCTGTGGACTGAAGGGTCCCAGGTTCGATTCCGGTCAAGGCCATTTACCTGGGTTGCGGGCACATCCCCAGTGGGAGATGTGCAGGAGGCAGCTGATTGATGTTTCTCTCTCATCGATGTTTCTAACTCTCTGTCTCTCTCCCTTCCTCTCTGTAAAAAATCAATAAAATATATTTTAAAAAAAAATTTTAAAAAAAACCCCAAAAAAACAAAAAACCAAAACACATTTAGACTTTTATCTGGTCCTTCTAGTTCTCCCATTTGTTAATGTACCAATATATTATTCTGTAATAAATTCTGTTTACAATAAATTAAAAGACATGGTTTCTGCCTTCAATATATTTATTGTATTGACCTCTGGGGTGCCTACAATCAGTATGTAGGGTATTCTCAAATAACTTATATTGCTGTTATTTAATGTAGCCTTCTTCATCTCACAACCAAGCAACTTTTTCCCTTTCTCCTTCTTCCTGCCCTTTGAGAGTGAACAGTGGGTTTGAAAACAGCCAGTTTCAGCTGGTAGACAATTTTGATGGTTGATATGATAATGGATATAATTATCTTGAGACCTCAATATAATAGGAAAATTTTTTGTTGCTATGCTCTGTAATATGATATGCAAAAATAAAATATTAAATTACTCTTGTATGTAGAAAAAATGCTGATTACAATTTATAGGATATACAAGGATAAGTAAGTCATTATCCCTTTGCCCCAAGACCTCAAATTTCAGTTTTAAGAAATTCTAATACTACTAGAGGCCTGGTGCACAAATTCATGCATCGGGGGTGGAGGGTGGTCCGGCTGGCCCACCCTGATTGGGCCGATCAGGCTGGGCCAGATGCGGGGAGGGGCGCAGGCGGTTGGCCGGCCTTGCCCCCGATTGGGGTGGAGGGGCCAATCGGGGATGGAACCAGCCAGGGCGAGGGGCCGCAGGTGGTTGGTGGGCCAGCCCCGCTCCCTGGTCGAACTCCCGGTTGAGGGGATAATTTGCATATTAGACTTTTATTACATACTAGAGGCCCGGTGCATGGACTTGTGCACCAGTGGGGTCCCTCGGCCTGGCCTGCAGGATCAGGCCAAAACCAGCAGTCGGACATCCCCTGAGGGGTCCTGGATTGTGAGAGGGTGCAGGCCAGGCTGAGAGATCTCCCACCCCCATGCACGAATTTTGTGCATCGGGCCTCTAGTGTGTGTATATATATTTGCTTTTTTTATATTTGGAAAATGTTGTGAAATACTATAGGAACTACCTTTTGGGAAAATTAATTTATAATTCACTACTTGAATTACTTTCATATTCATGTATCACTTTTTTTATATTCATCTATGTCTTTGTTGTATTAACATAATTGTTGGTATGAATGACCTTATTCATGACTTCTATTTTGATTAAGACAAATTACTAATTTATATTTTGAAGGAGAAGAATTTAACCTTAAATCCTCCGTTTGCAATCATTATTTTTATTTTTTAAGCTTTGTTTTGGCTGAAATGGTATGACATCATCATTAGAAATTTGGGCTGTTGCTTGATAATAAACTTTTGCTTTTTCAAAAAGCTATTCATAAAGAAGGATGCATGCTCAGACTACCTTTTGCAGCGTAAATAATGCAGCACTGCCCGGTCGAGAACTTTCTTAGAGTCTAGAGTAGACGCTGGGAACTTGTGCAATGCTATTACAAGTGGTTTAATGTTTCTGAATAGCATAGGTTAGCGGGAGTGTCAAGAGGATGGAAACCTCCCTGTATTGACCTCTCTGAGACAGTGCATTCTTGTCAAAAGCTAATCAAGTGCAGCTGCAAGATTAATTGTGTGGGGAAGCTATAAACACAGAAAGCTGTGACCTCTGCTCCAAGCTCTGTTTTATGTACAAGCATTCACTTTGGAACTACTGACTGTGAACTTGAATGGAAAATAATTTACTCAGTTGAGCATACAGTAGTAGCATTTAATCATCACTGAACTTGTATCAGGAGATGGACACTCCACAGATTTCTAGTTGAGGCAACGGAGGAAGTTAGAGGAGGGCTGAGTAAATGAGAAGAGGGGCGGGGGAAAGAACTTAGGTTTCTTGAGAGAGATTTGCCATTATTAACCTTTGGATTTTTTTCTTGAACACATTTAATTATAATGGAATTTCACTTTAACCCTCAATATAACTCATTTCCCTCTCTAAGTCTTAATAATTGTCAAAAATCCCTCATTAAAATATGTAAGTTTTAGTAATTATTCGCTTGATAATTATCTGATAGAACTGAAAAGTTTTAAAATTATGATAGAATAGTTAATTTTATTTTTGATAGGCAATTGTTTATCCACCTCATATTTATAATTAAGATGGTCATTCACAGAGCATTGGGTTTTGTTTACATACATACAAAACTCTTATTATTTGGAAAGTAACCTATCTGGATATTTGCATTATCTTGTTAGGATTTTGGTAATTGTAGAATTCAAGATTGTTAAAGTTGCATAATGACTTATCTTTATAGTGTAAAAGTTATTTTAATAATTATTTTAGGTATTTTGTTACAGTAATAGACTTTATTTTTTAAAAAATATATATTTTATTGATTTTTTTACAGAGAGGAAGGGAGAGAGATAGAGAGTTAGAAACATCGATGAGAGGGAAACATCGATCAGCTGCCTCCTGCACACCTCCTACTGGGGATGTGCCCGCAACCAAGGTACATGCCCTTGACTGGAATCGAACCTGGGACCTTTCAGTCCGCAGGCCGATGCTCTATCCACTGAGCCAAACCGGTTATGGCTAGACTTTATTTTCTAAAGCACTTTTAGGTTGAGCAGAAAATATGGAGAGTTTCTATATTACCCCTTCCTCTTATAGTCTCCCTTATTATTAACATTCCCCCACCAGAGTGGTAAATTTTTTATAATGGCAGAACCTATATGGACACATCATTATCAATGAAAGTCCATAATATACTTACTTTAGGGTTCGTTCTTGGTATTTTTCTTTCTGTGGGTTGTGACAAAACTATAATAACATATATCCATCATCATAGTATGATGCAGAGTCATTTCACGGCCCTAAAAATCCCGCGTCCCACCTGTCCATCCCTTTCAACAAACTGCTGGCAACTACTGATCTTTTTACGGTCTCTTGGCCTTTTTCAGAATGTCATATAGATTAGCTTTCACTTAGTAATATGCATTTAATGTTTCATCTTGTCTTATTGTAGCTTGATAGCTTTTCATGTTGAATAATATTCCATTGTATTTTTTTAGCTTTTAGGAAGAGAAAAAAGTTTATCTATATTGATGCTGTTAGTTTAAAATATTTTCATTCCTGCTGAATGAAGTAACTGTTTTCACCTGAAGAAACTGAGGTACAGAGAAGTTATAACTTTCCCAAAATCACATTGCTAAGAATTATAAATCTAGGAATTGAATCCTGGAAGGCTTTATTCCTGCTATGATTACTCAACTAGAAATCTGTGGAGTCATCCTATCTTAGAGAAAGAATATGTAGTATATATAAAATACTAATGTAATTTTAAGTGCTTAATTTTTATTAAAATAGTGTATTTTTACATCTTTCATGTTCCAAAAACTCTTTTAGTGTGTGATGAAAGTAAATAAACTGCTTTTGGAAAAGAAAATGTAATGAGTCTGTTTAGTATACTATAGTGTCATTTTGCTGAGGTTTTAACAAGGGTCTAAGTAGTTGCAGTTTAAATTTCACTAACTTTTAAGATTTCATGCAGTAAAAGTGTTTCTTGGCTTTAATTCTTGTGTAATCTTGTGAATTGTATAGCTTTCTTGGTATAGCAGTCAGTTACTATGCCATAGTAATTGTTAAGGTCATTGTTAAGAAGCATGCTACTTGGAAGAGTTAATTTTATCATGTGATGACAGCTGATGTCAGCTGTACGTAAGAAAGCTCCTACTTTGGGAAATCTGAGAAGTGATTTAGGTTCATATTTAACATGCCTTTTCCTCCTATTTTCAGAAAACTGATACTTGAGAAAAAATTACACATATAATTAATACATTGACAATTTTTATTCAGTTTTCTAAAATATGTTACTACTGAACTTATATTAAGCCATCCAGGAACTTTATTTTAATGACCATTAAAGAGGTATCACACATACATAATACTGTAATGGAACCTATCATATGATTACATTTTCTTAGACATAGTACAAGATTAAAAACACATTTTCTCATATATTCACACACACAATTCTGTTTTTTATTATAAAGAAAATTCTGTAAAAGTATTTCTCTCATTACCACTTTAGTAGTTTAGAGTTTTATTAATCTGTGTAACTGCTGAGGGACAAGTGGCAAACCATATGTGTATGTGTGGAAGACACTTTTATATTGTGCATGTGTGTACAATGTGTTGCATATAAATAATAATGACAGAAATTTATTGTCAAGCACTCTACTAATTTATTTATATGTATTTTCTCAATTTGTTTTTAACCTATGAAGTGGATGTCATTATTTTCATTTTATAGAAAACTGTGGCTTGAAATTGAATGCCACATGATAACATTCTTGATAAGTGGGATATTATTAAGAATTATAATGAGATTTTACCCTACTTGAAGGCTAGCAAGTTATCTTGCCATAGTTTCATGGATGTGGGCAGAAGACATGAGATTTCTATTCAGAGACAAAAGACTTTATGATAGCAATATCAGTTGACAGAATATTATCATTTTCTTGGGATGGTTCCTTGAGCCTCATTCCTTTCCTAGGGTGAAGTAAAGAGGGCCAGGTGACACCTGCAAACATGGTAGATTAATGACAGGGAAGAACCCTGAGGGAACCCAAATCTTTTATAATGAGCAGTAAGCATGCCTTTTTGCTCCAGAAAAAAACTGTACGTTCCAAAGTTGTTCACTGTATACGGAAATCCTTGATAGATAGCCTGGAACAAAATATGGGTATCTTCCTTGTAAGATGTGCTAAAACATGAAAGGCTTATGCAGAATCCTCATGCCCCACAATTGTATATTGATAGAATGACTCCAGAGAGAATCTCTTAGCTATTTCTGTTATATTGTCTCCTTGACTAAAATATTTTTGTTTTTAATTGTTCTTTTCCTTTTCTCCCTATGAAGTCTTTTCTAGATTTTTTTTTTTTTTTCAATCAGTCAAAAAGTTTTGAGAACTATTCCTTTCACTCCAACTTCAGTGCCATTACCCATTTCTGGACCCTTGTACTCTTTTGATGCAGCTGCTGCAGATGACTTGGGAGGTCTTTCCCCTTGCTTTACCCCTCCCCCTACCCCCTATTCATTTTATTTTTGGCTGAAATGGCTCTTTCTGAAAGTCTCTTATGACTCTGTAATAGGTTTACTTAGCTAATCTTTGCTCAGTGAATGAATCAATTGAATATTCATACAAATGATCCATAAAATCCAGGCCCTTTGGCTTAGTATTTAAGGCCATTTATAATTTGTTTCTTGTCTATTCAACTTTTCTTCCTAATGCTTCCTACAGAGTCTAATATAATACTTTTTCCTATAACTATTCTTTCTTCATATAGTTTCTCTTGTCTGAAATGCTCTTTGTAGTTCTTCTCTGAATTCTATTGGTTAGGCTCTGTCTTCTCCATGAAACTCTCAAGATAGTACTGAATGTGCATTCTGTGAGCTGTTACTGTGGTTTTCCTTTTACTGTGTTTTTAATCAATAGTTATTGTTTAACATTAATTATTCTTGAATTAAAATCATTTTTGTTTTGCCTTTGGCAAAAGTCAAAGACTACGTCATCTGTGTTCTTTGTATCTCTGCTGCTGAACAAAATGATGGCTGTGGGCTTCAGAAGAAGAATTGAGAAGTAACAGATGGGAAAAAACAGAGCTGTGGAGATAGTTGTAAGGAAGACATGGGGGCCTGGTTGAGACACGTTGTTTTAAGGAGTAATGTGAGAGGAGATGGGGTAGATACAGACAGATGGAGTTGTGGCTGTGGCTTTTCACTGGGCAGTAAGGACCTACCGTTGATATTTGAGTAAGAATCGTATGATGAAAATGGTCCATTAGGAAGATGTATCTAGTTTACTATGTATTGGGATAATTAAATGCTAATAAACCAGCTAGGAGGTGTTTGTAGTTATCTGAATATTAGTGGATGTCAGCACTAATACTTGGAGGGGTCAGAGGCTGGAGGAGAGCGCAGACATCACCATGGCTCTAGAGAGAGACATAGTTAAACACCACAGTTTAGATATTCTTTGCAAGTTTGATACAGCAAGCTATATTATAGCCAGATTTTAAAAATCAGTTAACTAACATTTGTGATGCTAATGTTGTTGGCCCTTGAGATAGACAGATGAGTAAGACACAGTCTCCTTTATCTCAAACCTAAGATTAAAAGTGACTCCAGACAAGAACAAAATCTAACTTAAATTAGATATTGTTGTTGTCTGGAGTCCATATCACATGAGATCGTCGCTGGCAGATAGGTTCGATGGGATGGACATGGGCATTCACTTTCTTACTAATTATAATCTTCATTTTCCTTTTATCGTTAGCTCTAACTGGTCACTTATGTTTGCACAGGTGCCTGTGAGCTACTGTTCTAGTCATTTAAAATGTGATTCATTTTGTAATACTTTTTACTGAAATGTAACTTTGTAGTAACATTTCATAAAGTGAGGAAATGATGTGTATCTGGTTTGAAAAGTTTATGCTCTGTTCCAGATTGTTGGCAAAGCTTCAGATACTGCATCTGTGAGTAATGTGTAGTAATTCGTGAAGTCCTGTGATTTAGTGTTCAGTAAGGCTAATAGTACATGTCGGTAGATAGTGGATAAAAACTGAGAAATGTGAAAAATTGTTATAATTACTAATCTCAAATTACTCATGACTGTCGAAAGGGAAAATGATAGTGCATTTGACTCATTCAGGAATGTTTAAATGTTATGCTCTTTTTATCTCGGGGTACAAATTACTTCCATAATTGTTCAGAGATGAAGATTTACTAAATGGAACAGTGTAAAAACAAATCTCACAGTGAAGGCAAATTTTTCTGAATTATCCATAGTATAACCTGTGATAATGTTACTAAGAGGCTAATCAGAAGCACCTGTTAGGGATATTCACATTTAATGTTAGTTTAAGAATAGTCATTACATACATATAGTATACTTAACTGGTATAAAGAGTTTAATCTACATGAATTTAATGTTTCAAGGTACTTCGGCAGGGTACTCAAAGTTTAAAAACTTTATAGCTGGAATCATTATTTTGGCTTTAGTGTTGTTCTGAGTCTTAATTTCTTAATTCCATTTCAAAGTGCTCTGAGAAGTGGTTGAGAACCTCTGTTCTAGACTGCGAGGAATCCTCAATGTAATGGACTCTGGCTAGGGGCCTGTGGGGTCACCAGGTCATCTTCTGCCGGTTACTCCAGGTTACCAGTGAAAAGCAGCCTGCTTTCAACCTTCCATGCACTTAGTAGGACTGCTGGTAGGTATGCTAAAGTCCTATTCACTGAAGACCTGTATTAGGAAGTTACTTTGTTTTAGGCTCTCAGTGGTTGCCATTCTTTTGGACCTCATGGACCACTGATTGCCGACCACTGCATAGATTATCAAGTAAAGGAGAGCTTTGAAGGAAAGCATACTACCTACGTAGAGCAGACCATGTAACACTTCCTTTGTATTTTCTTTTGGCTACAGCAGCAGGTTATGAGACCAGAAATACATAGATGCTAGTAATTATGGTGTTTGCTTAATTAAATGGTCTTATTTTAAGTATTTAAAACATTTTCCCCTATATTACATCACTATGGAATGTTATGGGGAGGAAAGACTGAATCTATGATTCACTTAATGTAGAGTTTCAGCTGTTATAACAACTGATTAGTTATATTTTGCAGCCAACATTTTGAATAAGGTATTAGCTAAAGATGGGTTAGCAGCCAAAATATGCATCTTTATTAGTCCAGTAAAAAGTATGTTCTAAGTTTTATATACCCATAAATGACTTCCTATTTAACACTGATGGAATATTTAACGAAATATAGGTGCTAAAGAATTGTATTCTATTACCTATTATAATTTCAGTTGTATATCTAACACCAATAGAAGTTATTGCTATTTAGTAATGCAAAACCCCATGTTTTCTCTGTTTTAGATTTATTAAAAATATTCAATGATCTTAGATTATGTTATTTCTAAAAGGTATCAGACATTTCTGTTTCTTATTTAGAAAATGTCAAATTACATTGCTCATTATTAATATTGTTAGTATGAAGCCTTTTTTAACACCTTAATATTTATACATTTAGGACCTATCAAATTGGGTAAGTCCTAAATGTATTCTACATTAAATGCTCTCTAGATGACTATTAATTTTGAGTTTAACTTATAATTATTATCTATTGCTGTGTAATGAGCTGCCCCAAACTTAGTGGCTTTAAAGCAGCAGCAGTTTTATTTACTTATGATTCTGTGCATCAGCAGTTTAGTCTGGTCTTAGCTGGGCAGTTCTGCTCTGCTCTTTCGGGATCGCCCACATAACTACACTCTTCTGGTGCCTTGACTGGGGCTTCATGGTGTCAGATGATGTTGAGCTAGTTGTTCACTTCTGTCTTTTCCTGGTCTCTCATCCTCAGGTTGGCTAGCTCGGTTCTTTACACAGTGATCTCAAGGTTCTAAGAGGTGAAAGTGGAGTGTAGGCTTGGGAGTCACATAGTGTCACCTTTGCCACATTCTGTTGGTCAAAGCAATTCATAGGGGGTTACCCTGGAAGGATGGGGAACTAGTCTCTATCTTTAACTTTAATGAGTAGAGCAGAAAAGTCATATTGCAAAGGGGTAGGCATACAGGGATGTAATAAATTGTTGTGGCCAACTTTGCACACAATATATCATTCTTACCAATTTTTTTTAATTTTACTTTTAACTATTCATTATTGTTTTTATACCTCTCTCCACTATCGCCTCTTTTCTTTCCCTCCTATGCTGAATTTGCTTTGTTTTTGAAAATCACTTAACCCATATTGCTAGGGTGATATGTGAACTAAGGAGAGAATTACTTTGAGAGAGGACCTGGGATATTTTGCTACACATCAACTGTGTGGTTGTGGTGGCACCTCTCTTTTCTGTCTCTGATGTTTTTTTAAGGTTGGGTTTAGGAGGAAGGGTACAGTGACTTTCCCTCCCCGCTCCCTTACCCCTCTTTTTTACTCTCTGTCAAGATAGTATTTTCTAAGATATTCATCACACATTTCACAGAGGTTTGCAGAGTCTCCCAGGAACTACTGTGCAGTGTGGTATGGGGGACAGTGTAAGCAGTACCTCAGGCAGAACATTTCTACATTCATTTATTTTACTTATAATTTTTTTTAGGTTTGATTTTATTTGCACAAAGAGTTCCTTTGCTAAAAGAACAAAACCACCATTTTAGGTAATTAGACTTGCTGCTAGTTGAGTTTTGGATATGTGAGGTTAATTATATACTTAAAGCACAAATGATTTAAGGTCTTATAAGAATATTTTTGCCTTAGGTTATTTCTAAATATATATTCTAACGTGGAATTTATGTGTTTTGATTTTATCAGATACTTTAAAACCATATTCTAGAATTTAACAGCTCCGAATTCAGAGCATCATTACACACACAAAAATATTTATATAAAATTAAGGGCTAACTTACATCTAAAAAAGCAATGAATATAGTAAACCAGCAAAGTGAGAAGTGTTTAAGTATATTGAAGGAGGTATATCATTTAGTCCACCAGTGAGGGAGTAGATATTTTTTTAAGAAACGTAATCTTTATCAGAAATTTACAGACTATTTAAATATAAAGGAAACAATTAGAAAAGAAAAAAGTTATTTCATAAGTTAAAGGTATATTTTTGAGGATATAAAAGTTTAAATGAAACAAACAAAAACATTTATAAACTTTGTAAATGCATATGTGATCCAGGATTGGACCTGCCTGGAGTTGGGAGATAGTCCAGTTTCTCTCTATCCCCATCAGATGGCTTGGGGGCTCCTTGACCACTGAGTACTTAAATGTTGATTGAAATTGTTTAGTGCTCCTTGCAGTTCTGACCTACACAGGGCTCAAGGCTTAGAAGTTACCTTATATTTGAAGGACTGTTTTGTGGAAGAAAGATTTGTTTTCTATGAAACTAGGCATTACAGGTATAATTTAGAGAAAGGCACATTTCACTGTAATAATGAGAAAAAAAAATTCAAATAGAACTGTCCGAAACATAGATTCAGTTGCCTGGTAAAGTTGAGAGTTTCCCATTATAGGCATTTATTTGTAAGCAAAAACTATACGGTGACCTTTTATGGTCATTACAGAAGGTATTTATGTGGCAGAGAAGGGGTTAGAGCAGACTCTTCTCCGGGTTTTATCAGTGCTTAAGATTGTAAGAGTGGTCCAAGTAAAGAACCTCTAGGCTTCCTCTAGATCAGCAGTGCCAGCTGGGGGCAATTTTGTCTATCCTTCAGGAGACCTATGGCAATATTTAGGGACATTCTTGGTGAGGGCTGCTCTTGTCATCTAGTGTGTAAAGGCCAGAGATGCTGTGAAACATCTACAATGCACAGGGCAACCATCTACCTCCTCACCCCCCACAATTAGGAATTATCTGCTCCCAAATGTCACCAGTGCCGAGAGTGAGGAACTGGGATTTGGCTGAGTGAACGACTTAGATGGTGGCCATTTGATCTTTGAGAGCCCTCTGGGCCTGAAGTGATCAGGCTGCCTAATACTGGCCTTAGGCAAAGGGGTGAAGTAGGGAACATTTCTTTCCAACAACTCCTTGCCATGCCCATCACACCATCAAAGCCATTGCTTTTAAGCCCTGTCTCTGTACCCTCTTCTGGGCCTGTCCTCTCTACTGACTCTTGGTCTCATCAAATTTAGCTCCCTTGGGCCCTGTTTCTTCAACATCTGTTCTCTGTTATCTAGATAATCTGAAAAATGAATACACCTACTGATATTAATACTCTTTCCTTTCTTGGTGATAATTCCTGAATCTCTCTTTCTCTCCCATTGATCCATGGTGATCTGCTGGAGGTTTCCAAGTGGCTGGTTATCTACTCACAGGTTTATGTAATTGTAAAATTTGCAAGATAATGTGATACTTATAGCATCTGTTCAAAATTATTTAGATAAAAATTCAAGCGAGACATTAAAAATATTTACTTGCATATTTATGAAGCTAATTAGAGCTAGTAACTCAGAGATGGACTAAAATATCAATAGAAGCAGTTCAAATACTGGAAATTATTAATACTAAGAATGGTCTACAGCAGTGATGGCAAACCTTTTGAGCTCGGTGTGTCAGCATTTTGAAAAACCCTAACTTAACTCTGGTGCCGTGTCACATATAGAAATTTTTTGATATTTGCAACCATAGTAAAACAAAGACTTATATTTTTGATATTTATTTTATATATTTAAATGCCATTTAACGAAGAAAAATCAACCAAAAAATGAGTTCATGTGTCACCTCTGACACGCGTGTCATAGGTTCGCCATCACTGGTCTACAATTACTTGGGTAGAGTTCATTTAACTTTTGAAGGTAAACTAGTCTTCAGTTTTATTTACATATATATATATAGAAATGAAATAATCTGGCAATAGTTTGTGTTGAAATTTAGTAGATATAAATAAACTGCTCTGATTTGTAGTTTGGCATAAAAATCCAAAATAAAATTCATAGGTGATGGGGCAAGCTTTCTTCTATACACTCATACTATACTCACTACTAAGTACTGCCTATATTTAATCGGGGAATTTATTTTTATTTATTTATTTATTTTAATATATTTTTATTGATTTCAGAGGGGAAGGGAGAGGGAGAGAGAGATAGAAATATCCATGATGAGAGAGAATCATTGATCAGCTGCCTCCTGCATGCCTTTTACTGGGGATCGAGCCTGTAACCCAGGATGTGCCCTGACCAGGAATCAAACTGTGACCTTCTGGTTCATAAGTTGATGCTCAAACACTAAGCCATGCCAGCAGGGCTGGGGAATTTATTTTTTTGCTCGAGTAGGTCTCAGTATATGTCAAAGTCTAGTTATAATGACATTTTTTGAGGCAGAGTAATTACCAATATTTTAATGTTTAGTTTTCATTAAAAAATGGTTATTTTACCCTCTTTCCTTTTTGTAAAAATGAAATCACACTTTCACAAAGGCCAGTTTATACTTTGGCTTCTAGTTTGATGGAGATGAAGGAATGTGTACTTAGGATAGCTGAGATGGTGAGGCTGTGTGCCAGGAGCCACCTGCTTTCCTTAGGGGCCTTTCCTATTAAAATATTAATCAGACTACTAGTAGTTATAGACAGAATTTTCATGTAAAAATTTGGCTAACATACACACATACCTAATTTTTGCCATGCCTCACATTTAATACACTAAGAAAATTACATTTAGAAAAGCTCTTTAGAGCTTTGCAGCTTCCACCCCTAATTAGTCTGGTTTATTGTTACTAATTAAATTTTGAAGACAGGGAAAGCCAATTTATCTTAGTTTCAAAGTTCTGTGGGTGTTGTGAGGACTTATTTTTGAGGGTATTACTCCATTTTACTCCTAATCGTCCTCCCAGCATAACAATATTGAGTTGTTCTGCTTTGCTGATATACTGTTAGTTTATCTCATTCTAACTTTGTGGGTGGACAGCAATGGTATTTAGACATGGTGTTTTAGAAATATCCCAGGGAGATCTTTGTGTGTGCTATGATTTGTAGAAAGTGATTTTGAGAAGATCTAACATTCTGAACTGTAAGAAATAAAATAGCCACTTGAAAAAATCGGAGTCAGATGAAAGAAATAACTAAGTCTATAATTTAAATGAATGAACAAAATGACTGTTTCTTTTGCTTCAAGATAGATAAACATTTACCATGAAATCCTGTCCCAAATGTCTATACATCCAATAGCCTGCATTTTCAAAGTAGTACTTTGGAATGTAACCTAGAGTAAGTATACATTTATGCTATTGGTATTTTTAAGTAAATGGATGTGGATGTATTCATAAAATACTGGAGAAGCTAAAACTCTGCAGCTATGCTAATTGCTACTAAAACAGACTGTGGGACCATTGGGAATGCTCTTGTGAGAAAGCTTAAGAAAACCTTTGTTCAGTTCTTCCCATGGCTTTTGATGACATGGAGGAAAAAATAAGGAAAAATACCAAAACTATCTTTTCTTTCATGAAAGTTTCTATATGAGTGTATGATTATCAGATTGTGAATATAATTGAGGGACTGAAATATTGTATGAGGTTCACATTCTTCATTATGAAACCTCCTAGTTCCCATAGAAGCAGGCATTGTGAAAAAAACAAGTAATATGGAGAGAGAAAAACAAGCTAGAGCTTTCTTCCGGTACAGACTAAATTTACAGGTACATTGTTTTGAGTTTATTTAGAAAGTTCAGGGACTACTGTCCTTTAATAAGAGGATTCTGAATAGGTATTGTACATACAAATCAATCTATCTATCTATCTATCTATCTATCTATCTATCTATCTATCTATCATCTATCATCTTTCATTTGTCTTCCATCTATCCATCCACACATGCATACATACAATGTGTATTATTGCCATTAGCAATGTAAGAGTAATATGCTTTTAATGGGTGAAGAGTTTGTGCAAACATTTCCAGATATCAGTGCCTAAAATTCTGATCTTGATTTTATATTATTTTATTACTAGAGGCCCGGTGCATGAAATTTGTGCATGGGTAGGGTCCCCAGGCCTGGCTCGCGATCAGGGCCGATCAGGTTCCCCGCCTCCCTGCCTCTTCCTTCCCTTGCTCCCTCAGTGCCCTGTGGCCACCGCTGCTGGTCGCCTGCCATGTTCTGCGCTGCCCCCCTGGTGGTCAGCGCACATCATAGTGAGTGATCGAACTCCCGTTCTTCCTGTCGAACTCCCAAGGGGACACTTTGCATATTAGCCTTTTAAATATATAGGTTATTATTTTTTATTTTTCTAATTTAAAAAATATTTTTATTGATTTCAGAGAGGAAGGGAGAGGGAGAGATAGAAACATCAATGATGAGAGAGAATCATTGATTGGCTGTCTCCTGCACACCCCCTACTGGGGATCGAGCCTGCAACCTGGGCATGTGCCCTTGACTGGAATCGAACCCAGGACCTTTCAGTTGGCATGCTGATGCTCTATCCACGGAACTGAACCAGCTAGGGTATGATCTTGATTTTAGACAGACACAGAGTGCCTCCTTCATTCTGTGTCATCATGTAGATTGATCTTTGAACCTGGCTATACACAAATTTCATAGAGGTGTGGACCACATGCAACTAGAACACAAAGCTTCTGCTTTGCATGAGGGAAGTAAGCCCAGTCTATAGCTCTCTTCTCTTTAGTCATTTCGGTATTCATAAGTATAGCTAATCCTGGATAAAACTTGATTTTACAGTTGTGCTAAATTTTTATCTTTCTTTTTATTCTTAATTTATTTTTACTGTTTGAACAGAATAGATAAACATTTAAGATTCTTCTCTTTGCCCTAGACCCATTAGATGTTGAGCAAAATTGACGTTGGTTGTAAAAAAAATAAAATATTTTAAAAGTATCAATAGTGATTTTTTTTTTATTTTTATCACATTCTTATCTATAAATTGTTAAGTACTTTTGTAGGTCATTTGAAAAGCTATGTATTTCAATATCATTATGTCTCTTAGTGATAAATTTGACAGTGAATCCATCTTGGTGATTTGGAGGGGAAAAAAAGCATAGAAAAAAGGTGGTCCAACAAAGCTAAGAGGCCTTGACCTATAGCAGCAATTCCAACCCTTTTCACCTCGTGGCACACGTAAACTACTAAAATTGTGCAGGATACCAAAAAATATATTTTTTGCCGATCTGACAAAAAATAGGTATAATTTTGATTCTTTCACTCTGGATGGCTGTTGTTGATATTGGCTGTTGTTTTTTTGTTTGACAATATAAGGGAAAAGAGGTCAGTGCCCCTGACTAAATAGTCAGGTATTGTATGTTTTTAAAAATTCTTGCAGCACACTAATTGAACATCACTGATCTAAAGTGTTTCCTTAATAAGGATGGGGGTTCAAAAGGAAAAATCTTATGTGTGTATAAAGTTTAGAAGAGATGACTGAAATATATCTTACAGTTTATTTGAGTCAGAGTTTAAGCATTTGCTACCCTGCACCCCCCCTCCCTTTTTTGTAGAGGTAATGATTACTTTAATTGTCCTTTAAAACTTTAAAAATTTTCATTAGCAAAAGAAAACCCATTAGTTCTGGACCTTTTCTTCCTGAAGAGTTGGGAGTCGGTGGGAACTGAGAATGCAGAGAGGAATCTGCAGCTGGATAGAAATAGTGAGAACCAAGACTCATCTGAGCAATGCCATGCCTAATTGAGGAGGGATTTTCTCAGATGGATTCTGGAATGAGCATATGCCCAAAAAACTGACAGCTGGCTTGAGTGTGGGCTCAGAACACACCATTTTGGAGAACTAAGTGACATTCCATTATACCAGGACATGAGTACAATTTTCATATGCTGTGTTCAGAACAACAGTAAAGATATTACATATTTTTCTATTTGTTGCTGGTGGCCATGTTTAGGGGGGATTATACATTGGCATTGAGTTGGTTCTCAGTGGACAGTTAAAATGTGGAACTCAGCTGGAGAGCAATTGTTGGCTTTTTGTCCCCAGTACAGTGTGGCTTGGTGGAATAGTGAACAAGTGCTGTCTTACTGGCCACCTTAGTTACATTTAAAATAACCCTCACTCGAATAGTCTTTCTTGCCTTTATCAAGTGATAGATAGACATTTGAACTGCCATACTGCCTCATGTTATTTGTGGCCCTGCTGTGATCTCTCTCAAGTAATCTGGAAGCTCTTATTTATTTATTTTTGTAATGTCTTTGAGAGAAAAACATAATATCACCCTAAGCCTGGTTCTTATTTGAGGTTAATGGGAATGCTAACCTTTGGATGAGAATAACTAACTTACTACAAATTGTCTTACTTATAATAATAAGGTTTCACTTGGGTGACCCGTCTACTTTGCCCTGCTGAAAACACAATATTTTTTCAGCTTTAACTTTGCTCTGAGTTCATTTAAAACCTTTCTCTTCCTCCTCCATGTGCTTAATGACATGTGAGGTTTTTGTTTGTTTTCTTTTCTGAATTGAAAAAGTAACTTGTTTGGCAGCATTAAGGTAAAGAATGATGGTGTCTTACACATAGTTATGTAAACATATTGGAAAACGGGCTCATGCAACTTTTGTATCTTCTCACTTTATACGTAAAGGTTTTTAGTTTTTTATTGTAATACTTAGATTTACTTACTTGGAAATTTAAAAGTATATTTCTTAGATCTGTTTTTCTTTAGTAGGATAAGTACTTTATAGAAGTTTTGAGGATTATGGAGTTTTCTTATCACTTTTTCTTTTTAAAAAAATATTTTTATTGATTTCAGAGAGGAAGGGAGAGGGAGAGAGAGATAGGAACATCAATGATGAGAGAGAATCATTGATATGGCAGCCTCCTACATGCTCCATACTGGGGATTGAGCCCACAATCAGGGCATGTGCCCCGACTGGGGATCAAACCGTGACCTCCTGGTTCATAGGTTGATGCTCAACCATTGAGCTATGTTGGCTGGGCACCTTTGCTTTTCTTAAACCTGGTTTGTAATGTAAACAGTGAGTTCTTTGACTTGGAGACTATATCTTAACTCACTGGTTTATCTGTTATGATGAAAATATTTCGTAAAAACTGTAATTCTTTAATGGGAGATTTCAAAGGAATCTCAGAGAGAAATCCAAGACAGCTCATGGACCTTGGAATTAAACACATGATGTTGTTGTTACACTAGTATTTTAATGACATAATACTGAACTTTGAAAGGTTCTCCCCTTACTTCCTTTTTAATGATAGATACTGGTAAAAAAAACCCCAAAGGAATCATTATGGGGACTAACCTTGGAAGCACGGTAACCACTAAATCAACATTAATAAGAATAAAATATTTTCTAAAGGCTGACGGGTGTAATTAAAAGCCTCGAATTTGAAATCAAGTAGTCCTAGCTTTGAGTCTTAATTTAGCTTCTTCTTTTTTTTTTTTTAATGTATTTTATTGATTTTTTACAGAGAGGAAGGGAGAGAGATAGAGAGTTAGAAACATCGATGAGAGAGAAACATTGATCAGCTGCCTCCTGCACATCTCCCACTGGGGATGTGCTCGCAACCCAGGTACATGCCCTTGACCAGAATCGAACCTTGGACCTTTCAGTCTGCAGGCCGACGCTCTATCCACTGAGCCAAACCGGTTTCGGCAATTTAGCTTCTTAAATATTCTGTGGTTTAGGTGAGTAACTTATCTTATGAGTCCAATTTCCTCATCTTTAAAATGGGAGTGATTTAAAAAAACCAGCTGAAGAGCTATTGTTAGGAGTAGAGATAATATTTTTAAAACACCTTATACAGTGCCTGGCACTATCTATATATATTAAAGCCTAAGCAACTGTTACATCCGGTAGACCAATCGACCAGTTGCTGTGACGTGCACTGACCACCAGGGGGCAGATGCTCAACACAGGAACTGCCCCCTGATGGTCAGTGCGCTCCCATAGCCAACCTCCCATGGCCGGCCAACCTCCCACGATCCCTCCCCCCAGCCAGCTGGGTGGTCAGTGTGCTTCCACAGCCAACCTCCTGCAGCTGGCCAACCTCCCGCGGTCCCTTCCCCTGGCTGGCAAGCCGCAATTGGCGGCCAGGCCAAGGGACCCCACCCGTGCACAAATTCGTGCACCGGGCCTCTAGTTAATCAATAATCGTTTATTATCTATTTTATTCCTCTGCTTTCCTCTTGTCCGTGTTCTCTAGTCCTTTTTATTTTCTTGATTTACCTTTACTAACTTTCTATCTAAACTTTTCCATGGTTTCTCTTGGCTTCATACTGTTCCTCTACATATTTATTTCCTTTTCTGTTTATTTTGAATTGCATTTTAATGACTTTTAATGACCAAAGAGAGAAATGGATATGCAAAAGAAAAGGAGCAGCTGACAATGTTGATAATTTTTAAATATAAGTCATTGCCATCCTTTATTTCCAATAACTGCATTTTCTTTACATGATAGAATAGAAATGGGAATCAAGTGAATAACTGGCTTTTATAACTTCAGTTCTAAGAATATACTTTCAGTGAGTATTTTGTTCAATGAATGAATTTGCATATTATTTTTTAAGTTTTTAATGAAGACTGACGTTTTCTTCATATGATCTTTTATCTGTAAAGTTTAAAATAGTGAATTGTTTTAAAGCTGTATATTTTATAAAAATCTGCCAGCAGAATTAGACTTTTGTTGTAAAGAGGAATGTAACTTCTAGGCTGTATTAGTTATTACCTATTGACATTTTCTATAGTTATATACATTAAGTTGTTTTATTTTCATGGAAGACAAACAGCTTACCCAATTACCATAAAAGGAAAGAGTGTCATATAGTCTGTACTCCCCAGTCACTATCTAACCTAACTGTTTCTACAACTGGAAAATTTCAAGGTTAATATGTTGTCAGACTCTGTTTGCTGACCCTGAGGTATAAATCAAGAATGGTGAGCAGTGCAAGGCAGAGACGAGGCCCAAGCGTTTGGCATATTTAATGTAATTTTCCTTAATTACATTCAGTTCAGTAAGAACAAGTACTTTCATCTGCTTAACATATGTATTGGTGAATATATGTACACATTTGTTTATATTTTTATGTAAAATATACATATTTTTATGAGATTGGTCTCTATATTAGTGACATTTTGCTTTAAAATAATTTGGCTGTGAACTGAAAAAAAAGGACTTATAGAATCATAGAATTGTGGAGTTCAGAATTATCATACAGATTAATCTAACTATTTAAAGATGAAAAATTTAAGGCTTAAAAAATGAAAGTGATTTGATTAAGTTTATAATCTTGAATTTGGAAACCTAAGACATCTTTCTTAATTCTAGTCTGACGTATGTGGCCCTGAATTCTTATAAGATATTTTGTATTTTTCCTGTATTTGTTTTGTCAAGGAAGGGAAACCTTAAAAAAAAAAATCAATAATAAAACTGCTAATTTGAAACAAAGGGGCAGATTAAAAAGATGGGCTATATATTAAGTGATTTGAATTATGTAAGGATTTTTATAATTACAGAATAATATGTAGCTTTTTAATTTGAGAATAGTGCTTCTGAAAATTATGTGTTAGCTGAAGCAAATCAATATTGTGGTAATATGTTGTGTGTTCAAAGTTAAAATAAATACCTTACAAATTGTGATAACGCTTATTTATCCAATAAAAATGTTTTCCCCCAGAGACCATGTGTTTTCAGAAAAGTTGAAAATGTTTAATGGACATTAAAGTACAGTTTATGAATGGGAGTACTATTTAGTTTTATTTTTAATTTAAAAAAATATATATTTTATTGATTTTTTTACAGAGAGGAATAGAGAGTTAGAAACATCAATCAGCTGCCTCCTGCACACCCTGTATTGGGGATGTGCCCACAACCAAGGTACATGCCCTTGACCGGAATCGAACCTGGGACCCTTCAGTCCATAGGCCGACGCTCTATCCACTGAGCCAAACCGGTTAGGGCTACTATTTAGTTTTTTGAAATATGGTTGCTATAAATGGAAACTAACATCATTATGGAAAGCCTTATATATCAAGAATCACACATGCATGAAGTTTGGTAAAGTAAAGACTCTGCCCTTTGGGACTTTATGTTCTAAGCACAGACAGTCAAAAAGAGCATTGCCTAACATATTGAGTAATCTAAATAATAATCAGATGTATTGGTGCGTACCTTTATAGAATGCAGTGTAAATATTCTAACAGTATATTTTATTGGAATGATTTGTTAATACGCCTGCATTTCCACTACACTGACCACATAAGGGCAATAGGAATTAAGTATTATGTGGATTTGTTTCCCTAATATGCTGGCAAAATAGCAAGTACTGATAAAATATATAAACGATGGTGAGAACTTATGGTTCCTTGTCTATTCTGTTTCACTCAAAGATCTTGTGGGCTCATGCTAGTCCAGAGCATACCTCTGTGTCTCTCTCCCTTTGGCTTGCTGAGTCACAAAGTAGTGAAAACACATAGACACCAAATCAATTTTTGTGAATGGGTGGGTGGTTACCTTGCTAAAATCCTATATAATAAAAGGCCAGGACCATAGGGTAATGAATGGAACGACCGCTTGACCAGTTGCCGTGAGGTGCATTGACCACCTCTCCGTTCCTCCCCACCCTGCCCTGCAGGCTTCAGTCGCAGCATGGTGAACAGGGCGTGGAGGCAGGGTGGGACTGGGGACTGTTGAGTGGTGATAGGCGATGGGTGGCAAGCAGTGGTGAGCGTCCAGTGGCGAGCTGCTGCGAGCATCGCAGGGCAGCAGCAAGCGTCGCGGAGTGTCACGGGGTGGGGAGCGTCCCAGGGCGGGGAGCATTGAGGAGTGTCACGGGGTGAGGGCGGCAAGCAGGGCGGTGTGAGGCAGTAGACATGGCCCTGATCGCAGGCTAGTCCTAGGGACCCTACTCGCACATGATTTTGTGTGCTGCGCCTCTAATATGAATATAAGTACACTTGGGGCAAAAGGAGATGTATTAATTCTTTTCCAGGAAACAGATAAGATTCAAAATTTTTTTGAATAATAGATAGAAGAGGGCTCAATGAATGTGGGGGGAAATGGGCTTGATGAGTATTAAAGACCAGGCAGCAAAGGACATCATTGTCTTTGGACACTCAAGGAGCAGTCAAAGGCACTGTGATCAGGGACAAAGACCATTTAATTGATTATGCTGAAGAAAAGCAGAAGAGTTCTGTGGTAGGAAGTAGTTAAATGCACCATCTATTAAGGTCTCTAATAGATGTTAAAATGCTTTTAGTTTGTATGTTTTAACCATTTTGTGGCATAAATGTTAAAAACAGCTTTCTGTATGATGCCATATTCACATTGAGCTGTATTCACATTTGTTGTGTTTCTGGTTATTTTTAGGAATGTAAAGTATTTATATATTGCGATATAGTTTCTTTTTTAGAACATCTTGAAAAGGGATAATTTTCATATAATTTTACATGCCACAGTGAAGACAGCAGTAGTATAGGGTGGTTGTTTTTTTTTATGTGAGTTTTGTAAGTTCTGTAACAGGAAGCCATGTATTATAAATCTGTCACTTCCTGAAAAGTCATTCCAGAGAAAACAGTATTTTTCACCTAAATGAACTTTACTTTCACATTATTTGTTACTACAGACCCAGTGCATGAAATTCGTGCATGGGTACAGTCCCTAGCAGCTGCTGGCTGCCGGCTACCAGCCAGGGCCTCCCTTCCCCAGCTGCCGGCCGGGGCCTTCCTTCATTTCACACTGCCCCCTGGTAGTCAGCGCAAGTCATAGCAAGCAATGGAACTCCCAAGTGGACACTTTGCATATTAGGCTTTTATATATATATAGACTAGGAACCCAGTGCACGAATTCATGTACGGGTAAGGTCCCTTTGGGTGACCTTCAGGGATCAGTCCGAAACCCAGCACAGTCCAACACCGCCTGCAGCTCCTACCTGCCACTCCCACTCATCCTAGCCCCACTGTGCCTACCGCGGGCTCGCACCCAATCCCAATCAGGAGAGGCTGGCGCTGCCATAGCAGCACTCGCTAGCCATGAGCCTTGCATCTGGTGCCCTCCCAAGGGGAGTGGCTTGAGGGATCAGGCTGAAACCGGCTCTCCGACATCCCCCGAGGGGTCCTGGATTGTGAGAGGGCACAGGCCAGGCTGAGGGACCCCACCGGTGCACAATCGGGCTGGGGAGGGACCACGGGAGGGCTCCAGGGCATGCCCGGCCCATCTCAATCAGTCCCGATTGGCCGACCCCAGCAGCAAGTTAACCTACCAGTCGGAGCATCTGTCCCCTGGTGGTCAGTGAACGTCATAGCGACTGGTTGACCAGATGACTGTCTGCCCCTTGGTGATCAGTGCATGTCATAGCGAGCGGTTGAGCAGCCTTAGCATATCACTAGCATATTACGCTTTGATTGGTTGTTTGGTTGTTCTGCCATTTGGTCTATTTGCATATTACCCTTTTATATAGCGTACTTTCTGTACACTATTGACTTAAAATGTTTTGACTTAATACTTTATGAGATTTCCTTTACATGATTACTTTTATCTAACCACCCATATTCTTCATAGAAATAGCTAATAATGAAATTATTCCTAGGATTTCATAGAAGTATAATCAGTTTTTTTTAAAAAAAGGTTTCTGCTTGGCTGGTCTGGCTCAGTGGTTGAGCATTAACCTATTAACCAGGAGGTCCTGGTTAGATTCCCTGTCAGGGCACATGCCTGGGTTGTGGGCTTTATCCGCAGTAGGGGATGTGCAGGAGACAACCATTCAATGATTCTCTCTCATCATTGATGTTTCTATCTCTCCCTCTCCCTTCCTCTCTGAAATCAATAAAAATATATTTAAAAATAAATAAATAAAAATAGTTTCTAAAAGATCAATCCTAAAATAGGCAAATGATATGAAGAAGTTAAACCAGCTGATCAAACAACAAACAAAAAGGTTTATAAACCTGCAGTGCTCATTTCACTCATAAGAAGAATAAACCCATAATGTATCTTTTATTTTACCCATCAGTTTGATAAGGATAAGACAGTTTGATAAATCACAGTTTTTGTGGGCATAGGGAAATTCTAGTCTAAGGAAATAGCTATTTTCATATATGTTAATGGGAGTGTGTCAAATTAAAAATGCACCTGTCCTTCTATGCAGTGAATCCAGCTCTAAGAATTTAAGTGATACAAGTGTACATGTTTACAAAGTGTACTTTCGTATTCAATATTTATTTCATCTCCTCTAAATAGCTATTTGTAGACTGTTGAGTAAACCAGCATTTTTTGTATATGTGCAAAATCAAAAAGTATAAAACATGTTTTTATTAAATTGGTGTCTATGTACAAATGTATGTACATACTCAGAGAGAGAGAGAGAGAGAGAGAGAGAGAGAGAGAGAGAGAGGGAGGAGGGGGGAGAATTCTACACAGATATGATACCAGAGATCTGGAATGGAAGGGCACTTTCTTTTCATTGTACTTTTATTATTGTTTTGAATTTAGTGTCAATCATGTACATGCCTTAAAAGTGTCAGCTTTAATAATGTTTTTTGAGATGAAATTTATATGCTATAAAATTTATCAGTTTGAAGTGTCAATTTCATGGGTGTTTAGTACATTTACAGAGCTGTGCCGCTATCCATACAACCTAATTTTATAACATTTTCATTGGCCCCAGAAAAAACTTTGTATCATTAGTAAACAAACCCTATCACCCTCACTTCCTTAGCTCTAGACCAGTGGTTCTCAACCTTCCTAATGCTGCGACCCTTTAAGACAGTTCCTCATGTTGTGGTGACCCCCAATTTCATTGTTACAAATTGAACATAATTAAAGCATAGTGATTAATCACAAAACAATATGTAATTATATATGTGTTTTCCGATGATCTTTGGCGACCCCTGTGAAAAGGTTGTTGGACCCCGAAAGGGGTGGCGACCCACAGGTTGAGTACCGCTGCTCTAGATATTAATTATTCCACTTTCTGTAAATAGGTTTGTATAATCTGGAATTTTATATAAATGGTATATGGCATGTGGTCAGTTGTAACTGGCTTCTTTCACTAAAATAATGTTCTTGAGGTTCAGCTATATTGTAGTAGACCTTACATAACTTTTGATTTTTAAAAATGTTAAAAAATTAAAGTGATGCTGAACTGGTTTGGCTCAGTGGATAGAGCGTCAGCCTGCGGACTCAAGGGTCCCAGGTTCGATTCCGGTCAAGGGCATGTACCTTGGTTGCGGGCACATCCCCAGTGGGGGGTGTGCAGGAGGCAGCTGATCGATCTCTCTCATCGATGTTTCTGACTCTCTGTCCCTCTCCCTTCTTCTCTGTAAAAAAATCAATAAAATATATTTTTAAAAAAATTAAAGTGAAAATAGCAATTTTAAAATTACTTATCCAGTTTAAGTATACCGTACAGTGGTTGTGAAGTGGAAGGGAAGCACAGAGAAATTATTTCATGTTAATAGCTTTCACTTATTGAGCATTTACTAGTCACTCTATTAGGCTTTACATATGTTATCTCATTTAATTTTTACAATTTATGTAATAACTTGTATTCTATTATTTTCACAAATGTGTGAATTATGATATTAGTGTTAATTTTAGGTGCTTAAACATAAAAGTGTAAAATATAAAAATAGATGTGTGCAGATTTATACCTGATAGCTAATGTTTGAATATTTTAAGTGTTATAACATTAGCACTTAAATGTACAGTGAAAATGTGATTCACTAGCCAGATAGGTCTATGGGAACTCTTTGCAATTACAGATAATGTCCTATGTCTGTTTTATATAGTACAGTACCTCCTGCCACATGTGGCTGTTGATTATATGAAATGTGACCAGTGTGAATGAGAAACTGAATTTTAATATTGTTTCATTTAAATTAATTTAAAGTTAAGTAACCACACTCTGCTTCTGCCTATGAGCTAATAACAGTTCTGTGGCAAGTGAAACAATTCAAATGCAGGTAAAACATCTGAAACAGTGGACATTGGACACTGAAGGGAAGAGATCCCTGAGAGATAGGGAACAGAAAAAATGAGCCCTATGGTTACGCTAGCCATGCATTGAGAGAGTTTCCAGGCGTGGATTAAAGAGGAGGCGTGCAGACAAAGTCTAGAGGACTTTCTGAGTTGAGGAAACAGAGTGGAGAGTAGACCATGCCAGATAGAGTTTACAGAACAAAAGATTAGAGAGAAAGCACTCGGCTGATTACTAATTAGGGCATGTAAGTGAGGAAAACGCCACAGTACAAGGAAAGCTAACCTGGAAGCACTGTAGATCCTTACCTAAGTGCTTGGTACTCAAATAGCAGCAGGAATAGTGTCTGTTCCTACCAGCCAGACTGGAAACTGTTACTATCAGATAAAATAGATTTCAGAGTAAAGAATATTATCATAAATATTGAACAAAGGGAACAAACGGAAGAATATCAGTAGTATCGCAAGTTTCTGTATTACATGGTAAGTGGTATACTATCACCTGAATGAAAACTGTCAATTTAAAGATGTAAACTATAAACCCTAAAACAAACACTAACATAAGCCAACAATGGAAAGAAAATGGAGCTATAAAAATATTTAATTACAAAATTAAATTGAAATTAATGAAGTAGGTTGATTCCAGTAAATTTGAAGGCATAACAGTAGAATGATCTAAAATAAAACACAGAGAGTAAAGAGAAAAACTGTGTTGGAATAACTCAGGTTTTATCAGGACTTGGGTTCTGGATTCTTTCCATATACATCTTAGTATATTGTGTACTTAGTATGGTAGGTTTGAGGGGAGCTTTAATCCACATTTACTATGTTCTGATGCCTGCTTTTAGAAGAAATTTCAATAGCTGGTTTATATCCCACAAAAGATGATTATCTATTTTAGGAGCTTTTCTTATTGATTAGAATTGGTTGACAACTGGACTGACTGTATTTTACATTTTAAAAAATATGGTCATCTTAATGTAATAGTGAATAAATATTATGATATACTAGAGGCCCGGTGCACAAAAATTTGTGCACGGGGGGGGGTGGGGGGGGGCCAGAAGGGTCCCTCAGCCTGGCCTGTGCCCTCTCGCAGCCTGGGACCCCTCGGGGGATGACTACCTGCTGACTTAGGCCCCCTCCCCGGGGGATTGGGCCTAACATGGCAATCAGACATCCCTCTGGCAGCCCGGCAGCCCTCTGGGGGATGTCCACTTGCCAGCAGGGAGCAGGCCTAAGCTGCAGTCAGACATCCTTAGCGCTGCTGAGGAGGCAGGAGAGGCTCCCACTACTACCGCTGTACTGGCAGCCATCAGCCTGGCTTGTGTTTGAGCAGAGCTCCCCCATGTGGGAGCGCACTGACCACCAGAGGGCAGCTCCTGCATTGAGCGTCTGCCCCCTGGTGGTCAGTGTGTGTCATAGTGACCAGTCTTTCTGTTGTTAGGGTCAATTTGCATATTACCCTTTTACTATATTGGATAGAGGCCTGGTGCATGGGTGGGGGCCGGCTGGTTTGCCTTGAAGGGTGTCCGGGATCAAGGTGGGGGTCCCACTTGGGTGCCTGGCCAGCCTGGATGAGGGGCTGAGGGCCGTTTTCAGGCTGGTCAGCGACTGAAGCTCCCAGTCTCTCCTTTTTTTCTTTTTTTTGTTATTCTGAGATTTATTTACCTTCTACAATTGAAACATTGTTCCCTTCACTGGTGCTCCCAGCTCTGAGGCCGCGGCCAGCTGAAAGCAGGTATCTGGGGTCTGTTTAGCTTCTATAATTGAAAGATTGTTGCTTCCAGAGCTCAAAGCCGGGCCGTGGCAGGCGGGGAACCTTGGCTTCCTCCATCACTGGAGCAAGCAAGCCTCTTGTTCGCTTCAGCTGCATGGCTGCCGGCCGCCATCTTTGTTGGCAGTTAATTTGCATATCGCCCTGATTAGCCAATGGGAAGCGTAGCGGAGGTATGGTTAATTACCCTTTTTGTCTTTTATTAGATAGGATTTGCTGATTTAATTATAAAAGCCATTGTCTTTTTAAAAACTTGCTTCTTTAGGCATTCTTTTTTTGTTTGTTTGTTTTTACAATTACAGTTGACATATAATATTGTATTAGTTTAAGGTGTACAACATAGTGATTAGACATTTATATAACTTAAGAAGGGATCAACCCACTAAGTCAAGTACCCACCTGATGCCACACATAGTAATTACAATATTATTCACTATATTCCCTAAACTGTACTTTTCATCTCCATGACTATTTTTATAACTGCCAAGGTATACTTCTTAATCCTTTCACTTTGTTCACCCCACCTTCCAAACCCCACCCCCCGCCCCCTTCCAAAATCTGGCAACCATTATTTTGTCTTCTCTATGAGAGTTTGTTTGTGTTTTGTTCTTTCATTTATTTTGACTTTTAGATCCCTGATATAAGTGAAATCATATAGTATTTGTCTTTCTCTGTCTGACTTATTTCACTTAACATAATACCCTCTAGGTCCATCCATATTGTTGTAGATGGCAAGATTTCATTATTTTTTATGGCATTCTTAGAGATAATTTTAAAAATTGGCTGTTCTTTTTTGAACTGTATTATCCTTCTGCTCAGTCTATATACAGACATACATGTAATTACAGCATATATATATATATATATATATATATATATATATATACTCTTTTTTACCTTAATACAGTTTATTTGAAATGTAGAGAATGAAAGATGTATGACTACTTTTGCACATCTTTAAATTGTCTCAGGTACAAGATTTGATAGTAGGCATTTGGCTTTTTAGACAGCCCGATGACAATGTCAGTGTTCATTTGCAAGTAATGTGTTTTCTCCTTGTTATAGGTCCTTTTGTTCTGCATCACAGCTGCCATGTACATGTTCTTTTTCAGGTATGTTCTGTTACACCTACTCATTTTAATAGAAAAAACAGTGCTCCTTTGTAATTCTCATCAACCATGTAACTAAAGTGTTACCCAAATAATTGTGTCCCATGAGTGGCATGGGTTTTGTTTTGCTTTGTTTCTAGAGTGGTTGAGGTAAATCACCGCTCCTTAGTAAATAGAGAAAGAGGGAATGGAGATTTATTTGTTCACATTCTACTTATAGAATGTGAGAGCTGAATATGTAAATTAGTAGTCCTCAAATTCTGATAGGTGTTTTTTTCTGACCTGATTTCAGATATTCTTATAATAGAGTTAACAGTTTAAATTTAAAGAAGAAAAGTGATGGTAGAGTTTAATCTAAGTCTTCTGTGAAGGTAACCTAGCACATTAATCATAGCCTTTCAAATATTAAATTAGCTTGTCAGAGCTGTATTTTCCTTTTCTTTTTTCTTTTAAAAAAATATTTTATTGATTTTTTACAGAGAGGAAGGGAGAGGGATAGAGAGTTAGAAACATCAATGAGAGAGAAACATCGATCAGCTGCCTCCTGCACACCCCCCACTGGGGGTGTGCCCACAACCAAGGCACATGCCCTTGACTGGAATCGAACCTGGGACCCTTCAGTCTGCAGTCTGATGCTGTATCCACTGAGCCAAACCGGTCAGGGCCAGAGCTATATTTTTCATTGACACTGAGACTCTGAGGAATAAGGGGGAGTGTTAGGATGGCTCAAGATTTTAGTGCCAATGGAAAGGATGTCTGTCATTGTTACATAACCATAGCAGCATGAGAATAGGATTTTTGTTCAGGAAGAGTCCACTTCTTCGTAGTCTTCCTTTTCAGTAAGACCGTAATTCCCATTTAGTTTACTCCTGTTGCACTCATTTGAATAGACCCTTTCTTGATGTTTCTCGATTTAAGCAGAATTCAGTCACAGCAGGAAAGACCAGGCTTTTAAAATTAAAATTTGTATTTAATTGACAAAGGCAGTTATGGATTTTAATAAGACATATTTGGTAGATATTTTACTTTTTTTAACCTAAATGAGATAATTTAACCATACCAGAATTTTTGAACAACTAATTCCCTGCCAGAACCTCCTAAACAAATATTTGTTAAGCACATTTTAACTTTATAAAAAATGTTATGCAAATATAAAGTGATGATGTTATTATTTTTATAAAGGGACAGCCAGGCTGTTAGAAGGAAGAAAAATAGATAAAGTTTCAACTTGATCTGCAAAGGGTTGGTAATGGGATATGTAATATTTTATGGCGGTTAATAATGACAGAAAAATCATTGAAGCTATCTGGTGGTTTTAGTGAAATTGTTTGACCTGCCATTTTAATACAGCCTCATGCATACCGTACAGTTTCTGTTGTCTCATATTTTAATAATTTAGGGCCAGGGTAGAGGAGTTAATAGCAAACTATTTGATTTTTGTCAATTTTCCCAAACTTCATAATCATATAAAGACACATTATTAGGACAATATTGCAAAAGTTTATGTGGTTTATCTCTGTTCTGTTTTGTCTGAAGATAAAGCATACCTGGTGGGGAAAATGTAAAAAAGATATAAACTTAGAAACATATTTTTTATATATACACAAGAGAAAAGTATAATATCAAGCAAATTTTCTTTTTGTTAAAATTCCTAACAGAACAGGTAGTTAAATAAAATAACCCTTTCCAATATGGCACCGGAAGACAGCATATTTCGTCAACATTTAGCATTTTTTAGTCATCAGAAGTTTTTGAGGCTTAACAAATAAATTGTGTGTTGAATATAGTGATAATGCTCAATTTTTAGCATGGTTCTTTGAAAATTGCTGCCATCAACCTAGTATTTTTGGTGTAGAAAGAAAATCAACCCTATAAATATGTATTTTGGTGCAGAGCTGCAGAGCCTTTTCCTGTTTCAGTCACAGAAACAACAATTTAAAATACTTTCCAGAAGGCTCAATATAAGGTTTTACTGCCAAGATAAACATTTTCGATTTTCTGAGGAAAGGGGTTGTTTTTCTCCTAAAAGAAGCACTATCACCAAATTCCTAGTGTTCTTGGCAGAAGTTAGTTTGAATAACTCAACCAAATGTGTTTGGTAAATGGTAAAGTAAAACTATTTATAAAGTACTGCAACCAAATAAAACAATGTTATATGTTTGTTTGGAATGAACAAACAATATTGTACATAACAGTTAGCAAGTCCAATTTCATTACAATATTTTATTGTTAAGATTCATTTTATTGTAAATATAGATATTTTGAGGACACATTTATTCCATTTATTAACAATCATTTTAGTTCTAATTGCATGACATTTGATAAGTAAATATCAAATAATATTGTCCCCAGGACTCCATTTATGGTCATCTCTTTTGCGAAGAGGATAAGAGAAATATTTTATGTTAGAAATGAGTTAACTTGTGTTTTTATTCTAACCCATAAATGTGGAAAAAGGGAAATGAGGCCCCCTTTCAATATAGAGAAAATGGTCCAATTTTTTTTAAAGAAAAACTTGAGGAAATCGTTCCATAAATATTTATTGTATGAATTTACTTACAATGTTTTTAGTAATGAAATATTGGTTATTAAAACGTGTAGAGAAAATATACTTTTGCAGTTTTTAATTGCTTTCTTTTACAGGTATGATTATTTTCACATACATTATCTCATACAATACATGGTGATCTCAATTTTCAATCTGTATGCCAGAAATAAGGCTCACATTCAGATGGAATCCTGGGAACTCTGTAGAGGCTTGGGTTAAATAAAGGTCACATGTGAAGAGAGAGTTCTAGTTTTCTTCTAGCTCTTAACCAGCTGCCCATCCAGCCATAGGCTGTCTATTGATACCAACACATACTATAATATTTGGAAGATGTTTTGAAAGACAAAGGCTCTCTGTGTAACCCTACTGAGCATACTTCATAATTGCTCTGACGCTTTTGTTCAATGATTTATTATTTTGTATGTTGTTATCATAGCTTCACCATAGAGCATTGTCTGTCACTTGCAATTCAGGCCAAGCAGAAGTCATGGTTGAAAACGTGATAGAATACTTTGTCTCATGCACCCCTTTAAAACATTTCTTTACTTCCAAATGTGTGTTTATGGGTAAAGCAACCCACATTTTCTCAAGCCAAAGAATTCATCATAGTCGTTGATTCAGGCTTCACTAGGATCTTCCCAGCATCTTGTGGAGAAAAGAAATGTTTCTTTTGAACTACTAGCTCTTTTTTGTTTTAATTGAGAAGCAAAAGAAAGACTCAACAACACAAACGCTGTTCCGAAACTATTACAGTGAATCTTGCTCATAAAAAATAATGAAACAAGCAATACCTTTAAACATCATAAGTTTTATTTTCAACATTAAGTTTCTGTGTCTGGAGAACACTAATATTTTTTGAATGATATAAATAACCTTCATTTTTCTTCTTTTAAAAATTTATTTTTATTGTTGAGAGTATTACAGATATCCTCTTTTTCCTCTTATACCCTTCTCCACCCAGCTCTTAGCCCACAGTAGGCCTTCACCTCACTATTGTCTGTGCCCATGAGCTGTACATATATGCATGTAAGTTCTTTGGTTAATCTCTTCCTGCCCTCCTCGCTCCCTTCCCTCTGAGATACCTGATAGTCTGTTCTATGCTTTCATGTCTCTGGACCTATTTTGTCAGTTTATTTTGTTCATTTGATTCCACATATAAGTGAGATCATGTAATATTTATCTTTCTATGACTGGCTTATTTCACTTAGCATAGTACTCTCCAGATCCATCCATGCTGTCTCAAAGGGTAATAGATCCTTCTTTTTTACTGCTGCATAGTATTCCATGGTGTAAATGTACCACAGTCTTTTTTTCCACTCATCTACTGATGGGCACTTGGGCTGTTTCCAGATCTTAGCTATTGTGAATACCATAGGGATGCATATATCCTTTCTGATTGGTATTTTGGAATTCATAGGATATATTCTTAGAAGTAGAATTTCTGGATCATAAGGCAGTTTCATTTTTAATTTTTTGAGGAACTTCCATACTGTTTTCCACAGTGGCTGCACCAGTCTGCATTCCCGCCAGCAATGTACTAGGGTTCCTTTTTTTCACATCCTCACTAGCACTTGTTGTTTGTTGACTTATTGATGATAGTCATTCTGGCAGGTGTGAGATGATACCTCATTGTGGGTTTAACTTGCATTTTTCTGATGATTAGTGATGTTGAGCATTTTTTCATGTCTATTGGCCATCTGTATGTCCTCTTTGGGGAAGTGTCTATTCCAGTCCTATATTTTAATTGGATTATTTGTCTTCCTCTTCAGTTGTGAGCTTCATTTTTCTTTATATAATTTAATTTAAAATAGACAGTATCATAAAGCATATTATGACAACTTTGATCCCATCCTAGTGAGTACCTAGCTAGAAATTTTTTCCACCTACCTTTGCAAGAACAGCAGCAACAGTTTAAACATGTAGAACAAAAGGCTCAGACTTGTCATAGCGTATAATCTATAGACTATAACTGATTCACAGCAGACTTATCTCAATCTATATAAACATTGAAAAGCTTTGCATTTTTAGTTAGAAACCAGTGCAAATTAAAATGTATTTTGTTTTAGACAGAAACAGTAGTGATGTGGCTGCCATTTTATAAATTCTCATCAGCTGTCTGGAAAGGCACAACTAATAAAGCATTTCATTAGTCTCAAGATAAAGATCTAATGTTTGTATTTAAGAAACATGAAACTATTGGCTGAATAACCAACAGTTATTAAGTGTAATACGTTTGATTGTCCTAGAATCTCTTTACACAAACTTAACTTAATATCTTTGAAATAACTTTAAATGCAAGTAAAGAACTTTTGATCTGGGTCTTTCAACCATTTTCTGATTTTAATGAAAGTCTTTTAAATATAGAGGTTCTATTTCTTAAAGGATTGCCTAGACATACACAAAATCTTGTCTAGAAAATTATATATGGCATTCAGATCTTAAATGTTTTACTTTAGGGTTAGGAGAGTTTGCCCTAAAAAATTAGATTTCTATTTAGAAGGTATTACTTCAGCGATGTAGGGAGTGTTTTGGGAGTTTAGAAGGGGGACACCATGACAAGTAATGGAAGAGTATTATAGCAGGTATCCAGGAGAGAAATGGTGAGAACATGACTGAGTTGTGGTAATGATATGGTGAAGAGTGGATTTAAGATATGAGGATTGCTGCTTGGATGTGGAAGAGCAAAACACTGGAAGCTGAACAAATTAGAAAATGTGTAGAAATTGAGGACGGATTCTGCAAACACTGAGGTCGAAGTATTTTTTTAGACATTCATATAGAGCCATATATATATATATATATATATATGTATATCAGTGGGTATTTGGAGTTTAGGAGATAAAATAGAGTCTTTTCTTGACTGTCACTCTAGCTCAGCCGTGGGCAAACTACGGCCTGCGGGCCGGATATGGCCTGTTTGAAATGAATAAAACTATTGAAAAAAAAGACTGTACCCTTTTATGTAATGATGTTTACTTTGAATTTATATTAGTTCACACAAACACTCCATCCATGCTTTTGTTGGGTCAGAGGCGTCAGGCTTGGGCAGGGGGTGGAGCAAGCGATCAGAGGGAGATGGGGGTCCCCTGCCCAGGCATGATTCCTGGGCCAGAGGCCTCAGGCCTGGGCGGGGGCCAGAGCCAGTGATCGGGGGGAGATGGGGATCCCCTGTCCAAGCCTGACACCTCTGGCGGAGGCGTCAGGCCTGGGCAAGGGGCCGATCAGGCGATCGGAGGGTGATGGGGGTCTACGCCATTGGCCGAGGCATCAGGCCTGGGCTGGGGGCAAAACCACTGATGGGAAATGAGGGTCCCCTGCCCAGGCCTGACGCCTCTGTCAGAGGCATCAGGCCTGGGCAAGGGGCCGATCATGTGATTGGAGGGTGATGGGGGTCAACGCCTGTGGGCTCCCAGTATGTGAGAGGGGGCAGGCTGGGCTGAGGGACACCCCCCCCCACACACACACACCCAGTGCACGAATTTCGTGCACCAGGCCCCTAGTATCTAATAAAAGAGAAACATGCAAATTGACTGTACACTTACAAGCCATGCCCACCAGCCATGCCCACCAGCCACGCCCACCAGCCAATCAGGAGCGAGTATGCAAATTAACCCAACCAAGATGGCGGCAGACATGGAGCTAGAGTGAACAGGAGGCTTGGGTTGCCCCTGGCGATGGAGGAAGCCAAGCTTCCTGCCTGCCCTGCTGGCCCTGGGCTCCGCTCAAGGCTACAAACTTTCAAATATAGAAGATAAATAAATCCCAGATACCTGCTTCTAACCGCTCTGGCTTCTGCTCAAGGAGGGTCTGGGAGCCTGGGTTGCCCGGGGCCATGGCCAGCCTGTAAACAGCCATTAGCCCCTCACCCAGGCTGGCCAGACACCCCAGTGGGGAACCCCTCCTGAAGGGGGTTTGGCCAGCCTGAAAATAGACCTCAGCCCCTCACCCAGGCTGGCCACACCCCCATGGAGTGAAGGTGCCCACTGGTGGGCTTGACCAGACTGCAGACAGCCATCAGCACCTCTCCCAGGCTGGCCAGGCACCCCAGTGGGACCCCACCCACCCTGAAAGGGCTGTGGCCAGTCTGCAAAGAGCCCTCAGCCCCTCACCCAGGCTGGCCAGGCACCCCCGCGGGGACCCCCACCCTGAAGGGGCTGTGGCAAGCCTGCAAACAGCCATCAGCCCCTCACCCAGGATGCCCACACCCTCATGGGGTGAGGGTCCCCTCTGGGGGGCTTGGCCAGCCTGCAAACAGCCATCAGACCCTCACCCAGGCTGGCCAGGCACCCCAGTGTGACCCCCCACCCCCACCCTGAAGGGGCTGTGGCCAGTCTGCAAACAGCCCTCAGCTCTTCACCCAAGCTGGCCACACCCCCATGCGGTGAGGGTACCCGCTGGGGGGCTTGGCCAGCCTTCAAACAGCCATCAGCCCCTCACCCAGGCTGGCCAGGCACCCCAGTGGGGACCCTCACCCAATGGGGGTGTTGCCAACCTGGGTGAGGAGCTGAGGGCTCTTTGCAGGCTGGCCAAGCCCCCCAGCGGGGACCCTCACCCCATGGTGGTGTGGCCAGCCTGGGTGAGGGGCTGAGGACCATTTTCAGGCTGCCCACAGCCCATTCAGGGTGGAGGCGTCTCGCTGGGGTGCCTGTCCAGCCTTGGTGAGGGGCTGAGGGCTGTTTCAGGCTGGCCACGCCCCCGGCGACCCAAGTTCCCAGCCTCTCCTTTTTTTCTTTTTTTTTTTTTTTTTTCAGCGCCTTCTTGAGCAGAGGCCAAGGTAGGCTGGAAGGAGGTATCTGGGATTTATTTATCCTATATAATTGAAACTTTGTAGCCTTGAGCGGAGCCCAGGGCTGGCCAGAGCAGGCGGGAAGCTTGGCTTCCTCCATTGCCGGGGGCACCCCAAGCCTCCTGCTCGCTCTAGCTTCGTGGCTGCTGCCATCTTAGTTGGGTTAATTTGCATACTCGCTCCTGATTGGCTGGTGGGTGTAGCAGAGTAGTGGAGTGATGGTTAATTTGCATGTTTCTCTTAGTGTAGATAGATAATGAGTAGAGAGACTTTTTTAATTTGGGAATTTATGATGAATATAAAAAATTGATAAAACTTACTTTATAATGAGACAGGCTGTATTGCAAATTAGAAAAACAGCTAGAGTTTTGTGATGCACATTAGAGAACAGATTGCCTCAAATTAAGATTATATTAAAGTGATTTTTTTTTGTAAAAAAAGACTTTTTTTTCATTGTAGAAAAATACTGCTAAACAAAATCATCATCATCATCATCATCATTAATATACGTATTAATACTAGGCGAACAGCTACCACTGTTGTTTATATTCTTACAGGTCATCTGCTAGGTCTTTTGTCTGTCAGTCTGCTCTCTCTTCTCTTACCTGCCTGCCCTCTTTTCCGCCCTCCCTCTTCTTTCTCCTCCTTCTTTGCTTGCTTTCTTCCTCCTTCCTTCACTTCCTTCCTCTCTCCTTTACTTACTTACATATTTATATGTAATCAAGTGAGATCATATTATGTAGGCTGTAGGGTGAAATGCCTTTTCTTGGCATGTCTGCATTAAGAAAGACTAAGAATTTTCTGTGATTAGTAAGTAATAGGCACCATGAAGCGGGAAGCAGGCAATCCAACACAGACAGCCCGAAACACAATGCCTTTAATTTACACACACTCACATTTGCACAAATATCCATTTTTAAAGACAGCACATTATTTGAAGTAATAGAAAAGATTCTGCTACCAGTCTTCAGTTCTTCACTAAGAAACTGATGATAACTTTTAACAATGTGAATGTGACTAACACTGTTTCTGAGCACCATTCTTCCATGTCCTGGAAATCCTCTTCTGTGTGCTAAAATGTCCGCTTCTTGTTTAAGGAGCATTATTACCAATCACAGAAAGTTTTAGAACAGACTTTGCTGATACAGATGTTCAAACTCAAAGCCATTAAGTTTAATTACTCACTTTACCAGCTATGAGGTATGCTATAATTCACTATGGTTTTTTTTTTCAAGCCCTTCTCTTTGTCTATTTTCTGCTTGAATTCTCTTAGAAGTAATCAAGGGACACTATTGTGGAGCAGAGTTCATTAAGAGCGTGAACTGTGGAACCAGACCGTGTAGGTTCAAATCCTCATTCCATCTAACTTATTTTGTGATTTGGTTAAGTGATTTAGCCTCTCTGTGCCTTGGGGATGATAATAGTACTTACCTCATGGGGTTATTGTGTGTATCAGATGACTGCCACATTCTAAACAATAAATGTGAGCTCTTTTAATTATTTAAATATGAGCTGTGAAGATCACACATTATATGTTCCATTTATATGAAATGTCCAGAATGATAGGCAAATCCATAGAAATAGAAAGTAGATTTATGTTGCCTGTGGAAGGGGCCTTGGGGTGGGGCATTGTTGGGGCGTGACTACTGATGGGTGTGGGTTGTTTGTTTAATGTTGATGAAAATGTTCTAAAAGTAATTATGATGATGGCCACATAAGTCAGTGAACATGCTCAAAAACACTTTTTGTTGTTTTGTTTTTTTAATCTTCACCTGAGGATATTTTACCCATTTTTTTCAGATAGAGTGGAAGGAAAGGAGGGAGGGAGGAAGAGAGAGAGAGAGAGAGAGAGAGAAAGAGAGAGAGAGAGAGAGAGAGACAGACATTGATGTGAGAGAGACACTTCGAATGGTTGCCTCCGGCATCCGCAACCCGGGTACATGCCCTTGACTGGGAATTGAACCTGCAACCCTTCCGTGTGTGGGCTGACACTCTAACCCAGCCGTAGGCAAACTACGGCCCGCGGGCCGGATCCGGCCCGTTTGAAATGAATAAGACTTAAAAAAAAAAAGACCGTACCCTTTTATGTAATGATGTTTACTTTGAATTTATATTAGTTCACACAAACACTCCATCCATGCTTTTGTTCCGGCCCTCCGGTCCAGTTTAAGAATCCATTGTGGCCCTCAAGTCAAAAAGTTTGCCCACCCCTGCTCTAACCATTTAGCAACACTGGCCAGGGCTAAAGATCACTTTAGTGAGTTCTATAGTATGTGAATTATATCTATTAAGCTCTTATAGAAAAATCTAGTATGGAAACATCTAGTGTACAGTGGCATGGTGTTTCTTGTGTTATTACCATTAAACCTTCCCTTGGTTTGAAAGAGAATGAGAACATCAGGAAACTTCTCTTTCTCAGGTGAATTTGAAAGAGGAGTGTTACCTTGGAGAATGACAGAATGGAGAACATGCAGTGTCCTGCAAGGCTTGACAGCTCTCTCTCTAGACTGCCAGAACTGCCGTTTAGAATATGCATTGTTCTGAGACATTACATTTTAGAATTAGAAGGTAAATGATAGAAGTCACAAGTATATATAAGATTGTTATTACAACATTGTCTTAATAAGAATGAAAATTTTTTGGTACTTAGGAGTTAAGATGTTTTTGCTTGGTAGTGACGTTTAAAAAGTACAGTTAAAAAAGCTTTGGAGGATTATCAACAAAGAATAATGTCAGAAATATATGCAGATATAGTACAACATTCAAGGTACTTATTAATTGGAGAAAACACGATTGAAGAACCAAAATAAATTTATTTATATGAAAAATTTAGGCTTTTAGTGAATATATTCTCAACTATAAGTCTGATGCATTCCTGCTGGTCAAAATGAAAAGTCATAGATTACCATTTAAAGACTGACCACAAGAATGCACATTAACAGTGAAATCCATTTCTAATACATTCCAATTTAATTTGATTGAAAATTAAATTTGGAAATATAAATTATCATTTCATAACTTGATTATATTTTGATATATATTTCACAAATTATATTTGATTATGTATTGATTAATTTTTTGAAGAAGAATTTTACTGTATTTCTTTTTTATTTTGGGGAAAGTGCTTTAAAATCACTTTCCTTGCAATAGAAAATTATTAAAACGAATAGAAGGACATAGAAGGAAATTGTTTTAATATTTATATGCCATATTATATATTTTTCTCCTTGCATGATCTATTCTAGACATTTTTCAAAATATAGATAGCTAAAATTGGAAATCTTTGGATTTATTCCAGTCTGTATCCTTAAAACTTTAAATAAAATATCCAGGTATGTAGGTTTATTTTTCAGGCTGTGTAGGTTTAGTGACAGGGCTTACTGGGAGAGGAAGTACATTACAGCTGTACTGAGCTGAAATCCACAGTAAAATAATATTTTTTCACTATTACCAATTTTCAGCCTGGATTCTGTTTCTAACGTGTGACTGAGTCACTGAACCAGGAAGGTGTTCACCTGCAAGGTGAACTGGTTGAAATAGGAGAAGCTTTTAAGTTCTAAAATTTCAGCCAGAGTTTTCCCTAGAGAAAGGAAAAAGTGGGTCTCCTCCCTCTTTTGTGGTCTCTTGTCAATCACAAAGCCTTCTTGTACTGGTAGCACCTCGATGGTGACTGAGTGCTGGCTGTTTGTCTTGTTCCTGTCACCCTAAAATGCATAATGAAAGGAGGGGGAGAACAGGCCTTTGGGATCTCAGGCCTTAGGGAATGAGCTGCTTGTGGCAACTCAGGCCCTCTGAATCCAGGCTGCCCTGGAATGCTTTTTTATGTGATTTTTCACTGAAATGGAGCATGCAATTCTTATGGGTTTGAGTTTCTTAGGTATATTCAGGGCAAGAATGATATTCAGAATCAGATGATGGAAAGCAGTTGAGTTTATGAGATTCGATTTCTTCTAACACAAAAACATCAGCTGTAATACTGGTAGCACAATTGCTGTCTTCTGTTTCTTGCTTGAATGTTAAAAAGTGATTTTTGAATTAGATAATTCTAAATTCTAAAATTTTGGATAAACCTCCCTTATAGGATGTCATTTTAAGATATTTTCAGGAATTCTTATGAAAGGTAAGACTCTCCTCACTTCAACCTTTTCAAACACCAGCAACTTCTACTGGTATAAAATATTTATTATAGCTAGCCAACCTTACTGAAATCACTTGAGTCCTAAGAATTTTATAATTATTACTGAGTAGCCATTTGATTTCATATCTTCTACCCATTTCTTATTTTTTAAATTTATTGCGCTGATTTGTAGGAGCTCTTTACATGCTGTTAATATTTAGTATTCCCTGTTATACTGTTGTACCAATAAGCTGTTTTGTAAACAACAACCTCAAAATCTTAGTGGCTGTAACAAGCAAGCTGGCTGGGCCGGCTCTGTGTCACACTGCAGGTCTGTGGGCAGTTGGGGCAGGTCTGCTCTGCTGTATTCGGGCTGAGGCCCAAGCTGTGCAGGGAAAGCTGTCCTCATGGCAGTGGCCTGAGATTTGTTTTCAAATCTCTAAAATATCAATACGAGTATATCTCACGTACAAAGTATCACACATAAGCATCTGCTTATTTACAAACAAAGCATTTTCTTTGTATATGAGTTCCCTAGCTGTTGTTCAGAGTTGTTTTTGTTGTATGAGCCATACTTACTAGGTGTTGTCTTCCAAGCATTCAACTCAGTTTTCTTGGAAGCTAACTTTATTCCTATTTGGTTTATGTACTATGTAGGCTAGTCACATAATTACATTAACAAAACAAGTGATGTAAACACATTTGTAGAGAAACAACTGACTATTGGCAAGCATATTACTCAACTGGTGTGAGTAGACATGTCTGTGGTCATATTTGGGCATGGCATTTTTATCTTTGAGCAATCAATGTGAATATTAAAATATATTACAGGAAGAAAATAGGGAAGCTAAAATAAATTTCTCTTCTGTATATAGTCTCTTACAGGGAGACTGCATTAGAGAATTTTTACTGCAAAAAGCACATTTAAAAAAATATTTACCAACACTGGATTCTACATCTTTGGTCTCTGTAATATCATCATCTTGATCCTTTTTTCCATTTTTTTTAGGATTTTTTCCATGACTTAAAGCTTTCAAGATTTGTCTCCTATTTTTTGTTGTTGCTATTTATTATAGTAAAGCCAAACTTTTAAGTCATCCTTTTACTGTAGAAATCATTTTATATATTTGACCTATATATTTTTAATTTTTTAAAAAATATCTTTTTATTGATTTCAGAGAGGAAGGGAGAGGGTAAGAGAGATAGAAATATTAGTGATGAAAGAGAATCATTGATTGGCTGCCTCCTGCCACTTCCCCTACTGGGGATCTAGCCTGCAACCCGGGCATGAGTCCTGACTGGGAATCAAACTGTGACCTCCTGGTTCATAGGTCTACACTCAACCAGTGAGCCTCGCTGGCTGGGCTTGACCTATATCTTGATGCTTGTTTATTCTAACCTAAAAATAACTGAGGTCCAAGAACTCGTGAAGTCTAGGCCAGTTGCATTATTTTAAGTTAATTTGGTATGTTGCAAAATTCCAAAAGAAGTATTTCCTTTTAAGTGAATAATACTGTGCAGCTGTTGATATTTACAATCATTTTTGATATTTATCATTAATTGATCACAGATTTATAATCGTTTCCTTTATGAAATGTAAACAGATAGGTATTGACAATTTATTTGAACAGCAATTGGTACATATTAAGGATTTTAGTGGTTTTAATTTAGGCAATGTAGTTCCAGCCTTAAGCACACTGGATATAGTCAATTGTCATTTAAATGCGATCTCCCAAATTTAAGGTGTAAGAATTTCTTCTAGGAAATCAGAAATGTCTTAAACTTCATTCTGTTTATTACGTTTGAGGACATTATTTTATTTCTACTGTTAATGTTAATTTTGTTGACTAGATTTCCAAAGAGATTATAATTTTTAAAGGTATGAGTTACTTGAAATTTTATGAGTCTGAAACTATGTTGTAGAATATAAGTTTTACTTCTTATTTTTTCTGATCAAATTTGCCATAGTAAGAATAAGCTACAATTGAAATATGAAACTTTTGACATAAAGAAGAAATTGGATGTTACTAACAGCTGTTGTCATAAAAAAGATTGACCAGAATTGTGTGTGTCTAAAACATTATCTTCTCACAAGTCTCCTTTTTAGCTTACTGAACTTAAGTTCTAATTCTGCTCTGCTTAATCTCACGTCAGCAGTCAAATATCATTTCTTTTTGTTCCATACATGAATTAAATAGATACTAAGCTGGTCACGTCTACCTTGTATAGGTTCTGTTTTGTCTAAAAGTATTCTTTTCAAAACATAATTCCTCTGGCTTTAACTATTTTTACTGGTTAATAACATCCAGATCTGATCCAGATCTTGACCTCTCACCCATTTCTAACTCTATAAATCTAACGAAGTTCCCTGTTTTAGGCTGTTGAACTTCTTGTTTAAATTCAGCGTATTCCTTCTTTTCAGCATTCCCTTCTCTTTTTTTTCACCCGTCAGTTATGTCTTCTCTGAGTAGTCATCTACTGGGTGGGGATAATGACACAGGCAATATTTGGGGCACAGCATACTTTCTCTCAGTGCCCAAGCGTATTTGAAGTGTAAAGTAATTGAAAAAAAACTGCTAATGTACCCTAGGTAGAATCTGTTTGTATTCTCACATATTTGTAACACTTTTCTATAGGAAATAGTGCAGAAAGTCAGTGAAAGAACTTCAAATTCTTAGGGGAAGAACTAACAACACACTAGCGAGAGAGACAAACAATGAATCTGAGGAACAGGTACCTATCTATATGTAGTCAGCTTTGACGGAGTCATATGTTAATTGGGGTTTTACGTGTAAATAGCATATAAGTACATGTGACTTAAAAAGGCACCATATCAGTCGGTGTCTCCCGGAGCTCGAGAGCCAGTTTGGCCCTTCTTCCTGCTGGCGAGGCTTTGACGAAAATGAAATAATTATAGCGAGGTACTAGTAATATTTAATGAGTGCTTGCTTTGTGCCAGGCTTTGTGCTAAGGGCTTTACAAACACTATTGAGTTAATCCTTACCACTACCTGCTACCCACTAGGTTAAGTACTGATGTGTTCTCCATTTCACATGGGAAGAAGCTGAGGCTTTGAGAGGATAAGCAGCTTGCCAAGGATTGTACAACTAGAAACCACTTGGATTTGAATTTGAGTCTTCCTAACCTCAGAGCCTGTTCTTTTCATTTCTCAGTCTACTTGACTACACCAGGACCTCCCAATCTTTTCCACTTCATGTTCTACTTAGAAAGTGTTAGTGTGGGTTTTCACAGCATAAGGCGGGGGGGTGGGGGGTGGGGGGGGATGGCTGAGGAAATGATGATTGTTGCTATGGTCTGGGAATTTGTGTGTCTCCCCTTCCCCCATCCTCCCCCCATCTTCCCCCAATTCATGTATTGAAATCTTAACCTCCAAGATGCTAGTGTTAGGAGGTGGGGCCTTTGGGACTTGATTAGGTTATGCAGCCTCAGGGGTGGAGGGGTCGGGGGCCGTTCTTAAATGGGATTAGTGTCCTTATAAAAGAGGTTCAAGAGAGATCCTTTGTTCCTTCTGCCTTGTGAAGACACAGCAAGAAGACTCCATCTCTTGATGGAGTGGGCCCTCACTAGACACTGAATCTGCTGGTGCCTTGATCTTGGACTTGTCAGCCTCCAAAACTTCCAGAAATAAATGTTTGTTGTTTATCAGCTACACACTGGATGACATTTTGTTAAATCAGTTCAAATGGGCTGATATTTGTATATAAATTACTTTAATATGGAATGTAAAGTGTCATAACATAGTGGCAAGAACAAAGTGCAACTAACAGGAATGGTGCTGTGATTAGTGTAACTAGGAAGTATAGTGAATATTTCACTAACGAGCATCTTATCCCAGCCTGGAAAGAATAACAGAATTAAAACGCAACAGGCCAGTAGGTTGGTGATGGGGACAGTAATGCAGATTGAGTTGTTAGCATCAGGAAAGACTTAGATGTTGCTTATAACTATGTTTACATGTGGGAGAAGGGAGGGAGAAAATAAAAGAACCCCATTATTCCTTCCAGTCACTACCTTATTTCTTTCTTCCTGTTTATAACCAAATTTCTCAAATCAGGTGTCCACATTTGCTTTCATATGTGCCACTATAATCTGATTTCTACTGCATCGTGCCTTTCAAATTGATCTCACTGAGGTCATCAAAGACACCCTGTAACTAGATCTACTGGACACTTTTTTGTTCTTATCTTACAAGGTCTCTCAACTACTTAGGATATTGTTGCCTGTTGTGCCCAGAATTCAAAGTTCCCAAGACCCCCCAGGGAGCCAGTCAGTCCGATGCAAAAGCAAAGAGTCATTTATTTCAAACCTAGGTTTGGCTCCCCTGCCACACTCACCGATGCAACGGTAAGCTCCAGTGGCCGAGAGAGAGAGAGAGACCTGATGGGACAGGGGGTTTTAAAGGGGGGTGGAGTGAGGGCAGGAGAGGGGACTGTGGGCCCCGCTGATTGGCCAGGCGCAAGTCGGTCATAGTGACGGCGTGCACTTCCCTTGATTATTATTGGTTAGTCCAGAGAAATCCTGGGTGTGGCTAGTAGCGGCTTCTTCCCGTGAGGAAGCACATGGTACCGTCCCAAAATGGAGGACCCAAGGCAAGATGGAGGGCGCACATGGCTCTGTCCCAAGATGGAGGACCCAAGGCAAGATGGAGGGCGCAGTCCTTGTCCGGCTCCTGCCGCTGCCGCTCGAACCCACCACAAGGCAGGATGGCCCTCCCGCACAGCACCCGCAGCTGGCCTGCGGGCAGACTGGGACTCCAGCGCGTCTGGGCGGCACAGGCCCAGCAAACGGGGTGCGGCCGGTGGAGCGGCCCAGCTCTGGAGGAGCGGCATCCGCTCGGAGCAGGCCCGGCCATGGGGCCGGTGCACTGCAGCATGGTGGCCTCCCCGAGCCAGGGCACGTGCGCCACTGCGCTGCCGCCGCTGCTGCACTGGGCCCGGTCCGGGGGGCAGCGGGCGGGTGGGCTGGGGAGCCAATGCCCCCCCCATGGGGCCCAGCGGCCGGCCCACGCAGGCCCCGGCCCCCCCGACCAGGCCCCAAGGGCCGCATGGACCCCTGGCCCCAGCGCGGGCAAGTGGGGAGCCGACCACGGGGGAAGGGAGGGAAGAGCCAGGCGGTGAGGCCTTCCGCTCCCATGACCTCCCCCACGGTCGGTCGCGCCCGGCCCCACCCCTCGGCCCGCCGCCGCCGCCGGCCACCACGCAGCCGGTCCGGACACTCGGACCCTCTCCGGGGAGGCCGGCGGCCGCAGAGGGATCCCAGAGCCCAGCGGCCAGACTCCTCCTCCCGCACCGCCCGGAGAGGCGGGCGGCGCGCCTTTCATTGCCCATTTCTCATCTTTTAAAACACTCTTTCCTTAGTTTCTCTTAAATCATGCTCTCTTGATACTTTTTGTCTGGCTATTCCTCCTCCTCTTCGTTCTTCTTTTTCTTGTACTATTCCTTAAATGTTCATATATTCAGTATTGTTTTCTAGGACCTCAGCTTTTCTTACTCTTTATATTCCCTGTGAGTTATCTATGGCTTCAGTTACCATTTACATACCAATGACACTGTAGTCTATATCTGGAGCTCAGATTTCTCCTGAACTTCAGACCCACATATTAAACTGCTTACTTAGCTGTCTCACTGTCCCTCGAAATAAATTTGTCCAAAATTGAACTTATTTTCTCTGCCTCAGCACTGCTCCTAATCCTGTCTCCCTCGAACTATTTTTCTTTGAGTATTCATCTTAGTGAGTGGAATTGCCACTTACCCAGTTGGTTCCAGTTGGAAATTTGGCCAGCATCCCAAACTTCTCCTTTTCAATTACTTGAATATCCAGTCACCAAGAATTATCTATTTTACCTCCTTACTGTATCTTGAGCCCCCGAGACTCTCTTCATGCTCACTACGGGTGCTGTATTCTCTAATTGAGGCTGCCATTGCCCTGGTTACAACTACCTTCTCATAGGTCTCCACACATCTACCATCTCTTCTGTCCAGTTCATTTCCCAACTGTGACCAGAGAGCATTCCAATTCTGAGCATTCCAATTCAATGATACACTCTTTCAGGCAGTTTATAAGGCCTTCACAAAGGTCTGGTCTTATCTGGGGGACTTTGAGTGCAGGATTGGAGTCTGTTGCTTGAAATTGAATACCACTTACTAGCTTGTGTGATTTTGGGACAAGTTACTTATCTTCCCTTTGCCTCAGTTCTTTCCTGTTTTAAAAATGGGGCTAATAATGTGACCTAGGATTATTGCTATAATGAATGACTTGTTAGAACAGTGCATGGAACTGTCACCAGAAAGGGACTGGGACCAAGGCCGGTCCACCTTAGCAAGCTCTGGAATGTGTTGGTTCTTGACTTCGTGTGGGAAAGATTTCACAATATGAGTCCAGGTGATGTTGAGAGTACATTTATTAAAGCTGGAGACAGTGACACAAAGATAGAAGAGGCAAGATCATAGCAACAGGAGTGAGCCTAGGCCAGGGGTGGGCAAACTTTTTGACTCGAGGGCCACAATGGGTTCTTAAACTGGACCGGAGGGCCGGAACAAAAGCATGGATGGAGTGTTTGTGTGAACTAATATAAATTCAAAGTAAACATCATTACATAAAAGGGTATGGTCTTTTTTTTCAATAGTTTTATTCATTTCAAACGGGCCGGATCCGGCCCGCGGGCCGTAGTTTGCCCACGGCTGGCCTAGGCGGAGCTGCCTTGGCCCCTTGGAAATGTAAGGAAAAGAGTTGAGCCTAGGTGAAGCTGCCTTGGCCTTTTAGAAAGAAAGGCACAGAGGCAGAATAAGTGAGCCAGATGGGCTGTATGTTTGCAGGAAACAGTTACAGAAGCAAAAGGAGGGCCCTTGGAGACAGGTTCAGGGGATTAGCCTGGGACGAGCTGCCACTGCCCACTGCTTCCCTGGTTGCAAGTCTCCTGGGAAACTTTAGAGCAGTGGTTCTCAACCTTCCTAATGCTGCGACCATTTAATACAGTTCCTCATGTTGTGGTGACCCCCAATTTCATTGTTACAAATCGAACATAATTAAAGCATAGTGATTAATCACAAAAACAATATGTAATTATATATGTGTTTTCTGATGGTCTTAGGCGACCCCTGTGAAAGGGGTCGTTCGACCCCTAAAGGGGTCGCGACCCACAGGTTGAGAACCATTGCTTTAGAGCTTAGGAAAAAGAAAGCAAAGATACAAGCCTGAGGAAAGGGGTGGGGAATGGCTCAGGCATGCTTAAGAGAGTGCACACTGGGTTCTTTGTCTTACGGGTTTTTATCTGTTTTCTAAAGGCAGCAATTTTAGGGGAGGGCTCAGGGGAAGATCTCAATAGAATTTTCACCATCTTTCCAGGTGTGTCCTTTAATAATGCCATTTCATCAAAATGAGCATAACTGGGTCAATCACTGGTCAGTTTCAGCTTCAAAGAATGTCACCCAAGGAACCAAGACTGAGGTGAGTCTGCCTTGCAAGACCTGGAGTGTGTAAACCATTTGCTCCTAAGTGTCCTTGCTTACGAAAGATAAGACCTGGCAATTTATTACCTGACTATAAGATTCTTGGCTGTTTATCTACCTCAGTTTTTCCATTTCACTTGCCAATGAATTTTCCTAGCTTCTTACTGTCCTGCCTCAGTACATACTCATTAGTCAATAGATGTTAACTCTTCTTATTATAACTAGAGGCCTGGTGCATGAAATTTGTGCACTGGGGAGGGTCAGACCCTCAGCCCAGCCTGCACCCTCTCCAATCTGGGAACCCTCAGGGGATGTCCGACTGCCAGTTTAGGCCCGATCCCACAGGGATCCTCTCACAATCCAGGACTGCTGGCTCCTTACCACTCCCCTGCCAGCCTGATTGACACCTAACTGCTCCCCTGCCAGCCCGATTGCCCCCAGCTGCCCTCCTCTGCAGGCCCGGTCGCCCCCAACTGCCCTCCCCTGCAGGCCCGGTCGCCCCCAGCTGCCCTCCCCTGCAGGCCCGGTCGCCCCCAGCTGCCCTCCCCTACAGGCCCGGTCGCCCCCAACTGCCCTCCCCTGCAGGCCCGGTCGCCCCCAACGGCCCTCCCCTGCAGGCCCGGTCGCTCCCAACTGCCCTCCCCTGCAGGCCCGGTCGCCCCCAACTGCCCTCCCCTGCAGGCCCGGTCGCCCCCAACTGCCCTTCCCTGCAGGCCCGGTCGCCCCCAGCTGCCCTTCCCTGCAGGCCCGGTCGCCCCCAGCTGCCCTCCCCTGCCAGCCATCTTGTGACAATGTGAGGGGTGGCCATCTTGTGATGACGTGGGGCGTGGCCATCTTGTGACAACGTGGGGGCGGCCATCTTGTGATGACACAAGGGCGTGAGGGTTAATTTGCATATTACCTCTTTTTTTAATCTTTTTTCATTTTATTTTATTGTTTAAGATATTACAAATAGTAGTACATATGTCTCTCTTTTTTCCCCCACTGACCTTCCTCTGGCCTCCCCTATCCCCTAACACTTGCATATTACCTCTTTATTATATAGGATTATTACCTTACCCACATATATTATTTTTAAAGTTTAATCTTATGATATTTATATGGTCATTCACTGGTAAAGCATAAGAATTTCTGTGATTTCAACATATATGAGGAACATGTGGTAATCAATGTTTCTTTTAGACACATCCTGGCAAAAAATATGCTGGGTATTAAATGAGAGGATAGACAGTTACACACCATAGGAGTTCAAAAGAGGAAGAACATATTTTGTGAAAATTTGATCTGTTGTTTAAAAGCATAAGGCAGTGGCATCTGCAGCAGCTAATGTTTATTGGGCCCTACTATGTGCAGGGCACTGTGTTAAACACTTAATGTGCGTTATTTTTCTTCAAAGAACTTTAAGAAATATTATTGGTAGCTCTATTTTACAGATGAGAAAACAGGCTGAAAAGATTAGGCATCCCTATCCAACAACATAAAGCTAAAATGTAAATCCAGATAAATGACAAAGAAATTCTCCAATTTTTTATGCTTTAAAATGTTTTTTTCTTATCTGTCGCATATCTTTTGAGGCAATGTACACACACACACACACACACGCACACACACACACATAAACATGCACACACAACCTCTTTAATGGTTTTAAAGAAAGCTAGTGTTATTTTAAAAGTATATAAAATATACTGTTTATCTGAATTTTCTCATACATGAAGTATATTCTGCAAGTAAATTATAGTCTCAGAGTAGAAAGAAAAAAAATGCCAAGCTTCAGCCTTGTAACATGAAAGATTTTGGAAGAATAAGATAGTGAATTTCAGTTGCGAAAAAAGAGAGAAAGAAATATTACTGATTGTATTACCTCAGGCTTTTTAAGTGAGACACTCTGAATTATGTTTAGTGGAGCTTGTGTTAAATATGTGCATCTCTTTGGTGGTATTTTGTAATTTTGCAAATGCACAAAAGAACTAATATCCTATTGACAGTTCAGAAGTTCTGTTCAGGCTTGATTTAATCTGACTCTGGGCTGAGTGCATTTCATTGAAAGGAGAGCATTTAGAATGGAACTTTCGTTTGAAGATTTGGAATGTTTATATTGGGTTTTTATTTTATTTGTGGTAGACTTTAAATGGTGTTACATCAAGTACTGTATTTTTAAACACCAAACAGGCAAGATTTTCTTGTGAGAATAGATTGGCTTTGGTTGCCACCTATCTGGTAATACCTTTTTTCTTCAGTTCTCTGGAAAAGATTATCTAACAATTATTATCATTCATTCCAAATTTAATTTGGTATCAAGCGTACCAATTGCATAGTTTACTTTTTGTTCTCTCTTTTGAAGAATCTTTAAAAGTTAATCTCGATTTTTTTTTTTTTTTTGATAGCTTGCCCTAGCAGGCCAAAACTATGAAAAATTTTGTTTTGTATAGGTTTTTTTTTTTTTTTTGGTGTAGACTTTTGCATAGTCTTTTTTTGTATAGACTATACAGAATGTATAATCTTTTGCTCTTTTTATTTCTTTGATAGAGAGATTACAAACTATGCTCTTGACTGTCAAGATGTAGGCAACACAATTCATAAGTTAATTGCCTCACTGCTTCTTTACTAACACCAGGTAAAGGAAGACTTTTTCTTTGATGATTTTTCTTACAGACATATTAATTTGTATTAGTTGGTATTACTTCAGGTGACTTCTGATTTTTAATCCACTTTTAATAACATCTTGGAAACTATGTCTGTACTGGTGATTTCAGATCATCCATCCTGGCATTTTAGTTTGAATTAGACATAGGGGAAAAGATAATATTAAACTCCTTTTTGTTTTCTTGAAAACACAGATTATACTTTATTTTAAATACTGAAATGAATTTCAATACAGAAAATAAAGACAGCATTTTGCAAAGTTATCACTCAAAGGGATATCTCTATTTGAGGGAATCTGCATGTTACACTTTGAGAGATGAAATGTTAGTTTGTACACCAAAATTAAAAAATGAAATGGTTACCTAGGTAATGGAGGTCAGGGAATCAAAAAGGTGAAAGGTCACATATTATTAAAAAGAACTCCAGAGAGACTGCTGCATCATGATCTCTCATTAGTGTTCCAGACCTGCCTCTCTTTGGGTAGACTTGAATGTGTAGGCAGACATTCAAGCAGCTCCTCCTCCTCATCTTCTTCTCCCTCTCCCCCTACACCCTTCTCTTCCTCCTTCCCCTTCTCTGAACAGAGAGCTCTCTTTCTGTGAACTTCCAAGTGTGAGCAAAAAAATAAACTTTTATTGTATTCCACTGAAATTGTGGGGTTGTTCCTTACTGCTGTGAAACCATATCTTGAATGATACAGAACTACTAAAAACATATTTTCAATATTAATGTGAATCAAGCAGTCTTTATCTGTAAATGAAGATATGACCTTTAGAAAATCAAATTGCTTATGATAGTTCTTTACCTCAAAATTAATCTTGAGTACGCTGGTCTTTGAAAATATGGAATATATTTTATGAGAATGTGGTGTTTCCACGGCATGTTGGAGTCTAGAAGTTAAATTGGTAACCTGTGTGCTTAGGGAGTAGCAAAGAGCTGGGGCCTCTGGGTTTCCTTTTGAGTACAGCACCCCAGGCCTGAGTAGCTGTTTAACACCACTAGCATCACAGGTCCTATGAGAAAGGTAAAATAAGATTAGGAACTGTAGATAAAGTCCATCAGTATTTCAGATTACACTGCTAGTGGTTGCCACTTACACTGCTGTTGTGGTTGCCTGTTGAGCATCTGCTTTGCATGCTTTGGAAGTTGGGACAGAAAGTGGCTCAGTTGACAGGAATAGTTTGCCTACAGTTGTGAAAATATACATCACTTGTTAGCTGCTTAATTTTTATTCCTTTTGATTTTGTTATTTTACCCATAAAATGGTCAGGATAATGTCTACTGATAATGTAAAGATATGAGATAATGTATTGGCATAATATATTAAACTAGAGGCCCAGTGCACAAATTCGTGCACCAGTGAAGTCCCTCGGCCTGGCCTGTGGGTTTGGGCCGAAACTGGCTCTCTGACATCCCCCAAGGGGTCCCAGATTGCGAGAGGGCTCAGATCAGGCCGAGGGACTCCACAGGTGCAGGATCGGGGCCGGAAAGGTATGCAAGAGGTTGGCCAGCCAGGTAGGGACTGTGGGAGGGCTCCAGGGCATGTCTGGCCCATTTCACTCAGTCCTGATCAGCTGGACCCCAGCAGCAAGCTAACCTACTGGTCAGAGCATCTGCCCCCTGGTGGTCAGTGCCCATCATAGTGACTGGTCGACCGGTCGACTGCCCCCTGGTAGTCAGTGCCCATCATAGTGAGCAGTTGAGTGGCCTTAGCATATAATTAGCATAGTACGCTTTGATTGATTGAATGGACGACTGAACATTTAGCATATTAGGCTTTTATTATATAGGACTAGAGGCCCAGTGCACAGATTCATGCACCGGTTGGGGTGCCTCAGCCTGGACTGTGTCCTCTCCCAATCCGGGACCTCTCGGGATGTAGCAGTGCGTGAAGCGGCAGGCGGACAGGGAGGAGCCTGAGCTGGGCTCAGCGCTCAGTGCTCCTAGCCTCTTGCCACTCACTCCTTGCCACCCGCTCCTTACTGCTTGCTGCTTGCTCTTTACCTCCTGAGCACTGCCACAGAGCCTCTCCCGCCACCACCACTGCGTTTGCCAGCCGTGAGCCTGACTTCTGGCTGAGCGGAGCTCCTGCTGTGGAAGCGCACTGACCACCAAGGGCCAGCTCCTGCATTGAACATCTGCCCCCTGGTGGTCAGTGCACGTCATAGTGACTGTTCGTTCCTGTCATTCCGTTGTAATGGTCACTTAGGCTTTTATATATATAGACTGGAGGCCCAATGCATGAAATTTCAACACAGGTGGGTCCCTAGGCCTGGCTGGCAATCAAGGCCGATCTGTGGGGCGACTGGCGGGGTAATCGGGGGGCCCCTGCTGGCACCTGCCGTGGCCGTACTGGTGCTATCCGCTCTATGGTCCTGCCCCCCACTGCCACCACCAGTCGCCTCCCTCATCGGAGGGCCCCCTGCTGGCTCCTGCCTTGGCTGGCCTGGGGCCTGCTGGCTGGGGCAGCTCCTGCATTGAGCGTTTGCCCCCTGTTGGCCAGTGTGCATCATAGCGACTGGTTGTTCTACTGGTCATTCCATCGTTTAGTTGATTTGCATATTAGGCTTTTATTATCTAGGATGCTTAGCTCTGTGACTACAATTTAGAAGGTGCTAAAAATATCAGAGTTCCTATCCCCTTTTGTTCACTTCATTTGAGAAAGGTGATGCTAATACATTATCAAGTTCTCTCCTACGTGATATTAGAAAGGAATAACACTGGTCCTTTGCTTGTGAATAGTATCTTTTATAAATCCCTTTATTTTCCTCAGTAGCACATAAAACTCGGGAGACTTTGAGTTTCTTGTAGGGCATGAGCTCTTTTTTATTCCAAAGGCTTTTACCAAAGTACCGTATCAAAATAGTTCCTCATGCCCTTCTATAGTATAGGCCCTCAATCAATAAATTAGATTGTATTTCTTTTTTGTCATGTTCATATTTATCCATTTAAACTCTGCATAAATTAATATTATAGAGACATTATTTTTTTGCACATAGTGAAATCTATATGAATAAGTATTAGACTAGTTGTCAAAATGCTGTTTATCTCATGCTCATCTAATAATAAAAAGTTGTTGATGGCCCATCCGGGTGGCTCAGTGGTTGAGCATCAACCCATGAACCAAGAGGTCACCATTTCTATTCCCAGTCAGGGCACATGCTTGGGTTGGGTTTTGGGCTCAATTCCCAGTAGGGGGCATGCAGGAGGCAGCCAATCAATGTTTCTCTCTCATCGATATTTCTGTCTCTCTATCCCTCCTGTTTCCCTTTCTCTGAAATCAATAAAAACATTTTTAAAATGTTGATGAAGCAAATTTCTCATGTCAAATCCTGCTTTGTCCATTGTCTTATATTTGAAAATTCTTGGTTCCTTGTTCAGAGCTCCTTGAATATTGTTGCCACATGAGAGAAGAGTCAATATTCAGCAGAAATTGCAACAGAGGTTAAAAAAAAATCCCATAATTGCAAGTTTATCCTAATCTAAGTAAGGTCACTGTTTACTGGTACATTACTGATTCTGTAGAAGTGACAAAATTTATAGATTTAGTAATACATAGTTGAAACATCTTTTATGGTAAATGTCAATGTAAAAGAAGTTTAAAACAAACTCTAGTTTAGTTTTAGAAATAGTCTTGCTTTATGTTGGAGTATCCTTATATTCTTTTTCATGAATATTATGCCATGTAAGAATTGGATTTCATACTGTGATTGAGATAGTCTTATAATCAGAACATTGACTTCTTGGGTAATTAATTCTACCCTTAAGTAACATATAAAATGACAGTGAATTATCTAGAATTTTGATCCACTTGAAAAAAAACAAAATTTTAATTATCATGTTATTGTTTTCATGGTATTTTTTGTATACTAGAATTTTGTATGATAATAAACAGAGTAAAGAGTATGAGTGACATAAGTATTAAAGAGTGCCAACCTTTAAGATATTTATAATAGAAAACATATGCTCTTCCAGAATGCTCAGATCCAAGGGCTGATGAGATATTTGTTTTATATAACAGTGATGAGATGTTTGTTTTATAAAACAACGATGAGATGTTTGTTTTCTAAAACAATTACTAATGTCTAGATAATAACTTTAAAGTCTACTGCGTGTACATGAAAGGTTTCTGTATTGCATGCTCATGCTTCTGTTAATAATGTTGTAAGATAGGGAAGAAAAAAATCCTTTGTTTTTTGTATTGTAACTAGAATAATTTAAAAGTAGCATGTGTTCTTTATTTTTCATTGTTATCTTTTTAAAAAATTACATACTTTCTTAAAATGTACAATTTTTCCCTTAACATATTATATTAGATTTCTATTTATTTAGACTTAATAGCATAATTTTTGGATTCAAATTCAAGCTAAATTTTATCCTCCTCAATATTAATGATACATAGCTGTTATCTACCAATTTTATTCAAATATAGTAAATAATTTTACAGTTACAAGATGGCTATTGTGTTTGTGACAGTCTCAGTTATTAGAAAAATGACACTATTACTTAAGAATCTGAGGTAAAAGTTTCTATCCTATATAATAAAAGGCTAATATGCAAATTGACGAAACAGCAGAATTACTGGTTGCTGTGACGCACACTGACCACCACAGGGCAGACGTTCAACCCAGGAGCTGCACCCTGGTGGTCAGTGAGCTCCTACAAGGGGAGTGCTGCTCAGCCAGAAGCCCTGAGCCGGGCTCATGGCTGGCGGGCACGGCAGCAGTGGCAGGAATCTCTCCCGCCTCCTCTGCAGTGCTAAGGATGTCCGACTGTGTGGGCCTAAGCTGTCAGTCAGACATCCCTCAAGGGCTCCTAGACTGAGAGAGGGCATAGGTCGGGCTGAGGAACCCTCCCCCGCAAGTTCATGAATCTTGTGCACCGGGCCTCTAGTCTATACTAATGAAAGGGTAATATGCTAATTAGACCAGATAGACCAGACGTCCTTTCGGATGTCTTTCTAGACAAAGCCATGGTGGTGGGGCTGAGGCAGAAGCGGTTAGGGGTGATCAGGCTGGCAGGGGAGAGCAGTTAGGGGCGATCAGACAGGCAGGCAAAGTGGTTAGGGGCAATCAGGCAGGCAGGCAGGTGAGCAGTTAGGAGCCAGCGGTTCCGGTTGCGAGAGGGATGTCTGACTGCTGGTTTAGGCCCAATCCCATAGGGGTCCTGGATTGGAGAAGGTACACGCTGGGCTGAAGGACTCTCCCACCCCCCCTCGCCCCCCGCACGAATTTCATGCATCAGGCCTCTAGTTTAGATAATAAAGTGAAAGGTATCATATTAATTGTTTAGGGAATGAAAGCATTGTTGGTATTCAGCCACTACTGAAGCTCTGAGAATCGAATTATATAGGAGTTGAGCAAACATCTGAGTCCATATGCAGTATCTGGAAAACAGCCAGTTGCAGCTAAAACATTTCCTCATGATGTTCATTAACTTTCCATAGAGAAAGTGTTTCACACTTAGATCAGCTCTTTTAGAATGAGAAAATTTAGAGCTAGGACAAATAATATTTAATGCTCAGTTTATAGACCAGACAGAAGCCAAGATTTTTGGTTCTGCACATCTGGTCATGATGGTTTTGGAATCTTTACACTCTGATGATATGTCTTTGTTATGACTTTAGAATATTTTCTGGCCAACTCATTAAGCAGGTATGGAAACAAATCCTGAGTCAGACCAAGTTTCTATCATGCATGAAGAACACTGGACTCTTTTTATCCTGAAAGAGAAAAACAATTCTTTGTCTAGTGTCAGGGAGCCATTTTGCCATATTGTACATAAATGAAAAGTTTTACTCCTTGATGTTTTCTCCTCCTTGTCTTCCAGAAAAAGAAAATCTGTTACCTTTCATTTGAGTAGTACTTTTCCGTATACTTAGAACAACTTTTGATAAGGATCTGAAGACTTCTTGAAAATAATTGTCATGCATAATTTATAAATTATTAAAATATTCTGTTAAAGGCACATTTAGCCTAATTAGCTCTCATTTTGATATATTTTTTAAAAATGAAAGAAACACTAAACTTTCTTCAGATGGCTTGTATAGTGTGCCAAATAGTCAGTAATAAATTATCTCTGGCATAAGAACAGGAGCATAGGGCATTTGGTAGTTTATTTCATCCCTTGGGCATAGCTTATTATTGAACGCTATGCAAAAATATAAGTGATCACATTGTATGCACAGAGAGGACTTCTCATTAAACATGTTTCCAGTTTATTTAAGAGCACTCCTGGAAATACTGAGAAAATCATTTAAGATCTTTTTATATGCATTTAATGAGGAGTGGTATCCTGAACTATACAGACGTATAGAATATATAGACTTACAGTTAAAAGGTTGTATTGAAAACCTTTCTGTTTCTGAACAAAGATTGAATCTCTTCCATGACTCAAGTAATGAAAAAAGAAATATTTTTTTTGAGGATAAGCCAATTTATATATTATTGGACATAACACAGACCACCCAGGCCTGAAGCCTACTGTTTATAGTTAAGGGTCTTAAGTCTACATATGCTCTTGATGAGCAAGGCTTATCTTTGTTCCAACTAGAAAGTTTTATGTCCACAAAGGGTAATAATTTCATGTTTCTCCCCCTATCCTTGGCTAGTAAAATTCTGTCATGTAGATTATTTTATTTACACAGGGGAAAAGATTTCTTTGGACCTCAGTAATAATAACATTGCTAAATTTCATCTATCAAAGGACTAATGTTTAATATTGTTGGAGTTACATTTGCCTTCCAAACCAGTTTCTTGTATAAATATATATGTGTGTGTGTACATATATGGGAGTGTATGTACACACACATAAAATGTAGCTGAAATGTGTGAATACACACACACAAAAACAATGTAACTGACTTACTTTTAGTGCAACATATATAGTTTGACTTGAAGTTTCATTCTCTTTTACTCAGCCATCAAATTTTAGAATTCTTCAAAGTTGATTCTAGGCTCTCCTCTTGGCTCTTTATTCTCCTTGTAAACAACTTACACATTCATAGCTTTAACTGCTATTTAATTGGTGGGAAGAAAGAGAAAATGGTACAAAGCAGAAGATACCAGTCATGGGTTTTCTTTTTTAAATCTTTACCCTAGGATATGTTTTTCATTGATTCTAGAAAAAGAGGAACATGCATGTGAGAGAGAAACATCAATCGGTTGCCTCACACACATGCCCTGACAGGGGCTCAAACCCACAACCTAGATATGTGCCCTGACCGGGAATCGAGCACTCGACACTTCAATGCAGGGGATGGCACTCTAACCATTGGACACACCGGCCAGGGCAGTCATGAGTCTTCTTAACTTCCCATTGGAAAGTCATGTCTGATAGTATCTATGTTTTTCAATAAAGGTAGGCTCTTTGATGTAACTAAGGATAGAGAGTCAGAGGCCAGAACAATTTAGAGCATTTGAAATATTTGTTTTGTATAGATCAGAGGAAAATGGTAGGATTGCCAGGCTGTGTTCAGGATCCATTTGAGCTTGGTGATCATATTTTGTTGTGTAGTTTTCCCTCATAGCACACACTTCATTATAGATATGAAGAAAGTAGTCTCATACAGGGTTGCAGTTTTGCCAGTGGAGGTGATGCAAGGACTCAGTGGGAAAGGAGCTTAGGAATACAGTGTTTTCTAGGGTTATTTAATTGAAGCTGGATAAGGAGAAGAGTGAAGAAAGGAAGCATTGATAGATGGAAAGAAATATGAAGCTAATGAATTGGAAGTCTCTAAAGAGGCCAGAGAACCTTCCTGGTGGGAGTATGCCATCCTCAGAATTAGAAGTAAAGGAGAATGTGGTTGAAAGGTGAACTGTTTGAATAAACAATTCAAGCGCAGTTAGGATGACAGGATTACGACAGTAACTGTGGAAGTAGATGGTTGAAGTGAAGTGGAGTTATTCACTGGAATTGAGAAGTCTGGAGTACTCCGTGGATCACACATGTGGATGTTTGAAGTCACCCAAAACAATGGAAGGATTTGGAATTGAATGAAAGACTGTGAATTAAAGTCCAAAGCCTTTGATGAATAAGGGAGAATGGCAGGGAGATTAGTGCATACACAGGGATGAGGAGGCACAGAGAGGGGTGTGACAGCGGCATGAGCCTCAAATGATTGAGACCTTTACTAAAGAATTGGGGATAATGGTATAAAGCTAGAAATAGTGAGCAAGGAAGAATGTGGCCCAAACCTTAGTTTGAGATGGCTGCAGGGCATATGTGTCTTTAAAGAACAACTAGTTTTCACTGGAGACAAACAGGCAAAGAAGTAACAAATAAAAAACCTGTTTTCAGATAGGGTTGGGATTATAGAACAAGGTAAAACAGATAGGATGTACTCAGTAAATGTACTATATATATTGAGCAACAATAAAAGTTAATTGAGCCCTAGTCAGTTTGGCTCAGTGGATAGAGCATCGGCCTGTGGACCGAAGAGTCTTAGGTTCTATTCTGGTCAAGGGCATGTGCATGGGTTGCGGACTCCATCCCCAGTAGGGGCCATTCAGGAGGCAGCCGATCAATAATTCTCTCTCATCATTGATGTTTCTATCTCTTTCTCCCTTTCTGAAATCAATAAAAATACATTTTTTTAAAAAAAGTTGACTGAAACACTGTGTCCACATACATTTTGGTTTTCATGTGTATTGGTGTTTGGGAGGGAGAATACATGTTACAGACGGATTTTAATAATCTCAGCATTAATAGGGGATGAAGTCAAGAATACTAAGGTGAGTGGGAGAAAACATCAGAATTATGGGTGAACAATCAGTGCAAAATTTTAAAATTATTGACACATTTACTATCTAAGGAATATAGAATTCTATTTGTAAATGTGATAGATAGATGTACATGATAGAATTAAGTCTTGGTAAATGTCAGGTACTGCTTAAAATGCTTCAAAGTTGCCCCGGCCAGTGGTTAGAGCACCGACCTGTGGACTGCAGGGTCATGGGTTTAATTCCTGATCAAGGGCATGTACCTCAGTTGCAGGCTCCCTAATAGGGGTGAGTGGGGGAGGCAACCAATAGATATGTCTCTCTCACCTTGATTTCACGTCGATGTTTCTCTATCTCCCTCCCCCTACCTCCCCCTCTCCTCCCTCCCCCCCCCCCCCCAAACACACACTCTGTCGCTTCCATTCTCTCAATGGAAAAAATATCCATGGGTAAGGATTTAAAGAAAAAAAATGCTTCAAAGTTTTATATTCTTTGAGTTAATGATCATGTTTATAAATTATCAAGATAATATAATAGTTGCTTTCTATTTAAAATAATGATTCATTTAATCTGTAAAATGGTAAAACAAAATACAAATTGTTTTCTTAATGAACAATGTCATTGGTCTTTCTTGGAAATATTTTGTTTAAATTTCCTACTGGAATAAAGTGCCTCTTATTAAACAGATATATTTGGCTGCACCCATATTCCTTTATTGGACTCTGTATATGTTTGAGGAAAGCTCTGTGTGTTGAGCAATTTTCTCAAATCCATTTAGTATTTAAATATAAATGTGTAATGAAGACTGTTATCAAAAGTCTCAGTGGTAGTTATGATAGCTTACATATATATACTAGTGGCCTGGTGCACAAAATTTGTGCATGGGGCGGGGTGTCCCTCAGCCCAGCCTGCACCCTCTCCAATCTGGGAGCCCTTGGGGGATGTCCGACTACTGGTTTTAGGCCTGAAACCCGCATTCGGACATCCCTCTCGCAATCTGGGACCATTAGCTCCTAACCACTCACCTGCCTGCCTGCCCGATTGCCCCTAACCACTCTGCCTGCCGGCCTGCTCGCCCCCAACTGGACCCCTGCTAGCCTGCTTGCCCCCAACTGCCCCCCTGCCAGCCTGATCACCCCCAATTGCCCTCCCCTCCTGGCCTGATCACCCCTAACCACCTCTGCCTTGGCCCTGCCACCATGGCTTCGTCTGGAATGATGTCCGGAAGGTCTCCTGGTCTAATTAGCATATTACCCTTTTATTAGTATAGATAGAGGCCTGGTGCATGGGTGGGGGCCAGCTGGTCTGCCCTGAAGGGGGTCCTGGGTCAGGGTAGGGGTACCCTTGGGGGGAGGTGTCGTCCTGGGTGAGGGGCTGGGGCAGTATGCAGGCCGGCCACACCCCCATCGGGGTGGGGATCCCCACTGGGGGGCGTGGCCAGCCTGGGTGAGGGTCTGAGGACCATTTGCAGGCTGGCCACGCCCCCATCAGGGTGAGGGTCCCCGCTGGGGGGCGTGGCCGGCCAGGGCAAGGGGTTGAGGGCCATTTGGGGGTGGTTTGCAGGCCAGCCAAGCCCCTGGCTTTGTCCGGAAGGTCTCCCAGTCTAATTAACATATTATTCTTTTATTAGTTTGTATATATAAAACTCCTAATATTGTGCCAAGCACTGTTTAAGTATTTTACATATGTTAATTAACTAACCTTCAAAACAACCCTGTGATGGTAATAGGTACCATTATTATCATTTTCACAGATGGGTAAACTGAGGTACAGAGAGTCTTAACTAATTCGTTGGTCAGTAGCAGAGCCAGGACCTGGACACAGTTGTCTGGATCCAAAGTCTATGCTCTTAACGATTGTGCTAAACTACTTTATGTGATGTGAGGAAGAGTATGACTCTTAGAAAAACCCTTTTCCTTTCTTACATTGTTTCTTATTTTCTCAGCCTCTATGGATTACTTAGGATTGGGCTCAGTATTTAAGGTGGAAAATACAATGGCTTAAACATGAGAGAAATTTACTCCTTACATAAAGGAGGACGCTCCAGGACTGATACGGGAACTCCACAGTCATTGTGCCCTGACCAATCACTGCCTGTACCACGGTGGCTGCTGGAATTCCAGCCATTGAATGAATCTGTTTTACAGGCCAAAAGGAAGGCAAATGGTGAAAAAGAAAAAGGGACGGTCCTACAAAATGAGCTTTCTTTAAAGAAAGCCCCACACAACATTTCTCTTCTCATCTTGTTATTCAGAACGAGCTGGGAATTGTGGGGTTTTTTTTATTCTGGGTAGCAGCATGCCTAACTAGATAATGGGTTTCTGTTACTAAAGTAGAAAGGGAGAATGAATACTGGGTAGGTATCTGCAGTCTGTGAGACATCATCCTTGGTATCCACATCTTTTCAGACTGGTCTTTTACACTGATTGTATCGGCACATTTTGAACTGAGAATTTAAATAACTGACAGGTGAAGACAAGAATTGAGAAAGAGTAGAATGGGGTATTTTGTCCCTCATGGCATACAGTGAGGGTAATAGTCATAATTGCTGTCGTTTTCAATTAGAGTAAAACTCTTTTCTAAAGTGATAAGTGACGTCTCATTATGTATTCACATAACATGTGTTATACTTTTAACAGGACAATAAGAAACAGTATTTTAAAAGTGAACTTCTAGTTCCTGTGTGGGGGAAGGGATTCCCTTCTGTTTCATTTCTTTAGGTTTATAGGAAGAATTGATTATTGAACTGCGAAAGTCCTAAATGATCAGTTGAAGTCCCTTCCTGATTCTCCCTCTCTCATAGGAGAGAAGCACTGCATTTTGAAGAATGGAGGGCCTGGTATATCTGATTTCACATTGTTGTGGGAGTTTCATTACATAGAGAAAGAAAAGAAGATTTATTGAAGAAAAAAAATGTTTCTTTGGAAAGATTTTTTTTTTCCTACTGAAGAAAATAGTAAGCCTGAAATAGTTACTTAAGCTTATTTCTTGTTTTAGTCACAGCTTGGATTTCAAGATTGTTTTTGGTGATGCATGAAAACTTTTTATGAAAGTAGATAATTTTATGCATTATGTACATTTCAAAAATAATACATGAAACTAAATGTCATGATGAATTCTTAATTTCCCCATAAGACAGTGTGTTCTGGAATACAGGATAGCTAAATAAGTCTCCTTTACTTTCAGGGGAGACCAAATACCTACTCTTTAAAAGATGGTCTGAATATGAATAGTTACATGACTTGTTCGTTATACACACTCTGTCATTTGTCACATTTTAGCTGACTCAAGTTTCCAGTAAATGATTTAAGGATTTGAACTAGAATGAGAAAACCTCCTGTATCTTTTTTACAAGAGTGTATTAGGAACAAAATTCTGACCTCAAGGGTCGACGATATTGAATGGACAATCATGGATTTCACAAAGAATTCTTTTCTGTCTCTTCCTTGCTATTGTATTTTCACTCTTGCTGCACAACTAGTTAAACCCAGTTTACTAATGTCGTTAATGTTCTTCATTTGTTTTGTTTTGTTTCGTTGCTTGTGGAAACCTGATTAGAGGTTTTGAGAGTGGAGTTTAGTCAGAAGTGATTTATTTTCTGTACCTAAGCTGGATTCCAGCTGTTCAAGGTTTTTGTCTTCGAAGTCTAGGTTTCAGATGGCATCCAGATTGAAAAGACAATTCTGGTTAAGATGCCTATCCTTGTCTTTCTTAAGTAGTTGAAATTCTTTGTTTTTCTAAGAATTTTTCAGAATTTTACTTAGATTTTCATGTTAAAAATTACTATTTGTTATACTGGTAGGATTATAGACTCTAAAAGTTTTTAAATGGTTAGTTTTAAGGAAGGATTATATGTGTTTAAAAAGTTATTTATATTTTCCTAATTTTAAGTAGCCAAATGAATAGGATTCAGTAGGCTGTCTCTGTGAAAAGTCCTGCCTACTATGTAACAAAACAGTATTTCCTTCATACTTCTGATTCAGAAGTCACAAGCTCTGCCTGTGTGGAGAGACAGACTCCTGTTCATGCTTACCATATGATTTGTCACACCCTGTATCTTTCCCTGAATCCTTACTTTTTTATTTTATTCACCAAAGTGTAAGCAGTTTTACATCTAGTTTTGACTTACATGGCTTGTCAAACTCCTGTTTATTACTAAAATTATGTTTCATAGCCTTCTTCCTAATGTTATAAATTTTAAAAGTTCTATAAAATAACATTTTCTGGAAAGGTATCAGCCGTCATTATTTTTAGACTACAGATTTCTGTTGACTCTCTCACAAGTTGTTTTGGTTTTTTTTTAGAGGAACTTTCAGTTTTTCTCATTAAAATTATACCTGAAGACACATCTGTAAACATCTCAATTCTGTTTCTCTTTTGAGAACTCTCAGTTATAAAGTACTTTTCATGAAACTTGCTGTATCGGGTTACCTATCAGTTTTCCTTTAGAAAGGTCATTTGTGATTGCTTCCTTCTTGACTATAATCCTTAGAAGAAAAGCCCCCTTGAAAATTATACATCAGCACTAAAAAAAAAAAAAAAAAAAAAGTCTGTAATCACAGTCTTATTGGGTTCAGTTGATCCATCACCAGCTCCCTAGCGCTACAGTATGGTTACATCGACTTCCTATGGATTTCTATGAGGTTTTCGTGGTTCTAATAACAATGAAGAGAAGAAAGTTGTATCGCACATTCTATTACCACCCTATTCATTTTAATCTTTAGATAGAAAGTGACTTAACTTATACTGGTTGCAGTTACCTTTGTGGTTATCTAGAGTTGCATTGTTCGGTATGGTAGCCACTGGCCACATACAGCTGTTGAGCACTTGAAATGCGGCTAGTTCAAATTTAGTGTGCCGTTAAGTATAAAGTACTGCAGATTTTGAAGACTTAGTTCAGAAAAAGGTATACTATCTTATTAATAATTCTTTTTGTGTTGATTATTTGTTGACATGATCAGATCTTGGATATGTTGGGTTAAGTGAAATATACTATTGAAATTGATTTCACATATTTCTTTTTATTTTTTAAAATATGGCTGCTAGCAAATTTAACACTACATCTACAGCTTGCATTATGTTTCTTTTGGACAGTGCTGCTCTGGCAGATACAAGATTAGAAATGATCTCTGTGAATCCTCTGATCCCAGCATTGTGATGATTCTGGCTGTTGCTCTGATTAATTCTGGAACCATTATTTTGTCTTTGATGGTTATGATATTTTGGCCTCTGTGGTGGATTTTTGCAGTGTGCTCTTTTGGAATGTAGGACTCTAGAGAACCCTTTCTGTTCATCAGGGCATGAACCAAACTACCTTTGTTTTGAAAAAAGTTCTATTTTAAACCTTTCATTATGCTTAGGTCTTGTCATTGCTGATGTTGGACTTTTCTACCTGGTATAGCAATTAACCTGCCTTTATCCTTTTATTATTAAAAACCTTAAGTTTGTTAATTTTATCTCGGTGACTCCATTTATTCAAAAGTAAATGAAACTTGAGTGGTTTGTTGGTTTTTTTTAAAGGCTATCAGCTAATGAGATTGATGAAATGTAGTTTTTACTGTTTGGGGAGACAGGTTTCTAGACCAGGCTTTAGAGTGGGTGGAAGGGGTGGATGCAGCAATCAGGAAGCCTTCCCGTCCCAAGCTGGAAATGTCAACAGAACTTTCAGGTCTGAAGCTGCAGAACACTAAAAATGCAACCCTTCAGTGTCTGACGTTCTTTACCACATTCCCTGGGGCCCAGCTCTGGCTCTTCAGCCAGCTAGCTACTCCCCTTACTGGTAGGCAGAGTTAAAATGGTACTTGTAAATTTGTGAATTATGCTGAGACTTTCAGAGCTAAATCCAGACTTATTTGAAATGTCTTCACAAGTGTGATTTTTAGCAGTCTTTGCCTACTTCCCTGGAAGCTTTCCTCCCTGTCAACATTTGCCTGCCTATTAGCTCCCTAATGCTCTACCCCTTACTGTCCTTCTCACATTCCATCAGTGCATTCCTACCTTCTGACTTTCTGGCCAAACTATGTTAAGTATCTTGTGCTTTAGAAGTCTTGTGGCAAGTATTCTGTCCTATAGACCTAGTAGCAGGAGTGAGTGAACTCCTGAGAAGTAAATACGTATTTTCAGCTGCACGTCTTCATATTAAAGAAGGTTAGACAAGACATTTATAAGATATGATTTGTAAGTGCACTGGTTTCTAAAGAAATCTCCCAACAAAGGAGTTCTAAGAGGCATCTGCTATGTTTCTAGAGCAAAAATAACCTTTAACCTCACCTTCATTTCTTGTTTTAAGTGAATGAATATTTGAGAATCTCTTGTCTCCATGTTCAGGCCCCTATACTTTTTCTATTAAAAAAAATACGTGAAGTGCTACTATTACATTAGGTAATTTTATTTCAAATGAAAAAGAAGAATGTTATTTTCTTCTACCCTGCCATATGGTTGTCTTTTATATTTTCACTTGACTCTCCTTCCTCTTTTAGCCTTTTAAAATTTTGACCCTGATGCTTGAATTCCCTTCCTTTCTTTCTACAAAAAATGGGATGCAGAAAAAGGCATGGCCTGAAGTCAGAAGTAAATTCCTACACTTAAATGCTAGCAACCATGACAGGCTCCTTGAGGCAAGGCTTGCCTGCCTGTCAGCCCTTTGGCTTTTGGGTGAACACATGGCCACGGGGATGACTCTAAGAATGTTCAGTTGTAATACACTATTGCCAAAAAAAAAAAAAAAGAACAAAACATCACTCTGTGTTAAGTATTTGTCTTACAGGATACTGAAAACCTAAAACATAGGCTACACATATAAACTTGCAAGAATTTTTCACCATGTTGGAGTCTCATTGTGAGAAAAGCCAAGCTAGTTTGGATTTTAAAGTTTTCCACCCACTTTTCCCCGCTGCCAATCTCTACAGGGACCCCTAATCATGTAGCACTGAAAAATACTAGCTTTTGCATTTCTGAATAATAATATGTTTTTGACTCAACATCATTTTAATTTACATATGCAAAGGAAATATGAAATTAGTAGCTAGGGTGGTATTCAAGGAGGGGATTAAAATGTAATTAAAATGTAAACCCATACATTAGCTTTGCCCATCTTTAAAAAAAAAACATCGGAGTTCAATCTATAGTGGGAGCAGAGATTAGACCCCAGGGAACCCTGAGCAGCCCACTGCTGCAGCCACTGGCCTAGTTACCATCACATCCTCGGAGGAACCACAGCTACCTCAGCCAGCTCCAGTCACCATCACCGCAACCTGAGCATCAGGCCAGGACCCTGAGCCTCCCACTGCCCCACCCTCAGTGCTGCCAATGCCAAGCCTGGTACCGTATAGACAAGCGGTGCAGGGAGAGGCCAGAGGGCCTCTCATTGGGGGCGCTTGCCATAGAGGACAAGAAAGTCATTCCAAGAAAGGTTTTGGAAACAGTAAAATGGTTCAGTGTAAGAAATGGGTATGGTTTCATCAACAGGAATGACCCCAAAGAAGATGTATTTGCATACCAGACTTCCATAAAGAAGAATAACCCCAGGAAGTACCTTCCTGTATAGGAGATGGAGAAACTGTGGAGTTTGTTGTTGAAGGAGAAAAGGGGGCGGAGGCAGCAAATGTTACGGGCCCTCATGGAGTTCCTGTGCAGCAGTATATATGCAGGAGAACAAGGTAGACCAGTGAGACAGATGTGCATTGGGGTATAGACCACGGTTCCACAGGGGTCCTCCTCATCGAAGAGCCTGGAGAGGACAGCAATGAAGAAGACAAGGAAAATCAAGGAGATGAGGCCCAAGGTCAGCAGCCGCCTCAATGTTGGTACCCTAACGCTGCAACTTCAATACTGATGCGGTGCCCAGAAAACTCTAAATTACAACATGGCAAAGAGACAAAAGCAGCTGATCCTCCAGCTGAGAATTTGTCGGTTCTCAAGGCTGAGCAGGCCAGGCTGCGTAAATGCCAGCTTACCATCTCTACCATCATCCCAGTTTAGTCATCCAACAAGAAGAAATGAATATGAAATCACAGCAGTAAGAAATGAACAAAAGATTGGAGTGGGAGACTTTAAGTGCCTTATTTTTGCCCCGTTGACCAGATAACTGGAACTGTCTGCATTATCTGTGCAGCATGGGGTTTTTATTATTTTTGTCTCAAGATGTATTTTTGGTAATGACAAACGTGTTTTAGAAAAAAGCTTGGTTTTTCTTAGTACATCTTTAAAGATTTTTAAATTATTTCATATCTGGTCCAATTTGAAATATAGTTATTATAGAATATAGTGCTTTGAGTTACCACACAGATAAAAATTTCTTACTGAGTGACCCATGTGCTGTGCTCTGATGTACTAGTAGGCACTAAGGATACAGTAATTGACAATAGCACTGTGTATTTTATATGAAAGTACTTTGTATAATGTACTGCACTTTTCATATATATATATATATATATATATATATATATATATATATATATATATTCCCCGCTGGATTGTAAACTCCTGGAGAACATGCTCAATGGCTAACCTCAGCACTTGGCAACCTGCCTGGTATTTAGGCGGCTCCTAGTAAATATTTGTGAAATAGCTACCTGTGTGAATGAGTAAATTAATAATGAATGAATGTGACTAATGCCCCAACCTACAGACTTTATAGTCTCAACTTGTTTACTCAATTACAATTCCTAGTACGCTGACAAACATGCCTATATCAACATCCACAGTATCCTGCTTTTAGGACTTGATAGTTTTATATTAGAGTCATTGTTCTATTTTATCTGGGGAATTTAAAAACTGTTCCTAATTAAAAATAAAACAACTATTTAGACCCCAGTTTATACATATTTATGTCTAAGGGTAAATTCATACTAAATTGTCAGTGTAAAAAATCAATAACAAATTATATTAGGGATGATCACTGGGAGTTGTTAATAAGTATTGGGATAGCTAGCTAAAAAATAAATTTCCTTAGAAACTAAATAAGAAGAAACCCTTAAAATTGCTGTTAAAAATGAGTCTAAGAACATGGTACCCAATTGGAAATATAATTACTATAGAATACAATGTTTTGAGTTACTATACAGATACAAATTTCTTACTAAGTGACTTATGTGCTTTGCACTGATGTAGGCACTTGGGATACATAATTGAACAATGCAAAATTGATGAATGCTTTAGTAATTAAAAAAACCTCAGAATACACAGGTGTTTATGCATACATGTAAAATGTTAATAATATGTTGTAGGACAAACCTATTTCTGAAACCAGTTGCAAATATTTTAAGATTATCACACTTAAAATGAAATATTGAAGTTATTGTAGAAAAGATTAAATGATGTTAGGATTTGAGAGGAAAAGGGGCATTGTGCTTTGAATTTCCTTAAATGTAATGAACAATTAAGTATAATACAATTGATCTTCAACAATAATATGCTTGGCCTGAGTGTAGACTATGTTATTGTTCAAAGAACTTTGCTTTTCTTCCCTGGGGAAGCATTATACTTCCCTGCCCTATTGACATCATGCCTGGCCTTGGATTTGCTTTGGCTAATTAAATATGAGTGGAAATGATGTATGTTTACTCTTGAGCTGAAGCTTTGAGTCAAAGCCTAGTGTCCTATATTCTTTTTTTTTTTTCTCTCTCTCTCTCTAACAATCAACCAAAATGAATAGATGCTTCTCCATAATCCTTAGGTCCAAAATAAAGATGACATGTAGCATGAGCAAGAAATAAAGTTTTGTTGTTGAAATCATTGAAATTTTCCCACTGCATCATAACCTAGCCCAGTGCTTCTCAAATGAGAGCAGACATAGGATCATGTGGAGATTTTGTTAAATTATAGATTATACAGCTTGTTGGACCCCAGTCTTAGAGTTTTTGAATATAATAGGTCTGGGGTGAGGATCAAGAATTCATATTTTTGACAAATTACCATCTGATTTGATGCTGTTCCAGGGACCACACTTTGAGACTCACTGGTCCTAATTGATACAGCCCGTTAAATTATATTCCTGGATACCTTAATTACTCAGTCAATGCCATGACAACAAAATGCAGAATGTTTCCCAGCCTCATTATTAAAGAAGTAAACTCTATATCATTTGCTCCTTTGATCCTGAGACATGGACACACAAAGTGTCATAAGAAACCCTAAATTTAGTAGAGTGGATTAGATAACTATGGATATTACTATGATATTAGCCAGAGTCAATTAAAAGCCTCCCCTTTTCTCCTCCTCTCCCTCCCCCCCACAAAGAACAAAGTCTCAGAAAGAGACAGTCACATCTAATTGTGAGAGAAATTGCCATTCCTGGTGACTTGGCAGGAATTCTCTTGGAAAAGAAGGATAGGTGAAGAGGCCATTGCATATGGAAGGACCAGGATGAGCAAGGACGAGTTGAGGAGACATACAATGTGTCTGAAAACAATAAGAGACAGAGACACAGATAAGGGAAAGGTTACCTCATGAATTTCTCAGAAGTTAAATTTCTTGCTTTTTGTATAATATGAAACAGTGAAGCTTCAATTCAGTACTCTTTTTTTTGTGTTCATGTCTGGGATTGAGGTGCTTTTAAATTGTAAGTTCCTAAAGGTGGCAAATTAATACCAAGGTGGGCCTTCTGATTGTCCAGGAAATTCTGCAGGGAGTAATGTGAAAAATAGCCCTTGTGAGGAGGAGGGATGCCTGCTCGGATTTCTGGCCAGAACACCCTTTCAGGCACATCATGTTTAGATAGGAACATGGGTGGAAGTGAGATATTGGAGCCTTTAACTCTATCCATACCTTTAGGTCCCTGGGAAAGTCTTAATGTAATGTCAGTTGGAAGAGCATAGCTCTCTCTCTCTTCATTCAGGTGAAATGTGGTTTCTATTCTACTACCCAGGATCCCCTCCTTCTCTGTAGTATTTCTTCTCCACAGTGAGCCCTCAGTGGGCAGTTAGACGATGGGGATGTAAAATGATTTTACTGTTGTGTAAGGGTGTCTGAGACCAAACTCTGTTTTCTGGCAGATCACTTAACTTCCTTGGGCCTTGGTTTCTTAATCTGTAAAATATAAATCTCAGGTTACTTGAGTTCAATATTCCAATTTTCTAATACCATTTACAGGCCAGCAAGATTCCAATATGTGTTAACTTGCCCAATTTCTGTTATACACACCACAAATTAAATAATCATCTTTGCGATGAATAAAGTAAGCTGAAGTATTTGAAATGGGTGCTTTCTTTTAGAGTTGGGTTACTCTATAGTCCTCAGTTAATTAGAAAATAGTAGTTTTCCAAAAGTTTTCAAAAATGATGTTTTTGCTCCATTACCTGTACATGCATATTTTACTTATTTTAGATTTGAACTTTGATGTAAAATAAGCATCAATTTATGCGAAAGTATCTCCTGATGTTAGAGTTTCAAATAGTTGCCACTTTTTTCACTAGTAAAGCCAGATGCCATCTTATTATTTAAGATCACAAAGAGGCCACATTTTTTAAATTGACAACTCAGTCACTGTATATATTCAGTATTGTATAAATTATAAGTGGGTTGAAAATTATATTAATACGAATGCATGAGCTGTTCTAGGTTTTGTGACAGGGACAGGGACTTTAGTAAATGTGACAAACATCAAGGAATTCAACTACTTCTATTCATAAGAATTGGCTAAATAAAGCATATATGTCATGTCATAAACAATATGTCAACCCCAGGAAAATCAGTAGTTAAATGATGAAAGGAACACTGTTAAAAAGAAAACTTGGTGATAAAATGTTAAGTTAAAATATTAGATTTAAAAATTTTAGCAGTTGGACTTAGGATCCAGAAAGTGTATGCCTGTTGGGAATATTTGGGAAGTCTTTGTGTGATATGTTCTGCTTCACACTCACTCCAGCATTCCAAAAGTGTGCTTCTGAGTTGCCACAGTGTCTTCCCTGCTGGTATAAATCACTGCTTCATAGTTTAAAAGAAACAACACGGTAATTCATATAAATAGGTTTTAAAATAAGATTCTTCTAACTCAGAATGAAAATATGACCTCCTTCAAATTACACAGAAATCTTATTGAAGCGTCAGTCAGTTAGAGAAGCCAAACCAACCATTTACCTTCACTGCCTGCATCAGAGTGCCTGCCTGGTGTCACCTACACAGAGGGGGAGGTGTGAGCAGGCCCCGCTCTGCAGTGTGTGGGTAGACACAAGCCCTTCTGTTTCCCTGGGGTTTTGCTTCCCCAGACATAGAATTGAGGGGCGTAGGCTAGTGGCTTGTAAGAGCCCTTTCAAATAAAGGCACCTAAGTGGGCTTGAGATCCCACCTTGAGCAGAGGTTTAGGGTGGCAAAAGAAATGGATGAAAAATGGTGGGGTGGGCACAATATTTCTTACCTTTCTGTGCCATCACTCAAAACTGATCTACAACACAGTTCAAGGAAACGTTTGATACTTTCATCTAATGGCTGATATTGCTAACGGGTGAGCAAATGAAGCATCTGACATGACATTTTCGATAAGACTGTAGAAAGGCTGTGCCAGTCTTGTGTAGAAAAACAGTGCAATACCATGTCAACCCAGAAGTCAGGACTTTGGCCTCTGAAGTTTAAGAACCATCAGTCTGGTCTGGAGATACACAAATCTATAGGGTGCACACCTATTAAGAAAGTGTTTCCAGAAATCCTCCTAGGCAGGCACCTTCCATGAAACTGGTTCTAACAGAAAAGATGCAAGAGAATTAAGTGCAGGGTAGGCTTTTTTCTTTACAGAGCAAAAAATTACCCCAAAAGAGTGATGGCTTCTCACATTCTGGCCCCTAAAAAGATTACAAATATCACTTCTGAAATCTAATACTTCATTTTCAAAATGCATCTCTTTACTGTCTCATAAGGCAGCCATGCATTATAACCTTAAGCACGTGACAGTCACATGATTTCTTCAGTAAGCCCTGGGCTTCCACAGCTGTCCCAGAGCTCCCAGCCAGAACAGTCCTGAGGAGTCAAATATTAAAGCTTTCTCCACAGCCACACGCTCCTTTGATGTTTGGGTTATTGAACACAACTGCACTGGGTAATTTGTCTTCAGCATAGTCCATTTCTGTTCCTACAGTGTTAGCTGTGCTTTCTTTCCCATGAACCCTCTGACTCCACCTTGAACAACTTCATCAGAATCTCCCCTGTCTTTGTGTATTCTAGAGCATATGAAAGGCCATTACAACTCCTGGTTCAACACCAACCTTCACACCTACATGTCCAGACGTATCTAAGAAGTGTTTTATCTTGTTTCCTGCTGAAGGTGTCAGGGTGAAGGTAGCCCTGGTGGGCTGCAGCTTCCTCTCTCACAGCCTGGACAGTGGCCCAGACTAAGGAAGTGACATCCTCGGGGTCCGGGCACACGGGTGCCTTGGGTGGGAGCCCCACCGCTGCAGCCTCTCTCCATGGACACGGCGGCCACATTGGCACCGCCATATTATTTTAATGACATAGATACCAACATGCATTTGAAAACAAATTTATGTTGATTCAGAGATTCTATATAATTGAAAACATTTGTTTTAATCCTTTTCACCACCATTATAGAAGGGGGAAAAGTGAAAATACTTGCCAGTCTTGAAGACTTAAAAAATAGATTAGTTCAGTATTGTGGTTATCATTTTGTTTAACGTAAATAATTGTTGCCCATAGCAATCCCATCTTAAAGACTTGCTAAGCTTTTTCTTAGATTTGCATAAAATACCATTTCGATCTTAAATTTGTTTTTTGCCCCTAGTAAATTTGTCAAGTCTAAACACATGACATTTCCAGTTTGACTAATATTGCTATTCCTTCATTTTGAAACGGAATTTCATCCTAATTAACATTTCTCTTAGACACAGTCTGAAGGTAACGCTTGGTTCCTTAGCAATTGAAGACAGCTTGGAGCGTGACCTTCCTTAGTTTGGATTTTAAAGCAAAACAGTTCGAATCTCTCCAAGTTTAAGGAGAAATCTGATTCTATTGGAGTTGTTACTGTAAGTTTGAATCCAAATGTTTAGGCCACACTAGGAAAAAGTACACAATATTCATCTGGAGACTTAACTATCACACTTGATTACCCATAACTGCTGCCTTGCTTCAGCAGCTTTCCTGAGGTTCTTGAGAACAAACAGTATTCCATTCTGTAGGAAATAAATGTACTGTGAAATATTTACCAGAATCAAAAGTAATATTTTTAATGCACTGGGAGAATTTACCATTTAAAGAATCCAATTGGAAATTATTTTGTAGATTTCTAATGTGTTCATGAAGCTAACAAAATAATCTTCCCCAAATTTCTTAATTTGTTGCTATTCCAACTTCATATTTTTGTATGTGAGTTTTCTTAAAATAGGAACATAACATTAGTTATCTGGTTTTCTCTTATTAAGTGCCATATGCAGGCTGAAACTGAAATCTCTCAGTCTGTTTCGTTTTCAAACAATAGTAGACGTTAAGAGGAAAAACCTGTTGTGTGTATGTAAGCAATGTAATTTGTTTTAGTCACACATTACAGATTCTGAGTGGTAAATCCAACTGACTGAGTTAATCTGTTGGAACATACTAGTATATATGTGATTAGGAAACTGAAGATTTAAAAAAAATGGAGGGATCTCTTACCTTTTGGAGCAGCATGGATGGACCTGGAGAATATGATACTAAGTGAAAGAGGCCAATGTGAGAAAGACAAATATTACATGATCAAACTTACTTGAGGAATTAATGAACAAAATGAACTGACCAACAAGATAAGACCCAAAGCATGGAGGCATGGAACAGACTGGCATACCTTGATGTGAGGTTGGGAAGACGAGAAGAGATAAACCAAAGAACTTATATACTTTTAGAGGCCCGGTGCACAAAAATTTGTGCACTCGGGGGGAAGGGGAGGTCCCTCAGCCCTGCCTGTGCCCTCTTGCAGTCTGGGACCCCTCGGGAGATAATGCCCTGCTGGCTTAGGCCTGCTCCCGGGTGGCAGAGGGCAGGCCCAATCCCTAGGTGCAGCCCCTGGTCGGGCTCAGAGCAGGGCCGATTGGGGAGTTGGGGCGCCGCCCCCTGTCACCCACAGAGCAGGGCCGATCAGGGGGTTGGGACGCCGCCACTGTCACACTCAGGGCAGGGCCGATGGGGAGGTTATGACTCTACCCCATCACACACAGAGCAGGGCCCTTGGGGGGGCGGGGGGCGGTTGTGGCGCCGCACCCTGTCACACACAGAGCAGGGCCGATCAGGGGGTTGGGGCACCGCCACTCTCACACTCAGAGCAGGGCCGATGGGGAGGTTATGGCTCTACCCTGTCACACACAGAGCAGGGCCCGTGGGGGCGGGGGGGCAGGGTTGGGGCGCCGCACCCTGTCACACACAGAGCCGCAGGGCGATCGGGTTGGGGAGCTCCCCCCGTATCAGGCACAGAGCAGGGCTGATCAGGAGGTTGGGGTGCCTTCCCCTGTCACGAACAGAGCAGGGCGGATAGGGAGGTTGTGGCCCCACCCCCTGTCACACACAGAGCCGCAGGGCAATCGGGGGTTTGGGCGCTGCCCCCTGTCATGCTGATCCCGGTGCCGGGAGGCCTCTCGGCTCCGATGATCCCGGTGCTGAGAGGCATATTACCCTTTTACTATATAGGATAGAGGCCTGGTGCATGAGTGGGGCTGGCTGGTTTTGCCCTGAAGGGTGTCCTGGATCAGGGTGGGGGTCCCCACTGGGGTGCCTGGCCAGCCTGGGTGAGGGGATGATGGCTGTTTGCAGTTGGTCACACACCCTTCAGGGTGTGGGTCCCCACTGGGGTGCCTGGCCAGTCTGGGTGAGGGGATGATGGCTGTTTGCAGCTGGTCACACACCCTTCAGGGTGGGGGTCCCCACTGGGGTGCCTGGCCAGTCTGGGTGAGGGGCTGAGGTCTGTTTTCAGGCTGGCGGGTGACGGAAGCTCCCAACTGCTCCTTTTTTTCTTTTTTCTTTTTTTATTCTGGGCCAGCTTTAGCTCTGAGGCTCCAGCTCTTAGGCCTCCGCTCCTGAAAGTAGGTATCTGGTTTGTTTCGTTTCGAAACAATGTATAACTCCAGCTCTGACTCCAGCTCTGAGATCCCAGCTTGCTGAAAGCTGGTTGCTGGGTTTTTTTTTTAGCTTCTGTTTGTTACAATGTTCAAACTGCAGCCTCAGAGGCCTGCAAGGCAGGCGGGGAACGTTGGTTTCCTCCGTCACTGAAGCAAGCAAGCCTCATGTTAGTTTCAAGCTGCCTGGCTGCCAGCGGCCATCTTGGCTGACAGTTAATTTGCATATCTCCCTGATTAGCCAATGGGAAGGGTAGCGGTCGTACGCCAGTTACCATGTTTCTCTTTTATTAGTGTAGATATGCATCACCCATGGACATGGGCAATAGGGTAGTGAACACCTGGGGCAGTGGATAGGAGCTGAGAAGAGGGGAATTGAGGGGGGATGGGAAATATCTGTAATATTATCAACAATAAAAATATATATTGAAATAATAATTAATGAAATTAATTCCATGTCATTTTTTATATTCTTATGATAAGTAGGTGTCAATAAAAATCTATAGTTGTTGATCACATTTTAATTACTAAATTATAACAAATTTAAGGTGAACTTCAACATTTGAAAATGGATAAGGAAAATTAATTTTAAAAAGTGATTAATTCTTTTAAGTGGGTTTTTAAAAACAATAAGAAAATTTAACTTTAAAAGAAACTACATAAAATTGCATGAGTTTTTCTTTAAAATGAAGACAACTGTGGGTAACAAATTTAAGGCATTTAAATATATTTTGGTTTTTTATAATTTTCAAATTAAACTTTTCAGTTGTGTTATTCCAAATGTATTTATGTTTTTAGTACCAATGGTAATAAGATAATTAGATTAAACTTTTGAAGATCCAGCTATTGTCTGTAACTATAATTTACCATTAAGTTATGTCATTCTTTTCAAATCCCCAATATATTTGGATTTTAAAACAAAATGTCTTTATTGAATTCAGAGAGAGGAAGGGAGAGGGATAGAGAGACAGACACATGGATTGGCTGCCTTCTGCATACCCCATACTGGGGATTGAGTCAGTACCCACGACATGTGTGCCCTGACGGGGAACAGGACTGGCGACCTCCTGGTGCATGGGATGATGCTCCACCGACTTGCTACACCAGCCGGGCTATACTTGAATTTTTTTAAAAAAATTCTGTTAAATAAAAGAATAACTTTTACTTTTAATACTGAGTGACTTAGATGATTATGGTATCAATATATTAAAATGTTTTAAGAATTATCACATTTGCATGACTTTTAAATTCAACTTGTCCTTTTTGTGCCAGCCTTTTAGCACAATTAATTGTGATTTTGTATATATTACTTTTTGCAAATCATTTAAGGAGTTAGATAATCTAAAATGCTGGACTAAGGAAATATGAAGCTGAATTAAAGTGCAAATACAGTAATTAAGCCTCTAGAAAGAGCTACTGATAAAAGAAATTGTATGTTAGAACTTTTAGTCAAGATTATTTTCACTTACTTGGCAAACATACAGATAACTTTACAGACTCCCTTTTTCATGGTCAGATGTGGTGTATAACTTATCTTTGCATTTCTGAAGTGATCAGCAAAACAGCATCATCTGTATGTATGATGCTCAATAAATGATTGTTAAGTGAAGAAAGATAGATGATGTAATATTTAACCAGTATTTGAGTTTCCTTCTAACCAACTCAGTGAGTAAAAAGGGACAAAAGAACTCTGAAATTGATACTTAGTGAATGTTTTTATCATTGTAATGACCTAATTACCCATGTTTATTGGGATCATAGTTTCAGAAAATTCTAGTCTAAACCATTTATTTTAGTTAGCAATTTTTTGTCTTTTAGCATAACTTTTACATCAGTATTAATTAGTAAAGTTGACTAATTTGAGATTTACGTCTCTGCAATTGTGCTGATGAAATGGAGATGATACCTTTTATACTATTTAATCTGTTCTTAAATGTTTAGGTATGGATGTTTTGAATTAAACTACACAAATAATATATTAATGGTACCTGTAAAAAAATTCGAAATGATGTATAAATATAGAGTAATACTGGAAACTATTTGAGTTATATCCTTGTGAAAATTTCTATAACTCTATGCTTTCACTCATATGTGGAATATGAAACAAGAAACAAACCAAAAAAACCTCTTAGATAGAGACCCAGAATAGTGGCTACCATAGGGGAAGGGAATGGTGAAGCGGGAAGGGTGAATTGGGTAAAGGGGGTCAAATATATGGCAACAGAAGGAAACTAGACTTTTGATGGTAAGCATACAGCAGAATATATAGATATCAGGTTATAATGTTGTACACATGAAATTTATATAATATTATTAACCAGTGTTACCTTAACTTAAAAAAAATCAGTATTCTAAAAGGGAATGTTTTGGTGTGGCAAGTTCTGCTCCCCTATAGAATAGGAATCACCCATCATTTAAAGTTTAATATTACCATATTTTCTTGGGAGAACTTAATGCAATTTAAGATTAGAAACATTTTAGAGGAACTAAGATGGCGGCATAGGTAAACACCGGGAAATTGTCGCCTCACACAACAATTGAAAATTACCGCAAAGGACTGAGCAAACATCATCCAGAACAACAGGAAGGCTGGCTGAGTGTAAATTCTACAACTAGAAGGAAAGAAAAGCACGCTGAGAGCCAGAGGCGCTGCGGAGGTGAAGTGCAGAAGTACGGCGGCTCGCGCGTGGGAGGAAAGGGGGTGGCGCCTGAGGACGCGGCTGTCTTCTTGAATCACAAACTCCCGACTGCTCTGAACTCCGGTTCCGGGAAGTCTCTGGGGACCCAGGTCTCATACGGGGAGAGGCTGGTCTGTCCGGCAGCGGGCGAACTTGAGGGCGGCTTTCCCTCAGAGGTGCTTGCAGCCGTTACCGGGACACGGAGACGCGCGACTCCGGGCGGAGAATCGGCCATAGCTGCTTTCTCCGCCCTTTGACTCCCTGAGACCCTGCCCCACCCAGGCTGCGGCAGAGGCTTTTGCATGTGAATGTACCTAACTGCAGCCGAACCAGGCAGACCCGGAACTTCCAAGAGAAGGCCCAAGGCCCCGCAGTGGCTTGCATTGCTTCACAGCTGAGCCTCTTCGTGGCTCCTGCTGTGTGGCCTCAGGCAGAGGCTGAATTAGCACCTCCTTAGATCCAGGAGCCACTGTACCCAGTGGTCAGAGGGGGGCCATCCAGACTGCAACTCCTCAGATCCATAAGGGACACACTCAGGGAGCAGACTCAGTGAGCACCAAAGCCCCACTGAAGCAAGTCTTGCCCCAGAAGGGTGTCTTCAGCACAGAAGTTCTCCCACTTTAGACACAGCTGATTCTCACAGCCAATTGGCCTGGAGGTCAATTCCTCCCAGTGATTCTACAACAACCAAGGCACCAAGAGTGCACCAAGAGTGTCCACCCCAGATAACTGGGGAGGCTGAGCTACTGGGCCTTACAGGACACCTGGCGCACAGGGCCACTCTATCAACACAGGGAAGCTGCCAAAATGCGGAGACAAAGAAACAGGTCACAAATGGCAGAAATGGAGGAAAGCAAACGATTGGATATAGAGTTCAAGGCCACGTTTATAAGGTTTTTCAAGAATTTTATGGAAACCGCCGATAAATTTAATGAATCCCTCAATAAGTATAGTGAGACCATGGAGGACATGAAAAAGGACCAACTAGAAATTAAGCATACACTGACTGAAATAAAGAATAATTTACAGAGATCCAGCAGCAGACAAGAGGATCCCAAGAATCAAGTCAAAGATTTGAAATACAAAGAAACAAAAAATACCCAACCGAAAAAGAAAAAAGAAAAGAGATTCCAAAAATATGAAGATAGTGTAAGGAACCTCTGGGACAACTTCAAGCGTACCAACATCAGAATTATAGGGGTACCAGAAGGAGAGAGAGGGCAAGATATTGAAAACCTTTTTGAAGAAATAATGACAGAAAACTTCCCCTACCTGGTGAAAGAAATGGACTTACAAGTCCAGGAAGCGCAGAGAACCCCAAACAAAAGGAATCCAAAGAGGACCACACCAAGACACATCATAATTAAAATGCCAAGAGCAAAAGATAAAGAGAGAATCTTAAAAGCAGCAAGAGAAAGACAGTCAGTTACCTACAAGGGAGTACCCATACGACTGTCAGCTGATTTCTTAACAGAAACCATGCAGGCCAGAAGAGAGTGGCAAGAAATATTCAAAGTGATGAATAGCAAGAACCTGCAACCAAGATTACTTTATCCAGCAAAGCTATCATTCAGAATAGAAGGTCAGATAAAGAGCTTCATGGATAAGAAAAAGCTAAAGGAGTTCATCACCACCAAACCAGCATTATATGAAATGCTGAAAGGTATTCTTTAAGAAGAGGAAGAAGAAAAAGGAACTCTTACCATTTGCCACAGCATGGATGGAACTGGAGAGCGGATAAATACCACATGATCTCACTCATTTGTGGAATATAATGAACAACATAAGCTGATGAACAAGGACTGATCCAGAGATGGAGAGGCATTGATTGGACTGTCGGGACTTGGAGGGAAGGTAGGGGAGGGTGGGGGTAAGGGGGAAAGATCAACCAAAGGACTTATATGCAAGCATATAGGCCTAATCAATGGACATGGACAACGGGGGGGGGGGGGGGGGGTGAGGGCATAAGCGGGGGGGGAGGGGGGGTAGAGGGTAATGTGGGGACAAGGACACATATGTAATATCTTAATCAATAAAAAATATATTAAAAACAAAAACAAAAAACAAAAACAAACAAACAAACAAAAGATTAGAAACATTTTGATGTATTTTTAAAGGAAAACACACAACAAAATGTTTGATATAAAAATCACATCAAAGAGCTACACATTGTTCCAAAAGTGGTTTACTAGCGACATCTGCTGGTACAATGCTGTTGTAAAGCTAATAGTAACTCATGGAAGTAATTTCATGGAAATTAAGCAAGATAAAAAATTTTAAGGGGAAATTGTTTTTTTTACTATCATTTACAATAATTCTCACTGAAAAATTATTGTGTTTTTGTGGGTTTTCCCCCACTGGCATTTCACCAATAATATTATTTTAATAACAATAATATTAAACTTTATACTTTCTTGTATATAGTCTTAAATTCTACCTTGAACCTCTATGATTAGTTGTGTATCAACTAAGTTGTTTGATGTAATGCTACAAATTCTTTTTCCTCCTCTTCCTCCCTGGCTTTGTTTTTATGTCATACATAGCAGAGAACTTTGCAAATGTAGAGAGATTCAGTAACTATGAATTTAATCATACTACTTACTTATTTGTCATTTGAATAGACTAACTTTAGTAGAAAGGTCTATGTATACATGAATTAATTGAATTATATTTATGTACACTCAAAAATAAAAATGAGTGAATTTATTAGGAGGAGAAATTCTTTTTTTTTTCATAGAGATTTTTCTGCACTGCAAATTATGGAGGAATAAAATATACTCGGTCTTTGGATATTTTCTCTATTGACACTGATTGATTGTATCCAGTCCCATGGATTTAAGTATTACTTATATATGAATCAGACTTCATTCATGTTTTAATCCAAACCTGTATAGCTAGCTCCTTGCTTCCTTAACATTTCCATTTATAGCTAATATGCACCTCAAACTTAACATGTCTAAAACAAAACTTTGATTTTCTTTTGAAACCTACTTCTCCCATAGTCTTTCTCACTTCAGTACATGGACATTTTTATCTTTCCATTTGCTCAAATTGGAAGTATTTCAATAATTTATAAATTCCCTCTTTTGTTCATAATCCACGTTGAAACCATCAAGAAATTTCACCAATTTTGCTTTTGATATACATCCAGAATCTTACCACTTCTCTCCACCTCTACCACTGTGATCTAGACAAGCCACACCTTTTTCCTGGGAATTAGCCTCCTTGCTTCTAACAGTGCCCTCCTGTCTCCTGTTTCCCAACCAGCAGCCAAACGATTGTCTTCAAATTTAAAACACATCTTGTCACTCCTCTGCTGAGAAGCTTTCAAGGTTCTTAACGTGCCTAGAGGGCCTTATAAGATTTGTAGACCACTCTCTCCCTCCACAGCTATTACTGTGACCTCATTTCCCACCACTGTTTCCCTCTCCTCCTCTGGTCCAGCTGCAGTAGCCTTGTTCTCCTTACCTGCTACGAAGACTCCTCATCAAGGGCTATATACTTGCTCTTCCTTCAAACTGAAATGCTCTTCCCTCAATTCAGTAAGGTTTCTGATCAGATTACCAAATTCCACCTTCTCGGAGAGGCCCTTTCTGACCACACGATGTACAAAGATAAGGCCTGACTCCATCATTGTTTCTCCCCTTATTCTGCTTTTCTTTCTGCCATAGCAATGATCATCACATGACATATTTACTTTTTCAATGATATCTCTCCCCAACCTAGAATGTCAGCCTTTTGAAAGGAGGGATTCTATTGTTCACTGTTACATCCTTAGAACCGAAACCCGTGCTTACACATAGTAGGTACTCAGTCAATATTTGTTGAATAAATCAGTGAGCCTCCATACAGGAATGGACATTGTGATTTAATTTACGTTATAATAACCAAACCCATGGAACAGTGAGGAACCTTCTCATGAGGTCTGCTTTGTAGAAATCTTTATGTTGATATACTTTTTACGTTTAACACAGAGTATAATAGTGTTTCACAGTTAGGTTAAGGCTCAAACAATACTTGGTGTCAAAATGCAGGGCAGTATTACTATTTTAAAGATTCTTTTTATGGGAATAATTGCTTTTTTGTTCTTTTGACATCGGCATCTGACCCTCAATTACATTAACAGACCTTACACACATGAATGGAAAAAAGAATAGCCCCTTTGGAATCCAGGCTAAGACTTTATCAATATGAAGTGCTTCCCACAGGGTTCAGCTGAAAGAACCCAACTTCCATCATAATGAAATTGCAAATTCATTTGTATATGCCCTTTTATATTTGAAAGCTACTTTTTGATGTTTGGTCTGCAATTAGATTTATTGTTGAAGGTCACAATATGCCATCCTGACTAGACCAAGTTGTCAGAATCCTTTATCTATTCAGCACTGCACAAAGACAAATGGCTATCTTTTAACAATAACACACTGAAGCTGCAATTTGTTCCCAGTTGTATATAATCTTTTCATCAATCTGCTGCTTTCTCTTTTCCAGTCAGCAGACCCCCTCAGCACTACACCTATCTAGAAATTGCTCAATTATGGGTTTTAAATTACTGAGAAACACTTTCTTCAGATGGAAAAAGATAAGTTTAAGATTTATTTTTTTAAGTTTAAGATTTTTAAGGCTACAGTTTTCCCATGCACTATTTTTAGCTTAACATATAAATTCTTTTGCCTTTACCTTCATTCTGTAGGTAATTATGCAGTGTGTTAGCTAAATTCTGTGGTTACATTTCTCACTGTTAACATGACCACAGAGTAAATTATGTTGCTTACTTGAAATGAATTCTTAAGTGTTTTAAAACATCTCTGTGCACATGGATGAAATTCTTTTCTGAGATTTTATATGCTCTCCAATAAACTGTACTTATCTAAAATTGTAAGATAGATTTCTTATGTTTTTGTACATTTTCTTTGTGACTTGTTATATAAAAGGTATACAGAGAGAATTGCCCTATTAGACTTGAGGTTGTATTTTTTGTCCAAGAATAGCTAGGGTCATATTAATATACATTACAACATTATTATATCACCAATCTTTATAGTTTCTCCAAGGGATTTTGATACTAGATACCCAAAGATTCTTTAGTAACTTGATCATAACTATAAAGCAAAATAATGTCCTCATTTTTAAATTTTGTTACAATAGTTTTTGCAGATCTGACCGTCTTTTTTTTCTTTTCTTAATTGTCATGTGATTTGAGTCTCTCTTAATTAAAAGGAATACACGTTTTCAGGAGGAGGTATGACTTTTAAGTTAGATGAACATTTTTCTCCCCAGAATTCTGACTATTTATTTTGCAACATATGGGAAGTTGCTACATTTTGGGGGCCCTCTGCACAGCTATGGAATAGAGAAACAACTATTCATACAGTTGTGATATAATGAAATGAAACAACACATATAAAGGCCCAAAACAATGCCCAGCAATAGGAAGTACTCATGAAATATTATTTGGAATGCTCGCTCTGTGCTCTCCCCACACCCCTACTCTGTTCCCCATGCTCTGTGATATGAGTGGGCTTACTCAGAAGTTAAAACTATTGAACTAAACTTGAAGCTTTGTGTGTGTGTGTGTGTGTGTGTGTGTGCGCGCGCCTGCCAACTCTGCATTGCTCTGCATTCATTGCATTAATAAGTAGGGAGAAGTCAGGACCTTGAACTGACCTTTGCATAATACCCAGCAGGTGTATGTGTCCTTTTACTTCAAAACAAATTGCTCCCCTATGGATTGAGTAGAATGAAGAATGTTCCGCTCCCAACCTTCATTTCAAGTCCACATGGAGCCCTGGGAAGATTTGCTTAAATCTCTCTTCAACTTGAAAATCTCAAAGTTGAGCCTTAAGTTATGGCAATATGATGTAGGAAAACATCATTTTATGTAAGATAGTTTCACTATAGTTTGTTTTGACCACTTGTACTGCTCTGATTATCAGCCTAAAAGTTTCACCTTTAAAAAAATAATCATTTTTCAGAAAAATTTTAATAGCTAATTAATATGCTACTTTATATCTCAAAACATGTATTTTTAATCATTGCACATTTTTGTTGTTGTAGGTGCAAAGATGGTTTGAAAGGATTCACGTTCTCTGCACTTAGGTAAGGAGCATATTTTACTTACTTTAAGAAGTAAATAAAAAGTAATGTTATACATAATTATAATATTTATTGACTCAATTTTTAAGTTTGTAAGTAATTTTAGAAGTCACAAAAGTGACTGTGAGTATTTCATTGAAAGCATAGTTTATTAGATTTTCACCTAAATGATCAGTCAGTCAGCATCTACTTTGGGGCCTATTGTGTTCCTTATACCATGAGGCATTAGAAAATAATTACCAGAACTCTCTCCTCAGGTGGCTTAGAAAGACAAAGTTTCGCATGAACAATTATTGAAATATTAAGTACTTAATAGTGTGGTACCAAATTATGGGCTTTTTTAGGGCAAGATTCATGCTTTGTCAAATATCTTATAGCCCAGTGCTTGCCATGGTAATTGACACATGGTGGACACTCAGTGTGGAAATGTTGGTTAAAATTAGCATTGTATTTTGTAGTTTACCAAGCACTTTCACATAAGATTAGAAAATTGAATTTTCACAACAATTCTATGAGATGATATTTTTATGCCCATGCGACATGATAAAAAATCAGAGGTTTAGAATGTTTGACTAATTTAATTTAACATCACACAGTCATTATATATACATATTCCAAACCCAGTGCTCTTCCAGTTTATGTCATAAATGTTGCCTATTTTCTTCCTCAAAGTACATACAGCAAATGCTTAGTGAAGGTTAGTAGTGTGGTATTTACTGCAAATATGGGAGGGAAGCATTAGGGTGGTCTTCCATCCTAGAAACTTTTCTATGATTGTCTCATCAGATTATTTTGAGGGTCAAATGAGTTAATGTAGGAAATGTATTTAGAACTATATGCATGGCACATAGTGCTCAAAACATTGGTTATTATTATTTAAATTTTATTTATCAGTTACAGTTGGCGTGCTATATTAGTTTCAGGTTTATAACATAGTGATTAGACATTTATGTAACTTATGGTGTCATCATCTGGATAAGTCTAGTATCCATCTGACATCATACATAGTTATTAAAATACTAGAGGCCCGGTGCACAAAATTCGTGCACTTGGTGGGGGGGGCGTCCCCCAGCCTGGCCTGTGTCCGGTCACAGTGCGGGAGACCCACGATCAATTGCCCCCAAAAGGTAGGCCCCTCCCACTCATCCAGGGCTCCTCAATGGATTGCCCCAAAGAGGTAGGCTGGACCCCCAGGACCCCCGGGCAGGCTTCACTGCGCAGAGCCGGGAGGAGGTGGTACTCCCAGGCAGGCCTTGCCGCATGGAGGCGGGACCCCCAGGCAGTCCTCGCTGGACCCCCAGGCAGGCCTTGCCTCGCAGATGCAGGACTCCCAGGCAGGCCTCGCCGTGTGGAGCTGGGGGAAGCGGGACCCCCAGGCAGGCTTCGCCACGCAGAGCCAGGAGAAGGCAGAACTCCCAGGCAGGCTCCATGCCTTGCACACAGCATCAAACCCAGCCCTGCCCACCTGCACACGCCCACTGTGCACACAGCCATTTTGTGATGGCATGAGGGCATCACGACATGACGATTACTTAGGCTTTTATTAGTAAGATTATTGACTATATTCCTATGCTATACTTCACCTCCTGGTTACTGTTTGTATAACTGGCAACTTGTACATGTTAGTCCCTTCACCCAATCCTTAATTCCTCTTCCATCTGGCAACCATCAGTTTTTTCTCAGTATCTGTTTGTTTGTTATGTTTGTTCATTTTTTTTTATTTGTTTTACATGTGAGTGAAATCATATGGTATTTGTCTTTAACTTATTTTACTTAGCATAATACTCTGTAATTCCATCTATGTTGTTCCAAGTGGCAAGATTTCATTCTTTTTTATTATGGCTGATATATATATATATACATATATACATACACACACACACACACACACACACACACACACACACACACATATATACAAACACATACATATTTTGATGGAGCAATATTTTGATATATGTATATATATGTATATGTGTGTGTATATATATATATCTACACTAATAAAAGACAACGATGCTAATTGACTGTACCTTCGCTACACCCCAAGCCATGCCCACCAGCCAATCAGAGCAACTATATGCAAATTAACCCAACCAAGATGACAGCCGGCAGCCATGTAGCTGGAGCAAGCAGGAGGCTTGGTTGCCTGGGCGATGGAGGAAGCCAGGCTTCCCGCATGCCCTGAGCCAGCTGTGGCCTCCGCTCATGGCAACAAAGTTTCAATTATAGAAGATAAATAAATCCCAGATACCTGCTTCCAGCCAGGCTCCACTGGGAGCTTGGGTGGCTGGGGGCTGTGGCCAGCATGCAAACAGCCATCAGCCCCTCACCCAGTCTGGCCAGGCACCCCAGCAGGACCCCCCACCCTGAAGGGGCTGTGGCCAGCCTGAAAATAGCCCTCAGCCCCTCACCCAGGATGTCCAGGCACCCAGTGGGGACCCCCACACTGAAGGGGCTGTGGCCAGCCTGCAAACAGCCCTCAGCCCCTCACCCAGCCTGGCCAGGCACCCCAGGGGGGACTCCTACCCTGAAGGGGCTGTAGCCAGCCTGCAAACAGCCATCAGCTCCTCACCCAGGCTGGCCAGGCACCCCAGTAGGGACCCCCAGCCTGAAGGGGTTGGGGCCAGCCTGCAAACAGCCATCAGCCCCTCACCCAGGCTGGCCAGGCACCCCAGAGGGGACCCCCACCCTGAAGGGGGTGTGACTAGTCTGCAAACAGCCCTCAGCCCCTTGCCCAGGCTGGCCAGGCACCCCAGCGGGACCCCCTCCCTGACCCGGGACACCCTTCAGGGCATACCAGCTGGCCCTTACCCATGCACCAGGCCTCTATCCTATATAATAAAAGGGTAATATGCAAATTGACTCTAACAGCAGAACGACTGGGAATGACTGGTCACTATGACACACACTGACTACCAGGGGGCAGATGCTCAATACAGGTCAGTGCACTCCCACAGGGGGAGCTCTGCTCAGCCACAAGCCAGGCTGATGGCTGCCAGTACATTGGTGGTGGTGGGAGCCTCTCCCGCCTACTCAGCAGCACTAAGGATGTCCGACTGCAGCTTAGGCCTGCTCCCTGCTGGCAAGTGGACATCCCCCAAGGGCTCCCAGGCTGCCTAAGCCAGCAGGTGGTCATCCCCCGAGGGGTCCCAGACTGCGAGAGGGCACAGGGTGGGCTGAGGGACCCCCACCCACTGCACAAATTTTTGTACACTGGGCCTCTAGTGTGTGTGTGTGTGTGTGTATGTGTATATATATTATATCTTTATCTATTAATGAACATTTTGGCTATTGTAAATAATGCTACAGTGAACATAGGGGTGCATATATCTTTTTAAAGTAGTGTTTTGAATTCCTTTGGATAAATACCCAGAAGTGGATTTTCTGAGCCATATGGTAGTTCTACTTTAATTTTTTGAGGAACCTCTGTACTGTTTTCCATAGTAGCTCCACCAATTTGAAATCCCACCAATAATGCATGAGGGTTCCCTTTCTCCACATCCTCACCCACACCTGTTTATTTATTGATGGTAGCCATTCTAACAGATGTGAGGTGATATCTGATTGTGGTTTTAATCTGCATTTCTCTTATGATTAGTGACATTCACCATCTTTTTATATATGTACTAGAGGCTCGGTGCACTAAATTCATGCATGGTGGGGGGAGTTGGTGTCCCTCAGGCCAGCCTGCACCCACTTCAATCTGGGACCCCTTGGGGGATGTCCAACTCACAATCTGAGACTGCTGGCTCATAACTGCTCGCCTGCCTGCCTGCCTGATTTCCCCTAACCACTTCTGCCTGCCAACCTGATCATCCCCTAACCCAGGAGTGGGCAAACTTTTTGACTCAAGGGCCACAATGGGTTCTTAAACTGGACCGGAGGGCCGGAACAAAAGCATGGATGGAGTGTTTGTGTGAACTAATATAAATTCAAAGTAAACATCATTATATAAAAGGGTACGGTCTTTTTTTTTTTTTTTTTAGTTTTATTCATTTCAAACGGGCCGGATCCGGCCCGCGGGCCGTAGTTTGCCCACGGCTGCCCTAACCACTCCTCTGCCGGCCTGATTGCCCCAACTGCCCTCCCCTGCCAGCCCGATCGCCCCAACTGCCCTCCCCTGCTGGCCCAATCGCCCCCAATTGCCCTCTCTTGCCAGCCTGTTTGCCCACAACTGCCCTCCCCTGCCAGCCATCTTGTGGTGGCCACCTTGTGACGACATCACGCAAGGGTGTGCCGCCACCTAGGCTTTTATTATATAGGACTAGAGGCCTGGTGCACGAAACTTGTGCATGAGTTGGGGGATGTCCCTCAGCCCGACCTGCACCCTCTCCATTCTGGGATGCCTTGGGGGATGTCCGACTGCCGGTTTAGGCCCGATCCCAGCAGTCAGACATCCCTCTCACAATCCGGGACCACTGGCTCCTAACCACTTGCCCGCCTGCCTGCCTGCCTTATTGCCCCTAACCACCTCTACCTGCTGGCCTGATCACCCCCTAACTACTCTCCCCTGCCGGCCTGATCATCCCCAACTTCCCTCCCTGCCAACCTGATCGCCCCCTAACTGCTTGTTCCCCGCGCTGGCCTGATCTCGCCCCTAACTGCTTGCTCCCCCTTGGGCCTGATCACGCCCCTAACTGCTTGCTCCCCATGCTGGCCTGATCACGCCCCTAACTACTTGCTCCCCCGCGCCAGCCTGATCTAGCCCCTAACTGCCTCTGCCTTGGCCCCGCTACTGATGTTGACCCAGTCTAATTAGCATATTACTATTTTATTAGTATAGATTGGCCATCTAGATGTCCTCTTTGGAGAAATGTCTATTCAGATCTTCTGCCCATTTTTAAAACAGACTGTTTTCTTTTTGGTGTTAAGTTGTATGAGTTCCATGTATAGTCCGATTATTAACACATTGTTGGATGTATCATTGGCGAATATCTTCTCCCATTCAGTAGGTTATCATTTCATTTTGTTGGTGGTTTCCTTCCCTGTACAAAAACTCTTTAGTTTGATATAGATCCATTTGCTTATTTATTTTTCTTTTGTTTCCCTTGCCTGAGGAGATATATCCAAAAAAAATTAACTAAGAGTGATATCAAAGAGTTTACTGCCTATGTGTTCTTCTAGGAGTTTGGGTCTTCAGTTTAAGTATTTAATCTATTTGGAGATTATTCTTGTATATGGTATAAGAAAGTGATCCAGTTTCATTTTTTTGCATGTTTTTGTCGTTTTCCCAACACCATTTATTAAAGATACTGTCTCTATTGTATATTCTTACCTTCTTTGTCATAGACTAATTCCGTAAAGACATGAGTTTATTTTGTGTTCTTTATTCTGTTCCATTGACCTCTGTGTCTCTGTTTATGCCAATCATGCTGTTTTGATTACTGTAGCCTTGTAATATAGTTTGATATCAGGTTACATACCTTCAAATGTGTTCTTTCTCAAGATTGTTTTAGATATTAGCCATACTGTGTCCTTTGATTGAAGCAGTTAGTCCACTTACATTTAAAGTAATTATTGATAGGTATTATTTTATGACTATTTTTGTATTTCTTCTCTGTTTCTTTCTTATTTATTTTGCTCTCTTTTCTTGTATGCTGTTGACTTTGTGTAGTGTCATATTTGGATTCCTTTTTATTTCTTGTAGGTTTTTGGTTTGTGGTTACCATGTGCTTCATATATACCAAGCTATGTTTATAGCAGTCTATTTTAAGTTGATAGTCACCTAAGTTCAAACACATTCTAAAATAACTACAATTTTTACTCATCCCCTCTACATTTATGTTTTTGTCATTGTTTTTACTTTTTATGTATGTATTTGTGTGTATTCCTTAATTTATTGTTGTAATTACTCATCATCTTTCTACTTTTGTCTTTTAACCTTTGTACTGGCTTTATAGTTGGTTGATCCCTTGCTTTTACTGTTTACCTTTGTGAGAATTTTTTTTCTTATTCATAGTTTTGATCTTTTCTACTTAAAAGAGTACCTTTAACATTTTCTTTACTACTGGGTTAGTGGAATGAATTCCCTTAGCTTTTTCTTGTCTGGGAAGCTCTTTATCTCTCCTTCTATTCTAAATGATAGACTTGCTAAGTATAATAATCTTGGATGTGGGTCTTTGCTTTTCATCACTTTGTATATTTGTGCCAGTGTCTTCTGGCCTGCAGAGTTTCTGTTGAGAAATCAGTTCACAGTCCTATGGGAGCTGCCTTATACATAATTAACTGCTTTTCTGTCACTACTTTTATGATTCTCTACTTATCTTTCACCTTCAGCATTTTAACTATGATATGTCTTAGTATGGGACTCTTCAGGTCCACCAAGTTTGTGACTCTGTGCTTTCTGGACTTGTATGTCTATTTCCATCACCAGGTTAGGGAAGTTTTCAGTCATTATTTCTTCAAAAATGTTTTCATCCTTTGCTCTTTTCTCCTTCTGATATCCCTATGATGCAAATGTTGGTATGCTTGATGTTGTACCAAAGGTCCCTTAAACTATTCTATTTTTTTTTTCTTTGCTGTTCTGATAGGGTGTTTTCTGCTACCTTGTCTTCCAGATTGCTCATTTGATAAACTACTTCATCTAATCTGCTCTTGATTCCCTCTAATATATTCTTCATTTCGAACTGATTTTTTTTTAATGTTTCCTCTCTCTTTGTTGACATTCTCAATGAGTTCATCTACTATTTCCCTAAGTTCCTTGAGCATCCTTATAACCAGTGTTTTGCATCTGGTAGATTGCTTGTCTCCATTTTGTTCAGTTCTTTTTCTGAAGTTTTTCTCCTGTTCTGTTCCTTCATTTGGGACATGTTTCTTTGTCTCTACATTTTGGCTGACTCCCCATGTTTGTTTCTGTATATTAGGTAGCTCTGCTATGTCTCCAACTCTTGGCAGAGTGGCCTTATGTAGTAGGTATTCTGTGAGACTCAGCGTGTAGTGTCCCTGTTCATCTCAGGTAGGTGGTTCAGGTGGTCTCAGGTGTTGTGTGTGCCCTTCTGTTGTAGGTGAGCCTTGATTGCTATTGGGACATCAGTGCGTGGGATTGTCTCTCAGGCTGACTGGCTGTAACTACGTCAGACCATCCCACAGTGCAGCAGTTGCTTTAGTGGGGCTCTGGTGCCAGCCAAGTCTGCCTTTTGGGTGTGTTGTTTGTGGACCTGGTTGGGTGCTGCTGTGGTGTAATTTGAAGCAGGCCCATGGGTTTGTTGATTCTGGAGGCTCTTGGGAGAGGCTGTGGTATAGGCCAAGGCCAGCTACTCCTGGCTTGGGCTGACTAGTGGGAGCTGCAAAGTGATCTGTGGTTTGTTGCTGCTTTTGCTAAACTTGGAGGTGTTTGGGAGAGGTTATGCTATGAACCAAGACTGGTTGCCATTCTGGGCCTGGGACCCTTTAGTGGGCCCCAGAATGTAAGTTGAGGCCAGCTACCTTGTGCTGGGTTTTTGGCCACTTACTTGAGTTATATTCAGGGCAGCACTGGACACAGCTTATGTCAGGCTTGAGGCCACCTGATGGAAATTACAATGTATATTGAGACCAGTTACCCCTTATAACTGGGCTTGGGGCTGCTTCTTAAGAGGTGCAGGGCACACCAAGCCCAGCTGCTGCTTGTTTGGGGTTTGTGGATCTTAGAGAGATCTTAGGAAAGTCCGCAGCAGAGCTGAAGAGGCTGCTCATGTAGAAAAGTCTCTGGAAGCAACTTGGGTCAGGTGTGTGTATATACTGTAGACGGCCTTATACGGCACTGCAACTACTTAAAGTGACATTAGATTTAAACTTACACTAAAAAATGAGAAACACATTAAATTGTAACTAATAAGTTTTAGAGATAAAATGAATTTTTGTCATTAACTAGTTGATCAAAGTTAATGGTTCATCTGCTTCTTTGTTTGAAAAAACTTTGTGTGTAATAGCTTAGAAAAGTGGTGACTTAATTTAAAAGGGTGCTTTATAAAAAGCACTGTTATATTTTACTTGGTTAATTTAATTTTTAAAAAACCTGCATTGTCAAACAAGTGACTTTTGACATTTTTTGAGTATTCAGATTTCAAAAGCCAATTTTTAACTTTTAATACATTGTTTAGATTTGACATATATTGTGAAAAATATTTCAAATGATAAGGTATTTTCCATATTTTATTTATATATAAACAAAATCAGTTTATTTTCTCATTGATATTAAAAAAACAAAACCCAACGGTGAAAAATGCCTCACATTGTGCTTTTTTCTTTAGGTTCATTGTGGGGAAGGAAGAAATTCCCACACATTCTTATTCCCCAGAGACAGCATACGCAAAAGTGGAACAAAAGACAGAAAAACAGGAGGAAAAATCTAGAGGAATGAATATAATTGCTCTAGTCAGGAAGCTTGTGGATTCAATGTGAGTTCTTTATCTTGATATTTTAGCACACTTTGTCTTGTTTTATATAATATTTGTACTATGCGAAGGTATTTTTGTGTTTGTTTTTCAGGTGATGGTAATTTTTTGTGCAGAATTTTATAAAAGGCACATGATGGCAAGTGAATGTTATTAATATTTCTGGCACGACTATAGATAACCATATACCTTTAAAATAGGTTACATGAAATTGAAATACTTTTCTATTGCAAACAAGACAGAATTGCAGGAGTCTAGAGTAGGGAACTTTAGGAATAATTAACATGTGCTAATCAAATGTGCCAAGTGTGGAAAGGAGAAAGAAAAGTTCTGAGAGAGATTCAAGAAGATGCAGGAATAATAAGGAGCAAGCTTTAAGTAAAGGATATTTTGCAAGAGTGGAAGTGTTTAGGGCTTTGGAAAGAAAATAAATCTTTAATTGTATTTTTTACAAAGAAGTCTGTATTTCATACAAATAAACCTTGATTTGTATTTCAAGTGTAAATATTTAAGAAAATAAATTTAATGGTTTAAAATTAAATCAGCTGATTAAAATAATATTGTTAGTGATGTTTTAGAGAATATGACATGAGTGGGCAATATAGAAAGTCAGGGGGTCAGTTAAGGGAATCTGAGGCCCGTTAAGGAATTGGAAGACCTACGTTTGGCTCTCATTTTGCCCCTGCTGACTGTATCCCAAAATCCTCCTGGGTTAACCAGGGTTTATAATCTCTATTGAGGAGTGTTGTGTGCATTAAATGAAATAGCATATGACTTGCCTCACATTCATGAGCACAAAGTAGGTGCTCAAAATGTTTGCTGGATTTAAAGACTTTCTCTTCATTTTGGCATACACCACATACAGAAGCTAAGAGAACAAAAAGGAATAGTAGAAGGCAGGAATAATTATGGTAGTGATCTTATTAAGATCAAGAATTTGCTTAATAGCAAGTTCAAAATAGTTAAGGGTTATCTTAGTGGAGAGAAGGGGGATGGGGTTCCTCTTAGATTTCAGCAGGAATCGTAGGGGAATGCAGAGAATGTATCCTGCGGGCGAGTGATGCCATGGGCTCAGAACTGATCAGGTCATGGCAGGACTTGTCTAGTAGCCTCAGGGAGTGCACTGATATGAGAGCAGATGCAGATACTACAGAAGCAGAGCAGAAAATGCAGGGCCTGGGCAGTCCAGAACTTAGGACCATTGTAATGAAAGCATAAGGAAAGTGAATGACAGTGCAGTTGGTATCAGAATTTAAGTGCACTAGCAAAGAGAGTTTAATAACTTCTGTTGTAGTTCTGGTAGCAATGGCTGAGAAATGTCTTTGAGAGGACACTTAGCTGTGTGAAGAGTGATGGTTTACATAAGGCACCTCTTCTCTGATTCACGTCTTCTCAGGCCCCCAGCTTTCATCACTCAGCAACTTCACGTGACCAGATATGTTCCGTCATCCTAATGATATAAGGGCTGTGGTCCATGTGAACTCTTGCTGTCACCCTTGAGTAGAAAAGGCTGCCTGTAGACTCCAGCCACAGAGCAGAATTGGATTTCAGAAAAAGTCTTGCTAATCAATTTGCACATGGAACTACAGATGTGTGGAGCCGGAATATCACTCTACAAGTAATTGTTATAAACAGGAGTGAGTGGGTTTCAACCAAGAAGCTAATTTATTACCCACCATCGAAGAGTTATAAAAACTACTCTTCAAAAAGAAAGGGGGATAGCTAAACCCTCCTTAGATGTCCTCCTTACTTTCTTATGCCCAGAGTACATAAATGGTGCTGGAGTCGGCACACCAAAAATCACAATGAGTGTGTCTTGAACAGTAGTCCTCCCAGCAGAAATGTTTATTAAGTACTCGAGGACTAAGTGCTTTATGGTTAAATCACAAATAACCTACTTTCAAATTCCCCCACGATCTATATCTATATTTATTTTAAAAACTGAATTTTGAATTCCAATACTGTATCATGTTTCTTTTCCAGATGTTTTCTCTCAAATATAATTAAGTATAAATTCCTGTAACTTGAACACATTCTCATTACGATTTTTGCTCAAGTGCTGACTTCATGGATGATTTATGGCCATTATATTCTACAACAAGTGATTTAAAGCTTCCAAAAGCTCTGGCAGAGTAAAGATATATATATGCATATTTTTAATATTTAGTCACAGATATTTACCACTGTGGTTTTTCTGTTCCACATTAAAGTGTTTTGACTACAGTCACGTATTTTATACAATGTGTCAAATGGTGAGCAGCAAAGGAAAAGAATCTGTTACCTTTGCTTCTGTATGTCCTAAGAAACCAAAAGATGCACACATTTAGAAACAAGTAGGTAATGATTTCTGCTTTTTTGGTTAGAGAGGTTTATGCAGATCTACACACATTTTAATTATAATTAGTGTTTTGCTTTAATTTCAGATGTAAGCATGGACCAAGGCATAGATGTTGCAAACACTATGAAGATAATTGCATCTCTTATTGCATTAAAGTAAGTACACAAAAGAATCTTCTTTATTAAATAAACCAATTTCTATATTTCTAAATTAAATATAGAAATAACTTATTTATTAAAATATAATTTCAAAGTAAATTGAAAAGTTGACAATAATTCCTATCATTCTTTGCATTTGACTTGAAAAATAAGAATTTTGTGATATATAATAACAATTGAGTTTAATATTCACTTGCCAGATCTTTAAATAATTTCAAAATTTGCTTATTTAAAAATTAGTGTAAAACTTACAAAGTAGAAGACAGGGTGAAACAACACAACAAAAAGGACAAGGCCCCTGGACTGTGCTGTGTGCTGGCCGATCAGCAGTCACCCACGCACACGCATAGTCTGGTACAGCAGCGTCTGATTTTGGACTTGTGAAGCTGCTACATTTTTTTAGACATGGAGTAACTAGAGCATGTCCACAGTTGCTCTGCATTAAGCAAGTTAGCTGTGCCCACTGGCATAAATTCCTTGCTCCCTAATATATTAGTGTACCAGTGTGACTCTCCCTACCCACCCCCATCACCACCCGTTCTGGGAAGGAAGTTATTTTCCTTACACTTAGTCTGGCACAGATGGCACCACCTGCTGCTACAAGTTCTCCAGTTTTAGATGGTACTCTAACAATTCTGATGCTTTAAAAAGTTTATGATCTTTCTCACAACATCTGATCTGCACTCAGTTGCTGATAAGGGCAGAGTTGTTCAGCATCCCCCAACGACAGCCTCCTGACGGTCACTCGAGAAGGGAGGGACTGTGTCACATTAGTGCTTCTGAATGCATGCCTGTGGCCCAGTGCTGATAGCGGTGTTAGCCCAAGCCAATACCTTACCCTTGGAGTCCCCAAAGACATGACCAGGTGTAAGAGTGGTGGAGTATTTTTTCAGTTGTGCAATGGTTTTTGGCACACTCCTTCCAAATCTGATTTCCTGCTTCACTTTTAAAATGGCAAAAAAGAACAAAAAACATCATTGCTGGCAGCCTCAGAGTCTGCCCCTCTGCCATTCCCAGAGTTATTCTTCCCTCCAACTGGACATCACTCTTTTTCAAGGGGAGACCTCAGGAGGGAAGCATCTGATTAAATCAGAAGTACTTGAGAAAGTTTGGGAAGAGGAGGGTAATATTAAAATTATATGAGAAAATTAATGAGCATTGCTAAGCAATGAAAAAAAAATGTAGTCTTTCTTTCTAATGCGTACCACTCCTATAAACTTGGCAATTTATGTATAAATTGGAGTATTTTGTCTATGAATATAAAATTTTGAGACCTGTGGGCAAGGAATTTACTACACAAATATGGTAAAATATTTCGACAGTGCACCTCATGATCCCAAGGACTCCGTTACACCACATTAAATCATATCCCTGGGTAAATAATCAAATGATTACATTCCTCTCAGCTCACTATACTCCATTCACAGTAACTTTTGACGGCTTTCTCATACCCAATCTCATTTTTGGCTTTGTGCTTTCTGTCTAAGCTACCTGAAATGTTTTTCTCACGTTAGCTCCTCCTCTTTTGTGTCTACTTAAATGCCACATCCTCTGTAGCCTTCCCTTACCAGTCAATCCTAGTGCCCTACTTCCCAGAACACTTACTGCAGTCTTGAATTATTGTTGTTTTATAAGCTTCCTTACTTATTTTCTCTTCCTCTAATGAGCATGAAAGCCTCAATGAAGGCAAGAACTTTGTATCTTCTTCGGTTTTCCCCCAGCATAATGCTTGGCACATAAGAGGCATCAGTGAATATCTTTTGAATACATAGAAGGGTGAATGGATGGAGGAATGAATGGCCTCTTGAAAACCGGGTGAAAAGACTGAACATGAGTGTGATCCTTGAATCTTTAGATTAATATTATAAGGTTATCAAAGATAGAAGTGTGAACATTTCATGCTTCAAACTAATACTAGGCAGTTTCAGTTAAGCAAATGCTTAATAATTTATACTAATTGATTGGACAATTTAATTTCCATTTTTAAACCAGGTATTAAATAGTTTCAGGTAAATTAACGAATGTTTCTTCATAGTAAATTTTTTTTTTTTTCTAAAAAAAGAACTCTGTTATCTGGAAGATACAGACCTGATCTCTGGCACTTAGCAGCCAAGCACTGCTAAGAATGTAGACATTTCCCCATTTTACTGGGGCGAGAAGAGAATGGGAGACCAATATTAAAATGTATTGGCTGAATCATGTATAAAATATTACTCTTTTTGATAACTTTTGTTTTGTGCTAATTGGCATTTTTTTAGCCTACCAGTGTTAAATGACATCTAAACTTCATTTTCCTAAACTCTGAAATAAAATTGACTAACACTAGGCCTCTCTCTGTTCCCTTTTGCACTGAAGAAATAGTTGCAGATAATATGAAGGAATGTTGGAAGCAAATATGGATTTGAAGCAGATTTGCTTTTTCAAGTTGTGTTGAGTATACCTCAAAGCTACCATTCTCTAGAGATGTTTGAGCAGAAATATAAACCTAGATATAATTACTTATTTTTCTAGGAAAGTCTTTTAACCTGACCATTTAAAAAGTTGATACCAAAGGTCTAGATAAATAATAAAATTCTCTTTCTGTCAAAAGAATCCCTGCTCATACTGATGCGTAAGGAGTTGCCAAAAGGATTTGGTTTTGTTAACTTCTTTTTATTTCAATGCTTTTGTTTCTAAAATTTTGACGTGGTTTAGGAATTACGAATCCTGATTATTATAAACAAAATGTCAGTTTTGGTGCATAGACAACCTTGGCCAGGTGCCTGTGAAACTTTTTTCTTTGTAAATCAAAGAAAGTCTACTTACTGCAGGTTTTGCCCTTATTTTGAAGATAATTGTTTTAAAATTGAGGATTTAACATTTAATTTTGAAAATGGCTGTTAAATATACTTGTGTTAATTTTTTGGAATCCTGTTTTATTCTGAGACAGTGAAATTCAAATCTATCAGACATCAAACTTGGTGGTAAATCAGAATTTCCTCCCAATTTTCTCCAGGGTTTCATCAGGATGTTTAGCGTGGGATACTTGATCCAGTGCTGCCTCCGGATTCCCTCTGCGTTCAGGCATCTGTTTACAAAGCCCTCACGGCTGCTTTCTCTCTTCTACAATAAAGAGAATTTTCAGCTTGGAGCTTTTCTGGGCTCCTTTGTTAGTATATACAAGGTAAGGCTTTCAGAAGAGAAAGGAAAAATGGGAAATAAATAACATGGCTATTGTTAGTATGTGCTCTGTGTCCTTAACTCATCTATCATTTTTTAAAATGCTTCTTTTTGTAGTATTCACAGATGTATATAATATATTGGAAATTAAGGTTGGAGAAATTTCTTATTTTAAAATGTTATTTAATACGCTTGAAAGTACATACTTACTTGGCATTTATACATAATTTTAAAGATTTTCAGACTCACATTCTTTTTTTCCAATAATGGAGACACTGAGAAAATACAAACTTTCTCACATTTCTAATATAAGAAAATGACATTAATATGCTTGGTCTATTTGTTTTAAATTATTTTTAATGCCTGGTTTTAATTTAAACATATTTCAGACACTCCTAACTGATGACAACACTTAATAGAATCAGTATGATTTTCTGTTGTAACATACATATAGGCAATAACTTATTTTTCTTTTCCACTCACTATTCCTACTACACTCACTTACACCCCTTTTTTGCATGTTCCTATAAATGTACCCATACATATATAAGCACATTCCTAAACACATATTAACGATACAGTACTCTACAACTTTAAATAATGGCCTTTTGTTTAATGAGAATTACTAATATGTAAATAATATTTCTGGCACATTATTAAGCAGCTAAAATTTAGATTCTAAATCTAAATATAGATTCTAAATAAATGTGATAACTAAGGTCGATCTGTATGCATACACCTGCAAACACATGTTAAACTCGAAATTATTTCTGGAAAAATGGAATTCTGGCATTATTTTGGGTAAGAAGGCTATGTACAAATTTACTTACAAAAGGTAGATACTCACATTCTTTTTCATTTCTAATTCTAGTGTTTGTATTTATTCTTAATATAAACTTTTAAGTGCTTACAGGTGGACTATCCAACACTTTTTGCTCATGTAGGTTATTCTCTACCATCTAGCATATCTCAGAGCATGTTTTTTTTTTTAATTTCTGTTACTATTTATTTGCTTAGGTAATACAAACTAATGATATTAAACTAAGGAAAATACAAGTGGGTCAGAAAACCTCTTAATAGAAAATATCTCTACAGTGTGTTCCAAAGCTGTATGTAATTTAAAAAATACAGATTATCAGTGCCTTTAGAATCTTCATAAAAATGTAATCAGGAGAAAGACAAACCGGCTTATTTCTTCTGGGTCTTCTTGGTGAAGTGACCCTTTCTCCATTTGGTAATGTTCCTTTTTATCCCTGGTGATAATCCCTATTCTGAAGTCTACTTTGTCTGGTATTAATATAACTACCCCAGCTATTATATTTGATAGTGTACTGTTTCTATCTTTTTATTTGAATTTTTCTGTCTTTAGTTTAAAGGTTGGTTTCTTTTAGACTGCAAATAGTTGGTTCTTTTTATCCAATTTGATAATCTCTATCTTTTAACTGATGAGTTTAGACTGTTTATACCTAATGTATTTATTTATTATGGTTGAATTTAAACTTATCTTCTTGCCAGTTGTTTTGAATTTGTTCCATATTTTATTTTGTTCATCTTTTTCTATTTTCTTTTTCTGTCTTCTGAATTTTTAAAAATATTTTTTAATTTTTTAAATTTATTTTAAAAGCTTTATGTATTCTATCTGTACTGTAGGCTTATTATTTATACCTCTTTTTAAAATTTAGTAATTGCCTTAACATTTATAATAAACATTTTCATATAATATTATATCACTTCATTATAGTGTAGGAATCTTACACCACCATAATTCTAATTTTTCCTTTCCATTTTTTTTGTGCTACACTTTTATCTTTTCATGTGTTATAAACACCACAACACAATGTTACTATTTTTGTTCTGCATAAGGAGTCAGAAGACTTTTTCTGTAAAGGGCCAGATAGTAAATATTTTTTAAAAAATATATTTTTATTGATTTCAGAGAGGAAGGGAGAGGGACAGAGAGACAGAAACATCAATGATGAGAGAGAATCACCCATTGGCTTCCTCCCGCACGCCCCCAACTGGGGGCCAAACCCGCAACCTGGGCACGTGCCCCTGACCGGAACCGAACCTGGGACCCCTCAGTCAGCAGGCCGACGCTCCGTCCACTAAGCCAAACCAGCCAGGGCCAGATAGTAAATATTTTAAACTTTGTGGACTACGTATATGCTCTCTGTCATGACTACTCAACTGTCTGTTGTATGGAAGCAGCCAAAGACAATACATAAATGAATGAGCATGGCAGTATTCCAATAAAACTATTATCACATTGTAATTAGAATTTTATATAATTTTCACGTGTTGCAGTATATTATTTTTGTATTTATTTTTATCCATTTAGAAGTATAAAAGACAGTCTTAGCTCACGGACCATATAAGAGCAAATGGCAGGGCAGATTTAGCTAGTGAGCCGTGCATAGTTTTCTGACCTCTGCTTTAGACAGTTAGTTCAGTTTTACAACAGTTGAACATTTGCCTTCATTTTACCATTTTAGGAGCTCTTTATTTCTGTTTGCAGATCTGGTATCAGATTCCTTCTGCGCGCAGAACTACCTCGGTAACATTTCTGGTAGTGCAGTTCTGCAGGTGATGATTTTTTTCAGCTTCTGTCTGTCCGAGAAAGTCTTTTTTCACCTTCAGACTGAAAAATGTCACTTCTGGGTATAGAATTCTGGCTTGACAGATTTGTAGTTTATCCAGCTTTCTCTCCTTGTTAGAGTGGGATTGGTACTTTTCCCCAGTATTCTGCATGTAGACCAAAGTAGAATCTACATGCATTTTTTTTTCTAGAAATGAAACAACTGAAGTCACTGTATTTTCTTTTTGACACAGGGTACTAGTTGCTTCCTGCGCTGGGTCAGAAACCTGGATGATGAACTGCATGCTATTATAGCTGGTAAAGCAATGATTAAAAAAGAATCATTATTGTATCAATCAGTGGTAGAAAGGAATCAGGACTAGTTTCCAAATTTATCTGATCTCTTTGTATCTTCTTTTCTCTGTAATAGAATCCCTGTTGAGGCATTAGTCTAAACATTTTGTATTTGTGAAGTTTAACTATCAAGGCACTCTTGCCATCTGGTGTTTTGAGTTGATAATATATCTGCCCTCCTATAGGCCAGAAATCCTAGGGAATGTGTCACAAAAGAACATGAAGTCTTAAAATATTATAGAAGTGACTATGGTACTATTTTAAATGAAATTAGATTTCTTAAAATATTCTGTTTTTACCAATGGTAAGTGACATATTTTAATAATTTTTATTATTTTTTAGGCATGTAAATAATTTTATAAAAACTAAAGAAAATTTTCTACAAGTGTATTATATGTACTATTTAAGTTAAGTAGACAATTTTTTCAGGCATTTATTGGTAATTTTCCTATTATTAGAATCTCAGGTCTCCTCCCACCTTGGTTTTCCATTTATAAAATGAAGACAGTAATATGGAAAGAAGTGTGATGATAGCACTAAAAATAATTTGAGCTGTTAGGAGAACAGATGAGTAATTATTTTCATTTACAATTAGAAATAATACCAATAGCCTTTAAAAATTATTTTTGAAAATTATTATGTTTGGTAAAATCACCACTGTTTTAAAGTTAAATTTAGAATGTGAAGTTTCTTGTAATATATGTATCAGAACTGTGTGTCGCTAACTCTGAGGTCAATTTCTTAATTTAAAAATATATGATAATAAGAACTCACCCATTTTAATGTTATTAAGTATATTACTGCCTTTGATTTTGATGTAACAAGAGGCAGTGCTATAGATCAATTTTTTTCCTACTTAAGCAAATTTAAATTTCCAAATGACTTAATAACAGATACTTCAAGGTCTGATGAGTTTTGCCTTATTTGTTTCAGGGTTTTTGGCAGGAGTATCAATGATGTTTTATAAAAGCACAACAATTTCCATGTACTTAGCTTCGAAATTGGTGGAGGTAAGCAAACATTTTTATCCATGTATAGTACCAAATTATATATAGCTGTTAAGCTGCTTTAGCAACAAATATATATCCTAATTTTTTAAAGCAAATTCTATCCTATAAAAGTATTTACAAAGTCAATTGCTCTATTTACTCTTCTTTCTTTGTATCATTTTTAAATATACCCAAATGGAGAAAGAATAATGTAATTAACCCTCATGCACCCATTACACAGCTTCAACATTAAAGCATTTGGCCAATCTCATTTCATCTACCCACCCCAACCTCTCAGGTACTGATTTATCATTTTTATTTTTAATAATGTTTTATTGATTTTTTTTTTTTTTTTTTTTTGAGAGGAAGGGAGAGAGAGAGAAAGAGTGAGAAACACAGATGTGAAAGAGACACATTGATCAGCTGCCTCCTGCACACCCCCTACTGGGGATTGGGCCCACAACCCAGGCATGTGCCCCCCAATGGGAATCAAACTGGTGATCTTTTAGTGCATGGGATGATGCTCAGCCAACTGAGCCACATTGGCCAGGGCAAGTACTGATTTATTTTAAACCAAATCCAGAATCACTTTGTCCATAAGCAACTCAGGATAAAGACTCCTGAAAGAATAGGCCAATGGATAAGAACTCCTTAAAAATAAGTAAATCAACAATATCACCAAAATATAGCCAGTGGAGTCCGTGCAATTGGAAGCCATTGGAGTTTAAAGCATGGAAATAATATTATTTAATTCATATTTTTAAGGAGAACATTCTGGCTGTTATATAGAAAATGGGTTAGAGACAAGGCTGGAAGCTGGGAAAATAAGCAGGAGATGCTGGTTTGTGTAGTAACTGAAAAGATTGAGAGAAGTACACAGATTTAGCACGTTTAGGAAGTAGAGTTGACAAGTCTTGCTAATGGAGAGGAAAAGGGGAATGAGAGAGAAAAAATAACCCCTAGCTAGCAAAATATGTTCTTTGACACTGAGGGAATCCATTATTGACACCTAGTTTGTAAAAGGTGTGTTTCACTAGTACAGCCGCTAACCTAAGTGGCTAGAGCAGCGGTTCTCAACCTGTGGGTCACGACCCCTTTGGCGGTCGAACGACCCTTTCACAGGGGTCGCATAAGACCATCCTGCATATCAGATATTTACATTATGATTCATAACAATAGCAAAATTACAGTATGAAGTAGCAACGAAAATAATTTTATGGCTGGGGTCACAACATGAGGAACAGTATTTAAAGGGCCAGAAGGTTGAGAACCACTGGGCTAGAGGTTTTTTTAAGCCAAGCAATGGTATTGCTCTTTGTCTCGTATCGGCAGCTCATATTTGATCTTGGCCAAATGTGCTTCTGAGAGCTCTTTCAAATATAGGAAATTATCAATTTAAACTTACCAGGTCCTTTGTTGGATTTACTTACTATGGTGTAATAGGCGATTGTTTCCCTATGATTGGAGTTAATTTTATATTAAAGTGCTGTATTACTATATAATAAATATTAAATAAAAATCGGTTGTATAAGCAACTTTTTTTCTTGGAAAAAAGTATTTCCAAGATATATTTATTGAGTATCTATTATGTTCCCATTGCTGTGCTATGTGCTGTTAAGCATATAGAAATGTAGGATATGGTTCCCTCCCTTCATCAACTTAGAATCTAGTTCAATAGATAGGTTTTATCATAAGAAATTAGGAACACAATTATTCCATATAACAAAAGATACCTGTTTCATATAACATATCTATGATGCCATTTTACCACATCTGAATTTCATTTTCATCACTGTGAATATACTGCAATGTGTCTGTACCTTGTAAATGTATTGTCATATTACTTTCAAAATAATGGTCAATGTTTATCTTGATTCCTAAGTAGATCAATCTACTTAGGATTTTAAGTAGATTGTAATTCTTTGCACATATCTTGCAGATTGAAGTTAATTGTATATTAAAATGCTGTATATTTAAATGAAAATTAAAATGCTTATTAAAATGAATGTTAATTAAAAGTCAGCTATACAGATCACTTCTTTCATGGAAAAAGTTATCTTAGGCTCTTTATTTTATGAACCACTCACATCTTCTTGAACATCCCTCCACCCTTTTATAACATCATTCTCTTTTAAACTAGTTTTACTTTATTGTTCCCATGTTCTAGAAAACCAGTTTCCATGAATTATTCTGTGTTCTGTCCATATAAGTTAACTGGCTGTTCCCCATGTATATTGTGTACTTGCACCTGCTTGTTAGCCGTGCTTTTTCTCTCTTATCTAGTTGTTGATCCTATGCCTGTTATAATTCAACACTATTAAAACTAGGGGCGTAGACCAGTACTAGTCCATGAACTGTTTCCAGTGATGACAGGATAAATAGAGACATTGAGAGTCAGAAATTGGACCCTTTTGTAGCCACTTGACAGAGTAATTATCTTTTGAATATAATAGTGAAAATTCAGTTCAGTTTTGTGTGTTTTAAATTTGTCTTTCTAGTAATTTGTTTTTGTTGTATTATAAAAGTATCAAATCATAACAACTGGACATATTTTAAAGTTTTTGGCTTGTTTGTTTGTTTTTATGCAGATGGTTTGAGAAGCACTACTCAAATGTAGTCATTTCTGAAATTCTCCATGGTCCTAGACAGACTAGTTGCTTTCTTCTCTGGGGAGCCAAAATATATTTATTTATTATTAATTTATATGCACAGACACATATCTAATGAGGCTATAACAGGGGTGGGCAAACTTTTTGACTCGAGGGCCACAATGGGTTCTTAAACTGGACCGGAGGGCCGGAACAAAAGCATGGATGGAGTGTTTGTGTGAACTAATATAAATTCAAAGTAAACATCATTACATAAAAGGGTACGGTCTTTTTTTTTTTTAGTTTTATTCATTTCAAACGGGCCGGATCTGGCCCGCGGGCCGTAGTTTGCCCACGGCTGGGCTATATGATATCTATATGTACCTGTGTAGCTATCTTACAGCCTCAGTAGAGTGCATTAATAATTTCTGTTATACACTAACCATTTTTATTCATTTTCAGACCTCAGCTCCTAGCATAGTGTCTAGCATATAGTTAAACAAACACCATTAAATATTTAATGCATGAATGAATAGATATACCAGGGAATGGAGACCTGAGCATGTTGCAGAAGCATTGAAGAGTAAAGGATGTAAAAGAGGTAGAAGTAAAGTGCCATTGAATTTTATAGGAAAGTATTACTATTGGTACCTGGGGTTTGGAGTAAGAAAATGAGGGCATGGGGGGAAAGGCTAACACTTAATGCTGTTTTGGAAGATGTGACCTATGATTTGAGCCTTGTAAGAATTGTTAGGATTTTGAAAATTTAGAAAAAGACTTAGATAGGAAGCATATTGCTCAACTACATTGTTAATGCTATTTAAAGTTGTTTTCTTTATAAGCCTTGCATTATGCTTGTTTTGCAGACAATGTATTTCAAAGGCATTGAAGCAGGCAAAGTTCCCTATTTCCCCCATGCAGATACTATCATCTATTCCATCTCTACAGCAATTTGCTTCCAGGCAGTAAGTATAGCTTTTTGAAATGAGAAAATAGAATTATTTCTCTTTTTAATGTTCATTGAACCAATGGGGGGAAAATAAAGGCCTAGGAGCATTTTTATTTATTACATTTTATGCTTTTTTTGTTTTTTAGCAAGATAACTTGCAAGTTTCAAATCATTGAACATATTAACTTAATGGGCCAGTTCCTGTTTATGAGCACAATTTTTAGGTTTAAATAGAGTGCAATTTTTATAGGTAAATTATTTAGTACCTTGGCTAGAATGGCCCAATTTAATTACACTTCTTTTAGAAAAAAGATACCATAGTCATAAATAAGAATAATTGCATTTCTACAATATTACTCAGGCAGTGAGGATAAGGGTAAAAATCTTGCTTAATAGAGGCATTGTTCAATCTCTTTAAATCCTTTAATCATTATTGATGTTAATGGTTTTAGGGCTGTTGGAAAATTTTGGGGACAGCTTTTATTTGCACTTTCAGCGCAATAACTTATAACTAGTGAAGTGCCAGCTACCTAATGGGTATTCAGTAAATGCTTCCTGATAATACTGACTTAATTAACTCAATGATTATTTCCCAAGCAATATTTTCAAAGATGATAGTTATCAACTTAAACATAAATACATGTTTTTTATTATGGTCATCACTGTCATTTTTAAAACACAATAAGCAATAAAAATAGAGGTAAACTATTCTGTGGCCTAACACTGCTGATAATCTTTGCCATTTACTGAAGGAGTCTAATACCAAATACTCTCATCTTAGGCCGTCATGGAAGTTCAGAATCTGCGACCGTCTTACTGGAAGTTCCTTTTAAGGCTCACCAAGGGCAGGTAAGTGACGGAGATGTTTTAACTGATCATAGAAACAAAGTAAGATTTTTTTTTTTTTCATAAGAAAGATCTTGAATCTTTTGGTCTCTTTACAGGAATATTCTTTTATTCGTAAAGTAGGTTATCTAGATATAAATAAAATATGACCAACTTAGTAAGAATAACATGGGGCATTCTTTTAATGAACATTATTTTGATTACTTTCCCCTATATTATTTTAGATATTTTAAGTGTTGTAGATTAATATCATGTTGATTTGCAAATTAGTTGCTACATAACATACTTAAGTCTCACTTTTAAAATGTCTGATCTCTTCTTTTTGATTAAAAATATTAAACAGCTTCATAAGAAATGATGCCTAAACAATGAACTGATTACTATTTTGGAAAAACAATGGCATTCTTTTCCCTAATAGTGTAACCATACCATCCTTTATCTTTATTATCTTACTAGTGGCCTGACACATAAAATTAGTGCAAGAGTAGGCCTTCCTTTCCCCGGCTGCCAGCACTGACTTCCCTCTGGCCGCTGGCAGGCAACTGGGACATGGCTTCCCTCGCAGCCCTGGCTTCGTCCAGAGGGACGTCCGGTCTAATTTGCATATTACGCTTTTATTATTATAGATTCTGTATTGTCTTTGTTAGCATTTCCTTATCTTAATCTAGTTCTTTGGGAGGCAGCTTGACCGCCTAGAATGACCACGGGCATTGGAGTCGGATAGGCCTAGGTTTGTCAGCTCTGATTCCTTTAGCTGTGTCTCTGGTGGGAAAGTTGTTTACTCTCATGAGCCTCAGTTTTTTTCTTTCAACCATGAAACAATAATACATACTTTGTAAGGTTATAGGAAAATCTAGATGTTGATAGTAGCACTTAGCACTTAATAGATACTCAGTAAATTGTTGCTGCTATTAATGTTACCACCATTACTAGTAATAACAGAAAACAGTTGTGTAGTGCTTATTATGTCCCAGATATGGTTTTAAGATTCACACATATGTACACATACAGCTTCCATATCCATACATGTGTGTTTCACCCTTAAAATAACTATGAGGTAGGTACTGAAATCACCCCGATTTTACATATCTGAAATGCACAGAGATGTTAATAGCTTTCCAGAGTCACACAGCTAGTAAACAACGGGCCTGCAATACGCGCCCAGCAGTCTGGCTTGAGACTTCCCTTTAGCTTAGAATAATGTTGCTGGCTAATGACTTAAAGGGAATTTCCCTGCTCTCTTCTCCAGAAGGAAGTGCTTTAGACAGGCCCACCGACTCAGGGTCCTTCCCACACGGCAGCTAGATCTGTGTCTTTTAAAAACTTTGTATCTCTTAGGTTAGGGGACGGATAAAATGAGGGTGTGCTTTACCTCTGTTGAGCCTATTAGACTTTTGAAAACCTGTGTGCTGATTATCTTTTAATTATTAAATATTTGCTCATTTCGATGTGTTTTCTGTTGGCTGTGAGACATTAAAATCACTTATGAGAGAAACTACATTTAATATCGTTGCCTTGGTAAATGTTAGCCCATTCGCTGTTTATTTAGTTTCTTGTGATTTCATCCATCAGAAAAATGGTCATGAATGTATTTTTTTCTGTTGGCATTATCTATTAGAAAGGGTTTGAAAGAATGATGGTAATCTCTGGGGTTTCCGGCCTGGGGATTAGTATCTTCTTAAAGAAAATATGGACAGTGCACCTTGAGGAAGAGTATCAGAGAGTCTGCCAGTCTTTTGCCATGTCAGCCTTTTCTCTTTTTTCATCTCATAAGTCAGGTAGAGTGAATCATCTCATTTTATAAACTCATTAAATACTTGTTTACTGTGTCCTCTGTTTTACAGATTTGCTGTCATGAACCGAAAAGTCCTTGATGTTTTTGGTACTGGTGCATCTAAACACTTTCAGGATTTTATCCCTAGGTTGGATCCAAGATACACGACTGTAACGCCAGAGTTGCCCATCGAGTTTTCTTGAAGATGGCTGTAATTTATTCATTGTGTCTTAACGTTCCATTATTTTATCCTGAAGAGTTAATTATGTTGAACAAAAAGAAGGGGGCCTGAGCTTGAATTTCAGTGTTATTTCAATGAGAGATGTTCTTTTTTGTTTGTTTTTCTTACCAATCAGAAATACAGAAGCTTTTTAGGAAAGTGTTGCTTAATAATTAAGCTCCCTCTGTAGCCAGAATCTGATTCTAGATCACTATAGTGGTTGACATTATGATATATTATTGATTAAATTATGTCAACAAGCAATATTAAATAATCTATGTAAAAAATAAGATATACTTAAAATTACTTTAAACGATGATTTTAGTTCATTCCAGGATAATTCTTGGTTAAAACTGAGAATATTTCTACATTTTAGGATACAAGGCTCATGGGTACATGGATTTGGTCTGTATGTTTTTGGAACTTTTGACTTGGTAACTTGAGTAGTGAAATGCTATGGGTATGAAGTGACTCTTCACAGACAATGCTGCTTTAGTGTAGAGCGATTTAAGTGGCCGTCCTTACTGCAGGGATTCAGAGGCGGGTCTCTTACTGTCTGGATAAATGCCGTGGCATCCACACTCTTCTTCCACGGGCACCCTCATCTCTCTCCATGGTCAGCCGGGCTATTTTGCAGCCCAGAGAACCTATGTGCTGATGGCAGATTAGGTACAAATGGAAGTTGACATAACTGATAAAATTGAAATGTATGTTTTAATCTTTTGCAGAAATATTACACTTGAATATTTAAAAGCAAGTGAAATTACTTTGAAACCTCCTGTAGGTTTATTATGCTTGCTTTCATTTATAAGGACTGAATTTTTCATAGCTAAATCTGTATGCCATTGTCGACTTTAGAAGGGATCAACATTCTCTGAAACAAAAATAGTTTGGGCAGGATTGGCAGTTCTGTTTCCTCTCAGCTCTTTCACCTACACAGTGGATGTTTTACAACTAAAAAGTGTAAAAATCCAGTGGTTGTTCAAGAGTTCACTATATCACTAATGGCCTTCAGGTTCTCTAGCCTCTTTTCAAAAAAACCATTGTCACCGTTTTTACTCCTGTTAGAATAAAGAAGTGACAGAATCTGTCACTGCTGATTTTGAGTTAGTTCAAGACAGATGTGATTGAAAAAGCATCACTCTTAGGGTTTTTCAGAGGCTTAAGTGGTCGTGATGTCTACAGTCAATATAGTGGTGATGGTATATTTTTAAATATAGTTTTGTTGCCAAAAAGTTTTAAGCCATTGTAAAATAATTATGCAGTGGGACTTGTGTCGCAACAAGAATTATAACCCAGAATTTAAAAATGCTTACTCCTCCATATTCAATTTCATCAAGCCTTCTACACTTCTGTTTACATGTAATCCTACCCTTGGTTGTTATGGAAAATTGAAACCCAACAACAAGACAGACTCTGGTGTCATGGTAACAGAGAGCGACTCTTTAATTTGGGCAAAATTTTGCATTATGGTTAACTCTGTAGAATTGATTTGTCTCTTAGGCAGTACTGTTTAAAAGATCATTTTGGTTTCAGACTTCAAAATTGATTAATAAATTAAGTTTTAAGTTTTTATTCACTGGAATCAAAATGGCGATTAGTACTGGGTTTACTTGTAAAATGGAGCATGACAGCAGGGGAGAAAGCCCTGCTGCCAGTACCTCATTTTCTCCATTTGGAAACTGTCTGTAGCATCGTTCTGCTGGTTCAAAGAAGAGACATTTTCATCCATAAGTTGTTCTTATTGACATTAAAAGGCTATGATATTGGAAGACAAATTCTACTGAACTATGATGGGGTTGGTGAAATTTTACTGGTTTAAAAGGTGCATTTTTATGATTTTTTTTATTTTATTTTTTTTACACATGACAGTCATCTTTTATTTTATATAAAATGTGAAATGAAATAACCATCATGAAGCAGAATACAATAGTGAATGTACAGCTTGAATGATTACTTAACTGATTTGCACTGGTGAATAGAGAAGGCGGGTTTGACTTGATTGGGACTGACTGCGAAGTGGAGTTGTTTGAGCAAACACAGAAAGTATTTTTGCGTTCCTGAAGACAATCAAAATGAATCTCTCTCTACCTCTAACGAATCAGGTATTGACTGACAACTTGGCATCATAAATAAAGGCAAATATATGTCTCCATTCCAAAAATATGTTTCTCCTCCATTTATACGCTGAATAAATTTTGCGTATGGTAACTTCCCACCAGAACTGATTATATTAAATATTAATATGCCCCCTTACATTTCTTACATCTTTATGTCAACTGAAAAACAGAGCATTGGAGTAATTAGTAGTATGGTTGTTTCATTGCCATTTCCTGTATTAATAAAATCCTAGAGTTAGTGCCAGCCAACTACAGACTGAACTTATAACAAATTGTCTCAAATCTGTTGGATTCCTACCAGTTTTTCATCAGATAGTTTAATTCCATTTTATTACTCATTTCTGCAATAAAACCTTTGGTTCAGTTATCTTTTTTATAAATTCCACATTTACTTCTATAATTTTTTTTCTTGATCTCTAAATATTGTCACTCAGCTGATACTGAGTTTATTTCTTGGCTTCATTTGTTGTTCAGTCGACTGTTATTAATTTAAAATTTTATTCTTTGGTCTCAGATTTTACAATTTACTTCTTTCTAGAATGAACATGTCTTTTATGATAAAACCCAAATTGGTTCATTGTCACACAGTGTTTTCTTGTTGAGCTTGAGTATCGTCTCCTTGTGGATAGGCTAACGTTTGATTTAGTTGTTTATGCTGACAGAATTCCTTCTGCGTATATTTCACCACATCCCTGAGTGTCTGAGCCCTCTGCCAGCGCTTAGTTAATGGGAATCAGTTTCCCTGACCCTCGGGGAACTTCATCGCTTGCTCACGTGGCATCCTCCTGTGGTGGCGTCCTCCAGGCAGGGCAGAGGGTGCGCGCCCCCGGGGAGCAGTGCCCCGTGTTCTTGCTGCGTTTGAATCCGAGAAGCCACCAAGTTCAGAGCCCTTGAATGCTCCCTGTGATTTATTTCCATTTGTGTAAGTAGAAAGTAGTTTGACAGGGCAACAAAATCATACTTACATGGATGGCGTTTTGTTCCCTGAAGGCAAAGGTGTTCATTCCTGAACTGTGACCTCGCTAAGATACCTGATGAACTTCATCTCACCCGGCACCTGAACTGCTGCTGATTGTCTCCTCCATATTCATTTTCAGATAGAGAATTTTAACTGAAAATGAGTGACCAAGAAAAAACAAACCGTGAAAGTATAAGAAATTAATATTGTTTATATACATAAAGGGTGTCCCAAAATTCATGCAAGAAGTAATTTTGATAGAAAATACAGGTTTATAATTAAAAATTGTAAATTTTTTATTGATTCACAAAGTATACAGAATAAGGTTATGTATGGAATAACACATTGGGTAAATGGCCTCCTTGGCTTTGCTGGCACATACGCAAAGCCGTGGTCTTCAATGGTCTTCATTGTCTCTGCTCCTGGGCCATAATTGGTGCTTGGTAATGCTTATCAAATTGAAGGGATTGAAATCAAAGGGCAACAGATATTAGAATCTGATTCAATAAACCAAGTGAAATTAGGCTTTTATTTTTTGTTGTTGTTAATGCTCACGCAAAATTCAAATCTTGAATGAATTTTGGGACACCCTTTATATATTTCAGAAGGGAAGGGAGAGGGTGAGAGTGATAGAAGCATCAGTGATGAGAGAAAACCATTGATTGACTGCTTCCTGCATGCCCGCTACTGGGGATCGAACCGGAAACCCGGGCATGTGTCCTGACTGGGAATCAAACTGGAACCTCCTGACTCAACCACTGAGCCACACCTGCCAGGCGAAATGAAATTTTTTTGGGGGGGACGGGGAGGGGGTGAAGGACTGGGCAGAAACCGAGAAGTAAGTAGGGTTAGCTGAATTGCAGATGCCAGGAGCCTGTTCCTATAGTTACCTTAGCCCTGAGCCTTCCTCTTCATAACCTGGTCCTGTTGCTGCCTTAGCTAGCTTTGCAGATCCTTCTTGTGGAATCAGCAAGGAAAGGGGTGTCAGGGACTGAGGTGACCTGAGATCAGAAGGCCGGGCTTGGATCCTGGAGCCCTATGGTTACTTCCCTCAGCTGGCATTGGGGGACCTCAGGGTGGAGGCTGTGTTTCTTTTCAAGCTGTGCTCTCAGGCGACTGTCATAGCTCTGTAGTGTGAAAGGGTAACTACAAAGAAATATGACGGACAGTGACGGGTGGCCTCTGGAAGCGGAGGGGCGGGAGCCTGGCCATGATGTGGCGTGTGTCCTCGGGCTGCCGCGAGGGGAATAGGAATGTGTGCTGTTTCGCACTGAGCGAGAAGCAAGTGGCTTTATTGGAGGAAAGCATATCTATCTGGTAACCGTTTTCTTGCTCTCTGATGTGGCAGCTCTCTCTCCTCCGCCCCGGTGTCCCAGCTCGCTCCTCTCCTCTTTCCCGGCCTTGGAATCTTTATGTCTGACCACTTGTTGCCCTTCCCCACTCCTCATCCCGCTTCTTCGCGCCTTTCTTCTGTGGGCTGCTGTGACAGCCTGCAGCTCACGTCCCGAAGGAGAGCGCTCTATCGCTCCCTTCTCCCTTCGGTGACAGCTGGGGTGTGTGTGTGTGTGGTGGGGGGCGGGGGGGTGGCGGAGGGGAGGTTCTGAAGACTTTTGATGTAACTGCATTTCTCAGGCAGGAAGGGATGGAGGATAACTGCAGATTATGCATACAGACGTGGAAGGATGTTCCTCTATACGTGGGCCCTTTAAATCCAGGACAGTCCGTCTCTTCTCAGCAGCCCCATAGCATCACCTGAGTCTTGCTGTGGCTACAGGGAAGGGACAGAACTCCTTTGCTATTTCCTACTGCTTCCTCCATTATTTTCCCTAAGTGAAATCATATATTGGGCTTTATCCTTGCAAACCTGAGAATCCCAGTAATAACACACCCTATCTATCTGTCTGCCTATCTATCTATCCATCCATCTATCTGTCTATCTATCTATCTATCTATCTATCTATCTATCCATCCATCCATCCATCCATCCATCCATCCATCCATCTATCTATCTATCTGGTCCACAGCAGCAGCATCAAGCCAGGTGCAATTTGTACTCTTTTTCCAGCACACAAGCCACTGTGCTTGCCTGTTTGTTTTGTTGTTGTTCAGTCTGTTGCCCACCGCTACCTACCCCTCCAGAGCCTAGCATTCTAGTTTTGTCAGAAACCCCCAGGCAGGAGGTAGTTCCCTGCCAGCCTCAGCATCTCCAGGGCGAGGAGGCCCAGGCTTGCACAGGGGGCCTGTGGACCTGTGTTGGCTGAGGTCACCCAGCAGCATTACTTTCCTCTGCCCCTGAATTTGGACCAGGCAATTTCTGAACCCCATTCCCTCAATGCCTATTAAACTCCTCAGTCATCAGTCAATCCCTGAGTGTATTTTCTTTTCAGATGACTTGGTCCACAAGAGGACCCTGTGGCTAGAGAGGGATTGGCGCCAACAGTCTAAAAGGGCTTAAAGCATGAAGTCATCCTGTTGTTGGTCATTATGGGATGGGGTGCCAAGAGGGGTGGGTGAGGAGATACAATAAACACGTTTTCGAGTCTTCCCTCTTCCCCTCTGTGTCTTTCTTTACCTTCCCAAGCCCGCTCTTTTCTACCACATCTTGGCCATTTATTTCTGCAGTTGGAGACGTACTTACAGGGTGGGGCAAAACTAGGTTTCCAGTTGTTCCTATGGAAGACAATAGCACAATAGTAATAATACAAGAATAACCTCAGTGTTCCATGTACTCACAACTGTAAACCGACTTTTGCCCCACCCTGTATTTTCTTGTTTGCTTCAGGGAGAATTGGAAGGGCCACATTGGCTGACACTTGATCAGGGAAGAGCCTGCAGGAATGTTGTTGAGTCTGTAAAGACCCAGGTTGCTTCTCTCCTCCTCTTCCCTCAGAAGTGAGCCAGAGGGGTTCATTCAGAGCAGGAGTATTTGGAGCCGGGTCCCCGTGACATGTGTGGCAGGTGTATGCTATCAAACTTGGCTGCTGAAGAGACGGTCTGTAAAGGGGGAGGAAAGGGATCCCCCTTGGTGCTAAGACATCAGGGGCCATGTCTGCAGCCTGGTTACCAATAGAAACCTGCCTGGAGGCCAGTGGTCAAGTGGAGGGATTGCTCAGGTGCTTGGCTTTGTCAGTCAGTGTTGGTGGCATGAATGGTTGGACGGCCTTGTGATGTTTAAGAAAAAACAGCAGTTATTTCCTCACCAAGTTAGAAATGTACTGAATGTGTTAAGAGAGGTTTTATATGAGTAAAGCTTTTAATCATTCTTTTGAAATTTAATTTGTAATATAGGCGAACTCTGTCCTTGCAAACATGAAAACTATAAATTTCTTCAAAACTACAGAAATTCAGTCGCATCTGGGTCTGAGCCTGCAGTTTTTGGGAGCCCGTGGTTCTCAGGAAGAGCAGTAAGGTTCTCTCAGATCCTAGGAGGGCAGGATACATAAATCTAAAAACTGGAGGGATAATTGAATCATCAGCATCTTTTTTTCTCGCTAGAACTCTTTCTGTAACTTGGATTAATGTTCCAAAATGGGATTGCAGTCAGTTATTAATTGCCCAACTACTGGCTGTTTAATCCTCTTCCTTGCTGATCAAGCTCTGATTTTGTTTAAAGCAGCAAGTTGCTGAGCCCCAGGGGAGGGATTACATTTTTTTCTAGGCCTTTCATGTCACGTCTTTCTTCTTGTCCCAACATGTTTCCCACCTTTCCTCTGACGGTGGTCACAAGACCCTTTTTGGGCCAATAAGTTGGAATGGAAAACCGGGGAACTCTTGGAAAATTTTTTCTCCCTTGATTAAAGAACTTGATTTCTTGGTCAGAACACCAGTTAATGGGATCTGGATCTGTGGCAACAATCTTGCAAATAGGAGGTGAAAAATACAAAGATGAAAAACCACCATGTCAGAGATGTCAGGTCAGAAAAATGGAGGGAACCTGCCTCGCAGATGACATTCTTGAGCCACTGAGTCAGTGCCAGTAACCACATACCTCAGAGCGTTTAGCGAACACAATCCTCCATAGCTCAAGACTGTACTAGTAAAGGATTCTTACAGCTAAAAACGTTTCTAAGTGACACATTCCAATCCTACATAGATCAGGCCTCAGATTCGTTTCCCAGGGTATGCCTCCCTCCTTTGATTTGAAAGCTCCCTTTCCCTCCCCTCCTCTATGTTGTATGTATCCTAAAATATTCAGCATCTCCTCTTCGAAGGTTCTGCTGATCTTTCATCTCTGTCTTCCTGAAGCAGTTTGCCAGTATCCCCCCACAAAACACGTTCCAGTTGACTTTGATTAGCTGTGTACTCCCCTGTTGCTTCTTTAGATTGTGGGATATATTTGAAGAGCAAAGCCCACAGCGTATCCCCCACCTCTGTGCGGCAGTCAGGTTTGGGGCGGGTTATGGTGGGAGATGGTAGTCTCAGCAACTGCCTGTTGAATACGTGCTAACTCTGTGGCATCTGCAACTGAAAGTCTGTCCTTAGCCCGCTCCGTAAAAGTCTGGAAGATATTATCCTTACAAATGACTTTGTAAATACTCCGGGAAATTGGCTTCTACTGCCACTCCAGCAGCTAAGCCAGCTTGGCTCCAGGTCTTAGAGAAATGATTTGTCGTCTGTTTCATTTGTTTGCTTTTTCCTGACACAGCTGGAATTCTGGATTGTTCCCCACTTAGAAAACTGCCAAATCCAAACCACAAGTAGACAGGGCAGGACACAGGCTCTTCCTTCCCCCTCGTTTTCACAGGGTAGAAAGTCACAGGCAGCTTTCCTAGGGCTACCCTTCATGTGTGTGTTTCTCAGGAGCACATTAGGGGTATTATTTTCCTGTAACAGAGGGGATCTTAAGATACTTGAGAGGGAAAGGCTTGGGATCATTCTTATCCATGGAGGCAGGTCCCTTACAAATAGCTTCTTGTCTCACTTTTAGGGGGAAAAGAAGGAAACCACAATGTCTGAGGTGCCTTTGACATATAACAAATTGCTTACATCACATTCAGACCTCACAGCCTATGAGGCAGATATTATTAGTGCTGTTGTACCGATGGGAGAACTGGGGATCAGAGAGGTGGTGCTTTGCCCCAGTTGGCAATACTGGGATTTGAGTTCAGATCTCTAAGAGTTGAACGTTTGCTTGTTTCTCTTCCTTCAGAGCATGACTGTACCTCTTCAGAAGTGGCATCTTCACTCCCCTTCCGTAAAAGTAATCATATAACATTGTAATAAAAATCTTGCCTTTGAAATGGTTTTGACATTTACTTTTACCTCAGAGAGAAGAACAAGTACTGGAATTATCTTCTCACTTGAAAAAAATTAAAAAGAATTCCTGATACGATATTTAAAACAACAGTTTTAAGACACTAGACATCAAGCACTGCAGGGCAGTGGGCTCAGAGAGAAGGAAAACAAATGGGTTGAGCCCTGTGCTTGCCCCAGCTGATTGCAGCTCCGGGAGAGAGCACCACAGCAGAGCCCAGAGGTCTCCCTGAGCTGAGGAAACAGGCCTGGGGTCCAGAGAGGCCAAAGTGGGTGAAGCTCAGAGGCTGGAGTACAAGAGAGGAGTGCGCTGCACAGAAGGAAAGCACAGGGCTCTGAAGAGGGTCCCCTGTGAGACTGTATGCAGAAGGAACCACCATAGGAGTTCACACTAAGCAACGCCGAGTTTGTGTCCCTGCTAGCCAGAGTAGAAAACTGTAATTCAGAGGGCTCTGGATAGGAGAGTCTGACATGTTTTGCTTCAGTAGGAGAGCAAAGTTAGCCATGGTCTAAAGGCTCAAAAGTATCAAACCATTTCTAAGTAACAATCTCCTAGAACAAAGTATAAGAATATAGGGATACAGGTATGTTAAATATGCAACAAGGTAAAATTCAAAATGTTTGGCATCTAATAAAAAATGGCCAGGCATGTGAGAAGTCAGAAAATACAACCACTAAGAGAAGGGGGAGGAGGGTGGAGAAAAGGAAACAGACCCAGAAATGATACAAACAATACAATTATTGTTTGTACAAAAGGGTATTGTAACTACATGCCGCAGTAAAGAAGGTAGTGGTCAAGAAGCAGAAAGGAGATTGAGCATGTTAAGTAGAGGCACAGAAGATATAGAAAGGGTGAGAAAATAACATGAAAGAGATGAAAAATACATCTGAGATTTTAAAAATACACTGGGTGGAATTAACAATGGAGTAGAAAGCAAAAGAAAAGGTTATAGAACTTGAAGACTTCTCAGTAAAAACTACTCCAAACTATTTGAGTGACACATGACAAACTGGTCAGGGCTTCCGTAAACTGGGTCACTTCAGGCAGCCTGGAAAACAGGAGAGGACGGGGGTGTGAGAAAGGAAAAGGTATGGAAAATGTGTTTATTGTGTGTTTTCATTGTCCAAGTCATTTGAAGACATAATGTCCAACATTTTAAAAAAATTTGATGAAAACTATAAATTCACAGATCCAAGAAGCTTAATGAACTCAAGGACAAGAGACGCGAAGACAGTTGCACCAAGCACATCTTAAGTTAGTTTAAACCAGTAATAAAAAGAAAATGGCATGGGGGAGGGGCAGTGCATGTTACATACAGGGAAGGAGCTCGGATAAAAATGGCAGGAAACTTCTCATCGGAAACAGTGGAAACCGCAACACAGTGGAGCAACATATTTAATAAAATGATAAAAGGAACAAAACCAAGCCTGTCAACCTAGATTCCTGTATTCAGTGAAGATATCTTTCAAACAAAGAGGCCAAATGCTTTCTCAAATATCCAAAAGCTGAATGACTATATCACTGGCAGACCTGTACTACAAGAAGTGTTTTTAAGTCTTTCAAACAGATATAAAATAATGCCATGTGGAAATATAGTAAATATATGGATAAAGATGAAAACCTTTATATTGTTATTTTAAATTTCTTTGAAAGATAATTGACTACTAAAAGCAAATAGTAACAATTTATTGTGGAGTTTATAACACATTTCAAAGTAAAACATAACTACACAGTTTAGGAAGGGGAAATGGAGGTATTGTATGGTAATAGTCTTAGACTACATGAAGTGGTATAATATTACTTGAAGGAAAATGGCAATAAGTTAAAAGATGTATAGTACAGCTCTAAGGTAATCCCCCCCCCCCCCAAGAAGTGTTATAGCTAACAAGCCAACAACAAGAACAAAAACATAATGGAATTAATAAGTATTCAGTTAATCTGAGCGAAAAAAGAAAAAGGTGGGGAGTGGGAACAAAGGTAAAACATAAAATAAATAGCAAGATAATAGATTACTGGTAAGCCCCAACTATATCAATAATCACATTGATTGCAAATGGTGTAAACACTCAATAAAAAGGAAGAGATGGTCACATTGAGTAAAAAAGGCAAGGTGAAACTATGCTGCCCACTCAAACCCACTTTAAGTATAAAGTCACCAGGTTTAAAATAAAGATATAGAGAAAATATATCATGGTAACAATAAAGAAAGCATATGAACTGAAGTAATAGTAAACAGTTCGATTTCAGAACTTGAGAATATTGCCAAGATTAGGATTAGCATGGTTCAGTTTAACAAGAGCAAATTACAATCTTCAATGCTTATGTGCATATTAATTTCTCAATATGTGAGGAAAAGACTGATAAACTACATAGAGAAAAATAACCAACCCACACATATAGTTGCATGTTTCAACACCTTCAATAATTGATAAAATATGTAGACCAAAAATCAGTGTTTTGAAGACTTGAAAGCCACTACCAGCCATCTTGACCTACTTGGCCTTTAGACAGCACGCCACCTTGCAGCACGATGCACATTCTCTTCATGTACGTCCAGAACATTTCCAAAAGAGACCATATTTGGGGCTACAAAGCAAGTCACAATAAAAGGTTCAAATCATACAAAGTATATTCTCTGGCAAAAGAAAAAGGAAAATTAGAAATCAATAACAGATCTGGAAAATCCCCAAATATTTGGAAACTGAACAACATGCTTCTAATGAAGAAATAAAAATAACTTAGAAATATATTGAGTTGAATGAAGATGAAAACAATATATTGAAATTTATTAGCTACAGATAAGGTAATACTTAGAGTAAAAATTATAACACTAGCTGCCTATATTAAAATAGAACAAAAGTCTCAAATCTGTGATTTCAACTTTCATCTTAAATATCCAGAAAAAGAGCAAGTTAACCCCAAAGTAAACAGAAAAAGAAAGTAATAAGCATAAGATCAGAAATCAATGAAATAAAAATGGGAAAATGAGAAAAATTAATGAAACCAAGGGCTGCTTCTCTGAGAAGAATCAATAAAATTGACAAACCTCTAGCAAAGCAGACTGATAGAAATAAAAAGACCGCACAGGACTATCAAGAATAAGAAAGGGCTGAAACCGGTTTGGCTCAGTGGATAGAGCGCCGGCCTGCGGACTGAAAGGTCCCAGGTTCGATTCCGGTCAAGGGCATGTACCTGGGTTGCGGGCATATCCCCAGTTGGAGATGTGCAGGAGGCAACTGATTGATGTTTCTCTCTCATCGATGTTTCTAACTCTCTATCTCTCTCCCTTCCTCTCTGTAAAAAATCAATAAAATATATTTTTAAAAAAAAGAATAAGAAAGGAATATCATTCCATAGTCTTCAGAAATTAAAAGTATATTCAACTTTATAAACAACTTTATGCCAATAAAATTTATGATTTAGATGAAATGGGCAAACATATTGAAAGATACAAATAAACAAAGCTCTTGCAAGAAGAACTTGTCAGTCTGAATAGTGCTGTATCAAAGAAATGGAATTTTTAGTTAAAAGCCTTCCCACAAACAAACCTGTAGTATCAGCTGTGCTCATTGCTAAGTTCCACCAAACATCTAAGTAAGAAATAACACCCGAGTCATACTTTTCAGGAAGTGAAAGAGGGAAAAATTCCCACCTGATTCTATGAGGCCAGCATTTTCCTGATACTAAAATCAGGCAAGCAAATTACAAAAAAAACTAAAGCCCAACATCCTTCCTTGCTGATCATAGAGACAATTTTTTTTATTTTTAATCCTCACCCAATGATGTGCTTAGAGAGAGGAACTGGGAGAGAGAAACATCAATGTGAGAAAGAAACATTGATCAGTTGCCTTCCATATATTCCCCTCCCCACCTCCACCCCCCGGGATCGAACCCACGTATGTGCAACTGTTCAGTGCATGAGGCAATGCTCCAATCAACTGAGCCACCCTGGCTGGGCATAGACAAAAAATTTAAACAAAATTTTAGCAAAGTGAACATATCTAAAAAGATAATACATCCTGACCAAGTGGAGTTTTTCAGAAATGCAAACTCCAAGGGGTTTAACAATGGAAAATCAATATAACCCACTAAAAGAAGAAAAACTATGATCAACTCAATACAATCAGGAATAACACTTGACAAGATCTAGCCATTCATTTCTCATAACTCTCAGCAAACTAGGAATAGGAAGGAATTTCCTCAAACTAGGAATAAAAAGGAATTTTCTAACAGGGCATCTACCAAAAAAGCCGTATAGCTAACATCATGCTTAATTGTGAGTGACTTAACGTTTTCCAATAGCAATAAGGCAAGAATGTCTGCTCTTAACTACCAATTTCTATTCAATATTGCACTGCAAGTTCTAGCCATTATAATCAGATATGAAAAAGAAAGAAAACCACCCAAATTGGAAAACAGTAAGTCTTTATTGCCAGACAACGTTGTGTATGTAGAAAATCCTATGATATCTACAAAAAACACACACAAACCTATTAGACTTGATAAGTGAATTTTGCAAGTGACCTCTAAAATGTATATAGACATGCAAAAAGATAATAAAGTGGCCAAAACTACTTTTAAAAAGAACAAAGTTACGGGGCTTAAACTATTTGATTTCAAGACTTATTATAAAGCTACCATAAGCCAGGTATCCTAGCATTGGTATCAAGACAGAAATAATCAAGGATAATATGTAGTCCAGAAATCATCCTAGATATATTTAGTTAACTGATTTTGGGCAAAGATGCTATGGTTATTCAATGGGAAAAGGAAGATCTTTTCAATAAATGTGCTAAGACAGTTGGCTGCCCATATGCAAAAACAAAACAAAAAGAACAGCAAAAAACGCTCACAAAAACAAACACTTTGACCCTTAAAAAAAATGAACTCATACCATCTATAAATTTTTAACTCAAAATGTATCATAGACCTAATTATGAAACCTAAAATTATAAAACTTCTGAAAGAAAAAAATAAGACAAAGTCTTTGTGACCGTGGGTTAGGCAAAGATTTCTTAGCTACACCAAAAGTACAGCCCATAAAAGAAAAAATTAGTTCCATCAGAATACAAAACTTTGGCTCATCAAAAGATACTTTTAAGAAAATAGAAAAGACAACCAACATATTGGGAGAAAATATTTACAAATCACATCTCCAATAAAGAAGGCTTTATGCACAGCATATAACGAACTCTGGAAACTCAGTGGAGAGAGATACTTCTGGTATGACAGCATAAGCAGGTCTGCTGACTTGCTCTCCAATGAAATTGGTGAAAATTATTTTTGGAAGTTCAACTATTTAAAACCTTAGGAAATGGTCCTAAGGACAAACAGTAAATGAAGAACCACTCCTTTAAGAAAATCCATGAAAATTCATTAAGAAAGATGAATCTTACTTTGAGTAAGAAAAGTGAATCTTAGTGTCAGTAAGGAAGTCTGTGGTATTTGAATCAAGACTCCTCCCACTCCCTCCCATCCCAGTTCAGCAAAGTGCACACTCCAGACTCCAGACACATGGTCCCCTCTTTCCAGCTCCACACAGGAAGGCCTTCTTCCAGGAATTGCAGGATTTCAGTGATTCCCATCCTGCCTGCAGCTGCTGGTTCATGAGGCTAAGTCCCAGGCAATTGCAGGTGAGTGGTTGGAGCTCCCTTCTACCTAACCTCCACTCAGGCGATGGATACAGCATGTAGGCAAGACTGGGGCCCTGATGGTCCTTCCCCATCTTAGGTGGTGTTTCCATGCTGTGAAAGGCAAGCGAAGAGGCCCTCAGGCTGCTGCCCATCCCCTCCCTCACTGAGCACTCGCTCCTGGAGTGGAAGTGTCATTCCATGAGAAGCTTGCCATGGTCCCCACACCCAGCTTCAGCGTCAGGGAAAGGTGGGAGGGAGCCCCATCAACTGGGCATCCCCAAAGCTGCACCACCCTGCGGAGCAGCATCGGAGGCTAACCCTGTGGGGGAGAAATGGTGTTCACTAAAATTCAGCCAGTCGCTGAGCATGATAAGCCCTGGAGGTAGGGAAGGGGTCCATTACCCAGAGCTGCTACAATATTTTATCTAAAAAGTCCAGTTTCCAACAAAAATGTATTAGGCATGCAAAGAAACAGGAAAGTATGACCCCTATACTAGTGAAAACAGGCAGCACAAACTGCTTGTAAGAGTGACTAGGTATCAGACTTAATAGGAAAGTATTTTAAAGTAGCCATTATAAACATGCTCACAGTAAAGGAAGGTATGATAACAATGTTGCATCAGATAGAGGATACCAACAAGGTCAAAAATTTTTAAAGAACCAAATGGAACCCTGGCTGGTGTGGCTCCGTTGGTTGGGCATCGTCTTGTGCACTGAAAGGTTGCCAGTTTGATTCCCGGTCAGGGCACATGCCCGAGTTGGAGGCTCGATCCCTGGTAGGGGCCATACAGGAGGCAGCCAATCGATGCTTCACTCTCACATCAGTGTTTCTCCATCTCCCTTCATCTCTCTCTAAAGATCAACAATAAATCTTAAAAAAAAAAAAAAAAAAAAAGAACCAAATAGAAATTCTAGGGTTGAAAAGTACTAAAACTGCAAATAAAAATTCATGGGAGAAACTCAACAGTATACAGTTGACACTTGAACAATGTGGGGGTTAGGGTGCCAGCCCTCTGCATACACAGGTTTCCAACTGTGGAACTGACCCTTAAACATGACAGGTTTGAACTGCATGGGTCAACTGACCTGTGGTCAGTTGGGAAAAAAAAATCATGTATAAGTGGATCCATGCAGTTCAAACCTGTGTTCAAGAGCAGACTGTATTTGAACTGGCAGAAGAAAGAATACCTGAACTTCAAGATAGATCAGAGATTATACAAACTAAAGAATAGAGATAAAAAAATGAAAAATGAACAGAGCCTTACAGGAAGATGGGGCGTCTTTAAGAGCACTGTTATAATATGAGTTCCAGAGGAGGACAGAGAAAGGAAAAAAAAATTGAAGAAATAATGGCAAACCCCCCAAATTTCTTTTTAAAAAAACTAACCTACATATTTAGGAAGCTCAATGAACTCCAAGTCGGATATACTCAAAGAGATTTTTAAAAACAGACACATCATAGTAAAAATGCTAAAAATCAAAGACAAGGGGAACCCCCCCACACACAAAACCAGGAAGAAAAAACAATGCATCACAAGGGGACCCCAGTAAGACGAACAAAATACTAATCAGCAGAAAAAAATGGAGAAGGAAGTTGGATAACTCAATATAAGTAACAGATCTGATTTTTTAAATGAGCAAACATTTGGATACATGAATGACAAGCACATGGAAAGATGCTCAAAACCTTTGCAAATTGAACCAGAATGAAATACCACTATACACTCACTAAATGAATATACAGGTTCACCCTCAACAATGCCAGGGTAAAGCACACCAACCCAGAGTACAGTAAAAAACCCTTGTATAACAAGTCAGCCCTCCCAGCTGCGGATTTAAATGACTTAAATAGACTGACTGCACTAAGCATATATACCAAGCGAGGATGGCAAGGACGTGGAGCAGCCTGAGTACTCAGATACAGCTAGTGGGAATGTAAAAGGAAGGAACTTATTTGAAAAAGATTTTTGTAGTTTCTTAAAAAGTAAACATACAGTGGCATTTGACTCGAGCATTCTAATCATAAGTACCTAAGAGAAATTGTATATCCATACAATGGCTTTGTACATGAGTGTTCATAGCAGGTTTATTTGTAATAATCAAAAAGTCGATACAAACTAAATGTCTTTCAATAGGTGGCTGGATTAAAAAAAATGTAATAAAATACTATGTGACAATTAAAAGAATGAACTAATGATACATGCAACAGCATGTTAAAAGGTTTGTTAACCTTTTAATTGTAAAACATACATACATAAAATTGTACCCTCCCCCACTAAAAAAATTCAGTTCAGTGATTATTTACAAAACAATTATGAAATCCCCACCAAAATCAAGAAAAAGAATGTTGTTAGCACTGCAATAGCCTATCTTGTACCCTCTTGCAATACAAAGCTTCCAGCTCCCAACGGCAACCAATGTCCTTTCTATAATAATCATTTCTGCCTTAACATGCATTCTCAGGCACTAGAGATTACATTGGCAAGTTAATTGGGCTTTATGTCAGTGGAATTATGCACTATGTATTCTTTGCATCTGGCTTCACTCAGCTTTAGATTTATTATTGTGTTGGTCTAATTTATTTTCAGTCTGTACAGTATTCTGAACATACCATGGACATGAGGTGTTTCCTGTGTAGGGCTATTGTGAAAATGCTACTGTGAACATTCCCATATATGTCTCTGGGAGCCTTGCAGGCACTTTTCTATGATTATGCACCTGGGAGTGGAGTTACTGGGGCAGAGGGTATGTTATATTTCCAAGTTTATTAGATCAAACTCTTCCAAAGTGGTTGTCCCAATTATACTTCCATGGAGCTCTGTGGTGGTCAAGCTTTGTCCGGCCTCACAGTCTTTGCTGAAGTAACTCCAAATGCCGCCCACCTCACCCAGATTGTCTTCCTCAGGGAATGTGGCTCATTCATTATTTTCTTGTAAGCCCTCTAATGACTTCGGGAAGTCATTTCATTTGTATTTTGTCCATTTTTGGTAATTGTCTTTATTTGGAGGGTTGTTCTGCATGATCTATCCCACCATTATGGGAAACAGAACGTCTATTTATGGAAACATTTATTGTGCGTCTACTGTGCACAGACACTCCTGGGTGCAAAGGGATCTTTCTTAATCTTAAAAGAGTAATTCTTATAGTTATTGGGGATGGCCTCCATGATCCCGAATGGCTCTTCATTGGGACCACGTGAGATTTCTTAAAGCCTTGTGTTTTAACCCAAGGAAGTGGTTGTGTACGATATAGAAAAATTGGGGGGACATCCGTTAAAATTTTTTGAGCCACATGACCTCCTGGGAACTTCACATAGGTTTCTAATAAACACCAAGGCCACACCTCCATGTGATCTGAGACCCACAGATATACCAATCACATTGGTAGTATAGGAAACTGCAATTTATAACCCTACTTGTATAAGGCCTGGGAGCAGAAGTTGACATGAGTGAGAAAAACGGCTGGGACTCAGTAAGACTTTGCTGTAAGAAGAAGCACCTCAGAGGCCCACCTTGATGGTGTAAACGTAAGGCACTGGGCACCTCTTGTCCTGGAAGTATGGGCTTCTGTGGCTTCACAAAGTTCAAAGTCACCTTCAAGACTTTGCTTAAATATCACTCCCCTCAAGGCTTTGCTTAGATGTCACATTCTTAGGCTTACCCTGTCTTAGCATCTCAGACCCACGGAACCACCTTGATGTTTCTTATCCTTAACACTAACACCCTTCAACATGCTCATTTAGTTATGAAAGGTATTGTCTCGGTATTCTCACCCCTCCCCCACCGCTAGAGGGTAAGCCCGCGGGGATGGAAATCTTCGTTTCATGCACCAATGTATCCCCAGCACCTAAGAGTTTCTGGAACCAAGCAGACCTTGGGTAAAGGGCTACTGCACTTCCTGATCATAAGAGTAATCAAGCAGAAAACCATAAGCCAGTTATCGCCTCATCTGGGCCCCCACAGCTTATTGAAGCTCTTCTGTCACCCTCTGTCTTGTACGTTGGTTAACTAAGTATCTGAGCATAGGAGTCCTTGAAGGAAGGGACCATCGCTTGGTGAATTTTAATCCCTAGCTCAGTGCCTGGCAGAAAGTCCCTGCCAGGTATATGGTGGGGAGTCGTTATTTTGATGTAGATGTTACCCTTACCGTTGCAATTAATACGGTTGTGAGGACAGAAGGACCAGGGGGCGTGTAGAACAGGGTGGCTGGGGAGATGCGTGGTGTCCATAAGGTGTTGCCATCTTTACAGCCGCTGTGGAGGTGGCCTTTGTGATCCCTGCCGCCAGGGCTGGTTCTTCGGGCGCTGGTCACGCCAGATCTGGCCACTAGGTGGCAACCGCGTTCCACGAGTGTTGGGCACAGCGCTAAGCTTGGGCTCCGCTTGGTGGCCAGGCGACGGCCTGGGGAAGCCGGTGCCAGGGACATCCAGCGCTACAGGCCAGAGGGAGGTCTGCCCTGCCCCACGCTGGCGCCCTGGGCCTGCGCGATCGAGGTGCCACAAACCCAGCCCTCGGCTCTTCCAGCCACCGTGCCTTCCGCCAGTCTCCGCCCCAGTCCCGTTCCAGGCTCCTCCTGCCAAGCCCCTAACTGTGCTAATTCTGGTCCCTGCAGACTGGGTGCTGCCCCTTCTCCCAGGCACCCTACCTGCCCACGACGAGGGCTGGCAGGAAGTGCAGGGGAGGTCCAATCTCATCCCCATCCCCGCGGGACACAGTGAGCTCTCAGCCCCTCCGTCAGGGGTCCGCCCGTCAGAGGTACATACCCAGAGGCCCGGGTCTGAAAAAGCGTGTTCTCCAGGCAGCCTCCACCGCCCTGCCTCCCTGCATCGCCCCCACCCACCCCCGCAAACACCACGCACGCACGTGCCTGCGCCTGTTATTTATGATGGCCCCTGGCTGGCTTTTCCTCTGAAGAACATAACTTGGGAGAAGTGGGCGTCAGTGCGGTTGTGGAGAGACTTGGGGAGCCTTGTCAGAGGGAACACCTGCTGAGCTCGGGCAGGTGGAGGCGCCTCTGGAGTCTCCTCATTGTCTCTCCTCCTGGGCCCAGGCTCTGAGCGCCCCCACCCTGTCCCTCCGCTGTCAGTGGGCACCACACTGCAGGCACCACGCGTCCAGCCTGTCCACTCCCCAGGCTGGTAGGAGCTGTCAGTTCTCACCCAGATCTGAGAGATCTCACTCCAAGTCCGCATCAGCCTTGGGAACAGCAGGGTGTAGTTTGCTTGGTGTCAAGCACACAGCGGTGGTTCCAACCCTCATATATTCACCTATTTATGCATTATACCAGCCACAGCGGGCAAGGTTCTAAAGAGGATGCTTTTGAGGTGTTTATGCAGCCTATCTGATAGAGGCAATGTACTTAACCCTGCCCCCCCCCCCACACACACACATACATGGGGTGGGGGGGTGGGGGGGCTGTGTCACACAGGAGCCCAGCCAGGGAGCCTCTGCCTTGGACTTGGTGTGTGGAGCAGGGAGGGGCTGGAGGGAAGTCGGGTAGAGGGAGCCATTTAGTGCCTGGATCACAGCCAGGAAATGACTCCGCTCCCCAAAAGCTTATGACACCTTCTCCCCTCTGAAGAGAACTTGCAGGGCGAGAGTGCATCTGAGAGAGGACTCCAAGACTTAGGGGTGGGGCTGCACTGGCTCCTGGGTTGTGGGCCTTGACCCAGGAGGACCTCCCAAGGGAGCCGACCTCCTGGAAGCTCCCACAAGCAGTGAACCCTGAGAACAAGGACCAGCAGAGGCATAATTTCTTCTGTGAATCCCGCCCAGGCCCTGGTGCTGGGGCAGGAGAGCAGCCTGAGGAGAGGAAAGAGTTAGCAGAGCATGGGGCCTGCTAGGAACTGGGGATGGCGAGGACCTCAAAGCAGTGTCTGCATGCGGAGTGGGGGGCGCTCACCAGCCCCGGGAGCTGATATCAGAAATGCCTCTTGGAAAACCACAAAAACAATGGACACATCGTTTCTTTCTAAACTCCAAGCAGAAAGAGTTTTCAGAACTTCACACAGATCACCCTCTCCATGCACTTGCGCCCCCTGTCAGTGCTGACCTGCCAGGTTCATCATCCCCATCGCCCAGCAACGGTCTGTCTGGTTCCTGCTCCTGATGAGCCTGTAGGAGAGTCACCATCTCCCCGGAGAGCCCCAGACTGAAAGGGCCTGAAAAGCTGTCTTCTCTTTGGCACCCAGAACATGAGCGCCAGCCGCTGCCTGAACTGCCTCCTAGAGGTGACGCGAGGTAAGACAACACTGGAGAAAAAGCGCTTTGCAAAGCATGGAGTATTGCTGTTGCTCACTGACAGGGTTATATCTGTTAGGTTGTGGGTCCAACACCCGCAGGCACTTCTTTAATTAATTGCTTAGCATTTATTTGACTTCACCTGTCGTGTTGGGCCTCTTCAAACTACAAGTATCTTATAGAAGTCCAAAGTTGCCCCAAAGATTTTTGCAAGTTCCCAGGGAGTGAGAGTAGCTCATTTTCTCACAAACACTTCTGCCTCCAGACAAGAAACTCAGCTCCTCCTCTAAGCTCTTTCAATCTAAAAGAAAAGAAAAAAAAAGCCCCTCTCAAAGGGCTCACAAGTGTTTGCTGAAATTTTTTTGGGGGGGCGGGGAGGTGGGGAGTCAGCCAGGTTTACACCACAGCAATGAAACACTTTCGGTTGAACAATAGGCATCCTTATATTTAAACTTTTCTGGCACTAAGCTATCTCTGGGCCAGGGTCTGGACACCCCTGCCCTGGGGCTCTAGGCCTGGGTTTAATCGCCTGCTTCCACTCCTTCCCTCTGTTTGCTACCCCTCCCTCTCTGAGAGCAAAGCAAGTTCCCTTGTCCTCATAGGTCCACATTAGCCAATGGCTTTGCAAGTTCTGGTCAGTCTCACCTCTACCCCCAAGGTATTTTCTCAAAACAAAAGTAGTTCCCTCCCTACCAGGAACTCTGAGGCCAGATGTTTTCGCCTCCTAACGTTCACCTTAACAGAGTCCAAAAATTATTTTCAATGGCTTGGATGTTGGGGACAGATTTGACCTGGGAAAGATAAACTGCGTATCTATACTAATAAGAGGGTAATATGCTAATTAGACCGGATAGACCGGACATCTTCTGGACAAAGCCACAGTGGCTGCGAGGGCCGAGGAGGGCTGAGGAGGGCCGGCGGCTGGCAGTGGCAGCAGCAGTGGGGTGATGGGGGCTGCGCCTTCCCCTGATCGGCCTGGTCGCCTCCTGCAGAGGGAGGCCAGACTGTGGCCATCAGTAGGACATCCCTTGAGGGCTCCCGGACTGTGAGAGGGGGCAGTCCGGGCTGAGGGCCACCCCCTCCAGTGCACAAATTTTTGTGCACCGGGTCTCTAGTTTTATTAATAATGAAATATAAAGAAAATGCATGAATAACATAGAGGGAAGGGGATAAAGTACTTCCAGAATCCAAGCAGTCCTTTCCAGTAGTTCAGGCTAAAAAGGAGGCAAAGCCTTCTCAGCTTAGCACCCAACCTCCCAAGGCCCCACACCCCCAAGGCCCAGTGGTGTGGGGAGGCCTTCTGGGTTCTGTCCCCTGCAAGCAAAAGTTTCTGGAGGGAGTGGAGGTCAAGGTTACCTGGGCATCTATGGATACGGGTGATGGGGGAACTGGGGTCTGGAGGCCCACTGGGATGGACGCTCCTGGGGCCAGCCTCAGGGCTCACTCCTTCCTGTGTGACACACACCGGGCAGCACAGAGGGTTCTCAGTACCCCCTCTCTGCTCCCCAGTCACACATACACACACACACACACACACACACAGTACCTCCTCTCTGCTCCCCAGTCTCACACACACACACACACACACACAGAGTACCCCCTCTCTGCTCCACACACACACACACACACACACACACACACACACACACACACACTGTGTCACACAGGAGGCTCTCCTGCCCTCACACTAGACTGCACCCCCGCCAGCAGGCAGCAGGCCCAGGTTATTGCTGTGTACTTAGAAGGTGTGCAGAAGGTATGGAAAGAAGGGGAGACGTTATCAGATCCCTGACTGGTGTGGCGGGGGGGGGGGGGGGGGGGCGGGTGGTCCTAGGTCTGACTTTTGCCTTCACCATGGACTTACTCTGAGCCCTTCGGCAAGTCTGTAAACTTCTCTAAAACGTCGCTTTTCTTAGACTTGCATTGGAGGAGGTGCCTGTCATGAAGGGAGGATATAGATCTACTGACTACACAGGGAAGTGCTAGGAAAGTTGAGAGGACAAGGAACATGGAATCCAGTCAGAAGCTCTCCGCCAGCACCACCTCATGTCCAGTGCTTGACACAGTGTCACCTGTGTACCCCACTTTCCCCCCAAAGAGGGCAGCTTCACCCCCTACTGATTCAACATGGGATAAATGGAGACTCAGAAGGACACGTCGCCTGCCCTGAGCCACCCAACTCTCTCTGCAACCAGGCCTGTACTTCTGGGTCTCCCCCGCCCCACCCCCCTCTCCCGCCCTGGGGGGGGGGGGGGGGAGGGAGAGTGCTGGGAATGTGGGCAGCGCCTGGGAAAGGCAGGTGCAGAGCTGTTGTTGATCGGAGGATGCTGCAGAAGCCATGGGCTGTGCATGCTCATGTTAGAAGGCGTTTCCAGCCTAAACTCCAGGGCTCTGCAATTCAAGCAGGCAGGGCCTGAATGTGAAGGAAAGAAAGCTGGGAATGTGCTCACATTTAATTTATTCCACCCACTCTCTCCTCCTGAACCCTCCTTCCTTCACTCACTTCCCACTGCTGCCATTTTCATCCTGTTGGTGCCACACGTGGTACCGAGGCCTCTCACGTTGTCTCTCCCACGCAGCCAGGGCCAGCGGGCCTGCCATACAGGAGGGACTGATTCACATTTGAGGATGAGCAAATGAATGAATGAATAAGTGAGTGAGTGAGTGAGTGAGTGAGTGAGTGAGTGAGTGGGTGAGTGGGTGGGTGGGTGAGTGAGTGAGTGAGTGAGTGGGTGGGTGAGTGGGTGGGTGGGTGACTGGGAGGCAAGAGCACCAAAGACAAATGGACCCTAAACCCTTAATAACAATGCGTTACAGCCCCTCCCTTCGAAAGTATGGACATTCACACAGCTCTCACAGGGGAAGCTCAGCACTGTGACACCTTCGTGAAGGAAACTCTATTTAAGGGATTCTGTCTCTGTGCCCCAGGCTCCTCTTTTGAAAAATAGGGGCAATATTACTCCTACCGCATAAGCTTTTGGGGGGTCCAAATGGGCTCGTAGACACCAAGGTGCTAGGTCCATTGTAAACTCTCAGTATTACATGTTTTGTTTCGGGAAAGGCAATCTGCTCACCTCCTTCACCAGTCTGCTCACCACCTCCCTCTCCACACAGCAGACACCTGCATGCACACATATGTGTGTGCATGTTTACACTGGCACACACTGTCTACACTTACACGCATGCCCCAGAACCTACGCACTGTACACATGCTCCAACTCAGGCCCAACAAACCTGGAAATATGACCATCTCCTACTGCCACCTGCATTACATGATTGATAGATTTTTTCCAATATTCCCTTTAGGGCCGTTTCTTGATAAAATATTGCTAGACATTTTCAACAGTAACAACTGACCCATACTTTTTTCCTCTCTCATAAAAACCACCTGGACCTCCTGAGGGTGGGTGTCATGCCTGCCTCCCCTGCTTGGGGTGAATATTGATGTACCCCGAGACCCTTGGTCTGGGATAGGCTGAGCTACAAGATTTCCCAGTGGGGTTTGGCCCAGAGAGGGTCCCGGTGTGTGGCTGGGAGCCCTTCCTTTCATAACTCGAAGCAGCCAGTAACTTCCTGGCCCCAGTGCTCATTGCTTGTCAGCTCTCAGTTCCTCAACCCCCCACATTCCAGGCTGAGGAACAGGCTCACTTGGGGATGTGGTTAGACACAATGATCATTAATTTGGTTTTGAAAATGTTGGGTTTGAGACAGTTGCCACATCAGCTAAGAGGGAAGTTTTGGAGCTAATGGGAGAGATCTCAACTAAAGATAAATAAATGTGGGGATTTTCTGCATATTTATAGTGTATTTGTTAGGAGTTACATTTAGTTACTGGAATCAAAGACTGGAAGAAACAGTGACTTAAATAAGATGAAAGTTTACAGTACTTAAGATTAAAGGACTGGTGTGTTGGTTCCATGGCATCTTTTAGGGACCAAGGAAACCTTCTGTATTTCTACTTCACCATTTTAGCACATGGCTTCCATCTTGGAATTGCTTCCCAGTCAAAGATGGCTGCGAGAGCACTGGCCATCATCTTTGCGTTCCAGGCAGGAAGCAGGAGAGAGGGCGGAGGGCTGAAAATAAAACTGCCTGCAACTGTCTGCCTTCTAAGCCCTACTCAGCAACTTCTGCTTACACATTATTGGCTGAAATTTAACCAAATGGCTACACCTAAGTGCAAGGGGTGCTGAGAAATGTAATTGTTTAGCAACTTACACCCGGCCCCAGTGCACCATTGGATGACCCAAAACACCCTTGTTGTTTTTCAAAGAAAACACTTACCTCCTTCCCAAGGGAGACAGCTCCAAAGTGTTGACCGAATTGAAACACAAGATCTCCCGTGATGGGCAGTGTGTGCCTTCACACGGGGATGTTCTGGCTTTCCAGGGATTTAAACACTAGAGGGCGACACCATCTCTGCACCTCCACAAGCTCAGTGCAGCGGTGGAGTGGGAGCAGAACCACTGAACACACTGATGGGTAAGGAGAGACTGAGGAATATGGTCCCGTCACTGTGCACTGGTCTGACACGATGATCAATCCTCCAGGAAAGAATCTCTGAAGACTCCCTGCCCTCATAGAGGAGTCAGGTCCTTGACTCTCTCATCTGTCAGCTCCCTTATTGATTGTCTCTGTGTCCCCTGGGCCTCATTGGTCCTTATTCCACTTTGGTATAGATTAGAAAAGGGTGCTCCTCTGGCAGGTTGCAGCCTTGCCGGTGTGTGGTCTTGGCAGCAGACAGCGCCTCTGTGCTAACGAGGAAAGGAAGGTGTTCTCCCCGGCGCATGCAGCCCTGTGCCAGGCAGCTCAGAGAGTGCAGCTCGGGCTGCATTCCGCCCCTCAGCTGAGTTTCCACCGGGCATTTTGGGGCAGTGCTCAGCACATCCATCTGTAAATGGTGCCCTGGTGGTCCCTGGCTCCCCCATCAGGGGAGTTCTTTTTGTTCAGAATTCTCCATGGATGTATCTGAGTCTGTTCAGAGAGGGTGCCCTCCCTGGATGGTGTGGCTTCAGCTGTAGGTGTGGGTGTGGGGACTCTGGGATTGTATTGGGGGTGACAGTCGCAGGCTGTTGCTGGGCTGGTAAGTGAATGACGTGGCCCAAGAAGAGTGTGTAATAAAAAGAGAAGAGAATCTCAGGTCTCTGAGAAATGCTACAATTTAAGAACTTGGTGAGGGAACAGAGAATCATTAAAGAATACTAAGCAGGTGGGAGCAGGAAGCCAGAGGACAGGAAGGGGGGAGTGGAAGCAGAAACTGAGAGACCAGCGACAGGGGGAGAGGCTAAAAGTAAAGTCAGATGAAGACAGAAATGGCAATGGAATCTGGCCTTTGACCCTCAATTACACTTTAACCCTTCATGACAATTACCTTACTTTCCCTCACAGTTTTGATTGGGGGGGTGTGTTTCCATTTTTCCTGAGAGGTGGTCATCCTTTTCACTTCCTGTGATGGTGGCACTGATGAGCAGTCCCTCTTCCTCATGCTCTCCTCCTTCAGCTTCTCATCCATTTCTCCTTTTCCTTCCATCTCTGGTGGCTCCTTCTCAGTCTAATTGGCAGGGTGCCCGCTCGCTGCTCTACCCTGGCTTGGACATCAGCCAGTCCGCTGCCCTTTGACACACCTGCCCCACTGACAATGCCACTCGCTCCTGAGGGCTCACTCCCCGCGGCGATGTTTCCAAATTTATTGATGCCTCCTGACTTGCCTCTTGAACTGCAGACACACTTGGGACACACCCATCTGGATGGCCATCTGTATCTCAGACTCACTGTCTCAGGACAAAAACAAAAAAACAGAATTTAAGCAAGAACGCTAAATTATTGCTTCACATGACTGGGAAGTCTAAGCAATGTCAACTCCAAGTTTCAGGCTTGACTGGATCCAGAGTTTCAAGCTGTGTCCCCTGGGTGGTCTTCTCTCTCTGTTTCCCATTCCCTCTGACAGCGATGATTTCACTATGGCCTTAGCTGCTGGCAAGCTTTCTCCTAGTGGCAAGGCGACCCTGGCAGCCTGCACTCACATGCTACCAATTTAGCAACCCCAGATGAATGAAGACTTAAAAAATAGATCTGGAAGAAAATTATCCAGGAAGGTATTGTTGCTTCACCTTGGGTCATGTGCCTGCTAGTGGCCCGTTCGCTTTTGGTTGGGCTCCAGTAGCTGGCAGAGCTGAGTCATGGTTGGCATCCTCTGGGCAGGGCTGAGTAGAAGGGGGAGGTTAGGCCTCCTCAGCCACACTGTGTGGGTTCTTTCCCCCTCCCTCCAGCCAAACAGAATCATCTGTTGTTTCTGTGTCCTTAACAGCTCTTTAGTATTCCTTTGGATGTGATATTCCCAACGATTTAGTCCTGAGTCCCTTTCTAGCCAATTCCTACTCACCCTGTACACTTGGATGGACCCCCCTCCTCTGGGAAGGCCCCTGCCCGCATCTGTTGGGTGAGAAGCTGGTGGTGATCCTGCAAGACCTCGGGAGGCCCTCTATCCGGGCACTTAGTTCTGTAATTATTGCTTTCATGTCTGTCTGTCCCCTGTTCTGTGAGATACTTCAGGGCCAGAAGTATCTCTTCTACTGTGCATCCAGGGTCGAGTCCAAGCCAAAGCTGTGTTGAATTGAACTGAATCAGTGGTTGAATTTCAACAAAGTAGCAGAACACGGCAGTAAGCAACCCCATCACACTTTTCATGGAAACCTGCGTTGTTGGCCCAAAGGTAGTGAGGGCATGCTACGGCAGATTCCACCGTTTTTGGAACCCGTATGATGGCTGTGGTGAGAATGGATATTAGAGTCAGACACACCTGGGTTCAGATGTTGACTCCTCCCCTTACTGCAGCGGTTCTCAACCTGTGGGTCGCGACCCCTTTGGCGGGCCAACGACCCTTTCACAGGGGTCGCCTAAGACCATCCTGCATATCAGATATTTACATTACGATTCATAACAGTAGCATCATTACAGTTATGAAGTAGCAACGAAAATAATTTTATGGTTGGGTCACAACATGAGGAACTGTATTTAAAGGGCCAGAAGGTTGAGAACCCCTGCCTTACTGCCTCTTCAAGCCTGGACAGGTAGGTGACTTCATTGTCTGGGCCTTGGGCCTTTATTAGTAAAGTGGGAATAAGTGGCATCTACTTCGTCAGTTGTGAGGGTTAGAGTGAGAGGAAGCTTCTGTGGACAGCTGGTGGAGTGTCACACAGCAGCACAGTGTACCTTATGGCCCCTCCATTCCTGCTGTGGGTACTGACTCTCCTCCTTGGGGCAGTCTGGGTTACAGCTGGTGTGTTGTCTCTTGTAATTACTAGCAGTTACTTTTTCCCTCTACACAGTGTCCCGATGGAGATGATAAATTATACAGTCACCCTAGTCACAGACCCTGACCTGCCATCCAACCTGCTGCCAACCGTGCCGACCTGACTTCTGCGAACATGACGATTGGGAACCATAATCCCAAATTAGACAGCACAAGGTAACTGGAAGCCATAGTCCCAGGGCGGGACATCCTGTGTACAGAGACCTCTGCAGCCAGCTCGGCTGTATGTGCACCTGAGGGCTAAGCCCCAGAGTCACCAGCCAGCCAGCGGCATTCAGAGGCTTCGTTTTCCTAAGTGCGGCAGAGAGGGCTGTGGCTTTCTGGCTTTAAGAGACAAACTCCATTCATTCTCCCTAAATCTCATCCTCTGAAACCTCAACTGCCTGCGGGATGTTCCCTGCCTGGGAGTAAAATTACTTCACTGCCACTCAGCTCAATCTTTAGTCTCTTGGTCTTTATTTTTATACTTATAACAACACTTAGTAGAAAACACTGTTTGACTCTAAATGAAAATGCTTCTGGGATTGTAATTTTTGCACTTGTTGCCACCTGAGTTCCTCAAGAATGGGACCACGTTTCACTGCCATCATGTCTCTATCGCCCGCCACCAGTGCCTGGCACATGGTGGAGGTTTGACACATGTGCATTGAATGGATGCTGCCGAATATGAACGAGATGGACAAACCTGCCTTTGGCCCTAAGTGAACTTTCCAGATTGGAGTGGGCTTTGTGCCTTTTCTTCATGGCCCCTGTATATTCAAAGGCTGGATTTATCTGGAAACAGTTCCAGGAAGTGGGTGGCCTGGGTTCAAGATGTCCCAGAGACATGTATCAGAGATTCCCTTTGGCTTATTTCAGGGGTTGGCCACTGCATCCAGGAAACCGAACTTAATTGCCCACATAAGATCTTCCTGGGGAGAATCAATATTTATTAGCAGTTGTTTATAAAAGCCCACATCACAACTTTCTCATTTCTCTCCATGGTAAAGAGGCAGAGGCTTTAGAGCAGGGGTGGGCAACCCCTGGCACGTGTGCCAAACATGGCACGCCAATAACTTTTGCTGGCATGCGAAACCCTCTCTTATAATCTTCCATTTGCAATTTTTGTGAACATTTGAATGACTTAAATGTTAAATTACAAGGAACTGGCAAGACACTTGATGTTATGTTTGGTTACATAAAGGCTTTTGAAAAGAAACTGGAAGTCTTTAAGAGGGATGTGGATGGTGAGAGATTTAGATATTTCCCAAACCTCAAGAGGCACATCAAAGACCTCCCAAAAGATGACAGAACAGACTGTCAAAGCCTTCAAAAGCTGTTTTTAAACATCATCGAGTCAACTATTGAGCAGTTCTTCTCAAGATTTGCGAAATTCAGAGAACTGGAAGAGACAGCAAAATTCATGAGGTTTCCAGACAGCATGAAACTGGAGGAACTAAACTTACAAATGTTTTCATGGATAGATATGGCTGACTTTGAAATGCAGTTGATTGAATTTCAGAGTAGCTCAATTTGGAAGCAGAAATTTATTGACCTTAGAGTTGACTTGGAAAACATTGAAAAAAAGCGATTAGAGACAGGAGTACCAGAGAGGTGTTGAAAACGAATTATTGAGGATTTGGAATGCCATTCCAGAAAATTTTTTCTGTTTAAAAAACTTTGCAACAGCATTACTCTTCATGTTTTCATCCACATACGCTTGTGAATCTTTGTTCTCAGTGATGAATTTTGTTAAGTCTCATAATAGGAGTAGCTTGACAGATGAAAGTAGTAGCTCGTGCATATCTCTGAAGGTCACGAAATATAAACCTGATGTAAAATCTCTGTCATCAGTGAAGCAGCAGCAAAAGTCCCACTGATAATATCAAACGGAGTCATAAAGTTTTCTGTCCGACTATCAGTGTACATGTATACATTAAAAAATAAATGTATTTTTCATCATCATATACTGTGTTTTTGTCGCGCGGATGAATTTTATTATTTCTTCAAGGTTCTTCACATACGTACACCTTAAGAGATATCAAGTAAGCATAACATGTTCTCAAAAAATTAGGTTGGCACGCAGAAGAATTTTGAGTCAGAGATTTTGCTGGTTTTAGCACGCATTCACAAAAAGGTTGCCCACCCCTGCTTTAGAGAAACAAACAAACAAACAAACAAACTTGAATGAGTGAGGGAAGGAGTGAAGGGAACTTCGAGTAAAGTAAGCAGGAAGGACAGTCGTTCATCCCTATGCATGTAACTCACATGTCTGTTTGGTTCTTCTAGCTTAGATGGGATCCTGCGACCCAGACTTTGCCAGCATTCCTAGAGTTTGCAGAGTTCCAGGATCCATTCAGTCTTGCATGTTATCCCCTATGTTAGCCAGGGTTTGGTTGGAACAGAAGTCACTCCAGATATTTCACGTGGGACAAGGTTTGATACCGGGAATTCGAGATTGCCACGGCCCCTGGATGGTGGAGATTCTGCTTTCAGGAAGTCACGAAAGACAGAGATCACAGAGAAGACCTCAGCTGCTGCTCCTGGGGGAGTAATTCTCGCATGGCTGCCAGACGTGTTGGGAGCTGTGGTTGGTGATTCAGCTGCTGGCAGCACCAAAAAAGGTGATTCACAGGGTAATACCCCCAAAATCTGCCTCTGCCAAATGCCCATTTGCCTGCAGACTGCTGCCCCTGGGACATAATAACTTCTCTTTCTCCTCAATCTTCCTGAGCCCCTCTGTAGCCTCTCCTTGACACAACTGATCCTTGGAAAAGGATTCTGGGAAAAGAAGTTCCAAGCTTTCCCCCCTGGGTAGATGAGGTAAAGATCACAGACAGTCCTGACTATGTAGTCCACATAGACATTCATTCATTCATTCATTCATTCATTCATTCATTCATTCATTCAATGAGTAGTTAATGAGGACCTGCTACATGCCAGAGTCTGCATTTGTACAAGTTTTGTTTATCTTAAGACTTTTTTGAGCACGGGTCTGTATCTTCTAATTTTTTTTGACCTTTCACAGTATGTGGCACAAGTCCAGACACACACCCAGATGTGCATTGATTGCCTGTTAACTTACTTAAATATGGTTAGCCAGCTGTTTCCAATGGGAGAGGGTGCAGCAAGAAGCATCATTTACTTATGTCTATATGCATAGTATCTATATACTTATATCTATCTATATAGTGTATATCTTAGTGTCATGAAGGCATAACATGATAATTAAAGACAACTTGAAAAAACTAATTAAAATTTTTAAATTGTTTTTAATTCATCATTATTTACCAACATTTGAAATATATTTGCCTTTTCAGTTATTTTTCCTGTTTTTTCTTTTAGATGGTATTAATATGTTATTACTTTATATTTTCTCTTCACATTTATTATAGGCTTTTTATGTTATTATATTTGTAAAAACTTAAATTGCTCAGGAACAGTCAATTGAGTGGATTTATTATTAACTAGTCATTCTCCTAGTGTTGGCAGTTGAGATTGTTTCTAATATCAGGCATTGTTTAAGCCTTTCTTTTCCTTTGGAAGTTGGTTGGTAGATTGGGTCCTGGCTTAGTTAGGCTAGGTCCTCTCTTTCCTCCCTCTCCCAGCTGGTGATACGACCAAGAGGGCTAGTGGGTGCTGTTGGCTCAGGTTTGTTAGTGCACAGTGTTAGTAAAACCCTCCTTCGTTGGCCAGAATGAACATCTTTGCCCCTCAGGGCTCCTTGCTTTAGTGCGGAGAAAGAAATCCATGCTCCATGGCCAAGAGGAAACCTGGCTTCCGGTCTTGGCTCTGGGGGTTCACTGCTGTGTGACACTGGGGATGTGTCCTCACCTCTGACCCCATTTCCCCTCATTGGAGAGAAATGGCCAGTTAGTCTAGGACCCCTCTAACCCTGCTGCTGTTAGGTTTATCTCGGCTCTAACCTGCTTTGGTATGGAGAGCTGCCCTGCTTCTCTCCTCCCATTCTGATTGGTCAGGCCGGCTTTTCTTCCTGGGGATGTCCTGTGGCTGAGCTCCTACCTCCACTTGCATTGGCTCTTATCCCGGGTCAGAGATGATGTTTGTACAGGGCCCATCTCAGGGTGCCCATTTCACTTTCCCCTCTCCTATCCATCCAGTGCACAATGGGGCTCAAGTGTTCCCTCCTAGAAGAAGCTGGCACTAACAGTCTGTGCTGCTGCAACTCCGAGCCGCCCCTGCTCAGCCCTGACCACCGCATCCTGCCGCCTGCGCTTGCCCCAGTTGACTGAGTTCCAGGAGGCCCACACCAGCTCGCTCCTCCGCAGCCAGGTGCCTGGCCCCGACAGGGTGCCCAGGGCGCCCGTGATTGTTGCATAAAGGAGAAGTGCTCCACCTCGCAGGCCTGCTGTGCACGGACACACGCCGGAGTTGGCAGAATTCAAGCACAAGCCCCTTCCTTCGCTGACACAGGAAGCGACTGTGGAGGTTTCCTGTGCTTTCCTCACGGAGCAGGATGCACATTTTAGGAGGATTTACCTTATCAGTGATATCATTTCCAGCATCTTCAAGTGCTAATTTGAGTTTCTCCCCAGGGAGAGCTGTTAGATTCAGCTTCACTCGGATTAATTCTCGTCCTCTTTGTGCAGCGCGGGGGGGATGGGGCCAAGGTATTACCTGGCCAGCTCTGAAGCCCTCTGACCTGCATTTGAAGTTTCTCATTTCAGTCCCCTCCACCTGTGGCCTTTGCAGCACACCTCCCTGCTTTCAAAAAAGGCTGCATTGGCGTGCCTCCAGGTAGAAATAAAAGTGAGTAGCATTAATTCATTGACCCTCCATGATCACCTCTGCAGGTAGGTTTTATCATCCCCACTTTACCAGGTGAGGAAGTTGAGTCCCAGACAACTTAGCAACTTGCCCAAATCACAAAGGCTAAGTAGCTGAGGTGGGGAATCTGTGTGTCCAAATTCCATGGTACCCCCCACCCGCCCGCACTCAGAGAAGGAAATCAACACTCTGGGGGCAGATTCTGTGCTAAATAATGCTGTGCACATATTAACTCGTTTCCTTTATATGAATCCTCATGAGACTCCCTGAGGCAGCTACATTGGCCCCATTTGTCAATAAGAGGAAGAAACCAGAGCAGCTGGGGCAAGGTCGCAGGGCTTCCCCCCATCATGTCTGACTGGGAACTGTCTCTGCCTGCACTGCCTTCTCTTCTGCCAGGTGTTTCACTCACTCTGGGTCAAGAGCTGCATTTGGGTCACTGCCGTGTAGTGCAGCTCCCTAAGGATTTGTCCCCATAGAACCACATGGACCAGCCTGAAGGCAGTCACCCTGGCCCTCCAGGGGTCTCTGTGAACCCTGAATTTTGCACTCCAGAAATCTCTGTCAATGAGCCACATGGCTCTGACCTGGTGAACAGTAGGCACCTTCTCCCTAGGAGCTCCAGCTCTCAGTTGAATAGGATTTTCCTTCGTGTGGGCTGCACCAACGCCCCCAGGAAGGCATCTGCATTGCTCCCTAGGTTACAGTAATGCCTCCCAGAGCCTCTCTTGCCTCCTTTCGGCCCATCCACCACACAGGAGCCAGAATAATCATTAAAAAATACAAGCTGATGATGTCACTCATTCCCTAGAAATGTGTTCATGGTTTTCCATTGCTCTTAGGATAACGACCCAAATCCTTAACTTGATCACTACATGGGAGTGCCAGAGTGCCTTCCGTGCTTCAGCCAGACTGACCCTTCAGTTTCTTGGTTTGCTCCTTTCCACCATAGGACCTTTTGCTCTTGGTAGTTCTTTATTCTAAAACTAGAGGACTGATGCATGAAAATTTGTGCAAGAGTAAGCCTTCCTTACCCTGGCTGCCAGCACCGGCTTCCCTCCAGCACCTGGAACCCGGGCTTCCCTCCTCCGGCCACCCGCAGGCACCCGGGACCCTGGCCAGCTTCCCTTGGGCCCAAGTTTTGTCAGGAAAGACGTCTGGAAGGTCGCTTGGCTGTCTGGTCTAATTATCATATTACCCTTTTATTAGTATAGATACCCTTTATGCTATGGCAGGCCCACTTCTCATCTTTCATATCTTGGCTTACATGTTCCTTTCTCGAAGATCCCTCCCCAAAAGCGCAGATCTACACCAGTTCTTCTTGTAGCTCCTTGCACTTCTCTTCCATGATATTTGTCATAATTTGTTACCACATCGTTACTAACCTAGGCGATGTTTCAGAGCTGGTACCTCATTGGCATGTAAGCTCCCTCATGGGTAGGGACTGCCTTGTCCTGGACCCCTAGCATCCAGCATCGCGCCATAGACATAGTAAGCCTTTGACAGATATTTGTTGAATAAAAGTTGGAGTTAGGATTGGGCCATTCATACCTTGAAAGCTACTTCCTGCAGATCCCTGAAATTTCCAATCCTGGTTTTGTAGAAGCCCCTCCTGAAAACTTTGTTTCATCCAGACGAAGTCGTCCTTATACTCTGAACATCAACAGCTATGGGGAACATGCAACTGGAAAGAATTTCTGCTTGTAATTAAGTTATAGCTAATGAGGAGCTCCAGTGGCGCAATCGGTTAGCGCGCGGTACTTATAAGTTATAGCTAATGAAATTAGCGGCACGTTGATCGCATATCCTGGACTGTGTGTTGCATAATAATTTCTGGTCTAAGTCAATTAAACTGATTTGGAAAAAACCCTTTCTCCCTTTAGAGCCAGAAGTTAGTGTTCAGAGGATTGTAGAGACAGTGGGCTCCGGGAGAGACTGGGAGGGATAGGAGGGAGGGGAGCTGTTCCCTGGTTGAGGGAGTGGCAGATGAGTAAGATCTGGGTTTTGAAACCTTAATCAACTTGGATTGTAGAAACACACCTTACAATCTACTGTGAAGCTTCTTAGCTCCCGGGAGAGGCAAAAGATAAGAAAACAATGAGATCCCAGGGATTTCCTTTAAACATTCAGAGTCTCCAAAGCTGTCCCACAGTTAATACAGCTTCCCCGCCCTTTTTTCTTCTCCAGCTACAGTGGCAGGTGGGGAGGACGGATGCCGACAGGGAGGACCCGGGGCTTATAGCATCCTCCGACACCAGGGGATGGTGCAACTGCATGCAGAATGCTCTCACTTACTAGGACAGGAAAGTCATGAAAATTTTACATCTGTTCTTGCCAATTGCTGTATCAGTCATTCAGGAAATCAGTGTTCAGTTTATACAAAGAGGACCCAGATGCTGTGTGTGTCCTTGAGGCCTGCACCTGGTGAAGGAAGTAGAAAGTGCTCTCGACTAGGCCTGATTATGGTTTGGAGGTGCTATAATAAAGCCTGCCCCACCTGCTACTATATATGTGTGCCTCTTGTGATAGCTGGGCTTTCTTGGGTTGTATCCTGATAGGATTCATCAATTTAATCTGAAGGAAAAGGTCTTCTATGTAGACTGAGAGCTCTCTGATATGTTCACTGTCAATCGCCTGTGGAAGAGGCAGGGTTCTCAGATTAGAAAGTGAAACTTGGAAAGCATTAGGCAGAGAGATAGAGACTCATTGAATGTACTCACCATGTGCTGGCTTTGGGCTAAGTTTCTTTATACTATACTAGAGGCCTGGTGCACGAATTTGTGCACCAGTGGGGTCCCTCGGCCTGGCCTGTGGGATCGGGCCGAAACCAGCTCTCCAACGTCCCCCAAGGGGTCTAGGATTGCGAGAGGGCACAGGCCAGGCTGAGGGACCCCACCGGTGCATGATCGGGGCCAGGGAGGGACAACAGGAGGGCTCCAGAGCATGTCTGGTCCATCTCGCTCAGTCCCAATCTACTGGACCCCCGCATGCTAACCTACTGGTTGGAGCATCTGCCCCCTGGTGGTCAGTGCACATCATAGTGAGCGGTTGAATGGCCTTAGCATATCATCAGTATATTGCGCTTTGATTGATTGAACAGCCGACCAGACAACCAGACACTTAGCATATTAGGCTTTTATTATATAGGATACTTCCTTTAATACTCTGAGCCCTAACAATGAAGAAGTTATCATCTCCATTTTTATAGAAGATGGACATACTTTGAAAGATTAAAAGTTTCCTAGCTAGTAAGGGATACGTTTGGGATTCAAAACAAGGTCTGTTTAAACACATAGCCTATGCCTTAATCATGGAGCTATTATGCATCCTGAGCGGTGTGTTTAAAGCAATGCTATGCTTGTAGTTGGACAACCAGCTCTCCAAAATCAGTGGATAACACCCTTATTTTTGCCAATTTCTGTGGTGTAAATATTCCCACTGTGGCCAATTTCCAGCTACCAAAATAAAGACACCCACTGAACATGGAGTTGAGAAGAGATATTTACAATTAAGCCAGCTCCAGCACACCTCTGGAGTGGTCACCTGTGCCATAGCAACAAGCTAGAAGCTTTCATGGGGGTGAGGCCTACAAGATCTGGAGAATATAGCCTATTGTTGAGCTGTGTGAAACCTTGAGAGCTAGAACACAAAATCAAGCAGTGGCCCGTTTCTGTACACCTCCCCAGCTAAGTGGTTTTTACACCTTAAAGTGTCCACAAAATAAAAAAGAAAGAAACTCGCCTGCAGGAAGACTTGGCCCTTTCTATGCTGACGAGCATGGGCTCTTTGAGAGGGTGCACAGCATTTCTCAGTCTTGTTTGAACATGTATTTCCTTGGTCCTGATTTTTATTTGTTGTTTATGGAGCATAGTGTGGGACCAGTGTTCTGTGGACTAAGCTCCAAGAAGCACTGTTCTAAACAAATTAACTCCAATCCAGACTTGGCGGGCAGTTTCCCTTGAATCTTTCGTTTCCTTTTATCTGGGCCAGGAATGCCATCCCTTCTCCTGACTCCATGGATCCAACCCATCCTTCCAGGCTTCCTCTTCAGGTAGGTCTTCTCTTTTTCGTCATCTACCTGCCATCATCATTCAGAATTTTTGGACCGTTTAGTATTTGTTCCATAAAACACTGACTTTCTGAAGTTTCAAGAAAAGGAAGGGTTCCAGAAAATGGGGTTTTCTGAAGGATTACCATTTGGGGCATGCAAATATTATTTAATCTAATTTTTTCAAGCAGAAAACTTTTGAACCATACTGAATAATTCCCCCACTAATTGAAAAGAGAACATTGAACATAATTTAGCTTCATTTTTATGGCATGGTGTAGATGGATGATAATTTGATAGAAAGATGAGAAATGTTGCGTTTCCAGCTTAGTTCTACCCCCAATGAGGTGAGAGGCCCAGGAATTCACTGATAAAATGAGCTCATTGGCCTAGGTGGTCTTTAAGGTTCCTCATAGCTCTAACATTCCATGATATTCTGGGATTGCAGTTTCAGGAAAGGGATTGAAATGAAGCAAGGACACTCAAGTTTCTATTAGATTTATTTGTGCTGATTTTTTTTACTAGCCACCCAAATCAATTAGTATTGCTAAACTGTGCTTACAATACAGATTTAAAAACATTCTAATTGGCATTTAATTCTATGTGGTGGGCAGAACTCAGAGTTTTGCACAGCAACAGAGTTAGGAATCAAAGATTTTCCTAATCCTGCTAAGTGGATTTTCTTCCTCATGAGTGAGTCTACAAGCCTTTGATCGTGTACTTGGAGAGAATGTTGGTATTTTTATGTCTTCAGAAAGTCCCAGCTGTCTGAGACACTGTGTCCCTGAGGTTTCACAACTCCGATTTGATCACTCTTAATTTATTTTCCAGATAAAGCTATTGACTGTGGGCGGGTTGCTTTTTACTTTACAGGAAGGTCACAAACTTCAATTTTGTGTGTTTCTGTTTATTAGCTGATGGCATTGGCATGCAAACTTCAGCTCGGCTCTCACTGTGCTTCCAAATCCTTCTATCATCTCTGACTTTCCATTGAATTCCCAACAGAGACTGCCTGACAGTTCTGCTTCCTCCTCAAGCTTCAACCCATCCATCCTCTGGGCCCAGCAAGGGGCTGTACTTTTCTTTTCCACCTCAATGGCCCTAAAACACCCAGTGACTTTTCCTTTCTTTTCCTCTTTCTTTCCCTCCTTCCCTCCCTCCCTCTCTCTCTCTCCTTCCCTCCTTTCTTCCCTCCCTCCTTTTCTCCCTCCTTCCCCCCTTCACTGAACATATTTTAATTTACTTAAAGCAAATCTTCCCTCTTTTCCCTGAACATTTATGAAAGGTCAGTGGCTCCTTTAATTCCAAGGCCATGGGGATGCTCGTTTGGTGCAAAGGCTGAAACAGAAATCCCTTTTGCTTTATTCTCACTCAAAGAGCTGTGAGAGAGAGAGAGAGAGAGAGAGAGATGGTTCAAACTGTCAGGGGACAATGCCATAAGTGCTACGTGTGCCCATCTGTGCAGTGGTCATCCTGCCATTCCAGCTAATTCACAGACATTTGATAGGTGTTACTAAGTGCCAGGCAGTGGGGATACTAGCATGCAAGCTACACTTCCTGAATTCATGTGTTCATAGTCGGGGGAGACAGATCAAAATGCCAGAGGTTGCAAGCTAGCAGTTTACTGGGGGCAGGAGAGGAGTGCAGAGAACAAACACCAGTGATATGAGCATGTGAGGTAGCCTTGGTGGCTAAGGTGTTTTGAAGCTCAAATAGGAAGATGGTTCTAGGCAGAGGGAACAGGATGGAGCAGGGCATCTAAATTCACAGAGACCTGAGAAGGTGGTACATTCAGGGAACTGCAGTTGGTTTCATTGCTTCTTGTGACTGAAATTTAGTGTAGCCGGTTTGGCTCAGTGGATAGAGCGTTGGCCTAGGCAGGGGTGGGCAAACTTTTTGACTCGAGGGCCACAATGGGTTCTTAAACTGGACCAGAGGGCCGGAACAGAAGCATGGATGGAGTGTTTGTGTGAACTAATATAAATTCAAAGTAAACATCATTACATAAAAGGGTACGGTCTTTTTTTTGGTTAGTTTTATTCATTTCAAACGGGCCGGATCCGGCCCGCGGGCCGTAGTTTGCCCACGGCTGGCCTAGGGACTAAAGGATCCCGGGTTCAATTTCGATCAAGGGCTTGTACTTTGCGGCTTTGATTCCCCAGTAGGGGGCGTGCAGGAGGCAGCTGATCGATGTTTCTCTCATCCATGTTTTTAACTCTCTATCCCTCTCCCTTCCTCTCTGTAAAAAATCAATAAAAATATATATTTAAAAAATTAGTGTAGAGAAGTAGACAAAGGCTGTATAATGAAGATCCATGCATAAGAGACTAAGTCTATCCTTCAGTGATAGGAGCCCCTGAGGGGTGTTAACTGGGGGCAGTCATGTGACTAGAAAGGTCTTAACTGACGTGTTAAGCCATCCTTTCCCTGTCTTACCTTGGATATGCTCCCTAATCTTTATATTCAGATTCTTGTTCTTATTAAAATACAATACATCTGTTCATTCTTCTTTCCCCCAACCCCACCCAAACTTGCCATTTTTCTCGGTTTTCTTGTTTAATGACTAGGTTCTGCCATCCCTCCCTCTCTAGGCTAGAAACCTCCTTTTTTTCACCTCCCACATTTAAATCTTCCAGACTTCTCCCATTCACTTCCTCTTCTCTATCTCCCTGATAGATTTTCTGATTTTACTTAGGGTCTCATCATTTCTGGGTTAATTCAACACCCACTGAGCTGATCTTTTGGCCTCAGTGTGAGCCTATGCAGTGGAAATCAGATCATCTTAAATCCCTGGTGAAAATCACCACTCTTCAGAAAGTAGACTCCCACAGCCCTGCTTGAGTGGGCTGACAGAGATCATGGGTCCAGGGTGGGGAGAGCATCAGACCCCTACCCCCCAAGAAATTGGAAATGGGCCTCAGAGCCATGAGCTGGTCTGCAGGGACCTGAGCTGAGCACCGAGAAACAACAAATTCCAGGCAGCACCAAGGAAAATCGCTCTGCAGGGAGATGTGCAGAGGGAAGAGAGGTCGAGAGATCATGGGGCCCCACCGAGAAGGGGACTCAGGGGTGGGTGGTCCGTGGCCTCGTCTGGAGGGTGTGTGTCCAGTTCCTGGCTCTTGGTCTTCCAGGGGCCTATGCACTTCTTGACTTTGAGTTCAAGTTGATATTTATCTTCATCAACAAAACAATACCAGGCCCACCTGCTATGTAATGCTGCTCAAGTAAGTGGGTGACAGATGGAACCTAATTCACACTTAGGCTTCTCTGACCCTAAAATTTGTGGTTTCTTCATGCCCAGTGGTTTGCCCAAGATATCACCGAGTCAAGTGCTAGCTTGACGCAGAATCTGTCACGTTTCCCACTGAATCTCAGGTCTAGGCACAGGCCTTCATATGCCCAGGACTCTTTTCATCATAACTGATGGCTGTTACTGCCATGCAAAGCTGTTGATGATGTCAGGGGGTTTGGATATTTCTGTGGAAGTCACAGTTTCAGAAAACCTTAGATATGCATTTATTTAAATTAATCTGATGCCTTCTATTTGACATAATAGTGTTTTCCATTGGAGATACAGAGAAAATGAAACACAGTCCTTGACCTCAAAGGACTCTCAGACTTTCAGAGGATCGATAAATGTTTAAAAAAATAATGTGCATAGTACTGAGGCCTAGAATAGAAGATGTGATTTAATGAGACTTAATGCTCATCTCTGTGTTTTCCATGCCAAATATATATCTTTTTTGGGCACTGAATTATTCTCAGTATTTTGGCCCAATTGGAATAGGCAGTGGTGGAAACTTAGAGGCTTGCATTAGTGACTTCAAAGAGAATGTGAAATCCAGCATTCTTGGCAATTTCATAAGTGTTATGAGTGCCAGCCATTAGGCCTACCTTTGGGAATAACCAATTTACTGTAGTTCTATGAGGTCACTCTACTTGGTAAACATGAAATAAATAGATGCAATTACTTTCATAATTGCCTACTCAGTTGATTTCTGGTAAGAATGAAGTATAATGACTAAGTCAACAACAGTGGTATACTTGTTATCCTGAACTCATGGATTTTTGTAAAATCTGGACAAAGTATATTATTAATTATTATAATACTAGAGGACCAATGCACAAAATTCGTGCAAGAGTAGGCCTTCCTTCCCTTGGCTGCTGGCACCTGGGACCTGGGCTTCCCTCACAGGCCCGGCTTCATCTGGAAGGTTGTCCAGAAGGACATCCAGTCTAATTAGCATATTACACTTTTATTATTATAGATGGAAGAACAGGGTCAGCAGAAAGGGAGGGATGCTCAAAAGGGATGACTCACCTGGTACTAGCTGGGCTGAAAGAACAGACAGGAAGGAGACATTTTACAGTATACCCGCTTTGCTGTGGGATTGCACGATGAAGCTTGTGGCAAAGCTACCCAGGCTTAGGAATTGGATGGGCTGTCCAGAGGAGCTCCAATCCACTGAGCCACACCAGCGGGCAGATATTGCTTTTGAACCAAGCTGTTGGCCAATCTACCCATAGTTATCTTTGGGTCAGGTAGTCATTCTTAGATCAGGAGGTCATGTTAGAGCCTGAGGTTACATGCTACACAGGATGGAAACCTAGGGGTAAGGAAGTTCTCAAAAGATAGAAGTGTGCCAGGCTTCTCATGGTTTTGCTTGGATATTCAATATAAACACTAAGAGGAAGAGTATTGTGGGATTTACATATCCGTTTTGCAAATGAGGAAATGGAGCCTTGGGGACATGTAGTGACTTTCCCCAAGTCACATGGCTTACTGAAATCAAGCCCTTGTGTTTCAGAGCTGAGATTCAGTCCTAGGGGTTGAGTATAGGACATTGTGATCCTGTATTAACTCATATTCAGTCTCCATGGGTATTTTGATCTGGCTATTTTGACCTGGAGCATATTTAACCTCCATATTAAAGATATAAATATTTAAACCAGGATTATGCCTTAGTGATGAATGCCTATTGAAAAAACATTTTTTATTTTGGAGGATGCTGCACTAATCAAACTTATTTTTTTAAAATCATTTTTTGATTCACTACAGTTAACCCAGTTCCAGTTTCACTTTTATTTTACTGCTGATGAATTCTTTCTGTGTATATTTTATAATAAACTTTGTTGTAGCCATTAGTTTTTGTTATTGTCATTTGTTTTGCTATTGAAAAATGTCATTGATTATGGTTTTTTTCCATTTCTTGTCTTCTTTGGCCTTTATAGGTATTAAGTTCCATTTTCCCAGGTAAAATTATTTAGATGTAAATTTTGCAAGAAGATTTGACTCTTTTTGGTAGTTTTATCCAGCGCAGTTTTAGCTTTGACAATTTTATTTTTTATTGCTGTTGATAATTTCTTTCAAACAAATCTTTTTTTCCTCAGATCAAATTTTTTTGCATAGTACAATATGCTCAGTAATGTGTGATTCTTCAATTAGTTTTTGTGTAACAAATTTTGCCTGTAGAGTTTTCATTGTCATCAGTTTCAATGCTGTGTTTTGTGCCAGTTCTTTCTATCAGTAATGCTTATTATGAATTGGAAAAAGGACTGAAGATTTGTATTACTTTCTTGGGACAAAGCAAAGCATATGCAAAGGGCACGAGCATAGGATCTGAGTGAGCAGCGGGTTGAAGTATTGCATGTGGCCAGGAGTTTGGATCGTATTGGCAGTGTTCTTCCTCTTCAACTGCAGGTACCACCTGGATACCTGGCATTTCTTCTTATCTTCCAGGAAGGGTTTGGGGCTAAAAGGTTAAGGATCAAGCTTGTTGCCCTACACAGCTGCTAATGGAGAGGAGGAGAGGTCACCTTGAATTTGTGGGTAAGGGTTGAAAAAAACCCATGTAAACAAAACAGCTCCCAGGCCCTACTTGCCTCTGTCAGGGGATAAACTATTCCTGACCTTGGCTCCCAAGGTCCCCAGGCTGCCTTGGGGCTGAGGTTGGAGCTGGAAAGAAATGACCTTTCATTCTCCTCTGGATCCGTCCAAGTTCCTCCAGGCTTGGAAGGGCTCCCAGGCCGTTCTCGGTTCCCCTGCAAAGCACAGGCTCCCTGCGGGCCTTGCTTGTCTGAGTTCCTGGAGCCACGTGTCAACTAAAGTGCTCAGAGGTCACAGACGGATGTCTCCCTAACACATCCAACTGCAACTCCCCAAACTATTGCATTAGCTTCAACCCAGTCCATGGTTGCTAGGGCCAAGGTGTCCAGTGGGATATTTATCATTAATAAGACCATAGAAACGTGGCTAAGAACCAGACAAAGCAAATAAAAGCTACCATGTCCTTACAGTCAGCTTTTATGATGAACTGAGCACCATATCCCATGATTCCAGCCTTGGCATTCTCTGGAGATAAGGTATTTCATGGCCTTGTCCCGAGGTGACCCTCCCTGTGTGGATCAATGGGTTACACTCAGCAATGGCCACTGTATAACACTCTTGCCGATGCCCCACAGGACCAGCCGAAGGGGCTCATTGGTTGGCTAATATTTGTGGTAAAACCAAGCGTCTTTCTCTTTCCCATTATCCATGGAAGCATGGTATGGCCAATATTTATTGCAAAATAAAGTATATTTCTCTTCCCTTTATCCATGGAAACATGGTGTTTACCAGGCTCATCACAAAGTCAACAGAAATCGGTTGGCTCTGACTTTTTCACAGCTGATCGCTGAAACTTCTGACCTCCCTTTCCAACCTGTTTTCCAAGTGACTCCTGATCTCAGCTCTGCATCTCTTGCTCTGTATATGGACTCAATCCTTCATAATACTGATTATTATTTTTTTAAAAAAATATATATTTTATTGATTTTTTACAGAGAGGAAGGGAGAGGGATAGAGAGTTAGAAACATCGATGAGAGAGAAACATTGATCAGCTGCCTCCTGCACACCCCCCACTGGGGATGTGCCTGCAACCAAGGTACATGCCCTTGACTAGAATCGAAACTGGGACCTTTCAGTCTACAGGCCGACGCTCTATCCACTGAGCCAAACCAGTCAGGCTGATTATTATTATTATGCATACTGATGTGTGCTTTACCCTTACCTACACCTTGGATTACCCCACTGGATTGTAGCCTTGGGGTGGCTCCTGGGAAAGGCCTGTCCTCTTTCTGTCCAGTTCCTGGAACACTCTGAATGCCACGGCTGCTACTGGCTTTGCCCTGGACTTGGAAGGGGAACCAGAGAGAATGGGAGGAAAGTTTGCTACTTCCACTCTGCCTTCCACAATGGTCCACTGGGTAGCTAGGTGAGTATCTTTCGAAATCCCACAGCCTAAGGAAACAGGGTCAGTGGATACGACTGATTGTGAGGCCTAGTAGGGTCCTATTGAAGTATGATAGCAATCATCTCAGGTAGAAACTATAATTTAACCCTGCTGTTTGGCTTCTGTACTTATTTGCTTTGTTTAACAATAGAAAAGTTGTTTTGATTTTCTGAATTATATAAATCATCCCATTCGATTGAATACTTTATTGATTGTAACGTGAATACCCCATTGGTTGTGGTCATACTGGTTTTAGAAAGCACATTCCTCTGTACCTGGGAACCAAGACGGCACAATTATCCCAAGACCCGAGGGTTCCAGATAATGTGTCCCTGTCAACTCAGTGGTCCAAAGACCCGAGGGCTCTAGATGATGTGTTTCCGTTGATTCAGTGACCCGGAGACCCAAAACTATAATTTAGCTAACATGCTTAAGTCTGCTTCTGGAAAATGCTTTCTGCAAACCATCTTCCTCATTCCAAACCCTGGGATGTAATCAATACCTTTGTGATCTTTGCCGATATAAATCTGGTGTTGGGGCTGGGTAAGGCACTGCGAGATTTGGAGTGCATGGCCCCCTCGTAGTCCCGGATTTGCAATAAATGTGACTCCTTAATTCGACCTCTTGAGGATTCCTTGTGTGATTCGCGGGGTACATTATAACACTATGGTCTTGGAATAGACTACTTTCTGCTCTTTACCTTTGAGGGATCTGTCCAAAGTCACTCAGAAAACCTGTGTTCACTCTTCCCAAAGCAAGAGCATAAGGGGTGCAGGTGCATATTACAAATCTGAATGGAGGACTTGTGCTATACATGTCATTCCCAAGAAAATGTGCTAGGCTAATTGAAGCAAGAATTGAATGTTTTCCATCTCTCTGACCACCACAGTGCCGGGCAGGTGCTCAGTAAGTATCATTTGAACTGCACTGGATGTGATGTATAATTGTAAATCTACCTTCATGTGATCTCATCAATTACAGCTGTGTTGATTATATACAATATTGACATACTATATAGAACTTGCACAGTAACATATGGCTTGGCAGCCCTTTTATAACTAATATTTATCTCACAGCTATTAATATTCCTGGTATGGTGTTGGTAGGCCTATTGGGAAGTATGTGGGCTCTGGGGCCAGAAACACATAGGTTTGAATCCCTCTCTATTGCTTCCTAGCCATGTGCTTACATTTCTGTTTCGGTCACATAAAGGAATGATACCTGTCCTGCTGGACACACATGAAGGCTGAGAGGCAGTGGCTAAACAGAGCCTGGTATTATCTCACAGCGAGTATCCCATTTGTTTCTCACCCTGTTTACCTCAGAGAAGTAAGCAATACATGTTCCCCCCCACCACACCCAAATGAAACATGAGCAATGTAATGACTTGCTACATTTACTTAGCTTCTGAGGGAAGGAGCCAAGACTAGGAGCCAGACCTACTGACTTCTAATCATGTGCTTCTAGCAAAGGTGATGTGAGGCAGAGGAGTGGAGTTGGGCTCTCCAGCCATCTGCTCCCTAGCTGTGTGGTTGTGGGTAAATCCCTTCATGCTTCTGAGTCTTGTTTCCTAATCCTTAAAACGGGGGCAGCAATAACATGTACCTTATGAAACTATTTTGAGGACCAACTTCCCTACCCTGAGCTGCACCTCAGATTATCCCACGTGGTTGGGGGTCTTGGGATGTCTCCCAGGAAGGGCTTCTCATCCTTTTGTCTGCCTCCTGGGCCCTTTGAAAGCCATGGCTGCCCTAGAGGTTTGGAGGTGCAGTGTTGGTATATGTTTGGAAGTGTCATCTATCTTCGGATAAAGCTTTCTCGGGTAATTCCAATGCACCCTAACCCATTCCAAACTCCTGCCTGGGGAGAAGTTACACTTCTAACAATAAAATTCTACACAAATGTGAATGATCATTAGTAATCAAGCCACACTAGGTGTTTTACCCTGGCCTCACCACAAACACGTGGGTAATGTGTGTGTTATGAAGATAGCACGGCTACAACATCACTAGGAGACAGGGGTTTCTCAGCTACATTATAATTTTATGGGATCATCATTGTGAGTGTGGTTTGGCGCTGACCAAAATGTTGCTATGGGGTATGACTACTAATGACTGAAACTTGTGGTGATTGTGCCCCATTCAGGGTGTGTGGTTAGAGGATGTGAGGAGGAGAGCATCCCAGGGAGGAATGTAGCTACTGTCCTAGTCTCTAGGACACCTTCTAGGCTCCCCTAGATGTCTCCTTGTCACCATTTTCATTTTGGCAGAAATGGAATGAATGGGAATCTATCCCCGGCTGTACAAACCCAGCAAAATGGGCATAAATCAGGAGAAGGTCCAGGTTTTGTGGGGATTAAAACAATACAATTTGGGGACTCTGTTCAAGAAAAAGAATGCAAAATTATGAATACAAAATTAGTTACAAAGCCCATATTTAAAATGAGAAAACAAGTCACTATAACAACAATCTTAAAAAAAACTCACAAAAATACCAAAAACATCATATAATTTAGAAAAATAATATGCTATTATTATTCAACTCCCTGGCGTACCTCTATAATATTCTTTTTTCTTATTTTTTTGGCTAACTACTGTCTGATTACCTTTTAATAGGACAATGGTTTTTGTAACATCTTTGTTTATAGAGAGAATAATAGAAAGAAACTGTATTCTTCCCTCTTGCATGCTGATCAATATTTTAATTTATTCTTAAGAGCATTGAGAGTTTTATTTTTCTTAGCTTTACTAATATTGTGTAAATTTTTATAACTGTCAATTTTGGGAAACCTATCAAGTTTTAAAAATCTGTATATATAAGCTGTATTCAAGTATTCTTGTGTAGTATTTGCATGGTATTAAAGCACTATTCAAGAATATTTTCTGAAATGGGAATATTCTTTAAGCAGTTGTCTTCAAACTATTCTACATTGTCATTGTCAACATGTCAATCAGCAAAAAATATTCGAATGCATTTATATTACTTGCCCCTCTTTACTAATTGAATTGTCAAGTAATCTAGGAGCCCATTTGTTATTCCTACCTGGAATTTATCTCTTGTTTTTCAGGATTAACTATAATTTATTTAAATCTGAAGTTTGTTTTTTCATGTCAGTGTCAGAATAATTTCTGTTGATTTTATAGTTCATGAATGGCTTTGACTCTTCTCTCAGTTGTTTAATACACGCGTGATCTGCACTGGTCCTGCTGCCTCAGGGAGCTATTGGATACTTGCATGGCATGGGCCTTGTCAATGGCCAAATGTTATGTTTTTAAGAATCAATAGAATTCTCTCCTGCCCACTCTCTGCTCTCACCACCCAGATGGGAGACTAGCACTGGGCAGGTGGGACCCACCCCACATTTTCTCTGTTATTTCCTCCCAGTGAGGCTCCTGTTCCTGAAACCTTTTCAAGTACGAGTATACCTCCCGGGCAGGTTTCCTGCACAGCAGGGACCCTTCTGGAGCTTGGATTACATGCCAAGTCTAAAGCAATCCACCTTTAAAAGAATTTTTTTTCTACTTGAAAACCCACCCCTCAGGGATGATTTTATAGGAAAAAAATTAGTGAGGAAAATTAACTTCAATTGGTGATTCTTTTAAAATTGAATAATGGACCAGGCTTACCCTTACAAATGTGCTGTTTTAGCATCTATTTGTTTTTCTAAATGCAGTTAGTTAAGCCCGGTGATTCCAGTGGGTTGTCTGGGGAACAGAGTTATCACCTCCCCCTGGAAGTCTCCTCGGTTCCCCAGGCAGAGTTAGGAGCGTCTTCCTTTCTCCCCCTCTCCTCCCCCCACAGCACTATATATTCACTCCCATCACAGGACTCAGGTTAGTACCATAAATCTACTCGCCTGCATCCTGTGCTAATCCACCTCCTGAGGGCAGGAGCTGTGGTCTTCATCGTCTCTCAGGCTTCACAGCCTGTAGGTGCTCGCCAAGTCCTCCCACCCGCACTCCCCCTCCAGTGGGCTCCTGTACTTGTTTGAGCACGGCTGAGCTACAGGGCCCTCTGCACTCTGCCCTGGGGCTCGGCTGTTCCCAGGTGGGTCAGCCCTGCCATAGACACGGACTCTCCAGTCCCCCAAGTCTAGGCCCACACTCACTGATTCCTTCTGGTCTGGAGGGCAGTGGCCCTGGCAGGCTGGATGGAGCCCTCTGAGGAGAGGACAGGTGCCACCCATGGCAATAAAGGTAGGTGGGCTGGTTTTCCTGGTGAGGCCAGGCTCTTAGGGGCCAGCATGGCACCTGGAGACTGCGTTTGCCAGGATCTCCCTGGAAAAAGAGGTCGTATCTGTTGCCCAACCAGTTGCTCCTGTTGGGGTTCAACTCGAGGGTAGGAAGCCTAACTCTCAGAAGGCCTCGCCCAGGCCCAGCAGGAAGGTTTTGCAGGGAGAGGATCCCAAGACCTGAGCTCCGGCTGCTCTCCGGCAGCCTGACTCTGGAGGCCCTGGCAGCCAGCCGAGATGGTGACAGATTGCTCTTGAGAGCAGAAGAAATTGGGTTTTGTGAAAAGTCATTTGTTTCCCCCATCCCTGTATCCCCACAGCCACAAATAAATAAAAGCCACTCAATATTTCATCCAATTGAAGAAACAGCAGAAAACCCAAGTGCAGTGCAAGCAAAGATACCCTGATGCGTGCCTCCTTCCCAGGAGAAACGCTGAGCAGGAAAGGTGGGTGTTGCTTTCTGGTGAGCTGCTCCCCTCAGAAGTTGTTCAGTAGTAATGATGGTTTCCCACGCGTCCAGTCACTGCCCATTCTCGGGGCTCCCCCTGCCTCCAGGGGCAGAACTCCATTCACAGACCTTCCAGTTCCATCCAGTGTTATTCTGCACGCAGTGCCCCATCCACCCCCCAGACCACGGCCTTTGCCCTCTCCTAGGTCTCTCTTTCCCACTGCGACGCTTCAACCCCTCACCCACATGGAAACCAGGGCAGTCTTTTAAAAAATGTAAATTAGATCCCATCACACTCAGCCACACACCTTTCTGTGCCCCTGGGTGGTGCAGTCTCCTTCCCACATGAGCTGTTTGCACATGTTCTTCCTCCCCCTCTCTCTTCACTGGACTCACTTCTCTTCCTCCCTCGGGCCTTGTGTTTTATATATTTGTAAATTATTATATTTTAGTGCAGTAAAACCTTGATGTAACAGGCTAATTTGGGCTGGGGGTGGGGGCTCTTCGTTAAAACCCAAAGTCCGTTGTATAATATAGATTTTCGGAATATGTATGTTCAAAAATTGACAAATTAGTTAGTTTACCTGTTTTTACTTATTTACACACATTTGTGTAATTAAAATTAGGTATGTATGAAAAGTTTAATTTCACAGAAAAGTTTTCTATATGTCTTACAGTAATTTCAAATTTATTCTGAATAGGTCTAGTAAATGTGTGCACTCACTAGTCACCCAAGTAAACAATGCACAGGGCTGGGGCGTGGCTTAGCGCGCGTGGGAGCATCAGACTGCACATGTTAAAACGGCCGCAGGAAGTCACACCCCTAGACAACAGAACCAATTACTGCTGGAGATGCGGTGTGAGCACGTGCTAATCATCCACCGAACATGGTTTATGAGCGATGACTCTTGGGTTTAAATACATAGACTATAGTTGTAGATATGTAATATTTATTTGTGTCGGTGAAATTACTAGTGTTTTTTCCCGACATATGGCTTACTCACTAACATTTGTTAAAAATAACAGCAAGTTAATAACAAAAAACCTGTTAATTTAATTATAAGCAAATCTTAGTTAAAGCGTTTTAAAATTAACAGTGTTAATTTTCACATGTGACATACAGACTGGAAATTTTGTCTGTTAAATCCAAACTCCATTAGATCAAGGTCAACAAAATCATGGGGTTTACTGTATCTAGTTCTTTGTGCATATATTCAGAAAATATGTGTTGACTGAACAAATAAATGAATAAATGACTAGCATGAATTTATGTGCTGAGCTGCTACTGGTCCATCCTGGTGGTGGGCTATGGCCACAGTGTAGGGTGACCAGTTGTCCTAGTTTCTCCAGGACTGAGGACTTCCTGGGGTTTGGGACTTTCAGTATTTGCCTTGAGGTGAGCTGTCACCCAACCATAATAACTGTTTTAATGTGATGTCCAACCTTCCTTTCAGCTTGCAGTTTAGTCTGTAATTGACATCAGAACCAAAATATGCAACGTGAATAAGAGGAGTAAGTGGTGTGTTTCAGGAGAAAATGTCTGTAATTATTGGAATTGGGACAGGGAAGGAAGGAGGGGCAGCCGATCAGGCCAGGATGCCTGGGTTAACTCCTCAATCCTTGTTCTTTCCTCATCCCTGAGCCTGGCTCATGCATACTCGGCTGTGTGTCCTGGATTAAATGTTTCTCTCCCTGAGAGGCCTTCCCTCAACACCTCAAGACTAGCTTCAATTCAATTGCTCAGTGTTCCTTCTGCTTTACCTCTGTGATGTGTTTTCTACTTTCATTTATTGGTTTAACTCTCTCGGTTATCGGCTGCATGAAGGTAAAGGCTGGAATTGTCTCATTCATTGCTTAGCCCCGATGGCAGCATAGTGCCGAGTATACAGTAGATAGTAGGCAAATGCCTGTTGCATCAATTTCTCTGAACTGATCCCTCTTTCTGCGAAAGGGTAATGTTCCCCTGGGAGAATTGGACAGAGAATGGAAGTTGTACCTAGAAATATATGAGATGCCATGTCAGCACCAGGTAGCTAGGAGCTCAGGTATAGAAAGAACTAGATATAAAAAGCTGGTAGAACTTTGAAGTAACCTAATAGAAATTAACTGGCAAATGTTTATTTTGTGCTAGTCCTCCATCTTTCTATGCATTAATTCGACAAGCATGTGTTGAGTCTTTCTCTGTGCCAAGCCGTGGTCTAGATTAGAGGAACAGGATGAATCATCTAGTCTCTACCCTTGAGCACCCCATGATTAACTATTAATTTAGTACCTACTACGTGTTAAGCTTTATGCTGGAGGTGATGCTGTAACAGTGAGAGACACAAAAGATGTCATTAAGATGCTCAGAGTTCAGAGACACATGAACTAATAATTCCTTAGAAGGGTACAAAGAGCTATGACAACTGCAGGTGCAAGGTGTGCAAGACAAGGGTCCTGAAGTTCAACCAGGTGGTGATCAGGGAAGACTTTCAAGAGGAGTGATGTTGAAGGTTAAGCAAGTTAAATAGAAACTTGCCAATTAGGAAGGGAAATAAATGCGGTATGAGAGAGCTTGGCCCATCTGGAGAGGTAGGTGTGAGATGAAGTGTATCTATGGGGAGATCCCGGGAGTTGGGCTTAAGGGGTGACCAGGTACCAATGGGGAGAGTGAGTGGGTCCATTCAGCTGGTATGCAGGCAAGGAATGGGACATCATGGGAGCAAAGGTTGAAAGTATAGGTCAGGGCTGGACCATGGTGACCATGAATGCTGGCTAAAGAGTTTGAACTTCATTCCACTGGAAATGGGGCTATCTATGGAAGGATTCAGCTGCGATAGACTCAGAGTTTATTTTGTCTACCTTGACCTCCTCCCTCCCATGCCCCCAACCAAGCTCTCCACAGCCAGTGTTCACAGCATCCATTCAGAGCTAGGACCATTCTGTTGCCCCTTCCTTTCTCTCCCCACCCTCCTGCTAGTGTGTCTTTTTACAGGTGTCAAAGCTCCTAACAACTTTCAACAGATACAAAAACTCTATAATGATTTTCTGGGAGTGAAAAACCACCCCAGAGGTGGAAATGTTGAGCTCTTTAACTTCTGCTAAAGGCGGGGGGTGGGGGGTTGGGGGGTCTAGAGTGTGAGATTAGTGCATGGATGACCTCACTCTCTGCTCTTTGATACAACTTTGGTGAGTACACAGGCTTCTGAATTTCCATTATGCTATTAGTTCCTTACACCAATCCCTGTCCCTGGGGCAGTGTTTCTGAAAGAGGAGCAGGGAGAATGCCTGGAAGTGAAGGAGGTGCTGCTCTGGGCTTGGCCAGCTTGCAGAATCAATTACCCAGCGAAGGAGACTGAGCCAGCAGGGCCTGCAAAGAGCACAGAGCAGGAGCCAGGGGGTGCACATGGCTCTCTTACTGGTGGCCTGTGCCCCAGTTTCCTCTCTGAAAAAGGCCTCCTAAAAATCCAGTGGCTTTGTAGTAGCTTAGTTTAGCAGGTAAAGTGTTCATTTATTCACTCAAAATATATTGTTCACTTCCACTGTGGTTAGTTTTGAGGATATGATAAGTGAAAAGCCACATCTCTGTACTCAAGGTAAGATACACCATGGTGATTGTATGTAAATGGAGAATGGGGCAGGAACCTGCTCATTGTCTCAAGCAGGGCAATGGGGTCCAAATAGACTTCAATACAGTTTCGTACAGATAGGAAAAGCCTTCTTTAAGCTTAAAGGAGCCGGCCTCTTCGCCTGTGCTGCTCCATCAGCCTAGAATGGCCCATCCCAGTGCTCTGCACCCTCCTTGAGCATCTTTCAAGTCTCAGCCCAAATGCTGTGACTGACCTGACTCCTTCCCCTCCATGCTTGTGGCATGGGGTCCTTCATTTCAGCACTTATCGCCAGGTTGTGGTAATACTGACATGTCTCCTGTGAGCTCGTGAGGGAAGGGGATGTACCTTTTTTCTTTGTGTTGTCAGCTCCCAGCACAGGTCCTGGCGCATAGCAGGTGCTCAGTAAATTATGATTGAATGACGATGAAGAAAGGGCTGGGCCCATTAGCTCGGGCAGATGTGCACTGCACAGGCCCTGTCACTGGCCAAGTTTACAAACCTGGCATGCAGGGACACAGGTGTGCAGACACCTGTAAATAGCTGTGTTGACTCTTGGAGGGGAAGGGTCCAGAAAGGTAGATGTAAATTAGATCTGAATGCCTCAAGAACCTAAATCTGTGGGAGAGTTTCCAGTTAATCTGGTTGAGAATTTGAGAAGAGGCTTTTGAGGTGGGACAGTGACACCTAGTGGTAGAAGAAGGAAGGCCTAGGTATCAGGTTCCCTATCCAGTTCATGGCAGAACTCCTGTCCCCCTGGCAGGTCAGGATTCTGTGATGAGGCTGGAGGATACCTACCACCAGATGTGTGTTGTCCCGGAATCCAACTGGACCACTGGTCTCCAGGGTGGAGTGGATAGATAGGTGGTCAAGAAACACCACATCGTGTCCACAGTTAGTGATACTGTATTGTACACTTACACATTGGTTAAATGTTCTTAGTACAGTTACACACACACACACACACACACACACACACACACGAATCTCATTTTATGACAGGGCCAGCATAGATGATTATAGAGGCTCTCTGGTCAACCATCTTTGAATCCAGAAAGCTAAAAAGAGTGGCCACAAAACACTCAGCAAATTAGTTCCAAGTCAGACTTAGAATCCAGGTTTTCTGATGCTCATTATTTCCTCTCATGATTCTTCATCTCCTGATGGCAGTTCTCTCTGGGAAAGTACCCTAGAAGGTCACTTTGTAACCAGACAAACAATGGGTCCATGCTGCCTGTCACTACTTGAGCCAAGTAAGCAGAGAGTTGAATCATACACGAGTGTTTATTCCACTATTGACCACAGGATGGGAGAGCAGCAGGTCAGCCAAAAAAATCTGCTCTGCAACCCCCCAGAAGCCGGCTGCTTATATATGTAGAACTACAAAGGAAAAGTAGGCAAAAGGGCAGTTTACAGATATGCAAAAGAACTAGGGGTCCTTTCAAAGGGCTTAGTGATATCCTGGGGTTACACAGGAAATAGCCAAAGGGAGTGCCAGATGGGCAGTTAACAGGTAAGCAGACTAGAGGTTTGCAAAGGCCTGCAGGTATGCAAAAAGAGCTGGGGTCTTCAAAGGGCTGGCGATTCTGGTTTCTGCAGCAAAGTTGTTCATCTTTCCATGATAATAGGCAGCTCCAAATGGGGAGGAAGGGCTGCATTTCCAGGTGAGCTCCCAGGTTCTGAGTGCAGCTGCCAGCCAGGTTAGAATGTGCTTTCTTTAATCAGAATAAAACAATTATGTTTAACAGAGCATGATTAATATTTCTTACAATTCTAGCCGATTCCCCAACATTCTATTTCTGCCCCCTTTCACCTTTATTTGGCTATCGGGTATTTTCAGAGGTAATCAAGTTAAAAGGAGGTTATTAGGATGGGCCCCAATCCAATATCATTTATACAAAGGGGAAATTTAGAGGCAGATCACTATAGAGGGAAGACAGTTTAGAATGTGGCACTCCAGGTATCTCTTTACTACAAAACGAGGAAACAGGGGCTCAGAGAGGTTAAGTAACTTGTCCTAGGAACACAGGGATTAGTTTAGGACCAAGACTTAAACCCAGGCCTGCATTTTTGTAAGAGTACCTGATTTTTCTACTTTATCATAATTATTTTGGTGGGAAGAGGCAGATTCCCAAGGTCCCTTAAGGCAGCACAAAAAGAGTTTAGGGGTATGGAGGAGGGGAGAAGAGAAGGATGACCAGGCATGCTCAGATGGTGAGAAATGAGGGTGAGTTGAAGTGAAACATAATTGTCAGATATCGTTGTGGGTTGAAGCATGTCCCCCACGCTGCACTTCATATGTGGTGTTCTAACTCCCAGTACCTCAGAGTGTAATCTTATTTGGATACTAGAGGCCCAGTGCACGGAATTGTGCACTGGCGGGGGGTGGGGGGGGGTGGGGGGAGAGGTGCCTCAGCCTGGCCTGCACCCTCTTGCAGTCCAGGAGCCCTCGGGGGATGTCTGACTGATGGCTTAGGCCCGCTTCCTGTGGAGAACAGGTCTAAGCCAGCAGTCGGACATCCTTAGCGCTGCAGCAGAGGCGGGAGAGGCTCCCACCACCGCCACTGCACTCTCCAGCCGTGAGCCTGGCTTCTGGCTGAGCAGCACTCCCCCTGTGGGAGTGCACTGACCACTAGGGGGCAGCTCCTGTGTTGAGTGTCTGCCCCATGGTGGTCAGTGTGCATCAAAGTGACCGGTCGTTCCACTGTTTGGTCAATTTGCATATTAGTCTTTTATTATATAAGATAGGGTCTTTTCAAAGGTAATCAGGTTAAAGTGAGGTCATTAGGATGAGCCCTAATCCAATGTCACTTTTAAAAGCAGGATCTTTGGAGGCAGACTTGTATAGAGGGGAGGGGATGTGGAGAGACACAGGGAGAAGATGGCCCTCTAGAGCCAATGGGAGACCCCAGAACACATCCTCCCCTCCCAGCCCTCCGAAGGAACCAGCCCTTTCGACGCCTTGAACTCAGACTTCCTGCCTCCCAAACTGAGACAATGCATTTCTGTTGTTCAAGCCTTGTGTGTGCTATTTGTCACAGCAGCCCTGGCAAACTAATATAGACATTTTGGGCTGAAAACATTCTGACAGAGCCCTAGCTTCCAGAATGTGATAGCACATCATTAAAGATCCCTGAGATGCCAGGCTCCCGCGGTGGGAGAGTGGGCGAGAGAGAGGATGTCATGCCTGCTGGGATCGTGGGCAGTGCCTACCCCATTAGCATTTACTCACAGCCTGTCATGCAGAGGGAATGAGGCTGCTCTTTTCAGGCCCATCAACTTCCTAATCCAGTTGCACCCCCACAGCCCTCCTCCTGATACATTTCCAGCCATCAGTCACTCTTCCAGCCCGACCTCCATAGCCCTCTTACAGAGAGATTTTCACCAGACACAACTCTGTTAGTCTTGGATATAGTTTAAGCATTGCTTTGAATGGTGCATACTTTTATAATAAATAGCACTGTTTTAACACAGGCCCTTATCCGCTTCGTTAGGGGCAAGCTGACAGTCCATCCTCTGCTACCAAGTTCTTTAGTTCTAGTGGAGGAAAAGGCTACTGAGAACGAGCAGGTTACTGAGGAAGGAGCTGTTTGTGGTCCACAGGGGCTGAGGAGCAGGGCTCTGCTGGCCACGGGGAGGCCCGGGGATAGGAAACCAAGGCAGGTTAAATGTTCTGCTCAGAAGGGAATATTTTAGTTAATGTTACATTCTAGCTGGAGGGTCCCCCGGACTACATGTGGAAGCCCGCTTGTAACCGGACAAACAATGGGTCCAGCTGCCTGTCACTACTTGAGCCAATTAAGCAGAGACAGGGTTGAATCCTATATGAGTGTTTATTCCAATATTGCCCGCAGGATGGGAGAGCAGCAGGTTAGCCACAAAAATCTGCTCTGCAGCTCCCCATAAGGCAGCTGCTTATATAGCAAAAGGGCAGTTTACAGATATGCAAAAGGACCAGGGGTCTTCAAAGCGCTTAGTGATATGCAAGGGCTGGAGTTACATGGGGAAATAGCCAAAGGCACTGCCAGCATTAACAGGTGAGCAGGCTGGAGGTCTGCAAAGGCCTGCAGGTGTGCCAAAAGGGCTGGGGATCTTCAAAGGGCTGTGGATTCTGGTTTCTGCAACAAATCTTTGTGAATCTTTCCCTGATAATATGCAGCTCCAAATGGGGAGGAAGGGCTGCATCTCCAGGTCAGCTCCAGCCAGGGTGGGATATGCCTTCTTTAATCAGAATAATACAATCACGGTTAACGGAGCATGATTAACATTTCTTACAATACTAGCTGGTTCCCCAACATTCTATTTCTGAGCTTTTTCTGGAAGCTTCCCGAGGACTTCCTCACTCACCTTATAAAACAACCATTTACCTTTTGGGGCAGAAGGGTTTTTCTGGAGGAATATTTTACCTTTCTTCAGGAAGTGGGCTTTGTCTGGCGGAGTGCTGAGGTGGTGAAGGTCACTCGTTTGTCCTCTAGATCAGCTGCCTGTGCACCAGCTGCATTAGGGTCGCCTCCGAGGTTAAACAGTACACATTCCTGGGCTCTCACTCCCCGAAACGCTGACTCAGGATGCTATCTAGGAATTTGTATTTTAGAAATATCCCAGGTGACTGTGATATGCAGCCAGGTTTGAGAAACTCAGCCCTCTACATCATGGTCCTGTATGTCTTTAACAAGTATTCATCGAGCACTTTCCCCGTGTTTTGTCCTCAGGTGTTCCACAGTTTAATGGGAAAGGCAGGCTGGTAGCAGTCATGTACCCATTAGGTCCAGGAGGGCTGGGAACATTCAATCTGCTTTTGGGAGTGGGAGTGAGAGTGGGATTTGGGTGTTGGTTTTTAACTGGGGACAGTTCTGTCCCAAGAGATATTTGGTAACCTTTGGCTGTCGCAAGTTGGGAGGGGGAACCTAGTGGGCAGAGGGTGGAGAAGGCTGCTCCTCAACGTCCTCTAACATGTTTCTCTTGTTTTAGAGAGCACCCCCAAACAAAGACTTATTTGTCCCCAAATGTCAGCAGTGCTGATCTTGAGAAAATCTGGGATAGGGAAGGCTTCCTAGGGGTTGAAATGGACAGGCACCCAGGTGAGGAGCTGGTGATGGAGAGGGTACAGCAGAGCAGAAGAAACAGCGTGCCTGAAAGCCCCAAGACCCTGAGCAGGCAGGTCCCGAGGGCCCTGGGAAAACATGCAAGGCAGCACAGGCAGTGAGGGAAGAGGCCAGGCAGTCGAACGGGACTAGGGTCCCTTGCATTGCAGAATAGATTTCTTCCTCAAGACAAGGGCAACCCACTAGAGCTACATGGTCAGCTGCAAGAAGTAAACTTGCATTTTAGAAATATTATTCTGTTGTAAGTTTGAGGGACACACATCAAGGTGCAGGGTTTGGGGGCCCTGGGAGGACTCAGGTCTTTGAACAAAGAGATAAAGACAAAACTTTCCAAACCCAGAGTAAGTCTAAGAGCTGAGAGGATGTGCTGGACCGGAAAGCAGTGGGGTGATGGGGGAGACGGTGGAGAAGCCCAGAGAGGTTGAGCCGCTTGTTTAAGCGTGTGCTTTCTGTTTTTTAAATATACTTTTGTTCATTTCAGGGAGAGGAAGGGAGAGAGAGATAAAACCATCAATGATGAGAGAGAATCATTGATCGGCTGCCTCCTGCACATCCCCTTCTGAAAATGAAGCCTGCAACCCGGGCATGTGCCCTTGACCGGAATTGAACCTGGAACCCGTTAGTCCACAGGCTGACATTTTATCCACTGAGCCAAACCAGCTAGGGCTTAAGCACATGCTTTTAAACAACATTGGTAGACCTGGACAGCTATATATATAAAAGCCTAAGCGACTGTTAAGACTGAAGACCAGGTGACCGGGCGGCTGGGTGACTGGCTAGTAACTAAGACACGCACTGACCACCTGGGAACAGACGCTAAACGCAGGAGCTGTCCCCTGGTGGTCAGTGTGCTCCCACAGCCAACCTCCCTCAGTCCCTTCCCCAGCCCAATCAGGCCGAGAGACCCCACCCATGCATGAATTTGTGCACCGGGCCTCTAGTTATAGATAAATGTACATGTAAGAATTGTGTTACATCATGGGGCTGCACAAAAAATTGCTGAAGTCCCTTCCAACTCTTTCCCAAAACACAACCTGTAGTGCAGTTTCCTCTTTGATAGTAAGAACTGGGCTGTCATCATTAGGACAATGGTTTTATTTCTCACAGTAGTCCTATATAGTCGATATTATCCCCAACTTATAAATTTGAAAATTGAGATGCAGCAAGGTTAATAATATAAATATTATATTAATAATTGCTGCATAACAAAATCTCTGCATCTCCCCTTCCCCAAATCATTTATTACTTACTATAGGTGGCTGAATGATTAGATCTTGCTAGGGCTCTCTCACATGGCTGGAGACTTGATAGGTCAGCTCTGGTCCACGTGGTCCTTTTCCCCAGGGTAACCTGAGCATGTTCTCACAGTGATGGCAGACTCCACAAAGAAACTAAATGTGGAAGTCTTTTTTTAAGCCTCTGCTTCAACTTTGCTACTGCTGCATTGGCAAAAGAGGTCACACTGCCAGAAGGGGCTAAGGTTACAAGACTATAGGCACAGCTAGAGGGGATGCAAATTAGGGCCATTAATCCACTCAATTTTTCCTAGCAAGTCGTGGCAGAGCCAGGATTTAAACTTGATTCTTCAGATTCTAAAGTGTGTGCTTTTCCTCCCAGACTCTGCTGTTTAGAAAATAAGAACGGAATCAAGAAAAACAATGTACATCAGTTAGGACTTTGCATCAATAAAAACAGTATGATCTGAACTGAGGCTTAGAGGGACCCCATGCAACTGGCAAAACTGACATCTTTGTTCAAAGAAAAATGGCAAATGAATATTTGGAAACATAAAGGGCTAACCTTCTTAGCAAGCAAAGGGTGCCCGGACATCAATAGGAAAAAGGTAACTCAATAAAAAAGTGGGCAAAAGGCCACAAACCAGCAATTCGTAGAGAGAAACATAAATGGAGAATGAGCAAAAACATATGAAAAGATATGTAATATCATTCAAAATAAACATTAAATGCAAAAAGTAAGATATCATTTTTCTCTATTGGATTGACATACACCTTGAGGTCCTGTGACACCCAGTGTTGCTTAGGGACAGGAGTGGGTCTGGAAGTAGGAAAGCTTCTATGTTTTTGGTAGGAAAATAAATTGCTGTGATATATTTAGAGGGTAATTTGGGGAATAAGAGTAAAAATATGCATGTGAAATTTGACTCAACTATTTTATTTTTAGGAATTGACCCTGAAGCTAGAGGTACATGAGTCTGCGAAGGTATACACAGGGCTCTCCATTGCAGCATTGTTTGCAATAGCCAAACTATGAAAACACTGTAGGTCAATAATAGAGAATGGGTTAAAGAAATTTTCCTTCAACATTGTCCAGACAGGAGTGCGGGTGTCAGGAGCATGAGGTGCATGTCCGTGTGCTGACGTGGAAAGCTCTGAGACACCCAAGAAGCAATTAGCTGTGGCCGATGCCGAGGAGGAGCCGCAGGGGTGGAGGAGGAAAGGGTAGCTCCACTTTTCACTTCTTTCTCTTCTTGGCTGTTTGAATTACTTCCCCAGGAACATGTACTACTTTTAGCCAATGAAAAATAAAATAACACAGAACAGAACAGATTGGGAACAGGGTTATTTTATTTGAGTATCTTTTTTTTTTCTTTACTGGCACATCTCACCTTTATAGTTGGCCAATTTGCTCAATTAGCAATTCTTTTTTACTGCCCTCATCTCCATCTATGGAAAGCAGTCTGGCGATTCCTCATATCTGAAAAACTCGAAATCACTTATTTGCAAAGATATATGCACCCCTATGTTCATTGCAGCATTCTTCACGGTGGCCAAGACATAGAAACAAGCAAATGTCCTGCAATTGAGGACTGGATAAAGAATACATGGCACAGATACACAATGGAATGCTACTCAGCCATAAGAAAGGATGAAATAGCACCATTTGAACAACATGGATGTTCCTTGAACATTACGCTAAGTGAAATAAGTCAGACAGAAAAAGCTAAGATTTAATTCACATGTGAGATATAAACCTAAAACTTACAAACACAAATAGCAGTATGGTGGTTGCCAGAGAGAAGGGGGTGGGGGAGAAGGAGTACTAATATGAGGTGACAGGAGAATATTTGACTTTGGGTGGTGGGCACATGGTGCAGCATATAGATTTTGTAACATAGAAACCAACACCTGAAACCTATATATTCATGTTGACCAATGTCACCCTAACCAATTAAATAATGAAAGAAAAAAAGAAAGAAAGAAAGAAAGAAAGAAAGAAAAAAGCATTAATGCTCAGCATTAATACTTAAGAATACCCAGGGATTGTTTCCAAAGGAAACCCATCTATAACCAGAAGTCATTGGCATGAGCTCCTATGGCCACAGATTGGGTCTTGTTAGCAAATTACCCAAATTTCCTCATTTTCATTAAGGTCATTTATTCTTGTTGATGAAATTCACCCCTTGAAAAAAGTCTTTGATGAATGTGAAATGAAATTTAAAAAACATCCTCCATGCAAGGGTGGTCTCTTTGTTAAGGGCATAAAGCTGTCCCTGCTTTCTACCCTCCTATGATCAGCCCAGTGTGGGTCTCTGCCTTTGGCGTCCATAGGTCAAGTGTGTGAAGGGTAGACACGAATTCCTGAGCCGCCTGCCCCTCATGTGTCCTATCAAGACAGAATGAACTCAAGTAGGAAAAGTACCTCATGACTCTGGTACCACTTTTCCAGTGACTTGTGCTCAAGGCCAATCATGGCCCTCTTCCCAGTGGGTAGTGGTGTTCATCACTCCGCTCTGGGCAGTCAGGATGCTGTGCTGGAGCTGCCCTGTGGGATGAAGCCTACCATCCTGCCCCGGCGAAAACATGGGCACCATGAGAAGTATAAAAAGTTACTTTAATCACCAACATAGTGCGTCTCCTGAAATGACCCACTGAGGACAAATATCACTCCTGTGATATTCCTGACCGCCCCCCCCCCCCCAAAAAAAAGAGTGCATTCTAAATATAATCATGAGGAGACATTCGGAAAACCTGAGGGACGTTCTACCAAATAACTTCAAAACTGTCAGGGTCACAAAATTTAGTAGCCTGGAGAACAGAATAGATTAGAGAGGGATGAATGCATTGTATCTTCACGCTTCTCTTTTTAATGGAAACGCTCCAGAGGGCGACAGTTTTGTTGTCATGGGTTATCCCATGGGATGCTAAGATACAATTGGGGGCACTCAGGGGATGGAGAAGGTAGGGACACAGACTTATGGAAAGGACTGTCACCAGGAAAGGCCTGCATGGGAGCTCTGGGCAGACGGAAGTTTCTGTGAGGACTTGGGCTGTGTGAGGGAGATGCTCGGGAGTTCCAAGGTTGGATGGAAGACAGAGGCTGTGACTCAACGTTACCTATTGGTGAGGTGAACCTAACTCCTCTGGGTGAATTGAGCAGGTTGCTTCCTGTTCAGTAAGTATTTATTGGCGCTATCCTATGTGTTAGGGCTACAGCCTGTGAACAGGACTAACTCTATGTCTGATGGAGAGGTTGGTGTTTAGACAGAAAGAGGACAGGGAGAGTGCAGGAACTATGGACAAGCACATCAGGAGATTCTGTCCTAACTTGGAGAGAATCAGGAAAGGTCAGGAAGGTTCCAGAAGGAGGCTGATGATGGGTAAGCTGAGATCTAAAGATTGGACATGGGGCCCTAGCTGGTTTGGCTCAGTGGATAGAGCATCAGCCTGCAGACTGAAGGATCCTGGGTTTGATTCCTGTCAAGGGCATATGCCTGGGTTGCAGGCTCGATCCCCAGTAGGGGGCATTCAGAAGGCAGCCTATCAATGATTCTCTCTCATCAATGATGTTTCTATCTCTCTCTCCCTCTCTGAAATCAATAATATATATATTGCACATGGGTTTAGCAGGTAATAGTGCCGGGAGCCAGTCCATGCTTGCTGTTTCAAGGGACCTGGCATATATGGCATACTGTTCTTAATATGTTTGCTCACCTTCTTGGCACTATGTGTTTTAACCAAGGTCTCTGAGAAAGGTTGTTTCCCCAGGTAGGGATTTTCCCCCGAAGTTAGGGAGGGAATAAAACCTCTTAACTAAGTGCCAGGTGGGTAATTAATCACTTTAACTACGAACAATCATGCTTAAGCTACATAATCTTTACTCCCTGGAATGGAGATAAGAAACGCCCTAACCTTTGAAATAGAGATTGTTAGGATTGGAATCAACTGGTATAAATACAGATGTCAGAAGACAGAACCAAGAGAGACAGAACCTAGGCACAGAACCTACACAGAACATTCTCTAGAGACAGAAGAACTTCGCTGGAGAGAACATGGCAAAAGATCCTGGACAGAAACTGGCCTCAGAACCTAGAGACAGAACCTAGCGAGAGAACATGGCAAAAGATCCTGGACTGAACCTGACTACAGAAATTGGCAAGAGAACCTGACTAGAACCTGGTGACTGAACCTGGCTGGAGAACCTGGACAGAACCTGGCTGGAGAACCTAGCGAGGGAACATGGCTACTGAGCCTGCCTGGAGAACCTAGCGAGGGAACATGGCTACAGAACCTGGCTGGAGAACCTGGAGAACCTAGCAAGAGAACATGGACACAGAACCTGGCTGGAGATCCTAAGCAGAACCTCTCTGGAGATCCAGACCAGAACTTGGCTGGAGATCCTGGCTAGAGATCCTGGCTAGGCTGCTGATCAACTGAACGCTGTCTCTGTGTCATTCCTTCTTCGCCGACTCCATCCACACCTTTGGGGACCCCTGGACCCGCTGGGGTTGGACCCCGGCATAATAGGAAGTGAGAACTCTCTTATCTGCAAAACAACAAAGTTGGATTTGATGATGATCAAGGTCCCTCCCAGCTCCCATAGCCTCTGACTTTATCTCATGATTCCTACTTTCTAGCCTTAAACCCTGCCCTGCCAGAGACAGGCTTGGGTCCCTGGAGAACAGAGGTCACATTCTCTCTGCCCTGAGCCTCCCCACATGATCATTCTGACTGATGGAGCATCCCTGCCCGGCCTTTGCTGAGGTGACTCTCAGCCAGGACGGAAAAGGGGCTCTCCACACCCTCAAGACTGGAGGGTTTGCTCTCACCGATGCTGCAGGGAGGTCAGTGAAGCTCCCAGGGACCGGCAGATGGATGCTGAGAGGCCAGGGTTGTTAGGCCAATGATGAAGCCTGAATGCTCTCTGAGCAGCGTTGCTTTGAGGATGACTCCCATAGGCTTGCTCCCTCAAGCGAGAGAGTGATCTCAGGCTCCCTTGCTGGGTGGCAGATGGTGAAACCCTGGATGCTGGAGGTGAGAGGGGAATGATGACAAGCGCTTTGGCCCAGTTGGCAAGCTGCAGGGCCTAATTATAACCCACCAGGACACTCCAACATGGAGTGAGTTTGGAGACACATGACAAAAAGACAGCAAATGATCACAATATGAATTGAGGAAGGCATCCACAGGCAGACGGTGGGAGGAGTCAGGGTCGAGGGGCATTGCCTGAGAGATTGAAAGCCTGGATTTGGGGACAGACCAACCTGGGTTATTAAGGTCTCTAAGCCCCAGCTTTCTGATCTATAAAATGGGGGTTATGATAACAGCTTCCTCAGAAAATTATTGTGAGAGTAAATGAAGTAATGTAGATTTTAGCATTTACTTTGGCATTTAATAAGTGCTCAAGAAATGTTAGCTATTTTTAGAATCACATTTTTGCTAAGCTAAACGTTGTAAAAGCTTAGCAATTCAAAAAGTTCTTTAAGGACGAGCAATGCACCTTGAATGCATGGCTCATTTGCATAGAAAAATGAAGCTGGAAAGATCTGCCAAGAGCATACAGTCTGAGCTTCCATTTCCTCACCTGCTAGTTGGCGGATGAGCCCTGCCCTTCAAGGTGGCTATAAAAATTAACCAGAAATGGTGCCCTGGCAGAGACAGTGGGAACTGAGTGCTCGCTCATGATGGCTGAAGAGCAGGTTCTAGGCAGGCAGGCCGCCCTTGCTTAAAAGATGCTTAAAAGATGTGGGGGGAATGTTAGACATAGGAAATGAAAGCCACCAGAAGGGGTGCGGGCAGAGGATGCCTATCCAGCTGTCAGCCCCAGGTGCCGTGATGCTGAGGCTCCTGGGACGCTGAGCAGCTGCCCTGAGGTTGCTCTCGCTGTACATCGGCCCCGCCTGGAATTCAGAATCTCCTTTCTTGATCATGTGCCACTGGTGGAAGTTATGTTATGTTTCTTGCACAAGCCATACCTATACTCTATTTTTCTACAATTTCTAGTATGGTTTCCTATGAAATAGACTCAAATCGTAAGGATACTTGAAAATCAATGGAAGCTTATCAATCTCCTGGATTTTAGGGTTACATAGTTGGGTGGTGCAAGTATAAAGAATAGAAGGAAAGCAGTGACTATGGAAATGGGTTTACCATTAGGGAAAAAGGAGGGGGCTGTGATTGAGAAGAGGGGAGTTAGGTGGGCCGATACAGGAGTTTAGGGATCAGAGGCCATCATAGGGCAGTTTTAGGAGAGAAATTAATTAACATGGTCTGAGCAAATATTGATCAGAAGTTTCAAACCAGGTGAGCTTGTCCTAGGTGGTGCGATGATAGGGAAATACCTCTCCTAGAAACATAAGGCAGTCTGGCATTCGACCATCAGCTCTTCCTCCCTCTGGCCAAGGGCTGTCCCAGGTTTAAATGCAAATACCCTCGGAAGGAGTAACACTGCCACCTAGTGTGGGTGTAGCATCAAATCCAGAAAGCCAAGACTCGAAGAAAACGTACAGGTTAGCCAAGCCAACCCTTTTACATATTAATGGGGAACATGAGCCCAGAGAAGAGACTGGCCCATGATCATCCAGTGTCAAAGCCAGTGTGAAACCCTTGTCTCCTGATTCCTGCTCCACAACTGTTTCTCAATAGGTCCTTGCCCTAAGAATGCTTTCCTGGGGAGCAGAGGAGGGAGAGAAAAGGGGCATCATAGAGGTGAGGAAAGGCATTGGGAGGAGAAGAAAGGAGGAGGAGAAGGAAGGGGAGGAGGAGGAAGAGGAGAAAACAACTAACTGGTCCAAGAATGCTCATCTATATATTGAATTATAAACCTTAAACCTACATGATTTTATGTACTAATTTTACCTTAAAAAAAAAAAAAAAAAGAATGCTCATCTAGACTGAGGGTAAGCTTCCTGAGGACTTCCTCACTCACCTTCTAAAACAACCATTTACCTTTTGGGGCAGAAGAGTTTTTCTGGAGGAATATTTTACCTTTCTTCAGGAAGTGGGCTTTGTCTGGCGGTGTGCTGAGGTGGTGAAGGTCACTGTCATTTGTCCTCTAGATCAGCTGCCATATTGAATCTCTTTGGTTTTCTGACTATAGCACCACTTTGAGATAATGTTCTCCATGTGAACTCTTTGCCTGGTAAACAAAGACATCTTTCTGGCTTTTTGCTCACCTTGAAGCTGCTCCTTCTAATTCTGAAACATGCTACACCATGGGTGAATCTTGAAAATATTCAACATTATATGAGGGACCTAAAATAGGCAAATTTATAGAGACTAAAGATACAATAGTGGTTACCAAGGGGTTGGAGAGTGGTGGTAAATCAACTTGGGGTAGTAAACACACTACAGCATACAGATGAAATATATATAGAATTGTATCTGAAACCTATGTAATTTTATTAACCAATGTCACCCCAATAAATTCAATAAAAATTAAAAAATTAAAAATACTCTATCAGAACAGGTTTGAAAGGGAGTTTAATGTGTAATGGGTACAGAGTTTCTCTTTAGGATGATGAGAGAATTCTGGAAATAGTGGGATGGTTGCACAACATCATGAATATATTTAATGCCTTTGACTTGTACACTTAAAATGACTAAATAAGTAAATTGTATGTTGTATGTATTTTACCACAATAATAATAATAAAAAAAGAATAGCGGTTCCTTCTAAGCTGAGGATAATGACTGTGGAAGATGTCTCAGGCTGCTGTTCAATAAAAATTAAATCCAGGAAGAGAAGAGTTACTAACTTTGGAACATATGAGTCAATGAGGAGTTTTTATTACTGTGGTTTTTATCTTGGAAAATATGGTTTCCAGAGCTGGTGTTTAAGTAATTTGCACTGTGATGATGTATGTTGCATGCCGTGGTTTGGTTTGGCAGAATTGATCTGTTATGCAAATCATAGTACATTTATTTTGCAAATTTAAAAAATTCATGTTTGAAGGCATGAAGGAGACTTCTGGACTATAGAAAATGTTCAGTTTCTTGACCTGGGTGGTTCATTTTTTCATCCAGTTGGCAGCACATTTGCACTTTTTTCTTTCTATATGTGTGTCATATTTCAAATTAAAAATCACATGTACATTAATTTGCATAAATATTTGCACAGAAAGAAACAAATAAAATATTGAAAGAATATGTGCCCAAATGCAAAATATGGTTCTTTCTGCATAGCAGGATTATGACTTAATTTCTTTCTTTGTGCATGAGTTGACCTTGAGAGGTTGTTTGCTTAAACAATAGAATAAAGCAATGACAAGGTCACTTCTAGTGGTTCAAATTTGTTTTCAGTTTAAGTCAGTTGATGTCTTTTCAGTTCAGTTCCGTCATTACTAATTTAATAGGCATTATTGCCTATTATGTAATAGACACTATGCTAATGCTGGAAAAACAAAGATGGAAACATATTGGAGGGGCGGGGCTTGGCTTGAGCAGCTGGGAGCCTGCGGAGGGCAGTGAGGGGTGGTCGCGGACTGCCTGCCTACTCTGAGTGCAGTGTGCATGCAGCGGGCTGGCCTCAGCGTTGCGGAGGGCACGGCGCTGCTGTCCATGGTTGCCCATAGGTCATCTGGGTCCTGGCCTTGGGCTGACAAGAGCGAGAGGACCAGGGGACCGCCCGCGCCTGCCTTTGACTGTGCATTGCTGGAGCCGCTCCAGGAAGCCACTCAGATCTGAAGCATTAACAAAGGAATTGATTAAAGAGTGGGGAGTAGTCTACCCAATTATGGATGGGATTCCTGATAGGATGCCACAGGCAGCAAGGATGGCACATCAAAATAAGGAGCAAGAAGATAGGGAGCGGCACTACATCTAATTAAAAACAAACACAACTTTTTAAAAATATCACTTACCTTTTTAAAAGTCAGGGTGGCAGATAATAAGTGGGAGACAATGTTTCTGTCTCTTCCTACATTGACTGTCCTTAATCCATGGGTCTCTTTAGCAGGACTGCTCTACTCGGCCTCTGGGGGAGAAGTGTTCCCGCAGAGTTGACTAGCACAGTCAGCCCCCCTTTCACAGTCTGCGCTTGCCTGTATGTTTGAAGGAATGGGTACGGGAGGAAGGTAAGGTTATACAGGTAGGCTGGGCTGGGATTATGAAGGCCTTGAAAGGAATGCAAGCAACTCTGGGCATCTCTCTCTCTCTCTCTCTCTCTCTCTCTCTCTCTCTCTCTCTCTCACACACACACACACACACACACACACACACACACACACACACTAACAGAAAGCTCTGGACAGATCTGAAGCAGGGAAGCAAGTTGGTCATGTCTCCTTAGAAACATGACTCAGGCAGGAGAAGAGAGGAAAAATAGAGAGGGAAAACCTTCAAAGGAAGAAACCTACTCAGGAGGTTGTTATAATGGTCACGAGAAGCCTGTAGTAAAAAGTAGGGCGATAGCCATGAGGACGAACAGAAGGGGACTGGCTGACACGCTTCACTGTTCAACGGGTGCTGAGTGAGGAGGAGGGAAGACTTGAGATGGTTTTGGGGACCGGCCTGTGTGGCTTGGTACATGGTGTGCTTTTGCTGTGACTGCAGAGAGTGAACAAGGTCTCTGATGTGTTTGCTGAAACTGTGAAGGAGAAGGAAGGAGGCCCTCAGTGCGTATAGCCGGTATGTTTGCTGACTGCACAGCAGTTGTGCATTTCCCAGGCTCACAGTTCCCATGCAGTGTAATGGTTCTTTTGTATGAAAATGACTGAGCGAACTTGTGGTCATCCCTCAAAGTATCTCTTTCCCAGCAGGAGAATACATCATCCACCTACCTCAAAACCCCTGTTTGGAGCCCTCCAATCTATAGTTGCCTCATCTTTTGGGGCAGGATTATCGCGCAGGGAGTTGACCAAGTACCCCATCCTCCTAGGGAGAAAGTCAGCGTCTGGGTAAGTTGAGGTGCGGTTGTCCACATTCCCCTGGAACCCTGTTGTGTTGTCAGATGTCTCCCATCGGCACCCTGTCTGTGAACCAGGATCTGTGACCCAAGATCTTATCTCTGATGAGAAATTTTGTCCATTGTTTGAATGTTTACATTTAACTCCCCAAACTCTGGGAGTAAATATCACCGTGCAAAAAGTTTCCATTAATCATTGCAAATATTATGTCATGGAAGGTAATGACAAAACCTTCTGGTGGCTCTTGGGCCAGTATCTGCCACCCTCATCCTTTTTTCCTGCCAAATGCAGGCATTCATCTTCCTGTGGCCAGACTAGAATGATTCCCTAGTACCCACAAATTCATCACTGGCTAACTCATGGATAAATACATTCCTTACATGAGATTTATTTCCATCCCCAATATTTTCCACCTCCATCTTAACTAGAAAAAGAAGGCATTTACTTTCCTTTTAAAAAATCCTTTGAAAAAGTGATGGGGTGAGGAAGAAATATGAGGAAGCTTCTGGAATTTTTAAGACTTGTTTGTAATCTTCTCCTGAATTTGGACAAGTCTCTCAATATCTCAGAGCCTCATTTTGTTAATTTATAAATGATAGTAGTGGTAATAATAGTAATAATTAATAAGAATATCCCTGCCTAACCACCTCATGGGGTGGTGGATCAACTACAATAAACAGATGAGAAGACAGTTTGTGAATTGCAAAGCACCATGTAAATATCATGCATCAGAATTATTCAATGACATAGTACACATTTTAGTGTTGAAGGGCAAATGTCTATCTTTTTGCCCTTCTTTCTGACTCCTATGCATATCCATTTGTCGCTGACTTACTAGTAAAATATTTATTGAGTGCCTATTTTATGACAACATTGTGCTAGAAATGAGATTGACAGTGAATACGGCAGAAAATTTATGTCAGCTCAAGATATAAAAGATTCTAACAGAGGTGAGAAAATAGCATTAACATCTCTTTAGGAAATAAACATAGCTCCATGTGGGAGATGTGAAAAGAAACGGTGTGTGGTAGTGATTCCCTGGGCTAGCTGGACGATTGATTCCCCCTGGAAGCCCACAGAAAGTACCTGTTCTCATTGAGTTAGAATGTGTGGGGCTAGACTTGGAAATCTGTTTAGTTTTGTTTTCTTTTGTTGGCAAGCTTCCTGGGAGAAGCCTCAGACAGCCAGGTGAGTCAGGTCCTTACTGGAACCAGTCATTGATGACACAGATGCGGGAGGATCATGGACAGAGAGCTCAGTGAAGGCCCAAGTGGCTGGGGAGGGTGGGGGTTGGTTTCCTGGAGGAGATGGGCCTCAGGTGGAAGGAGTGAGGAGAAGGGCTTGCACCCAAGACTCTCTTTTCACTGTGTTGACCTAGTTAACGCTTACTGCTCCTTTTTGATTCAGCAACAATGCCACCACCTCTGGTAAAGGTTTTCTGACTCCATGGGACAAGGCTGGGCACCTCTGGGCTCCCATAGCACACTGTGCTTACTTATATCATCACTCATCGCATCATGCCACTTTATAATTATAATTACTTATTCACTTGCTCGCTCCCTCTGTGGAAAAGGAGGATGTGTTTCATCAGTACCTGGCACAGTGTCTGGCACAAAGTAGGCATTCAAGCCACATTTGCATGTGCCGTCTGTCAACTTTCACTAGAGTCTTGACCTTAACCTTTGCTAGGGACCATGTCTGTACGCGGTACTAGTGCATTGCCTGCACAGAGCAGGTACCTGATAAAGATTGGTGCCTGAATGAATAAATGCCGAGAAAGAAGGGTGGCATCCTCAGAATGCTGTTCTGCTGCCGCGGCGGCCTGGGACCTTGGCGGATGGAAACGTGAAGGTGAGGGTTCTGAGATGGATCAAGGCAGCCTTCATCATGAGCGCTGAGGTTCAGGTGCCACTCGTCCCCACCATCTTTCTTAAAACGGCCCATTTTTCTGCCTGGTCACCTAGGAATGTGAAAGGAGAGGTGATGCAACAGGACAGAAGCTGGCAACTGTCTCCCCAGAGGCAGTGACCATCTCATGGTAGCTTATTCCAGTTCCTCAAGTCTTTCTGTAACTTTTAACATAACTATCACAGGAATAAAGCTCCGTTCTGTAGTTAATGGATAGAGGATAGCGGAATAATTAATGGACAGTGAATAATTCTTGCCCTGACCAGTTTGGCTCAGTGGATAGAGTGTCGGGCCATGGGCTGAAGGGTCCCAGGTTCATTTCAGGTCAAGGGCATGTACCTTGGTTGCAGGCTCGATCCCCAGTCGGGGGTGTGCAGGAGGCAGCTGATTGATGTTTCTCTCATGGATGCTTCTAACTCTCTATCCCTCTCCCTTCCTCTCTGTAAGAAATCAATGAAAATATATTTGAAAAAAAAGAGTGAATAACTCTTGGAATTGAGTGCATGTTCTAATAGGGAATTGCACCTGACTGGTTATTTCAGAGCACAGAGCACCGTAAGACAAGCACAGGACACGTGTCCTTGCACTGGGTCTGGCAGGGGCAGGGGCAGTACGCCAGGAGACAGAAATCAGAGCCTCTCAGGCTTTCCCTGGCAGGATTAAAAAAGTCAGGCCACCTCTGCAGGGCTTGTTTACTCACTGAACAGTGAGGGGATTCACTTAGGTTTGTACACTGTCCTGAGAGACCGGAGGCGTCGCTGAGACGTTGTAAGAGGGGAAATGACATGGGTCTAGGTCACTCCAGCAACTGTGTGAGGCGGGTCCAACTGTGTGAGGGTGAGATGAGTTGTGTACTGTGATCAAACTGCTTTTCTTGAATAACTTCTTTTTTCCGCCTGGAATTATTAATTGCAGACTTTGCTTTTGGTCTTTTGCCTACATTTTAATGATCCTATTATTAATTCTTTAAAATCCTTCAACTTAATTTAAAAACTCATTTAAAAACTATTAGCCACATGGTCAAATTCACCAGGTATTTTATCACCTTTCCCCCACTGCCCCCTCCCCCCCACCCCTGAAACCCTTCCTTCTGGAATCATTTGTCTTTCTGCTACAGTCTAGGCTGGGGACTCTCCAGGCCCAGCTCACAGCCATCATCCTGGGACTTCCCTCTACCTTCCCCTCTGTTTATATCTTTCCTGGATCCTATCATTTAGTTTTTGATGTATTTCTTCACTTTGGTGGAGAACATCATCCAGTCATTGCCAGAAAAGGGGTTGAAGAAAGGTGATTCTTTTGAGCAGTTGTATGTATGACAATGCATTTTTCCCTCATACTCACACTTTAATGGCAATATATCTCGTCATGACTCTGGGTTACAAACCTGAGAACTGAGAAGGCTTTGATGCATTAAGTGTTGGCTTCCAGTGTTGCTATAAAGGACACAATACTGATTCTTAGTCTTTAGTACCTCACTTCTGTACTTCTCTTTTCCCCTGTAGGTTTTAGGGTCTTCTCTTTGTCTTCAAAGTTCTGAAGTTTGACAATAATAGATACTCTTTTTCCAAGTAATGAGTGGGAACACTCAATTCAGAAACTCAGATGCTTTTGTTTTGAAAAAAAGGTCTAGTATTATTTTTCATGTAACCTCTTTCCAGCCCTTTCTTGTTTTCCTGGTTCTGGAATACTACCTGTTGGACCTCTACATTGATCCTCTAATTGCCCTATCTTTTGTCAAGAGAAAACTGGAGAGCTTTACTTGATATGAACATTTTGTTGAACGAGAAACTAACTGTTGTGACCTGGAAGAGGTCAAACCCCAAACTGGTATGAAGCTCAGAGGCCTGACTTTACAGGATGGTTTCCTAAGGGGCAGTGAGGACTTGTATGGCCTTTATGATGATGGGTTCTTACAATGGGGATAGCAGGGGCAGATTGGTTAAAAGTGCTTATCTTATTATCTTAGGAATTTGACAAGTGTTGATTGTGATTATGAGGTATTTGCAAAAGTTAACTAAGGTAATTTTTGCTTACATTAGTAAAACATTCAGTTTTACCTAAATGATTTAAATGATTTTGTCTGATCAGAGGATCTTCAAGCCTGGTCTCCATTTCATTTTATTTTTACACTTTCCCCCATGTATTCCATTACTGGGTCTACTTTCCCAGAGCTATCCTCAATTTTCTCTTTCAACCATTCTATTGAATTTGTATTTCTTTTATCATGCCTTTAATTTACAGGAGTTTCATTTTCTTTGTTTTAATTTTTAAAAATATACATATTTTTATTGATTTTAGAGAGGAAGGGAGAGGGAGAGAGAGATAGAAACATCAATGATGAGAGAGAATCATTGACTGGCTGCCTCCATCATGAACCACACTGGGAATCAAGCCTGCAACCTGAGCATGTGCCCTGACTGGGAATTGAACCCGTGACCTTCTGGTTCATAGGTCAACGCTAGACCAATGAGCCAGGCCAGCCGGGCAGGAGTTTCTTTTTCTATAAATATTCTTTTACAAACATTCTTTTAGAAAATAGCATCCTATTCTTCCTTTCCTGGCCATCTAAGTTTATCAATTGCAGCTTTCTAATTTTTTCTCTGTATTTTTCCATTTCTGCTGAGTTGAGTTGCTTCTAAAAAAATGTTCATTTTGGTCTGTTTCACATTGAAGATTTTACACAAATGTCTAGTGATTCTTAGCTGCCCATGTAAGGTTAAGAGTGACATCATAAATAGGTGATTGGAAACCCTACAATCTATGGGAGGGTTTTGACAACTGTTACGTTAATTTCACTGGTGTGTCAATTTCACTGTGGGTTGATTTGGTGAAATCAGGACATTTTGTTGGGAGAGTCTGAAATACTTGTGCTATAGATCTTTCTAGTGGTCCATTTGAATTTTCCCAGGAAACTAGTCCTTTGCCTGGGGAGAATACACCTGGTTAACAGCATTCCTGGAGCCAGGTGCTACTAGTGGAATGGAGAGTCTTATATTTCAATAGTAGACATTATTTAATTACCTTATGTTCAGTATACTACACCTGGTAACCTGTAGTACATTTATACCATGGAACTATGAGGCAGTAAAAAAAAAAGAAATCTTAACTTTTGTGACAGCATGGATGTATCTGGAGATGATTATGCTAAGTGAAGTAAGTCAGTAAGAGAAAGACAAATACCATATGATCTCACTTTTATGTGGAATCCAATGAACAAAATTAACTGATGAACAAAATAGAAATAGAGGCATGGATACATGAAACATTCTGAGCTGTCAGAGGGGAGGGGGGTTGGGGAGCTGGATGAAAGAAGGTGAAGGGATTAAGCAAAATCATATATATATATGTATATATATCACACATAGACACAGAGGACAGTGTGGTGATAGCCAGAGGGAAAGGGGGTGGGAGGTAGGTAGAAGTGGGCAAGGGGGGAAATGGGGACGGAAAGAGAATTTGCTTGGGGTGATGGGTGCATGATGCAGTGTGCAGATGATGTTTTGTTGAGTTGTACACTTGAAACCTGTATGGTTTCATGAACGAATGTCATCCCAATAAATCCATTTAAAAAAATTTTTAAAGTGAAAACTCTTCAAAACAAAAAACAAACAGAAAATAATGGCTTCAGTTCAGTTTCTCACATAATAATCCTCTGAGTGGGGGAGGTCGTTTTCTGGCTTCAGAGGAGGGCGGGGCCTGGAATTCTAATTGGCTGTTAAGGAGACTTTCACTGACCCCCTTGCCGCAGCCTCTCTGGAGCTGCGCAGTGCCAGTGGCCGTGACTTAGAGGCATCCTTAACTGCGGCACCTGGCATTCAGCTTTCTCAGGTCCACTAACGCCTTCCACCTCCCATCTTCCAAAAAGATGCTGACATCTGTCTCTTTCCCATTCATTGCCCTTGGAGGTGTGTACTTTCTGAATTCCTATAGTGTCATTTTAGAAGGGTAAAGAGTGAGACACGGTGGTGAACACAAGGTTTCAATCTATCACCTTGAACCAGAAGCCCAGATGGACTTCTTATTAAAGTGACGTTATCCTGTCATGCCTGAGTTACTTTCTACTCTATGCAACTTTACTACAATTTAAAATCATGATGCTAAAATAGGACCCTTTCCTCTGATATACACTCTTCTATCTCTCTTTCAATGCAAATTTCCCATTAAAAAGGCAAATCTTGAATTTAAATTGTGTTCCGTCGGTTCAATTTGAGGTGCCAACGTGGCCGATCCAAACATATTTTCGTTCTTCGCATATTTTATGAATCTAGGAATCTATTGTTACTCTGACTATGAATTAGAAATTTTCGTTCACCCACAACATCTTGGTTTTTTGAGATGGGCCAACTCTGCCTGGGTCTGCATAATGTTGCCTCTCTTTTCCAGTGGTTTTCATCCTGTGGTCCATTACAGAAGACTTGGGAAGGCTGCTGTCCTCCATAAGTGACTGCACACCCTATATGAGTTTGGAAACACAGTAAAGAGTCAGCCCTCCCATAACAAAAGAGGCAACATAAATAAAAATAAAATAAATGATCACTCTATGTAACTGGTAGCAACCCAAGGAGCTTTCTAGGCACACTGAGGCATGCTAAATCTCTAAAGCAGTGGTTCTCAACCTTCCTAATGCCGTGACCCTTTAATACAGTTCCTCATGTTGTGGTGACCCCCAACCATAAAATTATTTTCATTGCTACTTCATAACTGTAATTTTGCTACTGTTATGAATCGTAATGTAAATATCTGATATACAGGATGTATTTTCATTGTTATAAATTGAACATCATTAAAGCATAGTGATTAATCACAAAAACAATATGTAGTTATATATGTGTTTTCCGATGGTCTTAGGCGACTTCTGTGAAAGGGTCATTCAACCCCCAAAGGAGTCGCGACCCACAGGTTGAGAACCGCTGCTCTAAAGGGAACAGGGATATTCAGTGCGCTTCCCAAACCATGGAGGTGCCCCCTCAGAGGTCATGCCCTTGCACCCTTAGTGCCACTATCCTAGGCAGCACATGAAGTGGATGTGCCTTGGCTGAAGCTGAGTGGTCCTGAGAAACTTCTGATCGGAGTGTTGCCCAGACAGTGACCCCATAGCAACTGGCACATATCTCACACCGTTGGATACTCTGTTCTCTTGAAAATGACTGTTCACTTTCCCCAAACAGCATTAATTGCCTTTCTCTGATTATACAATTCATAGATGTTCATTGTTAACACATATATAAATTTTTAAATACAAAAGAAAAATCACGCAAAAATGAAAAGCAGGCAGATAATGCACAACTTTGAGTTAACCCATTTTCCTCTCTGATGTATATAAATAGATTTTTTAAAAACAAAATTCATCTTTTTTCTGGATATACTATTTTGTAATGCGCTATTTTTTATTTGACATTATATTAAATATTTTCTGTCATTATTCTCTTGAACAAGGCTTTTAAATACACATTTATAATATTTATTCTTTTAATAATATAAATTTTGCTTTCAGCTCTGACATGTAAAGAGTTTGGAAGTTATTACTTTCATCCTTGTAAAAAGGAAAAAGCAAACAAACAGAAAACAATGATCTAGACACAGACCATATACCTTTAAAGAAATTTACTCAAAATGGATTATAGACTTAAATGTAAATGCAAAGCTATAAAACTCCTAGAATATAACTCAGTAGAAAATTGAGGTGATCTTGGGTTTTATGATGAGGTTTAGATATAATACCAATAGCAAATCATAAAAGAAAAAAATGATAAGTAGATAAGTTGACAAAAATTTGAAATTTCTCCTTTGTAAATGACATTAAGATAATGCAATATAAGCCATATGCTGGGAAAAAATTTCCAAAACTCATGTCAGATAAAGGACTTGTATTCAAAATATACATCTACCTCTTAACACTCAACAATACGAAAACAAACATCCCAATTAAAGGTGGGAAAAATATCTGAACAGATACCTTACCAGAGAAGATATAAAGATGGCAAATAAGCATACTACAAGATGCTCAACATCATGTGTCGCTGGGGAATTGCATATTAAAAGGACAAGTAGATATCACTACATACCTATTAGGAAGCTTAAATTGAAACCCCTGACCACCAAATGTTGGCAAGGATGTGGAGCACCACGAGCTCTTGTGCATTGTTGGTAGGAATGCAAAACGGAACAGCCCCTATGGAAGACAGTTTGGTAATTTTTAACAAAATTAAACATAGTTTTACCATATGATCCAGCAAGCATACTCCTTGGTATTTATCCAAATCAGTTGACTCATTTTTTTTTGTCCACACAAAAAATTGCTGCACATAGATGTGTGTAGCAGCTTTATTCATAATTGCCAAAATATGGAAGCAACCAAAATGCCCTTTAGTAGGTGAATGGATAAAGAAACTCTGGTACATCCAGACAATGGAATATTATTCTGCTCTAAAAAAATGACCTACTCAGCCATGGAAAGGTATAAACATTAGATGTATAACACTAAGTGAAAGAAGCCAATTTGGAAAGGTTACAAATTGTATGATTTGAACTATATGACATTCTGGAAAAGGTAAAAATATGGAGACAGTGGGAAAAAGATCAGTGGTTGCCAGGCACTGGGGAGAGGGAGAAATAATAGGCAGAGCACAGAGGGTTTCTAGGACTCTGCTGGTTAGAACATTCCTTCTGACTGACCTCCATGCTATGAAACTGAGTATGTACTGAATATTGAAATATAGATAAATAAGGTAGTCCCTTTCTCTGAAGAACTTCACAACTTCTGACATCTTCATATAGACAACTTCAGGGTGGGCCTTTGTCCCAACAAAGGCCGAGGTTATCTGTGGGTCCGAGAGAGAGGAGCGGAGAGACTTTTCTGTGTATGTACGATGCTCCAACCAACATAGCCACCTGGCTGGGGCTAGATACTATATTTTTATGAATATAGAATACCCATGAATTTGGCATTTTTGGCAGCCAAAGTACAATATTGATTTCTACTGAGTTTATAGGTCACAAATCCTTATGAACTGCGACTGATTTTTGAAACTTAAGTGCAGGAAATTACATTTACACTCTTTTTTTAAAAAAAAAAAATTTTTTTATTGATTTCAGAGAGGAAGGGAGAGGGAGAGATAGAAACATCAATGATGAGAGAGAATCATTAATTGGCTGCCTCTTGCACACCCCACCCTGGGGATCGAGCCTGTAACTGGGGCATGTGCCCTGACCAGGAATTGAACCATGACCTCCTGGTTCATAGGTCAACACTCAACCACTGAGCCATGTCCGCTGGGCCATTTGCACTCTTAAAGTCTATCTTGCTAGACACAGTTAGCCCTTAATCTTAACCTGTTGCAATGCTTTCTGCACCTTGAATTAGCCAATCATTATATTGGTTATCTCTCTCAGCTTTGTTTTTATATCAATAGATTTTGTTAATATGGGAATCAGTCAGAACAGGTTCAGGTCTATTGAAAGATAAATGAGTCCTAAATCCTAGTGGCTTATAATATCCAAAGGCTTGTTTCTTGCTTATGTCACGGTCCATCATGGATTGGCTGGGACCCTGCTCCATGTCTCCTCACTCCAGGAGCCAGGCTGAGAAACTTCCACCTTGAATGTTGCTGGTCCACATGGCAGAAGGGAGAAGACTGGCAAAGATCTCGCACCAGCAATTAGATGCTCCAGACTGAAAGAAATGCATGTTACTTTTGCTCATTAGCCACGCGGAGGTAAGAAATTGCAGCTGTATTATGTGCTCAGAGATATTTGAATAGTGCCATTGACTAGCACAGCATCAACACTATGTTCTTGACAGAGTAATGAATAGAAGTGTTGGCTAGGATAAAACCTAGCAAATATTCCGTTTTTTATTTTAAAATATATTTTATTGATTTTTTACAGAGAGGAAGGGAGAGGGATAGAGAGTTAGAAACATTGATGAGAGAGAAACATCAATCAGCTGCCTCTTGCACACCGTCTACTGGGAATATGCCCGCAACCAAGGTACATGCCCTTGACCAGAATCAAACCTGGCACCCTTCAGTCCGCAGACTGATGCTCTATCCACTGAGCCAAACCGGTTAGGGCGCAAATATTCTTATAGTATAGTTCTTTAAGATGGGTATGGGCATGTTAATCAGTTCTCTTTGGGTATCTTTTTTCAACAATGTGCAATTCCACTTGAACACACTTATCTTCTGGATCACAGTTTTTCATCTTCACGGCATTTTATGAGCGATGAAGGCCTAGCTCTCACTAAAGTTTGTCTGTAGCAGGTTAGGTGTCTTTGGGTGATGGAAAGGGCCTTGATTTTTTAAAAAAAACAAATCTGAATTATGGTCTTTGCTTTATCATTCTCTAACCTTGTGAACACTAGCAAATAAATATATATCTCTGGCCTCAGGGTTTTTGTTTTAAGATTACAAAATTAAATGATGATGATTATTTTTTAAAAAACCTTCTATCTATAAAATTCTAAAGAACCTTATCCTGCCCTTCCAATACAATAACTCATCATAAAGTAAATAAGTTACTCTGCTATGATTGGCTTTGCAGGAGCTGGTGATCATTAATTCCACTTCTAGATCATCAGTCACTTCCAGATTCCACGGGCGGGGGGGGAGGGAGGGGCGGGGATGGGGAGGGAAGAGGTCAAGGCACAGCACTGGGTAGGCTTCTGAGGTGGGAAAAACATGGGGGAGGATACAGCATAGGGTATTGAAGAAAGGAAGCCAGGGAGGGAGAAAGGAAAAAAAGAAAGGAAAATGGGGTATTGTCTCTGGAGAGGACCATACGTTTCTCTACAGTGAATATCAGCAAGGTTATATTACTGTTATACTTATTTGCTTCTTTCCTCTAAAAAGATTATACTTTTGTGTACCATTGACATTAAGCTTTGTGCCTTAATTTGGGCAATAAAACGTGAATAGAAGTTATTTATATCTAGCAGAATTGTTAGGAGACCTTGTTGCTTCTTTCTGTACTGCATAAAAATGGCAAGGCCCCAACAGGTCCTCTCCTTCCGTCTGGGTCCAAGAAATCAGAAGACATATGGAGCAGAGCTACAGCCAACCTGCAGCTGACATGTAATGTGACTCACAAATTAACTTTTGTGATAAGCCACTGAGATAATGGGATTGTTTGTTACCACAGCATTACCTAGTGAAAGCTGACTGATATATTAGTTTGGTCAACAAGTAGGTGGGACATAGACTTGGGACTCAAGATGAGAAACTACTAAAAAGTTCCAGGAGAGAAGGGATGTTCAAGGCTACTAGGATTGTCAAATGCAGTGGGGAAAAAAAAATCAAGAAACATATTAGCTAACAGGCCATTTATTTTGGGGACCAGGTAATGCAAGTGCATCACTATTACTACTTCTAAATAGTAAAGAGCTATAGAATGAGACATTATCATTAAAATACCAGTAAATTATAGCAAAATAATTTAGTGTTAGCGGACAGAAGTAGCAATGTCTTTAAACTAGGAAGACAAGTACAAACCAAGGAGGCAAAGAAGAAAGCAGGTGTTAAAAAATGATGCTATCCAGATGAGGGACTTCTGGGAGAATTCTTCTTCTCTTGGATAAATAGCTTTGTTGATGGAAGTCTTTGTGCTGAGCTTTGAAAAGGTAGGATATCTTGATCCCAGACTGACTCAAAACTGTCTCTGGCTGCTTATCACAGGAAGGAGGGTTGAAAGCTTGCTCTTAATATATGGCCCTGTCACGAAAAGAATCTTTCTTATTCATGGGGTGGGGAGAGGAAGACAGACATAGACAGGCCATCCAAATTTAAGCACTATCTCCTTGATTGATTGCAAACTACTCCTTGAAACAGTGGTGGGACCAGGCTTTCTCCTGCTGATAACAACACAGGATGACAAAATGTGTTCTGCCAAATGTCCTAATATTTCCCTTTCACAAAAAAAGTTTTACCAGCTTTCATCACCACTTTATCACATTTCTCTGTGTAATTGAAACCTTGGGGTTGAACTACATTAATCTCTATGCTGTAAGCCAAGACTGAGAACTCATCAACATCTGAGAGGCTGAAAGTAACAGAAACCTCAAAACGGGCTTTGGCAGAAATGTTGTCTTAATGTTGTCATTAGAGAATGATCCATGGTGATGGGGGGGGCCGGGGGAGGAACTTATCTAGGAAGTAAATCTCATCCCCGTTACTGTTCTGCTGATTCCTTCAGAGGCCTTTTAGGATAAAGGTGAGGGTGCTGGTGTCCTGCACCCACACCTGTGGGAGCCACTCTGATTTACCGGCAGTTTCTTCCCTTCTCGTCTTCCTTTTAGTGGCAAACTCTTGCTGGTCTTCCAAAGTGCAGTCCCAGAGTTCTGCCTCGGGTCTCTACCCACAGTGTGATTTCACACTTATCACCCAGATTGTCCTTCTCCTCCACTAGCCTTTAACTGCGCCAGGACAAGGACCACACAGTATTCAACATCATTTCCTCGGTGCCCGGAACAATGGCATGTGGCAGATGCTCAATAAATGTCGAATGAATGGTTGCACATTTGGTCACAATTTCCTTTTCCTTTTTTATTTTGGGAAAGAACTTGGCCTTAGAGTCATGTGTCTCCTTTCTCTTATTGAGCCTTGCTGCTCCTTCTAGATGCCTTCATGGTTCCAAGGAAGGAATGAGAACCTCTGCGAAGCAAGAGAGCTGCAGAGCCAGAACATCTCCCTGGGTGGTCTGGTCCCCTGAGCTGCTGTCTTAAAGGACGAGGAGGAGTATGTGAGATGCATAGGGTAACAGTAAATGTGTGCAAAGAGACAGAGGCATTAAGCAGGTGATTAAAAGTAGGAATTTTACCATTTATTGAGCACCTGCTTTGTGATACTCTTGTTGGGTGTTTAGGCACCACATCTCTAAGTCTGGCAATGGACTTAAAGGGACATTCCCCCTTTCCGGATTCTAAGGGAAATATCCATTTAAATAACAAATTGTTGCTCAGAGAGGCTCAGTGACATGCCCAAGGCCACACAACAATTAAGTGACAGCTGCAATTCTCACCCATTGGGGTCTGACATAAAAGTCTAAGCTCTTTTCACCACTTCGGGATCTTGGGAATTGCTCTGTGTCTCATATTCATCATCAATAAAGTATGTGTGTTTGACTCTATAAATGCCTACATTTTCTTCCACGTTCTGAAATTTATTCTGCTGAGCTGTCTTCTCAGAGCGGCAGGACAGAGTGAATAAGGCACTGGGCTCCAGAGCTACAACTCTGGGTTCCAACCTCAGCTCTGTCCCTCACTTCAGGCGTGGCCTGGGGCAGTCTCTTTGCAGCTCTGCTTCCATTTCCTCATTTGGAGAATGGGGCTGATGACGGCATTCACCAAGGGGCCTCTGACACCCTCATGGCACAGGTCTGGGCACACAGCGAAGCACTCAGTCCATGAGAGCTTTTAGCAAGTTTCAGGGACAGCATTTGAGCATTTACCTTAATAGACTCTATGGTTTCTCATTTATTCATTGAACAAATGTTTCTTTGAATCCTCCCAGGTGTCACTGTGGTGCATTCATTGGTGATACAAAGACGCACAAGACACAACACACATGGGAATGCCACAGCCAACCTTCGCGTAGCTCCTCACAGTTTACAAACACATAGTATTTACAGTGCTGAGTTCAAGGTACTGCGTGCTGTTTTAGGCACATAAGTGGGCTTGAAATGGTTCAATAGCAAAACCCAAGGAGGGGATGTTGAAAAATTATGTAATATGAGGCAAACCAAATGGGTTGCTTGCCTTCTCGAGGGACAAGCTGGTGTGGAACTTGCCCTCTGCCTCCAGGGGCACCGTCATCTGCAGCCCCATGCAGTGCCCCAGTAGAGCATGGAGCCAGGGCAGAGGGAGAACCCAGGGAGAAGGGAAGGAGGAAGGCCTGTCATAGCAGCCCAGGCGCTTACCAGAGGCGCTGGGGCCGGTGCCTGCTGCTGTCCTCACAGGCCCCCTGATGCCACAGGGAAGAGGGGCCCAGGCTCTGGACTGTGTGCGCTGCAGTGTGAGCAAATGTCCCAAACCGCGTGTCTGTTGGGAGACGTGTTTTTGTATGTGCATCATCACGTCACAGCCTGACCTACCTTTTCAACTTTAAACAACTAATTTGTCTCTCATTTGAGGGACTTTTCCACGTAGGAACACATTTTTAATCACGTCCCAAGAGTTACTAGAAAAGACAAAGAATACAACAAAGTGTGTTGTCAGTAAGTGTACAATTAATCTCAGTCATGATTTTAGAGCTTAAGTTAGCTTTCAAACCTCCTCAGCAAATGCCTACACAGCTACTCCTGGGACCCCATTCAGCTGTAGTAGGGCTTCAGAGGGATCCTTTAGCAACATTAACCAACAATACCAGCTGCCATTTCCCGATGGCCCCGTGTCCTTCCTAATCTGTTATCTCACTCTTCACAATAGTCACATTTCCATTACCTTACATGAGCAAATGGAGGCTCATGGATTTGAAGTAACAACACTTAGTCCCCAAACTCTCAAGGACAGAGTTTGGAGACAGGCAGACCTCTGTTGGCGCCTAGCCTGGCTGCATACTACCAAAGCCATTCAGGCTTGCCGTGCCTCAGTTTCTTCCTCTGTAAAATGGAGATAACGATGCTTGCCTAGTGGGGCTGTCGTGAAGATTCAAAGAGGTAGCTGTGGCTGGACACAGAGCACACAGTGGGGCTCTGCAGGTGGAAGCAAGCCAGGCTGTGGGAGCCTTACTGCAATACCTCACTTGCCCCTTTCTAAGCAGATGCTGTGGGCTTGGCATAGAGCCAGCTCATGGGTGCGTGCACCAAACACTCTTGTCTTTTTGATCACGCCCCTGCTGCGGTGACTGCTTTTAATCAGAAAGGCAAGAGCTTTCCTTCTTTAGTCCTCGCACCTGGAGGAGCTGATTCGCCAGCTGCCTGCAGCTTGGGGAGCTTCCCCTTCTTCAGCCAATTATTTCCCTGATTGCTTGCGTCTCCATTCCAGCGGGCCAGGGATGTGTGGTTCTGAAACCTCCTCCCGTCTAGTTATCTGTTCAGCTGAAGAGGTGCTTCTGTTTTCAGTGGTTTGGACGTTCTCAATATGGGCTACTTATCAGCATCAGTTGCTACTGGTGAGCAACTAAGACATGTCCGCGTTTCACAGCTCTAACCTTGGAGAGTCTGACCCAGCAGGGCCCAGGATTTGTACAGCTCGTTGAGTTGGATGTGCAGCCTGATGGAAAACCTCTGGGTGAAGGAATCTGGTCAAAGGAGAATCGAGTGTGTCTCTCAGATGTCCTCTATAGTGTGACAATTAGATGGCCTTTTCCATCCCATATATCATGGCTCTAAGGAGTGGTTTGAACAGGGATTGAACCCCATGCCAATTATGAGGTGATGAACTTTCACCTGTGTTAGAACCTGAATCCTCTTGACTACCTGTAAGGTAGTCTCCATTTTATAGGTGCAGAAACTAAGGCCCAAAGTGACGCTGTAAGTTGCAGAACTTTCGAAAAGGATAGGATTCTTCCATAGGTTTCTTTGACTTTGAGTCCAGGGCTCTTTCTCTTATAATTCAAGGACGTAAATAATGAGGATCTACTTATTCATTGAGGGTCATGAGACAAAAGTTATGCTTTAAGGCATCGCAGTGAGGATTTGATTGATCCAGATCAATGTCAGCTAAGTCTGTGCAGGTGAAGAGGGGATTTCTGGAGTGAGCTTTGAAAGGAGGACACCATTTCAATTGAGGGGCGGGAGGAGGGGGCAGAGGGGTGCGGCTACATGCTGCATGGAGGGGAATGCAGCAGGAGAAAAGCCCTCAGCCCCCATGACTACTGCTTTGGGGAAGGGGAATGAAATAATGCAGAAGACCTTTGAGGACATGTCAGGGACTAGCTTGTCTTTGGAAATCACTAAAACAAAAACAAAAACAAAACAAAAATAAAAACCCCCACCCCATCTTGAAACAGGAAGCCCTTCAAGGTATTAAGTAACAGCTCAGCATTCTCCACTTGACAAGCTCATGGAAATGACATCTCCCGGAGCCATGTGACCACTAGAGCACAAAATGCTTAATTAAAAAGAATTACTGAATTGAATTCACCTCTGTTGATATGCAGAGGGGTTTCCTTACATTTATTAAAGCACTAGTTGCATGGCAGGATGTAATTAAAAGCTAATATTAAACTGTTTAAGAGAATCAGCTCAATCACAAGAAAATCTAACCTGTGAGTTGAATATGTATAGGTTGCAGAGTTCAGTCAAGTGGGGGGACATTCCTGCCTAGCACAAGTTAGTGGATTTTCTAAAACAAGGTGGTACAATGTCATTTCCAAGATGTTGGAGCTGAAGTATCTCAGTATATCCATTCATTCATTCATTCATTCATTCATTCATTCATTCACTCATTCAGCAACCACTGCTGACTACTGGCTATATGTTGCAAGTGCTCTGTGTTGGAGGAGGTCATGGACCCACCAGCTGAACCCAGGCAATGGAGGTTCCCCACCCCTTCTCCTGTTTTTGAAATGTACGCTTGGCCCACCATTCCCACAGCTGGAGCGGTTTTAAGGATGTAGCCTTGAGACAGTAATGTGCTATCGGGACCATCTGGAGTGAATACGTGACTGAATCCAGTTAAGGCCTCTATATAAACTCTTAAGATTCAGAGGGCTGAGGGTGGAGATGTTACGTTGCAGCCGCCAAGGACAAGCCTCCTATGTAAGTTCCCTTGTTTGTTAAACCTGCCACCTGCCCATCTGGGGCGGCCTGCCTCTCTCTACAGTCTCTCCTCGCTCTCCTAGTACTGGGGTCGGTCTGCAAAATAAAAATTGGTGAGCCCGTTGTCCCCGCTGCAGGAGAAATGGGACTTGGGTAAGGCATTCCTGGGGGAAAGCCTGGGTTGGCCATGGGCCTCTCTGTGGGGAGGGGTGGCTCGTATGTTAGATGCCTGTGGAAACTGCCTGTGGATGTGGGCACCCTGAAGACGCCAGCGGGTGCAAATACGTTTCGTGGAGGAACCATACACAGAGCTCTGTGGCAAAGGGAGGCCAGTGGCTGCCGCACTGGGCTGGCCTCTGCAGTGGGTAGTTCCGCCGGCCACCTCGGCCAAAGATGCCCAACTGGAGGCTGAAGCTTGAGTCAGAAAGTCAGAAGAGCTGAGGCCAGGGAAGGATGTGGGGTGTCCACTTCTCTGCTAGCTTCAGGGCTGGCGAAGGAGGTGGGAGGCAGGGTAGAAGCTGGAAACTTTAGCTGCTGTTTTGCAAAGCTGGGAGGGTGAAAACTGCTGCAGGTTAAGGTCCAAGTGCTTGTGGCAAAGCCTGATTGGGAGCTAAGAGGTGGCATCCCTGGGGAAGGGAGGAGAAAAAGAAGGCTGCCACCAGCTTAGGTTAGGGCTGTGGTCGGCAAACTGCGGCTCACGAGCCACATGCGGCTCTTTGGCCCCTTGAGTGTGGCTCTTCCTAAGCCTTAGGAGCACCCTAATTAAGTTAATAACAATGTACCTACCTATATAGTTTAAGTTTAAAAAATTTGGCTCTCAAAAGAAATTTCAATCGTTGTACTGTTGATATTTGGCTCTGTTGACTAATGCGTTTGCCGACCACTGGAAACCAGCACCATGTGTGGATAGCCTTGAGTCCGGTGCCGCTGAGACCATCTGCATGGCATATGTGACCAAACCAGTTAAGGCAGCGATTCTCAACCTGTGGGTCGCGACCCCTTTGGCGGTCGAACGACCCTTTCACAGGGGTCGCCTACGACCATCCTGCACATCAGATATTTACATTACGATTCATAACAGTAGCAACATTACAGTTATGAAGTAGCAACGAAAATAATTTTATGGTTGGGGGTCACAACATGAGGAACTGTTTTAAAGGGGCAGAAGGTTGAGAACCACTGGACAAGGGGATTTGCTCCGGTAGGAGCCTTTTGAAGGGCTGATGGAATTTAGCTCAGCAGGCAAGCATGGTTATGTGGACGGCAGAGGTCTGGCACCAAAAGGAAGTATGGTGGAGTCAGTGCATCACCAGCAAGGACATGAATTGTAACACTGATAGCAACACAACAAAATGCAGCTCAGCATGAATGTGGCTTGGAACTTTCAGTGTTTAAGGGGCATGGTGAGGTAGGACTGGTGGTGGGGGATAGAAGGCAGGCTATTAAGGGCTCATTTTATAAGCTTGGTCTTCACCCTCAAAGTAAGGGGATTTAGTGAAGATCTAGGGATGGACACAATTAACATTGTGGGTTTTTTTTTAAGCAAAAAGATAATTTACTATCTCCTGTAGTTGATAAACATATCAGGGTAACTGTAAGAAATCAGATTAGGGATGAGGGCCAAGGATTTGACATTGCCAGGATTCCCCATTGCTCATCTCTCATCTCTGCTTCTTTTTGAATGTTGGCCTTAGCCTCACCTACCGCAAACTGCCTTTCCCGCATGGCAGAAGACATGAGAAGGTGTTTGATTTTTCAGCCTCTGTGTCACAGTTCTAGGAAGGACTGTGGTTAACCTTGCTTGGACCAGTGACTCTTGCCAGTGACGAGGGACACTTGGCAGCATTGGGTTGAACAAGCTCACTCCAAAGGATGGACAGGAGGCAGCAAGGCCAGAGCAGGGAGGAGGGGGGCCATGAATCGTGAATTGAGGAAGTGACACAGGGAAGGGTGAAGAGGGGTGGGGCCAAAAATATGAAGGAGGCAGAATTTACAGAGCATGGAGATTACATGAAGGAAAGGGGAGAAAGAATGAGGGGTGTAAGGGGAGTATGATGTGGCCTCAGTTTCCTACTTGGTCAACTGGGGGGGTGGTGGTACTACTTACCGAGGTGTTGGGGGAGAAGCAGTTTATCATGGGAAAGAGGAAATTCAGTCTTTCTACTTTACTTCCCAGGATTATTTAAACCTTTAACCTGATCTTCCCCTCCGCCCCCCCCCCTCCCTGCCCCCACAAGGCAATAATTGTCACCTTTAATTTAAAAACTAATTTAATGAAAATTAAACATTTGTTATCTGAAATGGGTGATATCTTATGTTGATCTTCATTGGCATATTAACAGATGTAGTAGTAACCTTTGAATAATTAGGCTGGGAAAGGTGGTTGAGAGAATTCAAAGAGAAAGGGCGTGTAATCCCAATAAAATAGTTAGGGAAAGATTGGGGTCTGTCCACTAATGTCAACAGGGTCAAAAATGGTTTGCTTTAGAGCTAGACAGGCAGAATTTTTGACAATTTTTTTTTGTGTGTGTGTGTATGAGAGAGAGAGAGAGAGAATTTTGTGATGTAAACATACTAAATGTAATAAAACAGCATTTAATTTTATTTATGAATGAACATAGTTCAGACCTTCCACTAATTCAAACTATCCCCTCCAGTAGTGTGTTAGGAGGATTCATTGGCCTTTGACTTGAAACATTGAAAAATAGCATTTGCCCTGCATAACATCTTCCCACACTTCTTTCCTTTGCCCAAGGCCCTTTCCCATATTCCCCGCTGGGCAATTTCTAACACCCTTGAAGACTTCCCCTGGATAAAATTAATCACTATTTTCCTATGCCCTGTTTTGCTCATACCTCTACCAAGTGTTGCCTATTGTTTAAGGACATGGCCTTTGGCTTGACATGTGCTCAAGTCCACATGTGTGAAATATTTGGCAAATTACTTAACTTTTTGAATCTCTCTCTCTCTCTCTCTCTCTCTCTCTCTTCTCTCTCTCTCTCTCTCTCTCTCCCTCTCTCCCTCTCCCCCCCTTCCCCCCCTCTTTTACTGTGCAATGGGGTTAATAATAGTATCTTGTAAGGTTATTGTGAAGACTAATGTAATGGACATAGAGTGACTAGCACAATATCTGGCACATAGTAAATGCTCAATAAATGATGGATGAGTAAATGGATGATAATAAACATATACATAAAAGAATAGTGCACAATAAAAGGCATCTACCTTTGGTCTGTTTGGTTTCTGGTTGGTGATTATTTGACAGTGGAAATCCCGACAGAGTAACGTCTTCACATTTATTAAGCAGTTTGAAATGCCAAGGGGGGATATTGTTTCTCAGTACTGGATTCTTCTTTTCTTTTTTTAAAATGTTGATTTTAGAGAAGAGGGGAAGGGGAAGGGATAGAGAGATAGAAACATCGATCAACTGCTTCCTGCATGCCCCCCTGAGAATTGAGCCTGCAACCAGGGCATGTACCCTGTCCAGGAATCCTGGTTCATGGGTCAATGCTCCACCGCTGAGCCACCCTGGCCGGGCAGTACTGGATTCTTTTAATCTCAGTGTAAGGACAGTTCCACTTTTCAAATGAGGAAAGACCACATCATCTTCATGATTTGGGCTAATTAGAATCCAGGAATGCCATTCCCTACCTTTAGGGTGTGCTTGAGACCTGGCCTAGCTCATCCTAGTAGCACATAGCCCTGGCCACAGTGGCTGTTACACAGATGTGCATGGGACCCAGCTGGACCAATCAAAGTGCTTTCGTGGCATCACATGCAGAGGCAGAGCAAATGAGGTTCTTTCTTTCTGCCAGTAGATTATTGGCATGTGGCCAGTTCTCTTCCATTCCTTTCCCTGCTGCATGGAGGAAAGCTGTCTGCAGTAGGCCAGAATGGGGTCAACACACAGTCTTGACACTGTTGATTGAGTCCCTATTCTTCCCTTGGACTTCTAGTTGGATGGTGCATAATTTTATTTTATTATTATTATTTTTTTTGCTTAAAGCAGTTTGAGTTGGGATTTTTTGATTCAACATTCATTGGCTTGAATAAATCATCTTTAATCCTTACCACCACCTATGAGTTAGACATTATTCCTTTCCTCTTTTTAGATTTAGAAACCAGGCTCAGGGAGGTTACTGTGCAAGGATACACAACTACTAAATAGTGAAGCTGGGTTTCAAATTCAGGTCTGCCTGAATCTGACACCCTTACCGCCTTGACTGCTTCCACTGACTGATACCAACACATGGCCTTCATCCTCCTAAATGCCAGCCCATGCTGATGGCGAGGTGCATGGGCATTTTCCTGGGCACCTTGTCACCCTGTCCTCCTGGTATAAAGAATACTCTTTGATACATGATATCAATATTGCTTCTTTCTATATTCAGCTCCCACTTTTGTCCAATTCCAATGTATTTGTAGACTTTTCTGTTTAAATTCTTTCTCACTCCCTTTCTAAGTAACTTGGGGACCATGAGAAGCCTCTCACCAGGCTGCCTCTGACCTGTGCTGTGATGGGTCCATTAATCTCTCAGACTGGGAGGGAGGATGTAACCACTCCAGATGGTATTTCTTAGGCGATAGTAGAGACAGCCAGGAAGACACGACTGGAATCTAAATGGCAGTGGCTGCTCAAGGTTACACTTAGGAGGAAAAGCAAGGTGGCAGCTTTATTTAATTAGTTTATTGGTTCATTATATCAAGGGTGAATATATAATGGATTTTAATTTGATAATTTATGAGAAAAGAGTGTTGGTTGTCAACTGTAAGAGAAATTCTAGGGCCAGAGAGGAAGAGATCGAAGATAATAGTGTATATCTGCCTACATGTATATTTTATATTCTTACTGATGCTTCAAATTACTTTTAACTGTGCTTATAGCTGTATTCTTAACTATTATAAGTATCTACTCCTTTCCTTTTCCATATTAAAGGATATAAATTATAATTGTATGCTTTAGGATTTTAACTTAGTTTTATTCATGAGGTAGTTTTTCAAATTATTAAGAACAAGTGAGAATTCTATTCTCAATCTACATCTTACGGGATTTTGCATCTGCTTATAGATCTGTTTTAAGGATAATATGGGTCATAATTTGGGGTGAGGTCTCTTTATTTTGACAAACGTGCTTTTAAGACTCCACACACCCTTCTCTGAACTAACTCCTTCTCCACGTTGGTCTCATGTCCTTCAGGAAATTTTAACCTATCGGCCCAATGTCTCTACTTTCTGATGCACAGCACACTTGCAATTTTTTGTTCAATGTTCTCTCTCTGGCTAGGTTGTGACACTGTACAGAGCCTAAGACAGGGTCTTGCACATTTGCGTTTAACAAAGATTTGTTGACAGTAGTGATGGGATATAATGTATGTCATGTCATCAGTCACTCAGGTCTTTGGACAAGTTGGAAAGTGAGAAATGTGACATAGTGTCCTCCCTTTTCCTCCATCCTGCTACTCAGCCAGTGCTGTAGTGAGCCACTGCTCCCGTGGGAACTCCTCTTATTCCTCAGGAGTTTGGGGACAGAAGGAAGGTTGTGAACCCCTGGGTATCTGGACTTCCAGTGCTCATCCTATTGCATTAGGGTGACATTTTATTTTTTATATATTTATTTATTTTTAAATATATTTTATTAATTTTTTACAGAGGGGAAGGGAGAGGATAGAGCATTAGAAACATCGATGAGAGAGAAACATCGATCAGCTGCTTCCTGCACACCCCCTACTGGGGATGTGCCCGCAACTGAGGTACATGCCTTTGACCGGAATCGAACCCGGGACCCTTCAGTCTGGAGGCCGATGCTCTATCCACTGAGCCAAACCTGTTAGGGCTAGGTTGACATTTTAATATCTGCTCCCTCCACTGAACTGCAGCCTACTAAGAGTTGGGGATAATGTCTGATTCATTGACCAGCACATATTTTAGCATCCAGTCATAATAGAAAGTGCTAATGTTTATTAAGTGTGGACTATGTGGTACATGTGATAGTAAGCATTTTACATATATTGTTATTCCTTACAACAGCCTGTGTGAAGTAGGTACTATTATGATGTCTATTTTAAAGATGAGAAAACGGACGGAAACAGGGATCTTAAGTACTTGCTAAAAACCATACATTTGAGATCATCAATAATAAAGCAGGAATTCAAAATCAGGCCATACAGCTCCGAAGAACTTTTAACAACACTCTTAACAACCAATACTCTCTCTCAATATGTTTCAATTAATTTCAGTTTGAGATTAACAAGTAAGCCCTGTCTGAGGTCTCAAGAGAAAGAGACAGCAGTCCTTCTAGATAAGGCAAGAGGAATGAGATCGGCATTCCCCAGAGACAGTTCAAATAGGCGTACATCATTATGGCTTAGAATACGGGCGTCTGGAAGGGAGGAGGGAGGTACCAATGTCCTCCTTGATGTGGGAGTTAAAACGCAGTTGTGCCCTCATCTTGGGGAAGCAGTGGGCACCTGGTGGGTGGTGGTGGTGGAAGGTGACAGTCCTGGTTACAGGAGGTCAGTGTATCATAGTGGTTGAGAGCCAGTGTTGTGAATGCAGAGGGCAGGCTGGCTTAGCACAATGCCTGCCACGCGGTAAGTGCTCAGTCCCGGCCGCTCTCCCTGACCACCATGTGCGAGTATTTCAAGTATTCAGATCAAGTGCTGTATAGCCACAAAGGTCAGGACTCCAGAGCTTATGCATTCTCATGGAGGTGAAGTCCTGCAGAGGCAGGAGCCCAACCGGAAGTGTCTGGTTCTGTCTCAGCTAACTGTCCCCCTCTCCCTCCACCCTGGGGTGGGGAGCTACTACACCTGTGGGAATATCTGCCCGCCCCCCAAGGATGAGCTTTATCGGGCAGTGTGCTGAATCCCGCCCCCTCCACCCCCCCCACTCTGCTCATGGCCATCTCTGTGAAGAAGTTCTGTCTCTTTCCATTTCTTTTATCCATTAACCCACGCTAGTCTCTCTCTGGCTAATTGCATTTGCTAGAAGGCTGCCTTCCATGATTAGGCATCCTGCAGCCTGAGCTGAGAGGATGAAGGGAACAGGCAGAGGCAAACGTCTTGGTGAGCGCAATTCAATCTGCTGCTAAATTTAATCAGGCCGTTTCTGGATTCTGTTCTCAGCCAGCCACCTGCAGCGATATGCTTAAAATGCTCCCAACACATCAGCACGGTGGGCAGTGTGCCAAGACCAAGGCTACCCATTTTTGCTTCAATTTTCTATAGAACTTAGTGAAGATAAGGTGATTCCCCCCCCCCCCCCCTTTTCTCTCTACACCTGCAATTCCAAATTGCAGAAGAAGACAGGACAATAGTGTCTGCTCCAAATTAGATTTTAGCAACATCACCTTCCCCCCACCCCTTTCCTTTGTCTAGAAGAAATTGTAGACCCTGGACACTCACATTATATCAAACACATTAATCCATCTAAATCTTGCCTGATATAAAATTTAAAATTTTGTGAATAAGTTGTAGATCAGTCGAAGATGTGTCAACACATAATTATAATTAAATGCACATTAGTTTGAACTTTAAGTTTTCTTGGTATATTTCCTTTGTCAGGGCTCGCACTTCTTACTTAGGCATCTGAAAAACTCCTAGCTCCTAGGACCTGTGCCTACATGTGGCCAAATTGGGGGCTAAAGGGTTCAAGCTGTTTTATGGTCTACCACCATTTGGAACTTTCCAGAAGTGGAAGCAAAGAATGCTGTGACGACTCACAGGGCAGGCTTTGGCATTGAGCGGGCCTGCGAATGTCTGCTCAGAGCATGAGTTTCTGAGAACACAGCCCCAGTTTATGCCTCTGTTAAAATTTGGATGATGACTGTGCCTACTAACTACTGTTGTTTGAATAGGATCTGTGGTGGCTTTGCAATGTGGCAACTTGGCTGGCTGAAGTCCCTTCCCAGAATTCCCTCTCTTATATGTTTCTGGTTAGAGAGGGCCCCAACAGAGATTCCAAGAGAGATTTGCAAAGTGCAAGTCAGCTGCAGGTGTTTTGTGGTTCACACCCATTGCTGCTTACCTGCTGGCTCACCTGGTTGGCGGGAGGTCGTGAGCAGACCTGCAATGGCTCTGTCCTCTGCTGGATCCTCCTCTGGCTTCTCTGACCCCTGGGCCAGGTGTGTCTGTTTAGCTCTAGGACAGGCCCTGGCTTTTATAGGATACTCACTACCAAGATCAGAAACAAAGCCTTACGTGATGTTAGTCCAGCCTCATGGACTGACTTCAGTGCATCCTATGGGTTCCAGCTCGTTCTGCTCTCCCCCACTTTAGATCCAGCTTCTTTTCCTGACCACCTTCCCTAAGAAGTCCCCACTGATTGAGCCCTACCTGAAGCAGGACCTACTCATTATTGATGTTTGAATGGGATCAGGCTTGAAAAGTGCATGCCTAGTACAAGCCCTGGCCTGCCGTAAGTGCTTGGACATTGTTTGGCTAACACAAATCTAAGTCCAGCACCTAACACAGAGCTTGGCACATAGCAGATGCTCCATATGAACTTGCTGAATGTTTTTCATCACAAGAGAAAGAAGCAGGGCTCTATGTGGCAATACATGGCAACTGAGGGGGAGGTAGTGAAATCAATTGAATAATAGGATGTCTTTAAAAAATATTTTTAAAAATTTATTTCAAAGAGAAAGGGAGAGGGAGGGTGAGAGAGATAGAAACATCAACAAATAAAGAGAATCATTGATCAGCTGCCTCCTGCATGCTGCCTACTTGGGATGCAAGCCGGGCATGTGCCCTGACCAGGAATTGAATTGTGACCTCCTGGTTCATTGGTCAATGCTCAACTACTGAGCCACACTGGCTAGGCAGTATTTTTTTTTTTTTTTTTTAGGGCAGGACAGCTTTATAAAAATGTCATTTTAGAGAAAAGCAATTTATCATTTCACATTTATAGAGTGATCACCTAGGGCAGTGGTCAGCAAACTCATTAGTCTACAGAGCCAAATGTCAACAGTACAATGATTGAAATTGCTTTTGAGAGCCAAATTTTTTAAACTTAAACTATATAGGTAGGTACATTGTTATTAACTTAATTAGGGTACTCCTAAGGCTTAGGAAGAGCCACGCTCAAGGGGCCAAAGAGCCGCATGTGGCTCGCGAGCTGCAGTTTGCCGACCACGGACCTAGGGCAACATCATGCACTCTAAATTTAAACAGTTGCCAAGTATGTTTCTTGGGACCAGCTTGCATGAACAGTTAGATTGATACCTAATTAGCATGTTCAAATGAAAATAGATTTTTTTCCTATGTTATTTGACAATGAAACTATTCTCTTATGGGGTTAGCACATTCTGATAAGTTTCTTTGCTTTCCTTCTCTCTGATCTGGTTTCCTGTCTGTCCGAAATGGGGGTTCCTTTATCCTGTGTGGCCCTCTTGACATCGGCAAGTTTCACTATTATATTCTTCAGCAAGCCACCTGATCATGGCCAATCCCTGCCTCTTGCTTCAGCCAAGACTGCACCACCATAAAAGTTTAACTCCAGTTGTTCTGGTTGTTGAGTGCTGCATAATAAACCCCCAAACAATAAGCACTTATTTAGTTGAGAAATCTGCCAGGTGGTCAGAGCTCAACAAGGGCAACTAGTCTTTGCTCCATGATATCTGGGGCCTTAGCTGGGTGATTTGAATGACTGGGTCTGGAATACCAGAGGGCTCGCCAGGCATCGATCATTCTCTTCTGGGAGTCCCAGGACCACTTCTGGTGCCCTCTTTCCTTGGTCTCCTCAAAATGGTGACCTCAGAATAGTTGGACTTCTTATAAGGCTGCTCAGGACTTAAAGAGCCAGTGTTCTAAGTAAAATCTACAAGGTTCCTCATGAACCAGGCTATGAAGCCCAAATCATCACTTACACTCTATTCTATTGGTCAAGCTCATCGCTGTGCCCAGCCTGGATAGAAGTGGAAGGAAATTAGATTCTGCCTCTCAAGGGGAACCATAGCAAAAAAAAAAAAAAAAAAAAAAAAAAAAAAATTTGCGGTCCTCTTGAATCCATGACACCAGTTTTTGACTCCTTTGGCTACCAGCTCCTCTCCTTTCATCTCTCATTCTCTTACTTTAATGTGCCTACTTGTTGAGATATCAGCTCCTTTGATACCTCCATTTTCATCCTCTTCTGGCTTCATATCTTTGATGTTTGAACCACCACCTCACCACTTTCTGGCCCACCTTTCACTACTCACAATGTCCTTGTCCCTTTAACTTGCTGTCACAACCTCTCACAGTCTCAACCATGGAGCAATCCAATCCATAGTCATCTCTGTTCCTCCACAGGCTATTAATGTGCCAGGGAAATTCAGGCAGTGGTGCTCTGGGGGTATCTCGGACTCCTCTCCAGACCACTGCTCAGCCCCATGTTCTGCACAGCTCTGTCTCCACTCTCCCGAGGAGCAACATCAGATGTTCCCACTCACTCTTCTGATGCCAACCCTACTTCCACCTCATCACTTCCTTCTTCGTTCTCAGCAGATGACCTTGTTTCGTACTTCACAGTGAAAACTAGAGGCGCTCTCACCTTTCTGTGCCCTAATTCCCTAAGATAATCTGAATCGGAACCCCTTGGTGCTTTCCTCTGACTCAGAAGCTAGGAGGATGGTCCCCGCTCCTGCCCGAGGCTCCCCCTTCTTCCAAGCTCGGCTCTGTCTCCTGCCTCCTCAGGAACTTTGCTCCATCACCACTTCCTTATCTCTCCGGCATCTTCAGGGTCTCCTTTGAATGGCTCTGTCCTATTATCAAATAGGAATAACAATAAAAGCAGCCACTGCTTATTATTTACAATGGGTCAAGCACTACCCAAGCACTCAGCATCTTGTAACTTATTTAATGCTCAAAACTCTATAGTTAGTGTTATCTCATCTTACAGAAAAGCAAAATGGGATCCTTAGAAGTTAGAGAATGGTCTCAAGGTCACACAGCTTCTGTGTGGAGCTGGGACTTGAACTCAGAGAGTCTGTCTCTAGAACTTGAGCTACATGCACTTTACTACACACTGCTTTACCACGCTCACAAATGTTCAAGAACAAAACCCCCAAATACTTTCTAACTTTAAGTTTAGCTACTGCCCTATGTCTCTTTCACAGACAAATTTCCTGAAAGAGTTGTCTTGCAAAATATCTCCATTTCCTCACTTCATCTTCAATTGCTCCCACCACTGAAACCACCCAGGCACCCACAACCCCCGAATTTAGATTTCCGTCCTTATTTCTCTATGGCACTCGATGTCTCTGACCACTGCTTTTCATTGCCCTCCTCCTTTGAGTTTCTCATGGTTTTTCTCCCATAGCTCTGAGGCCACCCCTTGCTTATTTTTGCCAGCTTGTCTCCCCCTGCCTTGTTCTTCTTTTATTAGCTCTTACTCCTCAGGCTTCCAGCTGTGCACAAGTCTCCTTGTCCCTCCCCATCCCCATGGGCTAGTTCATCTGTTCTCAGTGCTGCCCTTATACAACTCTGTGCTGATCACTCTCAAATGTATGCTCTGGCTCAGACACTGAGCTCCAGCTCCATTCTTGAAATTGCTGACTGGACACTTGCTTCCCTAATAGTCTAGGCAGGCTCTTGGAGGGGTTGGTGGGCCAGGGGAATGCTAGGGAGGCTACCATGTGACAGAATTCTTGGGAAGCTGGAGAGAACTCGATGACAGCAATATGTGAGTTTGTAGGAACTGAAAAACAAAGACTTAGGATGTCTATGTAAACGCGCAGGTAGCCTGGGCAAGAGGAAATGGTGTGTTACATAATATCAAGGAAGATAATCAATTTGGGCTCTGTAGAAACTCCAAATGAAATACATACAAAACCATGCTGGTCCCTTTCCATTATAAACTTGCTTTCTTCTTGTTTTCTTTGAATCGGTGAATGGCTTCATAATCTACCCAGTGACCCAAGTTAAATTCAGGATCATTAATCCTTTTTTTGTTTTCCACATCAAATTAGTCCATAAATACTATTGATTGTATTGCCCAATTACACTTTAATCCACTCAGGCCTCTCATCACGTCTACTTCCTCACATCCGGCCTGTCTGTTCTTTCAAAAGCCTCTGGACTCACCTCCCAACAGCTGTCTGACTCTGCTGCCTTCAGCTATTCCCAGTGCCTTCTGACTAAAATCCAGATTCCTTAGTATGGCTTGTCAGGCTCTTCATTATTTGGCTCCTGACTTCTCTCTTCAGCTCTGCTCTTTCCAGTCCTGCCCATGAACCCAAGGCCTGAACTCGATGGAACATTTTGCAGTTCCCCAGCATTCACACTCACCTGCTGTTCCTTCTGAACAAAAGATTTTCCTGTTTTCACAGCCTGGTTAACTCCTCACGTTTCCACTCCAGTCACCTCTGGAGGTCTTCTCTGATTAGGCTGTCTTCTTCTGGGTCTTCTTCTAGGTCAGTGATGGCGAACCTATGACACGCATGTCAGAGGTGACACGCGAACTCATTTTTTTGGTTGATTTTTTTTTGTTGTTAAATGGCATTTAAATATATAAAATAAATATAAAAAATATGTCTTTGTTTTACTATGGTTGCAAACATCAAAAAATTTCTATATGTGAACCGGCACCAGAGTTAAGTCAGGGTTTTTCAAAATGCTGACACGCCGAGCTCAAAAGGTTCACCATCACTGTTCTAGGTCTTCTTCTGGGTCTTAGCTGTGGGGAGAGGATGTTCTCTCCTGTGAGACTGGAGACTGGGTCTTCAGCAACTGCGTTTATTCAGATAACTCTTTTCATCCCTTAAAACCCTGCTGAGGCATCTTTCCTCCTAGGTAGGCCTTCCCTGTTCATGGGTAATGAATTGCCTTTTCTAGATTACTTCTGAATGCTGCACATACTTGATTTACATGATTAGTAATAACATCAATTGGACACTTACCTATGTGAACTGCCTTTCTTCTGACAGGAGAGGATACTGTCCTTAATCCATATAATATTCTATGAAGTGATTACTTATACTTGCATTTTCTGGGGAAAAACTTGGGTTTGGTGATAGGTGCCAGAATCGGGGCTTGAGAAAAATCAATAGGGCCTCTGCCTTCTAGCTGGGAGGGACGGATATTAAATTAAAAATGTTAAAACAAACAAGCTAAAAAATGTTATTTCTTGCATATTTATTTGTCAGGCACTCAGCTCTAAGTGTCTTTCCATTTTAGTTAATGTTTCTGAAACCCTGGAAAGTAGGTGTAATGTTTATACAACCCTAGGAAGCAGGTGCTATAACCCCCCATTTTACTGAAGAGGATGTCAAGGCTTGGTGATGCTATGAAACTGACCCGAAGCCCCACAGCTCGTAAGGGGGATGCTAGGATTTGAACATATGGCCACTTGACTTCGGGCCTTATGCTCCTGAAAAAGGATAGGGCATGCTTGGCGAGGGTCACAGGTCGCCTAGCTCAGTGGTTGGCAAACGCATTAGTCAACAGAGCCAAATATCAACAGTACAACGATTGAAATTTCTTTTGAGATCCCAATTTTTTAAACTTAAACTATATAGGTAGGTACATTGTTATTAACTTAATTAGGGTACTCCTAAGGCTTAGGAAGAGCCACACTCAAGGGGCCAAAGAGCCGCATGTGGCTCACGAGCCGCAGTTTGCCGACCACTGGCCTAGCTTGATTGCAGTGAGCGTGGAAGGAAGGCGTCCCAGAGGAGGTGACGTTTGAGCTGAGGTTTCAAAGACAAGCTGAGGGAGAAGAGTTTGAGGCAAAGAGAACAGGATTCTTTGCTTTACATGTCTGTCCCTCCTCCTGGACTAGAACTGAAATGGACACATTTTTGTATCACCAGTATCATGTGCATACATGTGCACACTACTATGCATGTATGTGTGTGTAAGCATATGTGTGCATCTCTAGCGCTGTGGTAGTTAGCACATGGTCGGTATTCAAGCAATGCTTGAAAAATTCTAAAACACATTTGTGACTCCCAAAAGCATATCTCATTTGATTCCTTACACATGCAACTGTGAGGTAGGTGGACTAAAGATAATGAAAAGCAGAAGAGGTGATTTACTTAATGATCCTAAGCCACAAAGAGGCAGAACCTAAAACCCGGTCTCTCTGTGCTCAGTCCACCTCTGAGATACCTTCCTATCACAGCAGCTCACTTCCTGATTACTCCCATCATTCGTCCAGGACTAGAAACTACTATGGTTGTAGGAAGCTGAATCCACATGTGGCCATAGGATCTCAAAGACGCATGCTATCTCACTAGCAAAAACCTATCTACTGGGAGCCATTTATACTGCACTAACACCAGGCAAATTTTAACCAAATTTTGAAGTCTGGGTCTTCTCCATTATAAACCAGCAGGTGTCACAATTCACCCAAGAAGAACAGGGACAGGGCTGTCTGGCAGCTGCGGACACACCCCAGGCATTCTACCTGAAGGGCAATGTGGCCCATCCTGTCTTCTTTCATTGTTCATTTGGTTAACCATCTGGTAACCCACCACCCTTTCTGTGCTGAGGGGCTGTGGCAGGATGTGAAGTCTTTCAAAGCTTTGGCAATTCCATTTCCTCTTCCCTTGTCCGGGGACCTTGTGGGGTGCTGGGGCCCCTGCCTGCACTGTGCTCCCTGGCTGTTTCTCCTGCACTCCTCAGATGCCCCTTCTCACCACCTTGTGGGAAGGCACTGGGCCACCTTGTTCTCCAGCTCTCTCCTCTTCATGACAACCACCCCAAAGTCACGCCCCGATGGCTGCTCTGCAGCTGTCCCGAACTTAGTCTTTTGTTACTGATTATTCAAACTCTGTAGCCCTCCTTTCCACGGGCTCCCTTGCGTCGTTATGTTTTCCTGTCTGGCCATGCCATTGCCAAACAGGGTAATTCTGTTTGTATTGCGTGTCTCTCTCCTCTCTTCTGGCTGTGACTGAACATCAGAAAAGTTAGCTAAGTGAGATGTTGTGGAGAAGATTCTGGCTGAAAGAAGGAAGGGGAAGTGTATGGGGAAGGCAGGAATGGAGATTAGAGTTTTGGGGATAGAGCAAGTATGACATGTGGGTTACAACCAAACTGGCTTGACTGGCATTGACTGGGATTCTGACAGCAACATGCCGGTGGGTGTGGGAGGAAGAAACAGATTATAGAGAAAAACAGCCTGGATCTGGGCCCAAATCCCACCCTGAATATGAATAATCCAAGACTATAGATGAGGACTTCACATTTTGAGGAAAAGACATAGGAGTGAGAGGAGTAGGATAGAACTGATAATTATTGAATCCCAGTGACTATTGTAGCATTTCATATACGTCACTTACCCATATCAGGAATGTATTTAGTCACAAGAAACAGAAAGATCAGCTTGCAGTGGTTGAAATAAAGAGGCTTTTTAAATTTTTCCACATAAAGTGAAGTCTGGAATTTGATGGTTTCAGTGTTGGTTCAATGTCCTTATGTCAGGGCTGATGACTCTGATATCCTCTCGGTCACAAAACGACTCCTGCAGTTCCCGACATCGCATCTTTGTTAAAATCAGGAAGAAAGGAAAGGGGGAGTCACTTTCATCTAGCCCTTTTATTTAGTAAAGCGGAAACATTCCAGAATCCCTGTCAGACTTCTGCTTATAGCCCACTGCCCAGAACTGCGATATCTGACCGAGGGAGTCTGGGCAAGTGGGTATGAAGCTCCTCCAGCTTCTAACGCAGTGATGGCGAACCTATGACACGCGTGTCAGAGGTGACACACGAAACTCATTTTTTTGGTTGATTTTTCTTTGTTAAATGGCATTTAAATATATAAAACAAATATCAAAAATATGTCTTTGTTTTACTATGGCTGTAAATATAAAAAAAATTTCTATATGTGACGCAGCACCAGAGTTAAGTTAGAGTTTTTTAAAATGCTGACATGCCGAGCTCAAAAGGTTTGCCATCACTGCTCTAATGCGACATTGCCATGGCGCAGTAAAATCGAGAATGACAGCCAGCAGTGCCTGCCACAATTACTTCATTAACTTCTCACCCTGACACTGGACAGATGCTGACATTGTCTCCATGTTACAAGTGAGAAGATTGGGGTTTCATAAGGGAAATATATTGGTCAAGGTGACCCAGCGAGTATTAGGGAGAGCCAGAAGGTCAATCCTGCTCATTCTGATTCCAAAGCCCTCGCCCTCCACATGCGCCCTGGTGGCTCAGTCCTGCTCTTGAACGTGTACATCTACAGACTGTCTGTGCAAAACTCTCTGCCAGCTCTAAGCAGGCTCCTAAAAACCCCTATAAGCTGCGAGTGTGAGAGAGGAAATGCTGGAACCTCAGAAAAGTACTTGATTCCCTTAGGAAGCTGGGGTTACTGGGGTGTTGCTAGGTGGAGGCAGTGGGTAGAGGAGGTGTGGAGAAGGAAAAGCAGGAAATTAGGCCCTTACTCTTTGTTCTAACTGGTACCAAAATAGGGTCGGACACGCGACTCCGGGAGGGGTATCGTTTTATGAAGAGAGAATAAAGAGACGTGGGAATTGGATCTGCGAGGCCAGAGGAATTGCTCTGTGAGAGGTCCTGCAGGATGCCCAGGCTCACTGCTGTTTCTGGAATGGGCAGCTGACAGGCTCCAGTTCATCGGGGAGCAAACATGGGAAATGAAAGGCTTCGTTATGTTTGACTGAATGACATTTTCAATGGAGCTGGGAATGACAAGTAGTGATTTCCTATCAATCACACCTTGGGTGTCTGTTTTAAAAGCAAATTGCCCCTATTGGCATGAAAAGAAAGAACATTTCTTGGTGTGGGTTTTTGCCCTTGTCCTCACTGCGTGTGGTTATTGGGAAAACTTCAGCAATGGAAGTGCCAGGTCTGTGGTGGGGTGTGGGGAGTAGGGGAGTTTGGCTCAGGGGCAGTTGATGTTCTTGGCTTGGGGAGGGAAGTCCCTGGAGAATCCCAGCTGCTCGGGGCCGGCAGTGAAGTAAGGCAGCTCTTGGCCCTTGGCTGGCACTGCACAGTGTCTCTGGCCAGAAAAACCAGTCTGCCTGGGTTTTCGAGAGACGCTCAAGGAATGACTCTTTTTTTCTTGCGCTGACAGATTCGGGGATGCATTCAATTCTCCTTCCTGTCAGTGGCATTACATGCTCCAGCTCCAGGCCCTCTGTGTCTATGCTGTTTCAACAGCAGTGCTGGGTGCACACTCTTGGGCCAGGGCAATGGCAGGAAAAGTCCATTTCAGAGAAGTGATGTTGGTGGAGAGCAGAATTTGCTATCCCAAAATGCGCCTCGTTGGCATAAGCTTATTTTTAAGAGAATAGCAGACATAGGAGAAGCCCTGAAAACTGAGTAGAAGTTACCCGTAAGCAAGAGACATTCACATTCATAAGGGAAATCTCCATTTGTAAGGGTATCTTTCTCTCTGTGCCAGGAAGGGAAAGATGACTACATTTCTGAAAACTTATCAGTGGAGGCAGCAGGGATTATCGGTGTTTACTGTTCTTTGCCTGATCGCTTCCCAAACTGGCCCCACCCAATCTTTGTCTTTAGCTGGAGACGATAGATATCTAAGATGGTAGCTGGGGCCATTTGGGGCGGTTTGTCGGTTTTCCTGGGGCTCTCCCACGTATAGATGGTACACCAGCTGCTATGGATGGTATTACATTTCCATGTTGTTGTTTTTTTTCTCCTGTGAATCTGTTTTTAATTACAGGGGGTTCTCAGCCTAGAACCTAGAAGGATAGAGGAAAAATTACTCTTTCTCCCCTGCAATATTAAAAGAAAATGCAAGTCAGAGAAAGACCCATGGAAACTTTTATATTTTTAAGCCTTGCATACTTAGCCCTTCCCAGTCAGCTCGCGCCTCAGATCCGGCCACTCTTTCTACAAATGTTCAGTGTCTTGATTAGCTAGTTCTCTTCTCTGCTCTCTCAGAGCCTGCCATAATTTTCATGCCTCTGAACGTTTGCTTGTCCCTCTGCCTGGAATGCTCCCATCCTGAATTCTATTTCTGGCAAACATATTTGGGACTCAACCCATATGTTGCTCCTTGAGGGAGCCCTCTCTAACTCCTTTATGCAGGGGCCACGCTTCCCTGTAGCCACAGCATGGCCTCAAACGTGACACTTCTCATGAGGTAGAGCGGGGGTTCTCTAGCATTGCACTCATAGCATTTCCAGGGGGATTGTTCAAAATGCAGATTCCTGACCCAGCCCCCTTGCTTCTGACCCAGCAGGCCGAGACCTAGGAATCTGCATTTTAATAAGGGACCCCGAAGATTCTTATATGCCCAAATGTTGGAGTCCCATTGTTCTACCATATGGTATGGAGAGTCATCTGATCATACTTTGAGAAACTCTATCGTAGAATAATTATTTGTTTTAACTAATCTGTTTCCCCTGCAATTATACTAGCTTTTCTGGACACAGACTGTCTCGAGTGCTGAGTACAGTGCCTGGCATAGAGCAGGCCCTCACTATTCTAGGGACTCAGGGAAAAAGACATCATTTTATATCGACTCTCATTCTACAGATAAAGAAATGGAGGCCCAGGGACACACAGCTGCCGCTCAAACCCAGGCTTGAGTGTGAGAGTCATGGAATGAGACCTATATGTCATTTACAAAGACAATTTGCATAAAAGAGGAGAAAAATCATAACATTTAATCACTTGAAGGGGTATTAGGAAAGTATTATTTCTGTTCTGTTTAAGCTTGTTTGGGGTTTTAGTCTAGATTCTATCTAGGCCAGTGGTCGCCAAACTGCGGCTCGGCAAACTGAAGCTTGTGAGCCACATGCGGCTCTTTGGCCCCTTGAGTGTGGCTCTTCCACAAAATACCGACTTCTGGGTGTGGGCTACGAAGTTTCAATCGCACTGTACGTGTGCGCCTGCACATGATATTTTGTGGAAGAGCCACACTCAAGGGGCCAAAGAGCCGCATGTGGCTCTCGAGCCGCGGTTTGCCGACCACTGATCTAGGCTATTTCCACCCCCCACCCCTCAGGTACCTGGAGTCCCCTAAGGCCATTCTCCTTTCTTTGGAAGTGCCGCCTCAAACCCTGCTGCCACGCTGGGGTCCAGAAAAGACAGAATGATGTTTGCATGAGGTGACTTCAGTTCTCAGTCACAGTGGACCTTGAAGTGAATATCAGATTCTTTATTCTGAACTTGAACCTAGAGGTGTAGGTAATGGGTGGGGCACTGTAAGGTCATGTTGCAACTGCAGTCAGCACCATGGCAAATTAGGACTCATGTGGCATGAGTGGCAGGGGCAAAAGGGAACAAATGCCTAGGAGAGTAAACTAGCCCTAGCTGGTTTGGCTCAGTGGGTAGGGCATCGCCCCCTGGACTGAAGGGTCCTGGGTTCGATTCCAGTCAAAGGTATGTACCTCGGTTGCAGGCTTGATCCCCAGCTCTGTTAAGGGCCCATGCGGGAGGCAACGAATTGATGTGTCTCTCTCACATCGATGTTATTTTCTCTCTATCTCTCTCTCTCTCTTCCTCCCTCCCTCCCTCCCCCCTGTCCCCTCCCTTTTCCTCTCTCCCTTTCACTCTCTAAAACTCAATGGGAAAAAATATATCCTCAGGTGAGGATTTCAAAAAAAAGGCAAGACTAAATTGTTACCTATAAGAAATATACATTAAATATTAAGAGGCACAAAATGATCAGAAGTAAAAAACTAAAAGATAATGCAGAGTAAAAAGATTAGAAGGCTAGATAATAGATCAACAAAACAGAATAGTGAGTTCAGAAATAGATTTACTTATATGGAAAAATGATTTTTGAAAAATGTGCAAAAGCAATCTAGTGGAGAAAGGATGGTCTTTTCAACAAATAGTGCTGAAATAATTGCATATCAAGATGCAAAAGAACAAATTTCAGTTCATATATCATGCCATATACAAAGACATCCCAAAGTACATCATTGACATAAATGTAAACCTAGAGCTATAAAGCTTTAGACGGTAATTTTTATAACTGGGTTAGGTGAAAGTTTCTTAGATGTCATACCAAAAGCACAATCCATAAAAAGATATTGATAAATTGTACTTCATAAATTTAATAACTTCTGTTAAGAGAATAAAAAGACAAGCCAGACTGGGAAAGATATTTTAAACTACATATCCAATAAAGAATTTTTATTCAGATTATTTAAAGTGCATTTAAAACTCGATCATGAGAAAAGAGGCCACCCAATTGAAAAGGTGTAAAAGTTTGGAACAGACACTTGACCAAAGAGGATATACAGATGCCAAACAAACATGTGAAAAGACAAAAGTGCTATTGATACTTAGGGAAAGCCAAACTAAAACTACAAAGAGATGACACTATGTATCCATTAGAATGGTTAAAACTAAAAAGACTGGCCATAACAAGTATTGGCAAGTATGTGGAGCGACGGGAACTCTCATAGAGCGCTGGTGGTGATGTAAAATGTTTACCTGGTTTGAAAAACCATTTGGCAGTTTCTAAAAAGTTACACATGACCCTATTAAATGACCCAGTCTACTTTATTTGTCTTACTTATGTGCACAGCAGCATGGATGGATCTCAAAAATAATAATGTTGAGTGAAAGCCAGACCAAGAAGGAGTACATAAAGTATGATTTCATTTATGGAAAATTCTATATAACACAACCTGATCTAGAGGGGCAAAAAGCAGATCAGGGGTTGCCAGGAGTGGGGAATGGTGGGGGGTAAGATTATGAAGGTGCATAATGAGTACTTGGGGGGGGATAATGGATATATTATTTTGATTATTGTGATTATTTCACAGGTATATATGTGTCATGTGTATATATGTGTATTTGTGTGTCATATATATACATGACAAAATTGATCAGATTTTTACTCTAAATATGTTTTGTTTATCGTATGTTAATTATGTCTCAATATAACTTAAGGAATTATTGATATTATGCTACTTGCATGAGAAATTCATTATTTATATCTCTGCTTCTGCTGAAAGATATATGCCAGGCAAAACAAACATTTAATGATGTCTTGAAGTATTTTTTATCATTTAAATATCTGGATGAAAATAAAGCAAAGTTGTGTAGCATGATTCCAGCCCCAAGGATGGAAAACAGGAAAATGTAGGTTCAGGAAGCTGGTTTGGTTCCCACTGGCACTTGGTTTGTCGTGCTGGAGCCTCGTGTTTTCATAATGTTGATGACACACACAATTGAGTTGAATTTTAAGTGTCAAAACTAAAATAACGATCACTGGGAGCTATGTGGAGCCCAATTGCAAATGAATTGTAATTGCAAATTGCTGAATATGGTAATCATGTGGCAGATGAACAGTAATTATTTTGTAGCACTAAGACTTTTACTCTGTGATGTTTGCAATCCCGGCCAAAAGGGAAGTAGCTCTGGGCAGGCCGAATTGGGGTTAGCATCTGAAGTGCTTTTAGGATTTATTTTTTCTGCAGCAAACAAGGGCTTGTATGTTGGCAAGCAATTGCTGGTGCAGAAGATTTTGGTTTAGGAATCACAGAGAAGAGAATGTGTGAAGAAAGAGCTGGACAATAAAATTGGGCAATGAAATGTATGATTTTTGAATGGGACGTCAATAGGTGGAGAAACAATACTATTGATTTTCTGGCAATAGCTAACTGGCAAGTTATAACAATTAAACAAAATGTTAAATCAAGTTATCTCTGTATTTATGGTCTCAAGAGATATAATAGGAAGTAGTAGCAAGAAGAAGGCTTTGGGAGTTGGGCAGACTTGAGTTGGAATCCCAGGTTCACCGCATGCTAGATGTATGTGGTGTGTGGAGCAGGGTGTATGGTTTCCATATCTATAAAATTGGAATAATACCTACCTTTGAAAGGGAGCAGAGATGGCAGAGATAATGTATGTGTCGTGTCTAGTACTCCAGGCCACTTATCCTAACAGGGCAATTTGCTGAAAGCTGTAAAAAGGTTCTGGAAGGTCAATGACACTTTTAGCACTTTCAACTCCTACTTTGCAGGGTTCTTGTAAGAGTTGGAGCTCCTCTCTATAAAATGTAGAGTAGAATTACTTGCACACAGCACAAAGTAGGTGTTCAGTAAATGGTAGCTAGTAGGCATATTTAAGAAACTTGGTAAGTGTCTGAACTAGGAGAGGGCTGGTCCTAGGTTTCCGTTCTACCACTGAAGAGCTGTGTGCCCACTAGCAACTCACTTGTTACTTCTCCTTTTGAGCTAAAGATCACTAACGTGTTTTTTTTTTGTATTTGCAATTCTATAATTTTCTTGTTCTTAACCTTTTTAATTATGAAAAAAATACAAAGATTAAAAATTCAGACAGTGAGAGAAGAATGAGATGTTGGTCTCTGTCATCCCGAGAAACTGCCTTTTGTGTATTCTTTCAGGAAATTTCCATGCTCTCTGTGTGTTTACTTTTGCACAATAAGACACACTATTCTAAACATATAGTTCTATATCTTCATAGATTTTTCTTCAAGTGCCAGTTGATCTTGAAGATCTTTCCATGTCAGCACATACACATCTGCTCCATTTTGGTTCATGTCCATGACATAGTAATGGATGCATTATATTCCAAGTAAATGACAGTAATATCATGTATTTAATTGCTTCCCTATTAATAGACATGTTATTTTCTTTTGCTTTAAAAAACAGTACAGCAGCCGAAACTGGTTTGGCTCAGTGGATAGAGCGTCGGCCTGCGGACTGAGAGGTCCCAGGTTCGATTCCGGTCAAGGGCATGTACCTGGGTTGCGGGCATATCCCCAGTAGGAGATGTGCAGGAAGCAGCTGATCAATGATTCTCTCTCATCGATGTTTCTAACTCTCTATCTCTCTCCCTTCCTCTCTGTAAAAAATCAATAAAATATATTTTTTAAAAAAAACAAACAGTACAGCAAACATCTGTGCACATTGTTAGTTTTTCATATACATAAATTTATTTGTATAATAAATTTTCAGAAGTTGAATTGCTGGGTCAAAGGGTATGTGCAGTAAAACTTTGATAATATTCTCAAATCATGAATTTGCCTGGCATATATCTTTCAGCAGTCTCCAAAGAGGGTGAGCACATTTATATGGCCACTAACTATGTAGTTGTAGTCATTTTCCCACATACCAACACTGGGACAACTTGCATTTTGTGGAGAGAGTAATTTTTTCATTGACATGATTCAGTTCATCCTCTATTGCTCACAGTTTTCCCCCTGTAGAAATGACTTAATTCAACAAATATTCAGTCTTGTAAAAGTTTATGGTGCATGAAGTGTGATATTAGATGTTTGGAGAAGTAAAAATTCATTAGATACAGACTCTGCCTCAGTCCAGATGCTAACACTGGTTGAGAGGCAAACATTCTAGTCTCAGATTACCTTTCCGAAGTTATCTATTTGTAATAACTTTTGTGACCACTGTGGGACTGAAAATGAACAAGTTTCATGAATATTTTAAATGAATACTAGAAGTTTATGAATATACTAAGTAGATGTGAGCATTGCCATGAATATATTAAGTAGGAGAATGATTCTCACGTACAGTGCAGCCACAAGCTCATTACCTCTATCTCCTACCTACTCATTTGCTACCTTCTGCATGTTTTCACTGATGCAAGATAGTACAAGGGGATGTGATTGAGGATTTATGACTTATCATGTCTCCTTTATGGCTATTACAGGTTAGCTAACTCCCTATCCCAACTATCTGTAACTAGATTACATGTAACTCTTCTGCACCTCATGGAAAAGAGATCCCCTCAGGAAAACAATGATGTTTTAGGGAGCAGCAATACATCATAATCAGGACAACAGACAAAACACAGATAAGGCTTCTGGAAGAGAGAAATGGATGACAGGGAGTAGGGAGGGGGTGATGGGAGTTGGGGGAGGTAAATCTAGTGACAACTGACATCCATGAGGATCCGACAGCAAAAATAGCAAAATGCAAAAGTGAAGACAGATGATGGCCACATTTAACTTCTTATAGGCCTTGTTAGGAACTTACTGTGTGGGACGTCTGACTTCCCCACACCTTGGTAAGGCTGTATCCTGGAGTGCAATGGTCACTGAACAGTCGTGTCATTCAAGTCGTCTTCACTGGGATGCATTGGGAGGGACTGGAATTCATAAGCCCACCTGAGCCTAGCAACCAGTTATAGAAGTCATTATATGCATTGGGAGTAAAGGACAGGAGTTTTTGTGTTTTTCTATGTTTTTACTTGCAGGGATTTTGGACTATTTTATAGAGGAACTGGTTCTGGAGCTGGCTCTTAATAATGGGTAGAAATGATCAAACAGAAAGAGGGACTGGAAAACTTTCCACCTAGATCAGTGCTTCTGAAAAATGTCCAGTAGGGGATTCCAGGGGGCAAGGGGAGTGGCCACAAACCTCTGGGCATTGCTGCTGGTAGTGGTGACTCCAGAATCACTATCGTGAATCAGAGGTAGCTGGTGGAGTTGGATTGTAGCCAAAAGGAAGTGCGTTAATTTGTTTTGGCCATTGTTACTCAGAGAAAGTTAAGAGAGTTACAGGAGACCGCTAATATTGTCTGTATTACTGAGGATGCTTGGCATTCAGTAAGGACTCAGAATGGGGCGCTAGCTGCTGCCTGTTCACTTGCTGGCTTCATTCCCAAGATGCCACCACATCCTCGGGTTATTAAAAATGTGGAACCAGCTCAGCCAGTGTGGCTTAGTGGCTCGAGCGTCATCCCACGCATCAAGAGGTTACTGGTTGGATTGATTCCCAGTCAGGGCACAGGCCCTGGTTGTGGACTTGAGCCCCAGTAGGGGGTGTGCAGGAGGTAGCCCATGGATGTTTCTCTCTCATCAGTGTTTCTCTCTCTCTCTCCCTTCCTCTCCCTTAAATCAATAAAAATATATTTTAAAAAAATTGGAACTAGTGGGGAAAAAGGGAAAATTGGGGAACAACAGACCTAATTTCTTGAAGACTCTTGATCTCCTTCCTCGATAGGGTGTACTCCAAAGAAAGAGTATTTTTTTCCCTTGAGTGTTTTATGCTTCCTTCTACCTTGATGCTCAAATATACCAAGTAGTATTATTTTAAGATCAAATCAGAATATGCTCTTAACACATTTTAATATCTAAATTTACCAGGTGTATCTTACAATATCTTAAAGGTAGATGTAAAAAATTAGTATTCCCTCCCATATTACCCAGAATTTTTTTTTATGGCTTCAAAATCAGTAAAATAAAATGTCCCTACTAAGTAGCAAAATACCTATTAATTCTAGAAGTGTATCTATTCTCACTGGGACATAATTTCAAAAGTGCTATATGCTTATTGCATTAAGTCCAAGTTAAAGTTTCCACTTCAAGAATCCCCCTCACTCCCCATTAAAAAGTGCACTCTTTCTAAGTTAAGACTGCTCATGGTGGTTTGGTGTTTCTCATCAGAACTTTATAGTTCTATGAACATTTAATCATACGTGTGTACATATATATATATGCTATATATACTATATATGTATACAGGTATAGTACTGTACTATATAAGTATAGTAATATATATGTCTGGTATTATAGATAGTAATGCATATAGTTTTTTAAAAAAAGACATGCATATCCTTCAATCTTTTTATTGCATATGTATTATCCCATAGTATAAATGTATCATAATTTAACTGTGTCTATTCTGATAAACATTATAGGTTGTTGACAAGAAAGTGCATTTAAAATCAGAATCAGCCACTGGGATGCTAGCCATGGTGCAGATTAAGTCAGCTGGTAAGTGAAAAATAAATCCATTCAAATTTCTATTTTGAAAACCTTGCCTAAAATTTGTTTAAAATATTTGTTAACATGATAATGCTAGTATTATGACAAAAATGAGAGAAAATGCTCTCGCTGAGATTCTGCTGGTAAAAGTGAAAATTAATGCATATCTGCTGAGAAGGAATTTAGTGATATGCATCAAGAGTTTTTAAATGATTTATCTCCTTTGATCCAGTAATAACACTTCTAGGGATTAATTTCAGAGTAATAACACTATAGAAAAATTATTTATGGATGTGAAGATTTTATAGTCATACTTATAATAAAGTATGGAAACAAATGCTTAATAGTTATTAAATAAATTCTGTCAAACAGTAATATGACTGAAATGTGGTTTGCAGCCAGTATAACCATGTTTTTAAAGATTTTGCTAAGTGAAAAATGCTTACAGTATAATGTCAACTGAAAAAAGCTGATGTTATCTCTTGAAATGTTTTCTTTGCATTTTCTCTATTTAGTTGTTCATAAGATACATATGGTTTACATAAAGAATAAACATCACTATGACAATTTGTGCTGGAAGAGCTAGCAGGTGTTTATGAAGGGAATTTCTTCAGCTCCTTTCTCTTGACATAGCTTATGGAAGTTGATACCTGGGGTGTCTGGATTGGGGAGCATCATTTTGTTTCAATTTACGTGGTAAGTTGGCAAAGAGTCTACTGGATACACCCCCTGGAGAAGGACTCATTAGAGGACTGTAGTGCCTAAGGTGGCCTTTGCTGAGTTGGGGCTTCTCATGGGTTTTTCAAATACAAAGCAACATCTTCCCTTCATCCCCTCTCAGCATTCCTCCCACAAGGGAGCAGGAGGCAAATCCACTCCTGGGAAAACATTGTATAGGTTTGTACTCTAGTTGAAAGCACATTTTGTAAAATTGCTGTTCAAACCTCAAAGTTTTGAGACTGAAAGGCAAATAGGAGAATAGCTAGTTTACTCTTTGAAGGGAAGGGGAAAGAGGGCAGAAGTCCCAGAATTCTAACAGCCAGGAAGTAGTGAGGGAGCACAGACTTTTATGTAGGGGTTACTTTATTTGAAACCTATATTCTACCTATTCTCTATATCCTAATTCTTGGTATTTGAATTTTTTTTAGCTCACAAAAGATTAGAGAGAGAATTCTGATCTGCAGTTCAAATGAAACTGATGCGACTAAGACACCTACTACCATTACTTGATGAGAGCATTCTCACATCAGTGTGACTATTTATGGTGTTAAAAACATCTGTAAGTTGAATAAGCAATGTCATGTGTAAGATGGATGACTGTAGTAGAGTGGTTTCTCAGTTTCCAACTATTCATTGAGTGGTTTTGTGTGTCCTAACCTCCTCCCCATTCCTCTTTTCCTCTATCCTTTCTCCTCTTCCTCCTCCCCCTTTCTAGTTTTTTATAATTGCTCCTCTCTCACCCAAACTATGTGATTTTTGTGGTGGCTAAAAACTGTAATACCTCAGTCTTGGATGCAGGAATTGAAGACCTTTTTGTGAACCTCTTGAATTGGAGGTGGGCAGGAAGCTTTCTGGCCATTAAGGGGAAGCATGTAAGTCTGGAGTTTCTTATGGTCATATTCACAGGCTTGTAGACACAGGCTAAAACACAGAGAAACACAGATGAGTAACACATGCACAGAGAGGGGGTGGGAAGAGGAAGTGAGAGAGAGGAGAAGGAAGGAGGAAGAAAGGAGAAGGGATGAGAGAAAGAAGAGAGAGAAGCATGCCACCCTTTTCCTTTCTACTATTGTCTTAGCTTTCCCTTTTGGCATAAGCTAAATTGGTTTGGATTTCTATTACTTGAAATCAAAGAGTTTTGACTATTTTAATGACCAGATTGGATTAGCAGTCAGAATCGGACACAGTGGTAGGAACTCTAAAGTAAATATGAATAAGGAGTAAAGCGGTAGGCACTTTGCAAAAGAAGGGCCAAACTTCAGTTTCTTTGAAACCCTTTAATGTTGAGGAAGAGCTGAAGATGATAAGGACAGGGAGTTTGACTTATAAATAAGAAATGAGAAGGGAGTAGTGATACCTTTCTATAGTACAGACGTTGTGAAAGGAATAAAAGGAATTAATTTAGAATCCCAGGCATCCCACTTTTCATCTGCTCTCAGAAATGGAAATGTGATTGAATACATTATACAGTGATAATACAGACTTTGCCCCTTTCATATTTCAAGAAAAATGAGTTTGTGAATAGATGTATTGCCCATCAGTTCAGATAAAGGAAATCCTCTTTCTGTCATAGTCCTCATATCAGGAAGATTCCATAGATGATGTGGGATAGCACTTTTCTTTACAAACATCTGTCAAGTTTTGTTTTGTGTGTGTGTTGTTGTATTTTTTACATTTTTATTGATTTCAGAGGGTAAGGGAGAGGGAGAGAGAGATAGAAACATCAATGATGAGAATCATTGATCAGTTGCCTCCTGCACGCCCCCTACTGTGGCTCGAGCTGCAACCTGGGCATGTGCCCTTGAATGGAATCCAATCCGGCATCCTTTAGTCTACAGGCCAATGCTCTATCCACTGAGCCAAACCAGCTAGGACGATTCCTTACATTTTTTAAAATCGATTTATTGAGGTGTGATTGATATATGATAAGTTTTATGTAAAATGTACCATTTTGGTAAGTTTTGACTCAAGCATATACCTGTGAAGTCATCACCACAATCAAGATAACAAACTAAGATGGAACTCTTAGAAGTGTCTTCAGGCAGCTGTGTATTTCCTCTCACTAGCTCCTCCCTGCTGGCCTCCACCTCCAACCCGAGGACAACAGCTGACCTACTTTCCGTCCCTGTAAGATTAGTTTTCATTCAAAAGAATTTAATATAAATGGAATCATATAGAACATCATCTTCTTTTGTCTTTCACTTAGCATAATTATTTTGAGATTCATCCATATTCTAGCATGCATCAATAGTCTATTTTTTTTCATTGCTGATTACTATCTATTGGGTACATATACCAGAGTTTGTGTGTCCATTCCCCTATTGATGGACATTGGGTTGTTTCCATTTTTGAGCTATAACAGATGAAGCTGCTGTGAACAGTTTGTACAGGCCCTTTATGGACACATGCTTTCATTTCTCAGAGTGCAGTGTCAGGTCATAGGGCAGGCAGGTCATGTTTAATTTTTTGAGAAACTGCCAAATTGTTTTCCAAAATGGTTGCACGATTCTACGTTCATACCAGCAGAGTATGAGAGTTCTAGTTCCTCCACATCTTCGCCAACTTATCCTTAGGATGATCTTCTTTATAACTGAAGCATTCTAATGGGTGTGAAGTGGTATTCCACTGTGGTTTTTAATTGCATTTTCCTAAATCTCTGACTATGATTATGGGTTTCTTTCTCCTTTCAGTGCTATTAGTTTGGGGTTATAAATTTTGAAGCTCTGTTTGGCATGCATAAATGTCGAAAATTGTTATGTCCTCCTCATGAATTAACCTGTTTACTATTATAAAAATGACCTTTATCCTTGATAATATTTTTCATTCTGAAATTTCTTTTGTCTGATAATATAGCCACTCCAGCTTTCCTTTGAATAGAGTTAGCATGGTGTATCATTTTTTATTTCTTTACTTTTAGTCTATTCCTGTCTTTATATTTAAAATGTTTCTTTTGGCAACATCTAATTAGACCTTGCTTTTCATAGCCAATCTAATTATAGATAGATTTTAATTAAGCTATGTAGACCATTAACATTTAATGTTAGTATTAATATGTTAGGTATAAATCTACCTTCTTATTCTTTGTTATCTGTTCTTTGTTTTCCCTCTTCCTCTTTACATGGCTTCCTTTGGATTGAGTATTATTCCACTTCCTATCTTTGTTGGCTTGTTGCTATAACTCTGTTTTATGAAGTTAGAGGTTGTTTCAGGATTTGCAGCATACATGCTTAGTTCATTATACCCTTCAACTAATATTATACCCTTTTGCATATAGTGAAGAACCTTAACAATATACTCCCATTTTTTTTCTCTTCTTATCTTTTTGGTATTTTATCATACATTTCACTTTTATATATATTCTAAACACCATATTACATTGTTGCTATTTTTGTTTAAACCAGGGGTTGGCAAACTTTTTCTATACAGAGCCAGATACTCAATATTTTAGGCTTTGTGTGCTGTATGGTCTCTGTTGCAAAAATTCATTTCTACTAGTATAGCTCAAAGTAGCTATAGACAATACATAAATGAATTGAGCATGATTGTATTTTAATAGTATGTTATTTAAAAAATAATCATCAAGAAGGATTTGGCCTGTCTTAGCCCATTTGAGCCACTATAACAAAGTGCCATAGAGTGGGTAGCTTATAAACAACAGAAATCTATTTCTCGCAGTTTTAGAGGCTGGAAGTGTGAGATCAGGGTGCCAGCATGGTAAGTGAAGGCCCTCTCCCAGGGCGCAGACTTTCTGTTGTATTCTCACATGGAAGAAGGGGCTCAGGGTCCCTCTGGAGCCTGTTATAAGGCACTGATTCCATTCATGAGGGTTCCACCTTCATGACCTAAGCACCGCCAAATGTGCTCACCCTCCTCATACCATCACTTTGGGCATTAGGATGTTAATGTGAATTTTGGAGGATACAAACATTCAGACCACAGCATAGTCTGTGGTTTGTCGTTTGCTGATTCCTGATTTAAATAGTCAGTTGTCTTAAAGATATTACCATTCTTTGTTCCTTACATAGACTCATGGTTTCCTCAGGTATTATTTTCTTTCTGCCTGAAAGACTTCCTTTAACATTTCTTGCAGTAAAGATCTGCTGTGTTTTTTGTTTTGTTTTGTTTTTTGTAATATATATTTTTCTGGGTATAGAAGTCTAAGTTGACAGTTATTTTCCTTTTGTCTTTTAAAAATGGTTGCTTCACTCTTTTCTCTCTTGTGTTGTTTCCAAAATCTTCTGTCATCCTTATCTTTATTCCTATTTACATGTAACTTGTATTCTTTTCTCTGGTTGCTTATAAGATTTTTTCTTTTTATCATTGGTTTTGACCAATTTGATTATGATGTACCTTGGTATAATTTTCTTCATGTTTCTTGTACTTAGGATTCGTTGAACTTTTTGGCTCTAAAGACTTATAGTTTTCATCAAATATGGAAAAACTTTGGCCATTATTCTTGAAATATCCCCCTCCCCCCAAACACACACACATTTCAGGGATCCACTTATTTGTATATTAAGACTCTTGATTCTCTCCTTCTTCCCTTCTCCTTCTTTACCTCCTCCCTCCCCCCTTCTTCTCTTGTCCTCCTCCTCCTTCTACATATTTTATTTCTGATTCATTTAGAAGAGTTTTTATTACTATATCTTTAAGTTCACTAGTCTTCTCTTCTGTAGTGTCTAATTAGCAATTTTTCTAAACCAGTACATTTATTTTATTTTATACATTTTCATTTTTATTTCTATAAGGTAAAATTTGGTATTTAAAAAATATCTTTCATGTCCCTATTCAACTTTTTAACATATGCAATACAGTTATAATATCTACTTTAATTTTCTTTTCTGCTAACTGTAACATTTATGTCATTTCTAGGTGGGTTTTGGTTGAGTGACCTTTCTCCTTATGGGTTATATTTTGCTGCTTCCCTACATGTTGACTCGATGAAAAATATGTGGATTTTTACTTTGTTAGGTGCTGTATATATTTCTATTACTATAAATTGTCTTGAGATTTGTTCTGGATGAAGTTATGTTATTTGGAAATAGTTGGATTCTTCTGAATCTTGCTTTTAAAATGTATTAGGTGATCTAAAGTAGTGCTTAATTTAGAGATTACTATTTCCCACTACCAGAGTTAGTTTCTTGGGGTGTGTGTGTGGGGGGTTATTCTATCCATCCCTTATGATTTATAAAGTTTTCCAATCTGCCTATGTGAGGTCAGACACTACTCATTCTCATCATTTTGGGTGGTTCCTTCCTCAGTCTCAGGTGGTTCCCTCACATGCATGTGTTGATCACTACTTACCTAAATAATCTAGAAAAATTGTTTCATGTCTCCACAGTTCTCTCTCCGCACCCTTTGGTAGATTCTCCAGTCACCATAATCCCTCTGGACTTTTCAGCTCCATTTCCTCAACTTATGGCCTTCAGTGAGCTTTGCCTGGCTTCCTTCTCCCTGCATTGAACTCTCTAAAGAGAATGGGTCAATTTTAGCCCTTACTATTTTTCATTTTTCATCTCCCAGGGACCACTGAGCTTCCTGCCTGATTTCCACTCTCTTTAAAACTCTCGTTTTATGCATCTCATCCATTTTTTATGGTTGTTTCAGAAAGAAAGTAAAGTAGTTCCTTTTCAGACTTTCAGTGACATGTATTCCAAAGGAGTGTCATTTATCCAAGACTGTAACTATTAGACAGTTTAGTGTTTAAAAACTTAAGTCTCTTAAGAGTACCTAGTAAATAAATTTCTTTTTTGTGGGGGTTCATATTTAGAATGAATTAGGAGATAGTTTTGGAGTCAGAGAGATGGAGACTATTAGGTCAGCTCCTTTTTAACTAAACAAAGTTGGAGAAAGTCACTAAGGTTTGTAATGGGCTCACTAACATTTCACCTTGATTTAGAAGACTTACCCCGTCACAGCCTGAGCAAGCACAAGCCAGCCCAGGTAAACCTGCAGCCTAAAGGGACAATGACAGGTTCCCTAAGGCAAGTGGAAAAAGGGAGTGGACTCCATCTCCCAAACTCCACAGATAAGCAACTCCTCCTCTGCAGGGACCTAGTGAAGACATTGAAAGAGGCTTTAATGTCATTTTAGGGTAAGTCCCTTCCTGTGGAACCTAGAAGATGTAGAAGAATGGTCTCACAAATAGAGTGGGTTCAGCAGCAGATGGCTCTTGGCTCTCCCAATGAACTTGAACAAATTAACCTCTAACCTTATTTTTTCCCCTTTGATGCTGTCCCACAATCTTCAGCGACTTTATGTTGTATGTGCTCCTCCTGCCCCTTTAGCCTCTCTCCCTTTGTTTTATTCCCTCTTTTTGTTATGATAATACCAGTTTATAAGGCATATGAGGTTATGAGTAGCCTCATTTCATCCCACTTCTACAAAATCACAACCAACCTTAATAGTTGTATGAATGAGAAGTACAACAGTAGTAAATCCACTTCTTCTTCCTGGAGAAGCAATTGTGTCATATCTCAGCATTGAGGTTTGCCAAAGCTATTCAATTCAGACACACAGGAATGTCACCAATGTGAGGTTTGGGCACAGACCTTGCTCCAACAATACCATTAACTGGAAAATTCCCTCTGCATCAGTGTAGTAGTTAGTAAGGCATTTGGAAACTACCTTCCTAGCTGGGGTCCTACAGCCCTACAATGCTTCCCTTGCTGTCTGTGTTCTGTCCATTGTTGATTCCAGATTCTAGGAGGATGACACACATACTCCTCCTGCCAAGTGCTTGGTAATTCCATCTAAGCAGAGGGCTTTAATATGCTCAATAACAATAAAAACCCATTCATTTCATCTCAGTTAATTAGAAATCAGCCAGCAGGCTGACATGGGCTTGGCTGAAATTCACCTTTGCTTTGATAAGGCTTTTTTCATAAACAGTGAAAATTAATTGGGTAAATAGAACATCAGGTGAATGTTGGGGGGAAAACAGCAGAAGGAGAAAGAGGCATTTAATTGCACTCCTGATAAAAACAACCTTTTTCAAACAAATAGGAGAAATCTCACAGCAGTGTAAAGAGTGGACAGGGTCAGGTGTCCAGAGTCCTGTGTGCTCGTCCCAGCTCTTCCCTAACAACTGTGTCACTTAAACACACAGCTTTCCCGCCTTGGGACTCAGTTGGCTCCTCTATAAAATAAGAAGTTGTTCTCTTTGACCTTTTATGACTTAATACAAGGGTAGCAATTGATGTGCTCAATTTAAAACAAACCCTAGGTCTCCATTAAGCCAGGCAACACACTCAAACACTGTAGTAGGAAGGACTATTCCCTGCTAAGATGTCTAGGTGGATCACTATAACCCCATAACACCAGTCTCTCCTAATTTCAATCTGTTCTTCTCACTTTTGTCAGCAATCTTTCAATTCTGACCTTGTACCTTCCCTTAGGATGGCTTTCATGCTCACGAGATAAAGTTGAGATTCTCTTGCAAGGTACATAACAGCTCCCACAAAATCTCCTGCCTTGGCTTTGCTCATCCTTTACATAGGCCTTGGCTGCCAGCCTTTTGGATTATGTACAGTTCCCAGAATGCTCTGCAATCCTTCAGCCTCAGTGTATTTGAATATGCTGTTTACCTTGGATTTGCTACAAACCCTCCAAATCTTAGCTCCAGCAACTGTTCCTCTGTAAATTCTTCCCCAAGTCCCCCAGACCAAGTTGGTGACTTCTCACCTGTGCTTTCCTTGGTTACAGTTACAAGGCGGTATGTTTACCTCCTTTGATAGACTGTGGACTCCTTAAGCACAGGGCTTTAGTCCTATTCCATCTTTTTATTTCTGTAGTGCCGCACTCCCGGGTGTATTGCATCAATGAATAAAATACTATTTACAAGTAATAAAGACGCAATTTTATAGTTCTGTCATAGTTTTGAAATTTCCTTGAGAGTGGCTGTCCCAGGATCATCTGAATTAGTAAAGGGTACTGACATTTCTGAAGATTTTCTAAGTGAGGTGCTCCATATTTATTGGATGAATTCAGGGTTTATCAGTCTTGGCACTGTTGACATTTTCGAATGGATAATTCTTTGTTGTCAGAGGCTAGCCTGTGCACTGTAGATGTTTAGCAGCGTCCCTATGACACAGGAATTCAGAAGAAGGAGAGAGCACATTGAGTTGAATTGTCAGAGAAATGTTCATGGAAAAAGACAGTTCGAAGGAAAGATAAGATTCGACTAGGCAGAGGGGCGAGCCCTGACTTTTACTAAGTATTCCAGATAGGAGAATGTTTGGAATAAGGTCAAGATAAACATGACATCTGAAGGAATGGTGGGGAGACCAGGCTGTCCGAATAAGAGAAACTGAGTTTTGTGAACCTAATGAGTGTGTGTATATGTTCTTGTCTATCCATCCAGCACCTAAATACAGCATTTAGTATACAGTAGTGGTTGGGAAGAAATTACTACCATAGGATAGTGGCAAGTAAGACTCAAGATGTCCTTTAGGATTTCAGAAGGCCTGAATGTCAAGCTGAGGGCTTTGAACCTAGTGTACTGGTATCAAGAAGCATATTTTTGAGCCAGGGTGGCAGTAACAGTTGTACTTATAAAATATTTACTATTTATCAGGCACTCTTCCAGGCACCTTAACCATAACTTTCCATTTTCTCTTCAGCAGACCTATGAACTAGGTACTATTATTGCATTCCACTCCATTTTACAGGCGGGAAACAGAGGCACAGGGAAGTTAGGAAACTTTCCCACGGTTGTACAGCTCTTAGGTGGCAGAGCTGGGATTTGGTACTTGGATGTGGTCAACGTTCATGTTCAGACTCTTAACCATTATACTATGCTGCCTCTTAGTGATGTTTTGTGAGATGATCCTCACCAGGGGACCACTTCTCTTTACAGTCTATGGATCTATAAGTCAGTAGCATGAATGAGCTAGTAAAGACCTGGGATTACAAGTTTAAAAGTTACCTAATTTCTACCCCCAATGTGTTGTTTCCACTCCCCTCCCCTCCCCTGAGGTTTTTTCTTTGTACCTGATAATAACAAGGAGGGCAGAGAAGTAACTACCATCTTTAACACACTGGTGCATTTGATTGCTACTTAGTAATCAGGGAGATGATTTAAAACGTGAGACATCTTCACAAATATCAAATTGATTATCTTCTCTTTGATAGCATTTAAATATTGCTTAATCTCTGAGTCCAAGTGGACACTGATTTCTAAGGCCACATGTTATCTTGAAAGTATAGGAAGCAGGTATTGAGTCTTCATCTGCATCAAAAAATTTTCTGAGAAAATCCAGAGCTCCTAGAAGGTGTGTGGTGCCGAGAGCTGTGCCCGACTCCAGGAAGATCCTCTATATTTGTTAGATGAACAAGTAAAATTATAAAGGGAACAGGACTCAGACTTAACAGATGTGCACTTAAAGCTATCCCCTGCATCTACAGGCCATGTGATCTTGGGTAAAGCACTTGATCTCTCTGAGTCTTGGTTTCCTTATCTGCTTGATGGGGATAAGAATAACTACCTTACAGGGTGGTGGTGGGGAAGAGTCAGTGAATGAAAATGAGATCATTGTATACAAGTCATCCAATAAACTAGTGTGGAAACATCAGAACCAATTTTTCATAGCCCCTTTGTCAGGGCAAACCTCAGTACCTCTCTTCTTTGCTTGTACAGCCAGTGCCCAAACAGTAGTTGCCAATCCACTGTCAGCCCTTAGTAACCTAACACCTGCTATTCTACTTGCCATGGTAACATTTGACTAGTTGTATCAGGGGCATACACATGACTTTACTACTTCTAGTTATTCTTTGAGAAAATATTTTATCAACAAATGACAGACAGATGACAGAAATATTATTTTCATTGGGGCATCATGAAAACATATTCAATTTCTAATCTTTGAAATGTTTGATAAATCCTATTTTGATAAGCCAAAGGGAAGAAGCAGAGTAGAAAAATGAGGAATTAACATTATTGGTGTGCAGATTCTGTCACTTTACCTTTAGCTGGTGGAACCAAGGCAGTCAGAAGGGACCATCAGGTGTCACATGATTCAGGGGTTTGCATGCCAGCTCTGCTGCTTATTAGCCATGAGATCCTAGCTCAACCTCTCACAGGGTGGTTGTAAAAATTAAAGTAATACATAGCATCTGGCATGTGGTAGGCAATCTTAAATGGTAGTTTTATTTTGCTCTTAAACCTCATAAATATTTAGAGACTTATTCACTCAACCTGGAGACCCTACAGACACCTGCCAATAGAGAGCCAACATGCTGTAATGGAATGTGCTAGAAGTGTAGGCAGAGGCCACAGTGTGGTGGCCCTTGCTGTGCATAATTTTTTATAGACAATTAGAAGCCCAGTGCACAAAATTCGTCCACTGGAGATGGGGTGGGGGGTGTCCCTCAGCTCAGCCTGTGCCCTCTCGCAGTCTGGGACCCCTCGCTCCTTACCGCCTGTTTGCTCGCTGTTCCTTACTGCTCAGCTCGCTGCTCCTTAGTGCTGCCACAGAGGCAGGAAAGGCTCCCACCACTGCACTAGCCAGCCATGATCCTGGCTTCTGGCTGAGTGGTGCTCCCGCTGTAGGAGCACACCGATCACCAGGGGGAAACTCCTGCATTGAGCATCTGCCCCCTTGTGCTCAGTGCTCATCATAGCAACAGGTTGTTCTGGTCGTTCCATCCTAATGATCGCTTAGACTTTGATTATATAGACTGGAGGCCCAATGCATGAAAATTTGTCCAAGAGTAGGCCTTCCTTCTCCCAGCTGCTGGCACCCGCTTCCCTCTGGCACCCGCAAGCACCCTACTGGGGATCAAGCCTGCAACCTAGGCATGCGCCCTTGGCTGGAATCAAACCTGGGACCCTTCAGTCCACAGGCCAATGCTCTTATCCACTGAGCCAAACCAGCTAGGGCTAGCGTTGTCTTTTAACTGGGCCAATTTTGTTCTTGGCCCAATGCTTTAAGAATGTGTGTTTTTCTGGACCCATGTCTATTGTAGATAGTGTTCTGAACACTTTAGTGTCACTACTAAATCCTAATTTAGTTGAACAGTGCTACTAAATCCTGGTTAGTTTTTCATAGGGTTCACTGCACAGAAATGGGGTGCCTCTTGTTAACTATAGACAATAGATTTCAATTCTCCATCCATGCTTTTAGAACTCAATGAAACTCTGGACTTGTGAGGTCTAGTTTCACACTTTATAGATAGGACATGGAGGCCCAAACAGAGAAATGGAGTAGTGCAAAGTCTGGAGGGAGGGAGTGGTTGAACTCTAAGTCTAACTTAGGTGACCTAGTTCCTGGTTACCCTTGTGACTCTAACAATTTCCCAATTTGCAAATTGCTAGAAATGCAGAAGTAGGGGCCTCACATGACTTAGTGAATCAGAATCTGAATTGCAAGATACCCAGGTGATTTATATGCACATTAAGGTTTAAGAAAAACTGGTTTTATTGAGCTTTTGCTCTTTAAATTATCTTTTATTAAATTTATGGAGGTGACATTGGATAATAAAATTATATAGGTTTCAAGTGTACAATTCTATGACACATCATCTGCATATTGCATTGTGTGTTTACCACCCAATGGTGGTATTTGCTTTTGTAGGTATGTGCAGGTGTGTGTGTATGCATGTATAGGCAATAGGGAAAGCAAGGGAAGGGGGAAAGGGAAAGAGAAAGTGAGAGAGAGAAAATGACTGACTGAATCTGGGGAAGCATGAGCTGGAGGTAATAAAATGTCCACTTGGTGTCCTTTAAACACTTGACAAATGGGGCTGGCATTCAGGAATGAGATCCAGGGAGGGATAAAATCCGCAGGGCATCTCTAAATAGGTGGAAGAAAAAGGGTGGGGAAACAAGATCACCCAGGGAGAGGAGAAAGCACCGAGGAGAAGCTGGCAGATCCAGCCAAAAGAGCAGAGGCCAGGAGTTAGCATGAGGACCTTAGTGTCCAAGCCAAGGAGAAGTCTAAGTGTTTGGGTAATGTTGTCAGATGACAAAGAAAGATTAGAGAGATTAAAAACTGAAAAATTTCCCTCGTGTTTGATAGCTAATAAGCCCCTGGTTATTTGACCAGGGCCCTAGCTAAAAACAATGTCTGTTCAATTCCAGAAACTTTTGTGGGGGGGGCGGGGGCAGATGTTTCAAATACTAACCTCAGGTCATTCTTGTCTATGATGGCAGAACCTTGTGCCAGCAAATGCCTAATATACCATGTTCTGCTGTGCTGCTCCTGGTCTCTCTCTTGCCTCTCTTTCTCTGACTCCCTAGCTCATGATTTGCCTGTTGGTTGCTGAACTCAACGTCCTTCCTGACGCTTTTTCTGCTCCTTTGTATGTTTCCTTTTGCAGACCCTCAGGGCCTCCCTCCTAATTTAGGTTTGATTGAACTGATCTCCATGACCAAATAATTTCTTTCTCTCAACTCCCAATAGATATTCCTCAAGTTGAAATTATCTGAGCTAAGTCCCACCACACAATAACGGGGATACCAAACTCTACATATGATATCTCAGTTTAATGTGATAGGGACGTAGCTCCTCTTAGAGTAAGATGTGAAACTAGGTCTACTAGTGAATAGGTAAGAAATCCTTTTTCACATTTTCTCTTAAATCACCCTTCACTTTTTCCAAAAGTCTTGGCCAAGTGTGGTCTCAGTAGAATTCTTTCTAAAAAGCTTGGAGACTGATTTGTCAGAGCTGTATTATCTTTTTATTTTGTTAGTGATCATTTGCCTTTCTATAATCCCATACCTTTCTTGGTTTTATTCAAGTTGGCTAACTATTAAAAATAGATCTCCCTGAGATTGCGCCTTAAAGTCCTATCAGAATACAGCAAAAGAACATCATAGAGCAAATGTCAGACACTGAGGTAAGAGGACAATGAACTTTCCTACCTAGATTTCTTATTGTCTCTGGTGGGCCAATTAAAAGTTGACCATTGATGAAAAGAAAGAAATATGAAGGTACAAGAGGGAGAGCTGAGGGAGAGATGTTTAGGTAGCTCTTAGTCATAAACCAAACTAGAACAGTTTGTTTACTTTTGGGGGTTGTTTTTTCATTTTGTTCTAACACGGCACTTTAGTGTAGAGTGTGGTAAAGTGACCCCAGGAAGAAGTCCATTGCAGTCATACAGGATGGAAATGCTTGGCTCAGTAAAGAGAAATTTTTCGTGCATTGGGTAACTGAATATGACATCTAGAAGCTATAAAGAGTGATTTAGTTGTGCCTCTAGTGTTATGAGAATAACATTGATGAAGCAGGTTTTGTAACTTGAGCTCGTTCTCCAAGTTGGTTACAAAATATTAGAACTCAGACAAGAGTGTGAAGACTAGTCAATAAGCTATATGGAGCCCTAAGGTCTTTGCAGAGTTGTTACCAAAGTTCGAATATGTTTGAGGTCCTTGACTTGCTGGTCATTAGCGTACTGAAAGTATTCTGTCCCAGTCAGATTTGCAGTGGCGATGAGAAAGCCAAACCAACCGAAACAGGTTTTCTCCCTTCATTTTGCCTCTTTCTCTTATTCTCTTGCTTGGCAGATGGATAGATGTGTGAATATAAATGCAAACCATTCTGACAACTGCTGTAAAGAAAGAGTTGCTTATGACGGACGATTAAGTATTTGTACTAAGAGAGCGTCTGTGCCTATGTATATAGAAGGTGGCTGAATAATGCACATAGCACAGCTGCTGTCATCACTAACAAAAACCCTGTGGTCATACAACACGGAATGGCATGCAATTGATTTTTAAATATTCTAATAGGAAATACTTCCAGACAAGTGTCAGTTGAAAGTGCATATGGGAATATTCCTTAATAATTATAACAGTCTTACCTTTAATAGATCCAAATATGTCAGGCCCTGAGATGGGGCAGAAGAAGGACCAGTGTCTGGTCCTGAAGTGTCAGTTCCCAATGCTTCACAGCCAAGTTTTGACTGGTGACATCTGTTGTGTCAGCAGAGCATCCAAGACACAATGAGTCTGTATTTGGAAATAAGAGTATTAGTAATAGCAATAATGAAAGTAATAACAAGGTCTCTTTCTTGACAATGCACAGCTGAACTGCTCCTTCTTAAATTCTTGCTAAGATGAGGTTGCAAATCTAGAGAATGACCTCCAGGCTCTGCTCTAAGCCGTGCTCTGTCACTCCCTGTGCCTCTATACATGCCATTCCTCCTTGTTTCATTTGTTGTTGTTCTTAATCCTCACCTGAGGATATTTTTCCATTGATTTGTAGAAAGAGTGGAAAAGTGGGGAAGAGACAGAGAGAGAGTGAAACATTAATGTGAGAGAGACACATTGATTGGTTGCCTCCCCCACGTGCCCTGACAGGGGCCAGGGATGGAGCCTGCAACTGAGTATGTACCCTTGACTGGAATCGAACCCAGGACCCTTCAGTCCTTGGGCTGATGCTCTATCCACTGAGAAAAACCGGCTAATAGGGCCTTGCTTCATTTTCTGAGTACCGTTTTAGACTTCTGAAGTGAGCTTTGTCATTCTTTCTAGGTGCCGGGGAACATCAAATCATCCTGGCTTTCCCAGTCTCTCTTGCATATGACCCAGGCTCCATCAGTCACATGAGCTTACTAGACTGAGAATAGGAAGCTAGGGCTTCTGAGGAGAGGACAGGTTCATCCAGTGCTGGAGGCAGCAGTGGACCGAGTCCTGTGGCCAAGTGGCTGGATCTATGCCCAATGGCCCAGCAGGGGTCTCTCCATTGAAGTAGTTCTACAATGAGAATTGGAGGTTATTTCTAGCTGCACAGCCTCTCATAATCTGTGAGCTTTCCTCTGATAAATTTATTTGCTGCTAAAAATAGAGAAATACATTTCCTAGGTTTGTGTGTGTGTGTGTGTGTGTGTGTATGTGTGTGTTTGGTTTTTTTTGCAACTAAGAACCCTATGTGATATGCTCAAAATCCAGTGTAGAGACATCATCTCTGGGAAGCTGTCCCTAGCTCTTCTAGAATAAACCTATTCTCCCTCCTCAATGGACTCCTGTAGCTTCATTCAACACAGGGCATTGCCATGGCTTGTTTAGGGGTCCCCGTTCTCTTCTCCCATGTCTGGCACTGGGTCCGATGCATTCTGGTCAAGCCAGGTCTCATTGTCTTGTTGGGATGGTGCCCATAGTGCTCTGCAAATGAGCTTGCACACTCTTGCTTGGAGGGTGTGCAACAGGCATGGTGCCACTGTGAAGGAACTTTCCAGAAATCCCTGCCTTGTTTAGCCTTTCTTATTTAGGAGTCACACCTGGTCTGGTACTAGGTTCTCTCTTGGCCCCCAGCAGCACATGCTCTCACTTCATTTACATTTGTTAAGTTTCTTTACTCTTTTCCAGCCTTGCCAACTGCAATAAATACACACCCTAGATAGTAAGAGGCCTGAATGAAATTGGACTCTAGTGCATCTATTATGGTTTGTTTTGTGGGGTTGTTTTTGGTATCAGTTTTTAACGGGTAGTAGAAATTTGATGTCACAGCTGAGGCCCATGATGCTGAAGCAAAAATGAGTATTTTTAACATTATCTCAGGTACTCACCCCCTCATGCTCTCATGGCAGGGGTACCAATTGCTGCCCCTCTGTGAGGGGGTCCCTTAGTTTCCTGGTCTCTCTGCAGGTCTAAGGATTTTATTCACTACTGGCCTTTGTTCTGTAATTATATCAACCCTTTCTGTGGGGTACAGACTCTGCCGTTTCTTCACTTATTCCCTTGCCAAAGCTGCTCTTCCGTTACCACCCAGAGTCAACCATACTTCATCGCATGAAGATTTTAAAAAAATCTATCTTCCCCTTTGGCAACATTATGCCATAAATAGTTTCCTATACTTATGAATAAAACATTCAAGGAGGAGGCTGCATTTATGGACGCTGTTGGTGACCAAGGCACTCTATAAAAAGCTAGGGTCCTTTACTTACTGTTTAAATATCTGTCAGTAAGCTTGGCATTTCAGGAGTGAACAGAAAAGGGAAGCTGGGAACCACCGGGAAGAAATGGAGCAATTTCACCTCCCCTTCCTCTCTTAATTAATTTCAAGGTGAAACTCAAAGGGGCCATGGAAAGGTGAAATGGAAATGAGACACGTGGAGCCTGTTCTATTTTTGTTTCCTGGACTTAATATATCTTAAAACTGGAAGGCAGGATCCAGGTGTTAGCATGGTATTAGCCTGGAGAGATGTGAGAATGGAGGTCATGCAGTGAAAGGGCACTAAACTATGCATATTGCATGAGGGATTAATTGCCAGGAGCATGTGAGGAGATTTATGGCAGTTAATATCCACAGTCTGAGCAAATGCCGACAAGGGAAAACCGTCACATGTCTGCAAACAACAGAGGGTTCTAAGGCAACGGTTAGAAAAAGAGATTAGCTTCTTTCTTCATAATTGATAGAAGATGCTTTGGGGGGAAATCACCGAAGATGAATCATAATGCTTAATTTAGCCTAAATATTTTCAAATCTAAATTTTGAGCATTGCTCCTGGTAACAGACTGTTAAAAACATGTAGATAGGAGAGAGGCATCTTGCAGTGTCTCCTGGCCTGTGGTCCATCTTCTGATCAAGCTCGCTAATTTTGTAAATCTGTAGCTATAGTGCTGCATAGTGAAGTTCAAGTTTATCGCCCAGAGCCTGAGGTACTATTAGAGCCTAAACACTAAATGGGAATTCAGTTAAGTTTGCTCCATCCTATGCACTAAAGCAGAAAATTAGAATCATTATTCTTGGAACAGCGTTTCTCACTTGCGGGTGGGGAGGGGCAGAGACAGTTCTTCCCCCAGGAGGATGCATCACATTCTCCCAGGGGTTGTACAAAAATACGTATTTAATATTATACAGATTTTAAAATGGAAACATTACAAAAGCCATTCTTTTTATGATGTAAACTGCATTAGAAAAGCTAAAGACACTGTCTTGGCTGTTGAGGACACGTGAAAAATAAACTTTCTCTGCCTCTCGGTGATGCCATGATGGAGACAAGAGCAGGGCCTTGGATACATGCCATGGAGCAGAAGCTGCAGGGAAGGGGCAACATAGGCATGTTCATCAAGAAAGAGTCTAGTTTAAAAAACGTTGGGAAGCATGGTCCTATAACAGGGTCCCATACAACCGGTCCCATAACTGATGCCATGCTTATCCCTCCTTTAACTGGAAAATTCAATCGAATAGAGACTTCCTGACCATTTTGATAAGTAGGAGATCAACTGTTACCATCTGATATATGTGTGTGTATATATATTTGGCATTCATTATTTTTGGTATTAAAGAGACCTGACATTCAAACAATGGTGTGTTGAAATCAGAGGGGTTCTTTATGGCCCTGCAGAGTTCTCCCACTGCTGGGGGCGGTTTGCTGGTAGGGAAGAAAGAGGAATTATTGAGAACAGATGTCCCTTTTGATATGATTCGTAGCAAACTGCAGTAATGGAGAGCTCATTAATGCATGGAACCTGTTACAACTCTTCTCTTGCTTTGCTTGGAGGAAGCACACAAGTGAGAAATGCCTTTTCTTTCATCGTTTCATGTCTCACCAAGCTTGTTAGGAGAAGAAATGACATTAAGACATTTTGTTAAGTGTTAATTTTTTTTTTTTCTGCGTCCAAATCTAGCCCTGTTTAAGGTTACAAAACCATCAAAAGAATTTGAGACAAGGAAGAGAAGGATGTAAATGCGTAATTATCAGATAGTTTGAAGAATAGTGGTTTCAACTGTGTTTTCCTTAAAACTCCAAGAAGTCATGCCAAAAGTAAAATGCATGGTTAATCATCCAAGAATTTCCATTAGCTAAGTTTGCAAGCAGAATGTTATATTAGCTTTAAGAACCCATATTTGTCTTTTTAACTTTTTAAATTTCAAGACAGTAATTTTAGTGAAAATCCTTTTTAAATGTCCTTTTGATGAGTACATCTGCTGTTTGGCAGGAATGTGTCCTCCGATAAGCATGCGAAGCCGTTTGGCAAGCCTTCCATTAAATGCAAGACGGAAACTATGCTTCGGAGGGCTCTGTGCTTATTCCTGGGTTTCTCGACTTAAAAAAGAAGAGGAAGCCAAAAATGTTAACAAAGAAATTAAAGAAGGGGGGGGGGGCGGTGATTAATGGTGATGAAGTAGACTTGACTTGGGGTGGTAAACACAGAATGCAATACTGTATACGGATGATGGATTATAGAAGCGTACACCTGAAACCTATCTACTGTTATTTACCAATGTCACCGAAATAAATTCAATAGAGAAAAAGAAAAGACACTAAAAAGGATCTGAATTCAAATGCCAAGGCCAAAAATTATATTGTGTGTATAATCAGGAGAGAACGAGAGACTGACGTTGCCCAGTGAGAACTTATAACAGTGTTTTGTCAGTAATGTTCTAAAGAATACTAATAGCTATTTCATGAAAAATGACCACTCCCATGAATAGTTAAGTTATTGTTAGCCATCCTGGCATAGGAATGGCTTCCAGGAATGCTCCTCACACTGACTATGCCAGGTATTGTGACACGAAGATGCAGGATGGACTTCACATCACAATGCGTATGTGTCCTGCTGTGGCTGGCCCTGGAATTATGTGGGCAAGTCTTACTGGAAGGGGCTGGAAGCTTGTGTGTGGAATGCTTTTCCCGTCAGTGGACATGAAACACTGTATTCAGTTCTCATTGATGCCCACTCAAAACCATCAATAACATCAAACAATACTTCATCACTCATGCTAGAAAATGGCTCTATTTTTTTTTTCCCTACAAAGACTGATACTATAACATTTCTGTCATGTGAAGAGGCAATTAAAGAGAACAGCAAAAAGCATACGAAGAAAGTATTATAGAAGCGGATCAAGCAGCTACTTAGTAAATGTATGTTATTTTTTTCTGGATTTGGTGATGATTATGATATTTGTCAATATTTTAAAATTTAAAATTTCTTGGAATTTCTCCTTTTTTAACTTAAATCCATATTGAATTTTGTACCTAATTTCCTATTCATTTTTTTTATTATTAGTTAAGGTATTACAAATGTGTCCTCATCCCCCCCATTAACCCCCAACCTCCCCCCCACACACAAACTCATGCTCCCATCCCCCTGTTGTCCATGTCCATTGGTTTGGCTTATATACATGTATACAAGTCCTTCGGTTGATCTCTTCCCCTTACCCCCACCCTCCCCTACTTTCCTTCTGGGGATTGATAGCCTGATCGCTGTTTCTCAGTCTTTGGGTCTGTCCCTTTTCATCAGTCTATGTTGTTCTCTATAATCCACAAATGAGTGGTATTTATCTTTCTCTGACTGGCTTATTTCACTTAGCATAATGCTCTCCAGTTCCATCCATGCTGTTGCAAAAGGCAAGAGTTCCTTTTTTTTTTTACCGCAGCATAGTATTCCATTGTGTATATGTACCACAGTTTTCTAATCCATTCATCTGCTGATGGGCACTTAGGCTGTTTTTTTTTTCTTTTTTAAAAAATGCCCCCCATCCCCCAATTGTATAAGATTCAGGCCTCCTAAAACCTGGATTTGTAACTGTAAATATCCTGGTTTATAATGTCAAATCCCAGACCTTTTGCCTTTCTTGAGGCATCTGCAAAGGCCCTCTCAAGGAGGAGATTTCTAAAGTATCTCTGAGCAGCTCATCTGTTCTGTCAGCTTCCTCATTGTTCACACAATTTTCCATTAGAAAGTCTGGTGTGGATTTGGGCTCTGACAGGGCTCATGATGAAATAGTTCATCCAATATTTGGTCCTCGGTGCTGTCCAAAGGGATGAATGCAACATAATTTATCAAGGGGAAATAAGTCCTGTTAATTCAAATGAGGATAAATAAGAGTAAATCTTTCTTGTTCTTAGAGACAATAACTGAACAAAATAAAATGGAAAAGGATATAAGGGCTGTCCATCACTAATAAAAGAAGTAGTCTCGTTGGCATGGGTTACTGATGTGTTTCAGTAGCGTCTCATCTTAACTATCATTTGAAATATATTTACAACAACAACAAAATAGAGTGTGCAATTCATCATTCAGCTGCTGTTTGCCCTCAGAACATCATGGAACCATAGTTCTCTCGTTCCCAGTGAGTGATTTCTCTCTGGGGCTTGGCGAGAACTCAGATTCTCTTCGTACAGATATCAATCTTAATTGAACATACATAACGACAAAACACAGACAATAGAACAGAGAGGAAAGGGCAGGTAAATTACACTGCTTGAGTGAGTTTCACCTCAACACTTGCTGGAGGGCAGAAGCCAGTGGGTGATGGAGGTGCTGCTTTCCCATGGATGAGAGACTCTGGAAGTCATGACCTCAAATTAGAATTCTGAGTTCTCCCATACTGTGTACCCAAGGACGTGGAACATCAGAGAGCCCACCTGGGCTGTGAATACATTGAGGCTGCTCACTCCTCTTCACCATGATATCCAAAGCCTCCATCTAGCCTTCCCTACTTCTCTCTCCACTAAACACCCTAACTTCTTTTTAGAAAAACATTATTTTCGTGCTTGTGTTGTATTAGTTATTACAGTGCCTGTCATTTGGTGGGTACTCAAACATTTATTGAATTAATGATAGTGGTTATTTTGCATTAATGATAGCAAATACAACTTGAAATTAATGATAATGATGGAAATTATATAACAAAGAGAACAATAGTAGGTACTGTATATCAAATGCCAAACACTTCTCACATATTGTCTTTTTTGAATCTTCAGAGAAACTTGTTAAAGTAGTTATAATTTTTTAAATTTAAATTTCAGAACAGTGAGATGCAGGAAAATTAAGTAATACTTTCAAAATTATGTAGCTAACATCCTTTTTTTTAGAGGAGAGAATCTAGCATTTTTTGAACATTTATTTTCTATAGAATAATATGTTTTATATATCATAACTACTATATTTATATAGTATAATGCATGTGTATATATGCCTAAAATTTGAATATTTTAGCATATTCTCTGGATAGCATATTCTGTTTCTCTTATTATAATGTAAGCTCAATGAAGACAGAGATGGCTCCTAATTCATATTTGTATTCTCAAATACATATGGAATCTCTAGTCCAGTAAATTCATTAATGGACCTTTGTTTTCTCTTGAAAAACCTTTCTGTGCATTTTGTCTGGTGGGTGTTTGAGATTAGCAGAATGTTCAGGAGTCTTGATGTAAGGCAGAATGGCTCAATTATATTTCAAGAATTTAATGTCAAGCATTTAATGTCCAATACTGTGCAGAAAGACATAAAATTAGAAATGGCCAGATGCTTATTTCCAGTGCAAAAGTGGACATAAATTAACTGTGTAATTGGGAAAAATGTTAATTCATTAAATGGGTCATAGCTTTGCATTGGACTTATCTATTTGTGTACTCAATGGTTAGGTTCTTGAAAAGTGTCTTACCTTAGCACAGGTTTCCCTGAAAATGGAGCTTGAATGAAGAGCTTGAAGGCAGGTGGTTTATATGGGAATATAATTCCAGGGACAGAAGTGATGAACAGAAAAGGGTAGCCAACACAATGACCACTGTCATGGGTGATTTGTTGCTTAACCCTGTGGGGGAAAATATGTCTAAGAACCATTCACGTGAAAGAAGAAAGGAAAAACATTTGTCCATTAGCGCCTCTCTCCATTGATCAAGGATGGCCCTTCATGATGTTAAATCTGCTTCTGGATTGTGATAATAGGGGAGGATTCCTGAGTGATAAAAACTCAACAACAAACAACCCAGGTTGCTGCAGCCCTGACTGGGACAGAAGATGAACCTGAGAGAGTTTTCAGTGGTATTCAAGAAATATCAGATATAATTAGGTAATTAAAAATGCTTTTATCAAGATTGATTTACATTTAAAATGAAAATGCTTATGTCAAGATTGATTTACATTTAAAATAAAGAAAAAGCAGAAAATATTGAGCAGGTTAACACAAACAAATCACCAACACTTGGGAAAGAAGTAAATTTTTAAAAATTATGATACAAAAGTTTTTAATAATGTCCAATTGATCCCGTCTAGTAGCTAGGTTAGTGTCTACCTTCTACATTAAAGTAATTTTTGAATATGAAGTTTTTGTCAGAAGCAATAGCTAGTTCAAGACAACGATGTCCTGACTTAATGCCTCTCTCAATAATGATGCTGTCATTGTCTATTCTTGTTTCATCACGATGACCCACTCACCTGGTGTAGATGAGATCTTTACTTTTTTAATCAAAGTAAAGTAAAAATTGATAGGTTTTTGCTACTTCTTTATCCCGGGAATGCTAACAAATGTTTTCTAGTGTAATATACTTAACTCAAAACTCATATTTTAAATTTGTACATTAAAATAAACCCCTGGGAATACATGTGAGTTCATAAGCTATAAAGCTCTGTACTTCTGAACAGTGCAGAATAACATGAAAACCGGGGATACTCTTGAAGGTGAGGAAGTCACCTTGCATCATGGTATGGATGTGTTATGCTGTTTTTATTTCATGACCTAGCAGTCTTCTTGAACAGTACTGCATTCTAATATTGTCTACTGACTAAACTAATCTGCTTAGAGATTTGATACTGAATGTGAGATCTCTACAGTGTCATTTTAGTTAGGAATCCTAATCTACCATTCTAATATCTTGTTTAAGCCTAGGGCCCTGGAGTGCTGGATAGAACCTACCATAAAACTGTTAGACTCAGAGGGGTTATTCAGAGGGAAAGAGAAAATACTAAAAAAGCAACTTGCAACAACCGTACAAGTGAATAATGGAGAATATCTGAGGAAGAAACCATAAATTTCCAGATCATAAAATACACTGAATATAAAGTAGAATCAGTAAAATATATACCAATTGCTAGTCACAGTAGTGAAAATGAAAAGTGTCAAGGATAAAGAGATAATGTTAAAAGCCATGAGAAGGAAAGAAAGATTGCTTTCAAGAAATAGCAATTAGATAAACGGTAGTTTTTAGATAAAGAAGAATGAATTTGGGAAGAAAGTAGAGTGATATTGTCCAAGTAATAATGGAAATTAGTTCTTAGCCTTGACTTTTATACCCAGTTAAATGATCATTACAGAGAGAGTAAAATTGAAGGTATTTTTAGGCATACAAAAATCAAACCCACAAACCTTATTTAAAGAACTATTAAAGGATAAACTTCATAAAGAGAAGAAATAGGATGTGATGACAAAATACTGTAAAAGTTAACTAAAGACCATAAAAAAGGTTAACTACTTAAACTTTTTTTTACATTAAAAGATAATTATAGAATTCTAAGCAAAAATGACTTAGGGTACGAAAGCATATTGTTTTTGTAGTTTGGGATAAGGAAGAGATACTGAGTAACTTTAAATTTTTATAAGAAAAACTAGGGGTTTACAGACCAAGAAGGCAATGTCTATCTAGTGCCCCAACTTTTAAGGTTGCCACCTCAGGAACAGTCCCTTATATCACTTAACAGGAAGCTAATGGGCTTGCATTCATGAGTCTCATGGGACTATAGCAAACAAAGATAGCTCACAATGGCTATCCCCCCAGGGCCCAATACAGAGGTTTGACTGCATGCTTTACAAGCCACTGCCTGAGGATCTAGCATCTGATTGGCATACTAGAATATATAGGTTCTGGCTGTGGTCTTACCTGGAGTCTGAAAGACCCAGTGAATGCTTCCCCTGCCTTCTCCCTTTAATTCTATGCAACAATGAAACTATCACCAGCGTCTCCCTGGAAGGAGCTTGTCCACACACCTAGCATCCCAACTTTTACAGCTACCATCTGAGGGATGGGTCCCCAAATCACCCAGCTCTGATAGCCAACAAAGCTTGTCCTAGATGGATCTACAGTTAAAAGTTGGGGCACTAGATGCTGTCATCTTGGCGGGACTGAATTACCTTTATTCCTGACTATTTTTTTGTATGCTGAATTTAGTCTTATTTATGGCAAATAAGGCATTAAAAAAATAAACTTAAATCATGAAGATATAAAAAAGCTACGTATGCTTAAAAAACTCTGACTTCAGATCTCAGTTGCTATCACAAAGGGGTGAATGGAATTGCAACCCCTACCTTTTTTATATATAATAAAAATATAGCCTGTGTTATAGCTATATAACTATCTATCTATCTATCTATCTATCTATCTATCTATCTATCTATCTATCATCTATCTATCTATCGCAGTTCCCCACTTACGGTCCAGTGAACTTTGGTCAGTTTGGGGATAGGGACTAAAGGTGGGGAGGGGCAAGTTATTATATAGCCCACTGTCCCCTTAGAAGTTGACATACACATCCACAAACTGCCTTCTTGTATACGACTTACTTCTTTTCTTTGTTCCTGAACCTTGGGTCTGGTTTTTATTGTACAAATTTCACTTGGAGTGAAAGCTTAAGCTATTCTGACATAGGAAATTTAGAATCATTTCATCTCTGGCTGGGAGTGACTCGTCATTTTAACTTGTCAGATAAAAGCCTATACAAAGGCTTTTGTTAACAATAGGGCTTGCAATTTCGTACTTGCTACCCAAATAAGCTTTCTCCCTTCCAATGTGAATCAAGGAATAATCATAGTCAAAACCATAATAAAAAATCCATCTCTCTTGGTAAAGATTCTGATCCCTGTAGTTTTTATGCACAGTCTTCCCACTGTTACATAAATTGGGTTAGTGTTTCATCTTTTATCTTACGTTTCCCAAGTTCCTGTGGGTTAGAAAGAGGAGAAACATTTCTCTGTGGGAGTGGAATAAAAGTAAAATTCACTTTTATCTTTTACCTTTCCAGAAATTATTTTGGCAAAACCCCCAAAGTTCCTAGGACCTGCTGAGCTCAATCGAGCAGGTGTCTATAGTGGATAATGACTATTTTCTCAGTTCAGTTAAAGGTGTTATTATTTCGCATATCTGCTGAGAGCTACCAAGAAATGAATGAAGATTCTTGACTTTGTCTTTGTCTTCAAGATCCAGTGAATAGTTGCTGCCTGGGAGGTGAAGCAAATGAGAAACCAGCAAATGGTTATATTAAGGAGGCAGAAGTAGGGGGTAGTTATAAGGCGACATCAGTGTGGCTTCATAATGCCTTAAATCTATATACTGTGGGAAAAATTGTTCTTATCATATCAAAGATAAATTGTTCACTCTTTGGTGAAACCTCATTTATTCTTTTGAGTATTTTTCTTACCAATAATCTCACTCAAGGCCTGTGAGGGAAGGAGGCATCTTCCTTTGCCTGTTATGAAAGAAAATTATTTCTTAGCTTTCAGGGTATTCATAAAGAAGTAGTAACACATTCAATGTGGTGATAATTGATTCCATTGAGATTTCTTTGTTATAGTTCTTCCCCTATCACTTCTGCTTCCATTACTGGAAGATCTTGGACAAATAGAGATGAGTGCTTGATGTGGGGGCCCTAGTAGCCAGCATATTTGGTCTCTAAGTTATTTTCCGAAACTGTCCTCGGGGTACTTTTGTGAACCTAGAATACGAGTCAGAAAGTCTCAACAATAAAGCTCAAGCACCCAGTACTTAATGAAATGAACCCAACCTGCAGGAATAAGTAGAGAAAAACTTATGCCATGAGTCTAAGGAAGCCAAAGGAAAGCCGACTGGTCTGGCATGCTCCCCAGTATGAGAGAGGGAGTGGGCAAAGGTGAACTGAAATTCACACTCCAGAGGCTGCGTGGGGCAGGAAGTGGCTATCAAGAGCATCAGTTTAGAAAAGCAGAAGAGAGAGCTATTGAGATTACAGAAGGCTGTGCAATTAGGGTGTAATTCCTCTCTTATGACAACCTCTTCCATAAAGTTACTCCATTTCTATTTGATGGTGTAAGTCAGTGACAGTGAACCTTTTGAGCTCAGTGTGTCAGCATTTTGAAAAACCCTAACTTAACTCTGGTGTCGTGTCACATATAGAAATTTTTTGATATTTGCAACCATAGTAAAACAAAGACTTATATTTTGATATTTATTTTATATATTTAAATGCCATTTAACACAGAAAAATCAACCAAAAAAATGAGTTCGCGTGTCACCTCTGACATGCGTGTCATAGGTTCGCCATCACTGGTATAAGTCATGGTGTGGAACAAAAATGGTAGCCCTAGCTGGTTTGGCTCAGTGAATAGAGCGTTGGCCTGGGGACTGAAGGGTCCTAGGTTCAATTCCAGTCAAGGGCACATGCCCGGGTTACAGGCTTGAGCCCCAGTTCTATCTCTCTCTCCCTCTCTCTTCCTCTCTGAAATCAATAAAAATATATATTAAAATTAATTTAGAAAAATGGTAATCAAGGCAACAAAAGCATAACCAGGAAAGTCTGGGGAAGAAAGGCTGAGCATTTTCAAGGATGAGGGTAGGACTTTTTCACAGATTGGCCATGTCTCTGAGGACATGGCTCAAGTTGATATACAAGTTACACCTGGAGTCCACCCAGGATCTCTGAACTATAGAGGAAGTAGTCAGCCACATGTTGGACTAGATTGCTCCTCTAGGACTGGGCAGGATCTATGCACTCCACCATGATTTATGCATGCCAGACACACAGTTTTGAGGGGAGGAGCCCGACTCGGGGTTTTCCTGAGAATATAACTTCAAACTTGGAAGAAAGTTGTAGAAACCATTCCTTGGTCATCATGGTAAGTCGTCATTTAAGACTTGATGTTCAGCTGGAGAGCTGAATTTATAATTTATGTGAGCTTATTCGGTTGTTTCTAGACACTGACTCCCAAAACACCTCTTAAAGTCTATCGCTGCCTTTCCTTTGAAACCATGTGTAAAAGAGATAGGCTTGTCCTACACTGTGTACACTAGTTGCTGAATTTATCTGTACTCCTAATGGTTTTGTACATGCTGCATTTAGACTTACAACATAGCAGACATTTCTAAAAATGAAATTCTCAACAAATCATGGAGATATATAAAAGCTACATATGCTTAAAAAGCTCTGAATTCAGGCCCTAGTTGCTGTTACAACGGAGGGAGTGAAATTCCCATGCACCCCCCCTTTTTTTCTGAAGGATGTATTCTTTCCATCATTTCATTCCCATTGTATCTTCTCTCACCCAGGTTTCATGACCTCTTCTTACCTGAGCAACAACTCGCAATGACAGCTCATTCATTGCAGAATAAAGACCAAACATGTCACCTGGAATTCCTGGCCCTTCCACATCTGCCCCAAACCCCTCATTTTCTGCAATTCTATTGTGTGTCCTTTGCTTCAGAGCGGTGCAACCTAGAGTAACTGTGTTCTGGAGAGCAATACATCTTCCCTCTTATGTCCCCTGTTCAGGGCGGCCCTCAGGGAGAGGAAGCTGAGTAGGTGGGCCTCTGGGCCCCCATCTCTGATTCAAATACAGCAGTTCTATTTTGCTTATTGGGGTTCCACATAGGATTTTGTTTTAAATAAAGGTCCCATGGATTTATAAAGCTTAACAACCATCACTTTTCCAGGAAAAAATGAGTCCTCTGCTGTTTCCATTCCATGCTCCAAGCCTTCCCATGACTGAGTGCTCGTGTTGGGGTTTCCCAGGGTCATCTTCACACGTGGAGATTTTGGAGATTTTGTAGTCAATAGTACCAAGAAGATGGTTTTACCAAAGGGGAAAGCCATCACAGCTAGGAAGGTGTGTGCACAGAAGACATCCCCCTAGAGAGCTTATTCTCCTCCACCTACCTGTCCTTTCATCACTCTTCCACGTGTTTGCTAACGCTGTGCCCTCTTCCTGAAATGTTCAGCCTTTTACCTCCACATAGCCAAGGTATACCCATCCTTCAGGCCCTGGTCAAATTCCCCCTCCACAGAAAGCTTTTGAAAGCCACAGTTGAATGTAATCTCCCTCCCTCTCACCGTATCTTTTTACTGCTTCCCCTGTTCTTTTACCTAGCTCTTCCCACATGGGGTAACCCACTTAGTTACTTACTTTCCAGGCTCTTTCGCCACCACACTGTGACATCTGAAAGGCATGATCTAATTTTGTGCTTGTATATTCGGTGCCAGTTGTCTCAGCCCATCTTCAAATGGGTTAATTTAAACAGCCCATTTGACCAAGTTTTAAAATTCATGATAACTGCAATTGCTAGGTTGACTGCATCAACTGTGACACATACTCTGCACACAAAAGCACATTTTAACCTTCTGAGAGCTCTTGGAGCAGCTAATGTAATTCCCTCCAGTTTCGGGAATGACCTTTCACAGTGATCCACGAGGTCATTGAGAGGCCATAAAACTCCCTCTCCCGCTATTTATATTTACAGCGTGGTCAGGAAGGACATGCTTTCCCACTGTGTTGAGGAGGCTTCAGGGCAGGTATGGGCATTATTAATAAGCCTGTTCAAGGTTTATGCCAGCTCCCTTTTGGAAACAATGATTTGCACTTCATTCTAAGCCTGTAGTTTCTTTTTATTTATTTATTTTTTCCCCCGGTAAGATTTATATGCAATTCTATCTACTAAATTATTTTTGCCAGGCAAGGTTTTTCTCACTCTGCAAAGGGCTTAGAAAATTTGTAACCAAGTTTTATTTCCCATTTTAAGAACGAATCCTCCTGTTCCTGGACGTGTCCTTGTCAGTATCTGTGAGACAGAGATTGGGCGAGGATCTCTTTGGCAAAAATGAACACAAGGTTGTGGTTGATGACAATTAGAAATATCACCAAAGCAACATGGATGACATTGACTCCTGAAAATAATGATAAAAACTCAAGTCCCCAGATTAAGGAAATAGTTAACCCAAATAACTCGGAGAATGATTTTTCTGCTTTAGAAAGATAATTAGTCAAGAGAAGATAGTGAAGAGTCACTGTTCTAGTGTTCGCTTTACTTACATAGGAAGGTGGGTTAGCTGAGCGGAATCTAACATTTAGGTTGGGTGCCATGACTTAGAAGTCAGTCAGTGGATAATGACTGTATATCTTCTAAGTGCGGGGCACTGTGCAAACCCAGGTGGTTGATCTTCATAGGAGCAGCAAAATCAGTAGACTGAGTCCCTTTAAAGTAGACTGTATGTTCTGTGAAAAGCTGACATAAGTGGAACCATTTTAAAATGGAGCCAGAGCAGCCAGAGCTGGGCAAAGTAGTTACTCAGCAAATATTTGTGGAATAAATGATGCATAAAAAATGTTTAAAGATAATTTCCAATAAAAGAGTAAATTCATTTTTCTCATACAAATATAAAAATTAAGATCTGATAAAAATTTTTAACTCATGAGGGAATCAGGAAGATATGATAACTGAACCAAAAGAAAGTTCAAGACATATTTATAGATCAGGAATATTGAAATGAATATATAAATTGTGACAAAACGAATTTTTCATTAGGGTGAGAGGGAAGACAATCAAATATTTACTGGGCAGGATAGAATTTTCATGTATATAAATAAGAATTTTATTGCCTTGCTGCCAGTTAACTACAGGTTACACAGTTGCAAGAGAGCTCAAGGATAAGGATAAAGAAAGAACAGAATCTAAACCAGAGGAATGTGCTCTATGCAGTTTTTTTTGAGAGTACAGTTTTTTTTTCCTATAGAATCAGTCGAATGGGGTGTATCTTGCATAGCTTCAGAAATGAAGGGTACCCATGGGTCACCCATCAGAAAGGGTTAAATACCAGAATGCCATTCTTATGCAAAGCCCACCATATTGGAACTTATTTTCCTGTTTCCTCTATAAAGAAAAACTTTACTTCTTGGTGAGATAATGTGGTAAGGTAATATTTAGATGTGTCACAAAGCACTTACACATATATTACTAATTAATTCTAATAACCAGGTGAAGTGATCAGGGAGAGGATAGTTATTTCAGTTTTGCAATGAGGATGAAGAAGGCTCAGAAAAGCTCTTGCTAAACTGGGGAGGAAGAGGTGGCTCTCGGACTTAAACCCCTATTTTCTGAAACCAGAACTCTTGCTCTTTCCATTACAGGGAGGCAAGATTATCTCAGCAATAAAGTGCAAACAGAATTTTTATGTTTATTTGGCATCTCATCATGCTACACATAGATACACAAGAAAGATACATTTCTTAATCTCTTCACTTCATAACTTTCTTCAAATGTCTTTGGCTAAAAAAATGATTGAATATCATCACTCTTCCACAATTGCTCCATATAATCATATGTTTAGGTGATAGTCAGTAGTAGTCACTGAGGACATACCAAAAGCTAGAACTAAATGCATGTTTTGTACACTCTATCAGGTCTCTCTCTAACCCTTAATATCTGGGGTTATAACTTTCATTTTCATCATCATTTACTAGAGGCCTGGTGCACAAAATTTGTGCACGGGGGTTGGGGCGGCCCTCAGCCCAGCCTGCACCCTCTCCAATCCGGGATCCCTTTTGCAATCTGGAACCACTGGCTCCTAACAGCTCACTTGACTGCCTGCCTGTTGCCCCTAACTGCTCCCCTGTCAGCCTGATCTCCCTAACTGCCTACCTGCGCTCCCCTCCTGGCCTGGTTGCCCAAACTGCCTATCTGTGCTCCCTTTCTCTCCGTGCCCTTCAGACCCCCGGCACAGGCCTGTTGAGAGCTTTTCATTGCAGCCCCACCCCGTCCTGATTGGTCATTATGTGATATGATGGAGTCCCGGCCAATTTGCATATTCCTCTATGATTAGTATAGGTTATGAGGCTCTGGCATATTTTCTCAGGCACAGCTTTAGTATCGTTAAACATGATCATTTAATTTATTTCCTACAATAACCTTAAGGGAGAGATATTTTGTGCCCATTTTACAGATGATAAAACTAAACCTTCCAAAGGTTAATAAACTTAGTCAAGACCACACATAATGAGAGGTTAAAACCCAATTCTGACCCCAGAGCCTGTTCCCGTGATCATTGCAATTTGCAATGCTAATTATTAAATTTTTATAGGCCATATCCAGTGATTTGTCATTAATTGTGTGATTGTTACTATTGGGAAGTGTCATAAACATATATGAAATGTTGACACAGTCAGAGATAGCTGTTAAACCCAAACACACACACACACACACACACACACACACACACACACACACACACACGGCAGAAGATGCTGAAGTTGAGTGGGCACCATGGAAGAAACAAACAAGAAGGAGACTTTAGTCCAGCTGGTGTAGCTCAGTGGTTGAACATGGACCCATGCACCAAGAGGTTACTGGTTTGATTCCTTGTCAGGGCACATGCCCAGGTTGTGGGATCAATCCCCAGTAGGGGGCATGCAGGAGGCAGCTGGTTGATGTTACTCTCTTTTATCAATATTTCTATCTCTCTCTTCCTCTCCCATCCTCTCTCTAAAATTCAATGAAACCATGTTAAAAGATAAAGGAGACTTTAAGCTACACTTTATACTCATAAAAACCAATAATAAAATACTGGTTATTATTTTGTATTCATAATAACCCTCTGCTCAGGCAGGGCCTTTTTCTCCTTCATAATTTTCCATGACATAGAGCTCAGGATTCTCAGATGGGCCTTTCTGTTCTTCTTCCATTACCTCAGGTATGTTCCCTGAAGTACAATATCTGTGTTTAATTAAACAAGCCACGGGGTTCCTCTAATTTCCCTTGGAAGATAGTTTCCCAATCTAATTGTCTTCTATGCATTGCCATTTCTCTCAGTGGTCAGCCTGCCTCCTCCTTGACTTAATTATCTTTCCTTAGTCTGGCTTCTTTCCTCCCTGTTAGAATTATCCCCACTTGGGCAATAGCATTTTCTGCTTGATTTTTTTTTTCCTCCTGCAAAAAACCACCGGAAAGGTAATCAGCTCACTCTGTGATCTCTGTCATTCGGCTGAGCAAGCGCTCTTCCCTGCAGGCCAGCCTCAGCCTTTGTGTCCATTCTTCCCTACCTTCCTTCCTCAGCCTTTCCTCACTCTCCTTTTAGCACACAGGAAAGCAAGGAGAGCAAACCTCTGGGCAATTATGTCCGAGCCTGTTTGAAATAACCAAGCAAGAAATAACCAAGAAATAACCAAGAAAATCAACAAAATCTCCTAATGGTCAATTATGTTTTTAGACTCTAAATTACCAAGTTCTAAAATAAAACCCTTACCTTCTTCCTGCCTCTATGTCCCTCTGGGGCCTGATTCAGAAGGCAGGATGATATTATTTAAATGTATTCTATATGCTTTGCTTTTTTATTTTTGTTCAATTTGAAGCTGTTGGGATATAGACTCAGAAGGACTGGGTTCTACTTCCTGTCTGGCAGAACTAAATCACTAAACCCCACTGTACCTCAGTTTCCTCATCTAATGGGTAGCAATAGGTCCTTTAACTGAACACAGGAAAACCTTGTTATCCTTGGGTTAGCTCTCCTAGCCTCTGAGTACCTTCCTGTGTTCACTCAAGCCAGATCTTTAGCCACCTTGAGAGCAGATCTTTGGGTTTTGTTTTTGTTTTTGTTTTTTTATTGCCCTGCACATAACCCTCTGCTCCCTATTGATTTAAAAACAGATTTCTGGACACATGCCACCACTCACACTGCTCTTCATTCAGGTTCTCCTAACTTACTCCTCTGGCAACTATGACATCTGACCTGCCTTGTCTGCATACCAATCATCCTGATTCTGTAGGGCTCAGAATGTAATCTTTTATTTTTATTATTTATTATTATTATTTTTTGTTGTTGTTAATCCTGACCTGAGGATATTTTTCCATTGATTTTTTGAGGGAGGGAGGGAGGGAGGGAGAGAGAGAAACATTGATATGAGAGAAACACATTGATTGGTTACCTCCTGTATGAGCCCCAGCCACGGCTTGGGCTGGGGAGGAGCCTGCAACCAAAGTACATGCCCTTGACTGGGATCGAACCTGGGACCCTTTGGTCCACAGGCTGACTGACGCTCTATCCACTGAGCCAAACCAACTAGGGCAGAATGTAATCTTTTGTTAACTTGGATTGCTTCTGAGAGCACTGGGACATTCTCTTTACTTGGGGTTGGAAGATAGGGACTCAAACTCTAGCACTACCATTAATGTCTTGCAACTTTCTAGTTTCTGGGAAGTTCACTTTATGCATAAGTCAGATGGGAGGTATAACAATGGCTGCCTCTTATATTTTTCATCCAGGCCCAGGTGCTTTCTGTTACAGTGTTATATACTTATTTGAAGGTATATTTTCTTGGGACAAAAACAATCAGCTCAGTCAAGATGGCGTGTTAATAGTTCCTTATTGTCTGGAACAAATCTGTGATTCTTAGATATTAAGGGTTCCCCAGGGGGGTTAGGTCCAAAATCTCTCAAAGCATAGGGCACCTATGCCTGTCTTATATTGATGTGCCCCCTTAAGGAAAAATGGAATTGATTGTGACCTTGGTTCTTGCTAGTTCAGAATACTAGTGGTTTCTTCCTCAGATAGTCTTCCAATAAAAATGTATTTTAACTTCTTCATTTTAACTATGTCCTGGATACTTTGACTTTCACTTCACATTGCTGCACATTGTGAAATAAGGCATAATAAATTTTGTCCTGTTTTTCTTATCTCTGTGCAGATGTACAATGATAATTAGGTATTTTAATTTATTTATTCATGAGTACATAACCACACCATAGCATGTTTGCTCTATTGCCGTTCTATTAAAGAACTGGCAGTTTATAATATGTTTTAAGCAAATGTTTCTCAAAGATTTGTTTTAAAAGGTGCAGTTGTCATGTGATACTGCAGTATTATTTATTATTGTATTATTTATTTTAATCTATCATAATTCATTTGGTGTTTATCTCAGATGGATGTCTTCTTGTCTCTATGTGTGATAGATATTTCTCCAGTGCAATCAATCTCTCAATAGATATTCTTTCTCAGATTTATTTCTGTTAGAAATATAATACTCTGCCCCAGAAGAGTGGGTATATTTTATTTTAATTGCTTATGTTCTATCTGTTTTGTTGCAATCAAAGATGGGAACTTTGGAAAGTCATTTAATCAGTTTTGACAAAAAGGAATAAGACAAACATTTATAGAATCTATGCAGAGATACCTGGAAAAAAGGCAAATTCCACTCCCTTTTTGGGCAATCACTTTTTTAAAGATAAAATTTGCAGTTTTTCTTATTTTGGGAAAATGTATGTTTGCTTTTTATTGCTCATTGAATGGTATTTCTTGTTACAACTGAGGTTTGGCTGTCCCTTAGTTTTATGCTTTAGAAGATGCTTTATTAAAATTTTCTGTATTTTGCTTGCTTTTATCCTGTGGTGATTTACAAATGATCTGTCCAATTTTTATTTATGTTTAGTTTTGTAGGCTCAAAATTGAAAACCAAATAATAGCCTGTGACTCTCCCCTATGAATTTACCACATTTTTACCTTCTGTGTGTTTCCCCAGAATGGTTTTCTTTGGCCCTTGTTAATTTGATCTGGGATTATAAGCCAGTTCATTATCACACTCTCATATTGCTTCTGTACTGTTCTGTGGATTCAGCATGCTCTCCATTTCCTCTCCACTGATCATTCTCCCCTCTGCCTATCCAATGCCTTCTAAATCCACTCTCACTAAAGTCAGTAGTTATGTCTTAACAACCAGAGCCATGCCATGGAATTCTCTTAAATGGCAATGTTCTTGATTTTTTTTTTCAATAGTATCATTATTGAATACTATTATTGTGGATTGCTTCTGAGAACACTGGGAAATCGCTGTGCTTGGAATTGGAAGATAGGGACTCACATTCTAGCACTACTATTAATGTCTTGCAACTCTTCCTGAGAGAATGTAGAGGGCCCTAGAGACACATTTTTCTCTCACTTCCCTTAGCAATGTGTCCCGTTACTGAGGCAATGCTTTTCTGAGGACTCTGTGTGAAGCATTATATGATAGAGTGTATTTCTCCCAGCTGATGGCTTTGCCACATATGGCCTTCCTAGATTGTTCTGCCTGATACTGGTTGGTGTTTTTTTTCCCCCTCGGGCCTCAAGTATTTCCCTCAAGTGTATGTGATGATTGCTACTCAAAAGGTTTTTATTTATTTATTGTGTTTTTTAAATATGTTTTTTATTGATTTGAGAGAGAGAGAGAGAGAAAGGGAGAAAGAGAGAGAAACACCATTGATTGGCTGCCTCCTGCATGACCCCCACTGGGGATCAAGACAGCAACCCATGCAGGTGCCCTGACTGGGAATCGAACCAGAGATCTTGTGGTTCATAGGTCAATGCTCAACCACCAGCCAGGGCTACTAGGAAGATTTAAGGGCTACCCTTTGCAGGTCTCCAAAGATCTCTCTATAGCTCTCTCCTCTCCTTTTCCTGCATTACAAATTCTTTCCACTATGGCCTCTCTGAATTTGGAATTCTGCCTTCTGAATTCAGGGGTACTGCTGAACTCTCTTTGGGTTCACCCTCCCAAAGCTACAGGCTAGACACTCTCTCCGGGCAGTAAATTTATAAGTGAATTGATAAGTAAGCTTAATATCTCTAGGAAGTGAGTTTTCAGAGGGACACCTGCTTGATGTCCCCTCTCTCAGGATCAGTGTCCTTCTCAATCTATTGTTTAATGCCTGAAATGGTTGTTTCATACATTTTATCTTAGAGGGTCAGTTCAGTTCCTGTTACTTCCTCATAGACGGTGAACAGGCCGGAATTGTGACTGTCCTCTCTTGGCCGTGAGGCACTGTGGGCAGAGCAGTGGAGAGTACAGCTGTGGTGGTTCTCTTCTTTGCTCCTGTGTAAGGTTCTAGCACCAGGCGCCTTTTTCATTCTGAGTGGACACTTGCCATTTTTGACATCACTGAGCTGGCTGTGTCTCTCCAACCCCGCTTTCTGGCTCCTACTTGTTCCTGACAACCCAGACATCTTTATTTGTCTAGCTTAAAGAAACCTCAAATAAAAATTTCTCCAAAAACTTATCATTTTGGAGCTTAAGCTGATTTCACTTTCTCCATTCAATAACAGTAGCACTACATGTTAGAGCAAGCATATCAAACTCAAAGGCTAACACGGGCTAAATAAACAAGATTTAAGTTTATGTGGGCCATAAAAAAACCAAAAGCTTCAATTTTCATAGAAATGTAGGTTTATTTCAATAGAAACATGCTGAATACCAAGGGCTGACATAAATGAGTAATCATTAACATAAAATAATAGAACATTTTAATAAAAATTCATATTTTTTCTTGAACATTAACTTACCAGACACTAACTGCACAAATTAATATGTGTAATGCAAACAAACCTATTTTTCTTGTTCTCCAAAAGCGAAATATTTCCTGTGCGCACACCAAACAAGTCAGTACAAGACTAATGACATGGCAATCGGCTGCTAAAATATTCGCTGCTAGTATTAGTGGAGAGAAATGGTGCGCCTGCGCATAAGGGAAATGAATGCAACACGATTATAGTATTCAGTCATTAGTGAACATTGTAGTTCATTATTAATAATTATAACAGGATATTGTAAAAATTAAGTTACAAAATTTTTATTAAAATGTTTCTTATATACCGTTAAATTGGCTGGGCTGCAAAATTATTTGTTGTGGGCCACATGCGGCCCCGGGGGCTGCGAGTTTAATATGCTTGTGTTAGAGTATTCTTTATCTCCAATTCTTCACTCTTTACATTCAGTTAATGATCAATTCAGTTATTCATTTACAAACTATTGAGCATTTATTATGCATCAGTCACTCTTCTAGGCACTGGAGATACCCAATAAAAAAAGACATCTGAACTTGTGTAATTTACCTTTTTATAGGGGAAGACAGACCATGATGAAAATAAATTATAGGAAATGTTTGAGGGTCATATTTGCTGTGAAGAGAAATAAGTCAGGGAAGGGAGTAGGAATGGGAAGGGGTGAGGATGTTAATTTTAAATAGTATGATGAGGGAAGGTCTCATTCAAAAGATGATGACATTTAAGCAGATATAAAGTAGGAGAGAGAGAAAGCCACAGGGACATTTGTGGGGAGATTCAGGTAGCAGGAGCAAAAGCCCTCAGATGGTAGGATGCCTGGGGTATTCTATGAACATCTGGGGCACCCGCAAGGCTGGAGGGGAGCGAGTTACAAGATGTGGACAAAGAAGTAACAGAGACTGTGTTGGTTAAGAGATTGCAGCTATTGTTAAGTTCTTTGATTTTTTTACTCTGAATGAGCTAGGGAATCTTTTGAGCTGAGGAATGACATATGACTCATGTTTTGAAAGGATTACCCTGACCACTCTGTTGAGACTAGACTGAAGGTAGTCAGGAGTAGAAACAGGAAAACCATTTAGAAAGTTGTTGCAAATATTAAGGTGAGAGAGGATGATGGCTTGAACGAGGGTAATAGCTATGGAATTGGCAAGAAAGAATTTCCTGGGATAATTTGAAGGTAGGGCTGACAGTATTCCTGATTGATTTGGATAACGGGTATGAGAGAAAGAGAAGAATCAAGGATCACTCTGAGATTTATGTTTTGAGCAACTCAAATAATAAATTTGTGATGAACTGAGATGGTAAAACTGTGTGGAACGCATCTAGAGAAGAAGTTATGGAGTTTGTTTGGGGCATGATAGGTTAGAGATGTCTATTAGATAGCCAAGTGGCTATGTAGAGAAGGAAATTGAATATTTAAATCTGGAGTTCAAGGGAAAGATCTGATCTACAATTAGGGATTTAAGACTTATCAACATATAGCTGATGTATAATGTCATGAGACTGGTGGGAAAAGCAAGGAATGAGTATAGCTAGAAAATAGATAAAGTCCAAAACTAAGTCCTGGAAAACCCAAGGTCAAGAGGGCAGGAAGAAGAAAACAACTAAGGCTACCAGGGAAGCAAGAAGAAAACAATATATACGTATGATGTCTTAGAATCCAAAGAAGAAAGTATTTCAAAGAGGAAAGAGTATCAACTCTATAAAATGATAAGGATAAATAAGATATGGACTGAGAATTGACTATGTTCAATAGTAGCAACCTGCTAAATAGTGCTTGCTTTTATCCTCTCCTTTTTATGGAATTTGATATAAAAAAGTCCAAACAGGCCTTTTTCTGCTGACCTACCAGCACATATATTTCAGATCGTCACACATTCCACATTGTCATATCTATCTATCTATCTATCTATCTATCTATCTATCTATCTATCTATCTATCTATCTATCTATCATCTGTGTGTGTGTGTGTGTGTGTGTGCATATTTCACATTGTCACCAGAGCATCTTTTCTCAATAATGCTCCCATCACATATTTCACATACATTGTGTTTGTCTTTCCCCATCTCTTCCACCAGGTTTAAAATTCCTCAAGGTGAAATGGTAGATTTTCTCCCTATATGTTTAGCAAATGAATAAAAGCTCTCCTGGATTGCCGCAGCTATCGTTAATCCTCTATCTCCAATGCTACCTATGTTTATTTAACCCTTGATGGTTATTTATTTTCATTTCATATGCCTTTGTTTCCTCAGATAATGTTTAATGTAAAAATTAAGATTTATTAAGCAGTATCTACAGTGTTCCAAGCATTGCTCTGAGCATCTTTTGTTCTTATTTTTTCAAAGCACCATTTTCTTCCTCCTACAATCTTATGAAGTAATTATTATCTCTGGCAAGGAATTCAAGGCTCAAAGAAATTAAGTCAGTTGTACAAAGTCACACAGGACCAGTGAGTGACTTCGTACAACCATGGTAGAGCCATGGTTTGAACACAAGCCATATTAAACTGTATTTGAAAACATCATGTACGGGGGGCACTTTTTGAAGTTACTGGCCATATCCTATATTTTTTACCTGTCCCCTTTGGACCTTTTTCCATCCCCTGCATACTGAGAACAGAGCAAGGCAGGTGTTAAGATTTCAAGAACTGTTAATTTCTAGTGATAACTTTGGGGCATGGCTGAGAATGTTCTCAGGAGAGCCAGATCACAGAGTGCCCAGCTTTTCCTACCTACTCATCACTCAGCATATGGAAAAATTGGCAAAAAGCCTAGCAGAAGCAGAAACAATCTCCAAAAAATCTGTCATGCAGGAAAGGTACATGCTGTGTGTGAGAAAAATGCAAATGCCAGTCAAACTGAAAAGAACTTTGTTAGGAAGAGAACAATTTGCATCTAAAAAATATATATATATATTTTTTGGAAAATATCCTCAGATTGAATTTTAAAAATTATACTGTGAGCTTCTTGAAGGGGACACATTTTAACAATTTATTGAGCTGTAAATGCTAAACATCATGGGAACTCTTGTATACATTCATTCATTTAACTTATACTTATTGAGTACATATTGTGAGCCAGGACATTTTCTAGGCAATTGGGGTACATTAGTGAATTAAATACACAACATTGTCTGCCATCATGGAAAGGGAAGGAATGGGAAGGGACGGATGAGTTAAACATACTGAAATCACTAATTATATGGCATGTTAACAGGTGATAAATGTTATGGAGAAAAAAAATGGAGTTATGGAAAGTTGAGCCAGGGGTGCCAGAGTGAGGGAAAGGGCAGGCACAACTTTCTGATCATTGCTGGCTTTCTTCAAAGTGACAGTTTAGGAAAACTTGAAGGAGCTGAGAGAGTTAGCTATCCATTTGTATGAGATCCACCATCACCAGCATGCCCAAACAGCATGAAGAAGGGAGTGGTAGAAATGAGAGATCAGGTAGGGCCATATCAGCCATTGTAATAATTTGGTCTCATTTTATTACAATTGATTCTTAGATACTACAATACTTAGGCAGTGTTGTCATTCTTGAATAAAACACTCAGAAACTGCTGCCCAGAGAGAGGCTAAGTGATTCATTTATAGTCACATGGTGCGCAGTCAGGAAGTTTGAATTTTAATTTCAAGATCAGACTCAAGTCATCTCAAAAAAACAATTTTTTTTGTTTTTTTTTTACAATCTCCATTTAAAATAGTACCTGACACATGGTAATTGTTCAATGAATGTTGATGAATGAATAAGTAAACTTTTTCATCATTTTTATTCAGGTGGCAATCTTCCATCTGTGTTCTTTCTCTAGAGTCTTTTATTTGAAACCGAATGTTGATATAGGGAAGAATAAAAATAGTAATTGCCAATTTAGTTAACGGTAGGTAAGAAAAGCAGATTAGTATTTATTTTTTTGCTCTCAGTTTTGGTTTTGATTTTGATTTTTTTTTATTGTCTACAGTTTTACATATGTCTCCTTTTTCCCCAATTTGGTTTTGATATTTACTAGCTATGTGATATTGGGCAGTTTCCTTATCTGAAAAATGAAGATAATAATAAATGCATTAAATAATATATATACACACACACACACACACACACGTGCACATATAAGTATATAAATATGTACATGTATATATATTATAGAGTAGTTAGTTAACAATAAAGGACTTAGGACAGTGTGTGGTATGGTAGTAAACACTTAATGAATGATAGTGATGGTGATGATGATGCATGGTTAGAAGAGAGGTAGGAAGGTTCTTTGCTATCCAGTTCTAAATAATCTATATAGAAATTATTTCTTACTAAGGTCTGACTTTTTGACAAAAGATTCAGCAAAGGAAGTGTTACCTTGAAGGTGGTTGTTTCTGCTCAAAGTCTACCTTTTAATGAATGCGATTTTAATTTGTCATGCAATTGTTGCTCATCGCTTGTCTTAATCCTGCTTCTGTGGGGGTCAGTCTTGCCATTTGGTGAATTTATGGACTCTTTAAAGTAAAATAAATTAAAAAAGAAAGAAAGAATAAGAGCAGGTGAGGTACAGAGCTGTTCTCAAACACTGACAAGAGTTTTGTCAGGATTTCACTGAAGCATGAGCTAGGACAGAAAGTGAATTTAGGAATATCCAGAAAATATTTTTGGAGCACTGAGCCTATGTCAGTCCCTGTGCTGGATGGTAGAGTTATGGAGACTAATCAAATGAGGTTGATGTCCTCAATAAAACTCACAATCTCATAGGAGAGACAAACACATAAACTAATCATTGCAGCTTGGGATTGAACTGTGAGCAGGTACGTGTTGGGTGCAGAGTAAGGCTTCGTCTATTTGGCTTGGTTGTGGTGACCCTAAAGGCACCACCCTCTCCTCTGATGGTTTTAATTTCAGGGAAGGGAATTCAGGTAGACATTTGAGTAGTAAAATGTACCCGAAACTGCCAGGCTTTTCTGAATTCTTGATGCTTCATAAAAATTCTAGCATCAAAATCTAGAATTGAGCAAGTCTCTTTCAGGGTGAATTTATGTATTTAGAAAATGAGACCATAGCGAAACCAGTTTCTATAACAAAACCAGTAGTTATACAGAAACCAGCCTCTTGGAACTGTGATTCTGTTAGAGGATACCACTTTATTTTCTTCTGCTGTATACGCATCTCACAGATGGAGAAAGCAACAATCCCTCGGTATAACAGGGCAAGGAGCAACTCAGAGGCCCAGCTCAGCCTGAGTAGATATCTTATTTAGAAATGCAGTAATTGATTTCACAAACATTTAATTGAATTGCTATTACAGTTCAGGCACAGTGTTGGGTGGGCAGGGAATAATCCTTAACTTGAAGGAAGTCACAACCCGTGAGGTGTTATGGCAGGACAGCCGGGTTGTCTTGAGCTGTTCATTGGCAGAGTTCGATTCTGCTTTGCCTACCGCATGCTTCACCCACACTAAGCTCTCTCTACTCTGTACATTAGGAGAAGAAAATGAGGCAACTGTTAATGTTATAAAATATGAAAGTGGCAACAACTTCCCTCCACCCAGGCCAATACTCTTGTTCCCAGGGCTAGAAACAATGTGACCTAGCTCTTCCCCTTGGAGGCCACAGCTGGTGACAGACCTGGTCTTTGGGTTTCTGTCCAGGATGTACTGGCCCACTGGCAGAGTTGGGTCTCAGGCACATGCACAATATTGGGACGTGTATTTTCCTTACAGGACAACCAACCAACGTTTCCTGTTGAATTAGGATTCCTGGACACACCAGGTTGAGAATTAGTGAATGAGAAGAAGCATTATATTTTTAATTTAGAGGCTTGAACAGGTTGTCATTTCCTGATGATGTCCTCCCTACTGAAGTTTCTGTTTGGGGAGATCATTCTTTTTTTTCTTTTCCAAAATATATTTTATTGATTCTGTACAGAGAGGAAGGGAGAGGGATAGAGAGTTAGAAACATCGAAGAGAGAGAAACATCGATCAGCCACCTCCTGCACACTCCCCACTGGGGATGTGCCCGCAACCAAGGCACATGCCCTTGACCAGAACCGAACCTGGGACCCCTGAGTCCACAGGCTGACGCTCTATCCACTGAGCCAAACCGGTCAGGGCGAGATCATTCTTTATACACAATCATTTCTTTTAAAAAAATCTTTGGATTTTTGATATGACCAAAATGTAATTGCTCTCTAGCTTGTATCTGTAAGAACCCCCATCACTTCAACTCAAGTCCCAAAGGGTTGAAAAATCTATGTTGGACATGACCGTTGTTCTCCTAATGATCTGCTTTTGTTAAATGCTATCCTTGTGTTAGCTTTACATTATGTTAATTTGCATAGATAAGGATGTCAGTGATTGTCTATACTTACAAGAATAAAGGCCTCTTTTTCACGTAAAAAATATCACACTACTATTATTAATAACTAGTGACAGGAAGCCACTATGAGTACAATTCCACTTTGACAATTAATATATTAACTGAAATTAATATTATTTGAAATTTATTCACGGCATGCATGTCGATGTGTGTGACACACTTAAGCAGGCGATGACAATGGCTGGTGCACAGGGAATTGGTTACATGGCCCCTGGCATCACTCTGCAGTTCCCTGATCTTTTGGCCTTCGGACTGGGAGCTGCAGCTACCACATTGCTTCCCAGCTTTGTTTTCTTCGTTTCCTTCCTTTGTATAGAGCTTTTTAACAATCAAGAGGGAATGCTGTTAGAGCTACAAATTCTATGCCAACGAAAGCATGCGTAGTCATCAGGGGAAATAAGAATTTCAATAAAGCCAGAACTACAATTTGACCACTTTGGTACAAGCAAAGCAATAACTATTTAATGGCCAATAAATTTAATTGTGGTGATGACAATTTTTTATAGCAGTCGATGGGATTACACTTTGGCTCTGGGTTTCCATGGCCAGCTGTGGAAAGCCATTTGTCACCTGCCTGGCTATCTGGGTCACCGGCTCTGCTCTCCTGTCAGAGGCGCGGAAACCAGCCCAGAACCAAGCTCGCGTAATCGACTCCAGTGAAGTTCTAATCTAACAGGTCACCTTCTCCACAGCTGCTGTTTGGGGAAGAGAAGCACATTAAGCTTATTAAAGCTTTGAGTACTTAGGTTTCACTAGGGTAGAAGGTAGATTTTTGACTTAATATAGTTTCAAATAACATGAAGTTTTGACTGATGAGAAAGTTTTTTTTATCAGGCGTGGGATATGGGTGGCTTCAGGGTATCCGTTAGCTAGACATGAGCCCCTGCTCCCATGCTTAAAATGCCAGAGTAAGGATTTTCTGTTAGACAGCTGGAGACTGAGTTTTGTCAAACTGGGGATGTCCTCCTTCTGGGTTATGTAGCACTGATGGCAATCATTCACTTCCATTTCAGTCTGAAGGAGTTTACTGGGCCTTTTGCTGAGAGCCGAGTTTAACTTGGGAAGGAAGCTTGAGCACAGTGAGTGTTGAGAGGTGGGAGAGGGGAGGGATAGCAAAGATAAGGGAGCAGAATTAACAAGGGGTAGACACAGACAGCCACAACTGGCATGTGACATTTCTATGCACACTGCTTCACTACCGCCAGGGCCACTTAGGAATATCTCCAGACTTATGGACCTTCCTTCTTTTTTGGAGAAAGCAACAGGAATGTGATCATTACACACCTAAGCTTGAATATTGCCCCTGCTGCTTTATACATGTGTGAGATGCCACACGTGTAAATGGTGATAATGCTATTGCATGGGGGCATCATTGTCTGAGAATTGACACTTCCTTTCCTTTATCCACTTTTCCCTCCTCCTTACCCCTGGTAGAGAGGGACCCCTTTAATAGAGAGATTATGTTATCAAAAGCATTTTTTACTATAAGAAAGATAAAGATTTGACTGCTTTGTCGATACTCCACTCTGAAGATTTCACAGGAGCTGAGCCTACCAGGACAGGGGATATGGTAATTAAAAGAGTGGCCTGACCTTGAATCCTGGCTTTATCACTTCCTAGTCATGAGACTGTGGGTCAATTACTCTCTCTGGACCTCAGTTTCTATAAAATAGAAATAATAACAGGACATCTGTCTCCTTGACTGAGCCTGCAGTTATCTGAAACTGGTCCATGCAGAGAGTTGATACATAGAAAAAACAAGGCAAAGAAGGAAGAGGGAGAACGCCAGAGAGAAAGGGACTCTGGATGGCTACCTGGATGGGAGTACAAATGAATGTGAATACCATCTTCTGGGGTCTGTGTGGCCAAACATCGCTACCTGGATGGGAGTACAAATGAATGTGAATACCATCTTCTGGGGTCTGTGTGGCCATAACTGGATCAACTTACAGCAGGTGACAGCCATTCCCCCGGCATTCACGACTCTTGGGCTGCCACTTCCCAAGGGGAGTGGGAGGGTGGATGTCTGAAGGCAGGAGCAAGGACCTACAGGCCAATGACTTCGATGGGCAGTGCCAGAATCTCCCAGATTATCCAATAGAAGTCCGAAATCCAAAGCTAAGGCTCAAGGAATTGACTGCTTGGGGCTGCTTGTATTTCAAAGAGCTGGGCAAAGGTCAAAATGCCTGCCACCCTTGTTTCAACACAGGCCAAAGTGCCGACAGCATGCACACTGGCCCAAAGAAGGCACAGAGTGGAGTGCTCAGAACATCACAGAGCATAGCAGGATGGGTGGGGGGTGGTGTGGGTGACTTTTTCAGGACTCCCCTTCCCCCCAGGAACCCACAGTGATGAGAGCTGAACTCTGCGCCTCCTCTGGACAGAGGCAGGCTGCCTCAGCTATTTGCAGTTTGATTTTTCCCGTTGCTTCTCCTCTCCTTTGTCCTTTTAAATTTCCCATAAAAACATGCTCCCATGAGAAGATCTCCTTGACCACCACAGCCTCTTAGGACATATCACCTCTGGTTCTGTGGACTGTCTGGACCTCCATCCGGGTTGGCCGGATTTAGCCTCTTCCCTCATGATTTATTAGGTACATCACACTTAGTAAGGTGACTCATTCTTCCGTTGGGCAAAAACTTGACCTGGACATTTTAGGTCCTGCTGGAGAAGCAAATTCCAACATGAAGCTTCCGAGGCATTAGAGGGATCGAGTGTGCACTTCCCCACCTCACCCGGCCACTTCTGAGCCAGGCTGGTCCTGCCTCAGCACCAATTTTATCAGTTGCCAGGCCAGTGGCAGCTCTGTAACTAATGGCAATTCCCCTGCCGGAAGCTCATGGATGGAGCCAGCTCAGACTAGCTTCATGCTGCTCCTCATCCTGCAGGGGCTTGTCTTACCAGCAGTTTTCCTGTTCTTGCTTCAGCCTCCCCCACGAAGGGGCTGGAGCGCCCTGTTGGTGTTGCTGAGCTCCAAGCCCGGGGGGCATCCAGACACAACAGGCAGATGCAGCGCTCGATTGTTCATGATCATGTCCAGCTAGTCTGGCTGGTAGAGTCCTGGGCTCTGGTGGAGGGAGGGCGGAGCAGGCTAGAGTCTCCCTAGGAGAGGTTGGGGTTTGTGGCTCTCTGAGAGAGAGTGGAAGGGGTAGCCGCCAGGATCCCTGTGCTGAGTCCCTCTCCCACACCGCAGGTGCCATCTTTCTTACCTGCATATCTTTAAAGTGGAAATCTGGTCAGGTCTTGCAAAACCCAGGGAGCTACTCACTTGTCTTTTTTCTGGACTCCTGGCTTTTTGGTTAATGCTATCTATAACTCGAGACTGCAGCTCTACTGCCTGTGTGTGTTGTCCTGCTTTTCTTTCTGTTCCTGAGCACAGAAGAGGATCCAGTCATTCTGCATCAGCTGCTTCAAGCAGCCTTTGCAAACTGATCTGAGTTGGCTATTTGGCATTTGCTTCTAACATCTTTAGCTTTTGGTGACTGTCCTCCAAGAAGATGCCTTTTCGCACAGGAAGATGCTTTGTTCATTCGGGAAGTTTCAACACCACGGTTTATAAAACCAATCTTAGTTTTTGCAGTGTTTGAGGTCACTTCAGTTATTTTAACTGGTGCTTATTATACTACAAATGAAAGGCCCAATGCACGAAAGTCGTGAAGGGGCTTAGCCTTCTCAGCCCCGACTTCATCAGGAAGGTCATCTGGAAGGTTGTTTGGCCCTCCAGTCTAATTAGCATATTACACTTTTATTATTATAATTACATAAATACTGGCTCAGCACCATATATATATATATATATATATATATATATATATATATATATATATATATATGTGTGTGTGTGTGTGTGTGTATGTGTGTATATATATCTATATATATGTGTGTGTGTGTGTATTGCCTGGCATATAATAGGAGTTCATAAATATTTATTAAATGAATTGATATGCAAGCACACTTATAGACGTATTCATTTCAACATTTTAAATAAATGTTATCTATATTTTATAATTGTCTTGGCCACAATGATAAAAGAGCTACATAACAATCACTGTATAACTAACTGGCCTGAGAAAACTCACCAAGTAACATTCAGGGCTATTTGGAATCATTAAATATTGACCTTGCCTTCTGGGCAGTTAGGAAAACAGGTACCTCACAAGAGGATACTGTAATTTCTCTCCTCCTATGCTCTTCTATTTCATCAAAATTACAATTTAAAAGCAGACTGTCTCCCCAAAGCATTCTAAAGCTCTTGGTGTTTTATGTGATTTCTTTGTTCAGAGCACAGGTCATTTCATGGCATGAAGGGCTTGACTGCTCTTTCAAATATAGTGGCACTCTGTTAGATTTTGAATGGATTTTTTCATTTTGTCTGCTTGGGGATGAGAACAATGAGCTCACTTACATATGATTTTGAAATAATACTGGGACCAATATATGTGAAGAGAAAGGCCATCTGAATTTAAGATTGAGGAAAGAATTACCAACCACCAATAAGGGGGCCACACAAAGTTAAACAGTGCCAGACACTTTCACATTGCTATCTGTTCTAATTATGTCAAAGATGGCTTTAGCATCTCTCCTCCTCTAGAAAGTATCTAATTTTCAGACAACTTCTGCAGAATTTACCTTTTGGTATTGTGTGAATCTGTTTAAGAACATCTTATAATTTTAGCAATTGCTTAATTGCTTATAATGGAATTGATTGGTTATGTTCCATGAAAAGTGTGCTGAAAATGGGCTATCTCATTCATATCATTTATTGCTCAGTGGCTGACACAGGCCCTAACTCAAAATGTGTCTGTTGGCATTGACTCTAAGTGTGTCTGTTGAGGGAAAGAATGAGTAAATGACACAACATCCCAGTCACATCATGTACTTCATGGTTTCTGTTTATGCCACTAAATTTAGTGAGCACCATGTGCTCCTCTATGATGCCATCTGTTAGGTTTTCACCTTACTTAAATAAATTTGACAATACAGGGAAAAAAGCTAGACAGTGCACAAAAGAGCAGGACAACTGCATGAGCTAACAAGCTAATGTTGTGTTGTAGGTTGGGTTCTGATAGAAAACACAAGACTGGATCACAGACAAAGGACTTTTATTATTCACTATAAAATCAGTGGCAAAAGTTGCACCAGTTCCATGATCCCTAAATTCCACATGGCAACCAAGAGGACCAGGTAAAGCATTCATGTCCAGATGTCCACTGGGGTGCACCACAAGAGAGAAGCTCTGAGATTAGGGAATTTATTGCTTTTATAGCAAACAGCAAGCAAGCATGGTCTTTGATGACAGGGAGAGCACATCACAGCAGAGGTCCAAGTGGTGCATTCATCACTTTTCAGAAATGCCAACTGCACCAAAAATCCTGAGAAGTAGCACAATGGCACTTCCACACAGTGAAAGAATGGGCAGGACTTTCTAATCTCAGCCTATGCAGTAGAATATGTAGGGAGCACAAGATGCCCATGGCAGACAGAATCCAACACCAACAAGCTGGAAGATACTTTCCATGTGGCAGTCATTTGCAGAGAAAACTGAAGTTCTGGGAATTGGAATGACTTGTTCAAGGTTATACCTGTGATATTTCCAGGACAGAAACCCATTTCTTCAGAATCGAAATCTAACACTCATTCCATGACACCACCATTGCCTTTCTCTATTACTTTTGTTGCATTCCTTATAGCTGTATCACAATTTTCAACTGCTAAACAAGATTGCCTTACTTGTTCCTCTGCTTTATAGCCTCAGAAGTTAGTGTTATGATCCTCTGGTGCAGCACTTCACTAAGTATATTGTGTTGAACACTGTGCAGCAAAAAGGCTCTATGAAAAATTGTCTAATCCTCAAATATGTTTAGGGTACATTGCCCCACAGCTAGAGCTTCACAGGGCAGAGAAAGCATAGCATAAAGTTTAAGGGCATAGACTCTAAAGTCAGAGAGGTTTGGGCTCAAGATCAGCTCATTGGGTTTATGTTACTGAGCACGGTATTAATAGTTTTATGAGCCTTAGTTTCACCCTCAGAAATATGTATCTGATAATATATATTTTACAAATGTAATGAAAATATTAAATGAGATAACTTATCTATCATCTATCTATACCTATCTGTCATCTATCTATCTATCTATCTATCTATCTATCTATCTATCTACCTATCTATCATCATCATCATCATCTATTTATTAATCCTCACATGAGGATATGTTTATTGATTTTAGACAGAGAGGAAGGGAGAGAGAGAAACATTGATGTGAGAAAGAAACATTGATTGGTTGCCTCCCATATGTTCCCTGACCTAGAATCAAACTCCCAACCTAGGAATATGACCTGACTGGGAATCGAAACTGCAACGTTTTTTGGTGTATGGGCTGGTGCTCCAACAACTGAGCCACCTGGCTGGGCTGAATGAGGTAACTTATTTAAATTGCTTGGCACATTGTCTGACATAGAGCTTAATATGGCTTAACAAGATAGCCACAAGTACTGCAGAATAAAACTCTGAGAAATCCTGCCCTAAAGAAATGCACCCAACACTAAATCAATATTTCTCAAATGTTGGGACCATGGATCAGTAATTTTATTTATTACATTACACATCTAACATTGTATGGGTCTATTACACTAAAGGACCCATTTAAGAGACATTTACTAGAGAAGCAAAAAAGACTCTGCCTCATTTACAGATAGACCAAGGATTAAATTCCATACATAGGCGCTAAATCTTATAATTCCCCTAGTATCCTTGAATTGCCATTTAAAACATGAAAAGTTTAGCTTTTGTGATGTTCTTAAACTCAGGTCAGGCTTCTTAGCTATTTCTGAGATGGGGTTAAAACATCACTGCTTATTGATTTAATCGTATCCCACAAGAGACATTGATTTCATTCCTCCCCTGCAGCAGAAATTCTTCTGATAGCAGGTTCACTGAATCTTCATTCCGAGGGCATGCAGCTGGTGATCTGAGCCAACACACCACTCCAGAATGCTAAGTACTCTTCCCAGACACAGGTACACAAAGGTGCAGCCCAGCAAGCAGGCCTCTCTGCCCTCGATGACAGAAGTGCTCTCTGAGCTTACGTTGGTCCAAATTCCCTGCCTGGAATTTAATAAATATTGTGGGTCCTGAGCTCTCCAGCTTCTTGGGAGGACTTTCTGTTTAGAAAACTCATAGTTGAAAGGTTGAACATACAAGAAAGCCTTTGTCAGTGCTTCTGGGCCTCTGCCCTTTACTGCCAGGGTGTACTGGCTTATGAGAGTTAATTATGCATCACCCCCCTCCCCAACTCTGTTCAATGATGCCTGTCAAAGGCTTAAAATAGATCTTGGTGGGAGTTCTTAACCACAGAAATCAGCCATTGCTATAAACCTGAGCTTCGCCCACTCCTAGAGCCTATTTATTAGCACCCTGCCACCCACTTCCTCAAACGTGTTTGGGTGCTTTCCTAGTAGTTTCATCATTTTATCATGCTGGCATTATGTTGGTTGGTGGTCTTGCCCACTAGAGTCGAGAGTAAAAACTGTATTTTCACCCTGACCGGTTTGGCTCAGTGGATAGAGCATTGGCCTGCGGACCAGAGGGTCCCAGGTTCGATTCCAGTCAAGGGAATGTACCTTGGTTGCGGGTATATCCCCAGTGGGGGGTGTGCAGGAGGCAGCTGATCGATGTTTCTCTCTCATCGATGTTTCTGACTCTCTATCCCTCTCCCTTCCTCTCTGTAAAAAAAAAAAAAAAATCAATAAAATATATATAAAAAATTGTATTTTCATTTCTCCCATATGTTTAACCTCTAGCACATTGGTAGGCATTCAGTAAAGGTGACTGAATCCATAAATGAATTTTTAAGATTGCTGAAACAGTCGCTTCTATGCAATAGAGTTTTCTGTGAGAAACGGAAAGAATTGTGTAGGTCTAGGCTCTACATTATTAAATAGTGTTGTCAGCTCCATTGGAGTATTTATTCTTGGATTACGCTACAGTGTCTGGAACTACTCCAAGGATAATTAGGGTGCATTTTTATCCCCAGATCAGAATTCGCCTGCCTGCTGTGGCATCACCTTGTGTGGCCATTCGGTGGGAGAAAGTCAGAGCTAAGTCTCATGACCTTCCCAGGCTACTAACCCCGCCCCCTTTCCTCAGGGTCTGGATGGAAATTCTTCCTCCTCAGACATAAATTGAGGTTACAGTGTTTGATAGAATCACAAATTGTTCATTAGAGTGAAATGTCCTGTGTCAGCACAGTTTCAACCAGGATAACCTGTTGAGGCCTTTGTGGTCAAGAATCACTGTTAAGGTTTGAAGAGGGAGCTGTTGACATTTACTATGACTAGGAACTGGCATTTTAAAGTCGGAATTGAACACAGAAGCCATTGCTTACCCCATAATGATATTCTATTGTGGCTTAAAATAAAATTAGGCCCCAAAAGGGAAGTGACATCCAACTCTGCCTATAGGATGCATGAGTGACTTCATGACCATATGATTCACGGTCCTTTACATGCTGAGGCCAATGATTTTGGCCACTGCTCTCTGTGACTGGTATTGAGAGAAGCTCACTTAATTCTGATGACAATGGAAGAGTTAGAAGTAATAACAGCAATTTCTTATTCTATGCTCACTATGGTGCCAGGCCTGTGCTAAGTGGTTTACATATATTATTTAATCAGCACAACCTCATGAGGGAGGAATAACTACCCTTATTTTACCAGTAATAAAATTGAGACCTAGAGTGGTTGAGTTAGATATCCAGGATGACATAGTTTCTCAGATGCAAACCAGTGCTTACCTCCTAATATGTCTCCCATCAAAGTCAAAGCTGTTAACCAATATGGTACATGACCTTCCATTTCATCACAAGGTTAAAGAATGCTAAATTACATACCTATGTGTCATATTACATACTAGAGACCCGGTGCACAAAATTCGTGTACAGGGGTGGGGGTCCCTCAGCCCAGCTTGTGCCCTCTGGCAATCCGGAACCCCTTCGGGGGATATCTGACTGCCGCTTTACGGGCCTAAACCGGCAGTTGGACATCCCTCTCGCAATCTGGGACGCTGCATGCACCAGTGACCATACTTTTCATACAGGTGAAAGGCATATTGCTGTTGTATTGGCAGCTACATTTTTTTGCCCTGATTATAAAAAGTAGTACATAACACAATCCTTCTGAGGCAGTAGTGCCATTTTCCCCATCTTATGGGTGGAAAAACTGAAGCAGAGAGAAGTTAATTGGCTTTGTCACACAGTTATAAGTGTCAGAATCAGGACTGACCACAAAATGTGCAAGCCAGAGTCCATGCATATCATCGCTGCATCATCCTCTTTTCTCACTGTTAGAGTAGCCTTGCCAGGTTTCAATTTTTAAAACTAAGAGACTATTCCCAATATATAGGGCAGGGTCCCTAGGCCTGGCTGGCAATCAGGGCCGATCTGTGGGGCAACCGGTGGGCAGAGTGATCCAGGGACCCCGCTGGCACCTGCCTTGGCTGGTGGCCTATCACTGCCTGCTTGCTGGCTCGGCCCCACCAGTCATTCTGCAGGTCGTTCGGCTGTTCGATCGATTTGCATATTAGGGTTTTATATAGATAGATATATGTATTTTCATTTTTAAGGAAGGAGAGGCTCAAGCTGAAATATAGTAACATTAAAGAGAAGTTCTTTTGGAAATTATTATTTTCTCCCAGTCCAGAATTTCCACTCTCTTCATTTTAAATGTCCTACAAGTGTACACTGTATGCATTTTGGAGGAGATGTAGGCAATAAGAGAAGCCATAATATTACTCAAATTAAACTTGATAGGCTAATATTCTTGATCTTTCTCTGTATCTGTGTGACTTTGTTCTTGTCACAGGAGTTGTAGACCAATTTGTACGGATTTAGTGTGCATGGTGAGAGCAGGGCTTTTTTAAGTCAGACCTGAGTTCAAATCCTAGCTTTAGTATTTACTTTCTGTGTCACCTTAAGCGACTTGCTTAACTTCTCTGATCCATAGTTTCTTCATCTATAATATAGAAATAATAATATCTACCTTATAGTTCCATTTATGGAAAAGATGGGATACTTTATATGAAACCCAAAGATAACAAATTAGTGTCAATTTAAATGAACAGACATCCTACAAAAACATGGCTTAAATAAACTTAAAAGTTTCCTATGTCTCTCAAAAGTCACCTCTAAGTTTTGGGGTGGTGGTGAAGAATGTTCTTAAAACACAGGAAAATACCTTTAAAATTCTCTCTCTTCATTGCTGATACTCTCAAAATCCTCCACCTAAGAAACAGCTGTTCTCCAAAATTCTTCTGAACTCTTGATTTCAAGGAATAATCTCTCCAAAACCAACCCACATAGGTGGTAATAATTCTACAATTATTATTTTTCTCTTTTGAAAGCTCCTTGTCTCTTTTTTTAGTGTAACTCTTCTCTCCACCTCTTCCCCCTTCCCTATACTTTTGCCCGGATTCTTCTCAGAACAAAACTCAACCTCCCATTATCTTTATCAGCATAACAAGGCAGCATAGAGAGTAATAAAGAGCCTCGGGAACTATTAAATTAATAATTTCTCAGTTTAATTCCCAACCCTGTTAGTTACTAGCTATGTCTTATTTCCTCCCCTGTAAAATAGATAATAGTACCTACCTTATTGGCTGTAACAAAGATTCATGTATGTAAAGTGGCATAGATGCATAGTTGGCATATAGTAAGCACTGATCATAAATGAGAAAAAAACATTTTCAAGACATCCCCTGCTGTTGCAGGGCAATACGGAATATAGAGGGACCAGATAGGATATTTTTCTCAAACATAAATTGCCAAGGAGATAAAGGTCAATTTTTTGTCTTGATTCTTTTCCAATGAACACAGCATTTCAATTGTCTGTTCAATAATTTGGCACTACCAGATCCTTTTCTCATTTACTTCAGTTGCATTGCTTTACATCTTGAATGAATCCTGAGACAATTAGTAGTCAGTAATCTGTCCTATAAGAGAAAGTCCAGGAAAATCTCAGACAACTGCAACCCAGATATTGCTAAGCTCTGCAATCACAGCATAAGAACAGTAGAAAATTACATTTCAGTCCTTTGACAAGATACTTAACTCATCCAGTCAACATAAATATATTGAGTGCTACCAGGTGACAGGCACTAAAGATATAAGAGCAAAATCAACACTTCTTACTTTCATTGATTATACTGTGATGAAGGAGTTAAGACATTATCAAATCATCTCCTGAACAAATGTAAAATTACAAGCTGGAATCATATTACAAATAGGAAGCGAAAGTATATGGTGAATGCTTGCCAATTTTAGGAGGATCAGATGCCATAGACATAGCAGCAGAGTCTGACCTTTAACTTGAGCTCTGAGGATGAGTGATGCTGAGGTCCACCATGGGGTTTTGTACTCTGTCCTCTACTACTTTGTAGTTTTATGCTGAGGAAGCTGTACTTACAAAGCACAGAAACCAAATGGAGAATGTAGTACAGGTCTGTGGGGCTTCTCCGGTACATTGTGCTAGAACACCAAGCTTATGATGGGAAATCTGAGTCAGGCTTCCTTCTCTTCCCCCAGTATAATAGGTGAGTTTATGGCAAGGACTGTCTCTATTACCCAAGTCAGACTCATGGATGAGCTGTTGGCACTGGGAGCACAGATGAGGCAGGAATAGCCTCTGGAAGACAAGACTTACCCAACAAGTGCTTAGACTGTGGCTTAGTAGCACAAACAGAAGAAGGAAGTGTTCAGCTACACTAGAATGAAGTAGGTATAACAGGAAGATAGCAGCCTCTGATTTAGTCACACGATGGGAGTGGATGGAAGACAGTGTGTTTACACCATCAGTGTCTCCTCCCCCACAAAGAAACTTGGTCAAGTGTCCTTCACATTCTGACCAGTCCGACTACTTTGGGAAGAAGCTCCAAGTGGGCTGAGTAGAAGTACGGTACAAATATGGGCAGCAGTTATCCACCTGTATCCTAAGGTAACTATCTGAGGGGAGAGAATCATTACCCCCCCTCTCCAGTGAGTAGTAGAAGTTAAAGTGTTTGTGTGTGTGTGTGTGTGTGTGTGTGTGTGTGTGTGTGTGTGTGTGTGTGTATGTGTGTGTGGTGGAGGGAGTGGAGCACTCCAGGCTGCTAGGCAGAAGAAAGGACACATGGAAAAGACTGAGATGAAGAATGTATGGACATCAGGAAATAGAAAACCTGTGCATCTGCAGTCCAGAAGATGATAGTTAGTGTGACAAGGTGGACATGAGCTGAACAATAAGCAGGGCAAGACAATGTGGGGCTTTGAAGCCCATTCTAGGAGCCTTTGTCCTACTGACAATGGGAAGCTTTGGGTGGATTTGCCTCAAGTTTCTCCATCTTATATAAGCAGAGGATCATTTCTAAAATCCATGTATGCTCTTAAAAGCTATTGTAGAGGCAGTAGAGCTAGGATGACCATATGTCCTGGCTTGCCTGGAAATGCTCTGAATTTCTGCCTGTTTTCCTAGCTCAGAAGTGTTCTGAGTTAGATGGTGAATCATATGGCCACCTTAGTGTACTTGTAAAATTTGTAGGCTGTGCAGCCACACTGCTTCAGTTAATATTCTGGCTCTCACATTTCCTCACAGTGTGACCTTGGGCAACATCTCTGTTCCTTAGTTGCATCATCTCTAAAATGGGTTAATATTAAATCTACATTTAGGGTTGTGTAATGATTAATCTATTAATATACATAAGACATATATGAGTACCTGGAATATCATAGGTGCTTAATAAATGTTCCTTATCATTATTATTATTGTATCTTTCTCTATTTCCTCTTATTCAAATTGTTTTAGAACAGCACCTAGAAACTCCTTACTGCATTCCACCGAGTTTACATTTTGCAATAGTAATGACAGGGTTGGTCAGAGGCCCCAGAGTTAACAATGTGGGCGGATGGCCATTAAAACAAGCTGTTATCACTTCTGTGTACCCTGTGCATCAGCCCTCTGCTAAGTGGTTCATAGATGGCTTCTCATATCCTCCTCCCAACAACATCTGAGGAGCTTGTGTCGCGGGTCTAATTTGTAAATGAGGAGCCAGCCTCAGGGAGGTTAAGAATTCATTAAGTGTAACAAATCAGCAGAGTGGAGATTTGATCCATGATCCAAACCACCACACTCCATGCCCCTTGGAAGCCAGCCTTAGAGTCAAGTCAGTGCCGAGTTCCTCTCAGGAGCCAGCCCTCGCTCGTAATCCATATGTCTAAACTTCCTCCCACTCAGATATATATATATATATATATTCAATCTGTATCATCCCCTGGGGCAAAGGAGCGAAAACATTCTTTTTAAAAACATATTTTAATATATATTTTGATTGATTTCGGAGAGGAAAAGAGAGGGAGAGGGAGATAGAAACATCAATGATGAGAATCATTGATCGGCTGCCTGAGGTAGGGTGAAATCTTGGTTCTCCCATTTACTTGGTGTATGTCCTTCAGCAAGTCATTTCACTCTCTTGTCCCAGGTTTCCCTTTCCAGACACCCACACGAGGGACCTGGATGCCTTGTACCTGTGAAACAGTTCCAAGCCACTTACTAGCCACTTTCTCATTGGCACCTCTTAGTAGCCTAGAGATGTTGGGAAGTTTGGGAGCTGCTGGGAATCCAATTCAGAGCTTCCATTTCTATGTCTAAGAGCAGCTGGTACAAAGGATATGAGGTTTACTCCACCAATCTGTATTTGGATTCCACATCTAGTTTTTTTTATAACTCCTTCAAGACTCAGTTCCTTACTGTAGAATCTCCACCCAAATATTTCACTCTTGGGAGATGTGAGAGGCAGAATACTGACCTCCCCTCCACCACAAAAAAAGATGTCTACATCCTATCCTGTGAATATGTTACCTTATAGGGCAAATAGGACTTTGCATGTATGATTGAGTTAAGGATAATGGGATGGGGAGACCACACTGGATTACTGTCTTGGGCTCCATGAAATCACTGGAGTCCTCATGAGAGAGTGTTAGGAGGGTCAGGGTCAGAGAAGGAGAAGTGACAAAGGTAAGCAGAGGTCAGAGTGATGCAGGGGAGGGGCCCAGAGCCAAGGAATGCAGTGGCCTCTAGAAGTGGGAAAAGGCAAGAAAACAAATTTTCCCCTGGAGTTCCCGAAGGGACCACAGCTCGGCTGATACCCTGACTTCAGGACTTTACTTCCAGAACCATAAGATAATAAATCTGTTGTTTTAAGCCACTAATTTTGTGGTAATTTATTATAGCAGCAAGAGGCAACAAATAGAGGAGATTTATAATAATAATGATACTGATGATAATGATTTATAAGGATAATTACCAGAATGACAATAATAATTAATAATAATACTTAATGTGGTCCATATGTCCCAGGCATTTTTTTAATTGAATTTATTGGGGTGGCATTGGTTAATAAAATTACATAGGTTTTAGGTATACAGTTCTATAATACATCATCTGTATATTGTATTGTGTGTTCAACACCCCAAGTCAAGTTGTCTTCCATCACACTTTACCCTCTCTTCACCCCTTCTACCTCCCCCACCTTCCTTCCCCTCTGGTAATTACCATGTTGTCCTCTGTGTCTATGAGGTTTGTTGTTGTTGTTTGCTTAATTCATTCACCTTTTTACCCAGCCCTGTAACTCCTCTCCTCTCTGACAGCTGTCAGTCTGTTCTCTATTTATGAGTCTGTTTCTATTTTGTTTATTTGTTTATTTTGTTCATCAGATTTTACACATGAGTGAGATCATGTGATATTTTTCTTTCTCTGATTGGCTTATTTCACTTAACATAATGTTCTCCAGGTCCATCCATGCTGTCACAAAGGGTAAAATTTTCATTTTTTTTTTATGACCAAGTAGTATTCCATTATCCCAGGCATTTGTCTAAGTTTTATAGATTTATATAGTTTTATATATTATCTAGTATATATCTTACATATTTACTTATATTATATATATTTCATTTATATACATTTTATATGTTGAGTATTTTTAAAATCTTTACCAAGGACATTTTTTTCCCATTGTTTCCAGAGAGAGAGGAAAAGAGAGAGAGAGAGAGAAATATTGATTGTTTGCCTCATGCATGTGCCCAACTGGGGATCAAATCCACAACCTGGGTGTATACCCTGACTTGGAATTGAACCTGTGACCATTCAGTGAACAGGACGATGCTCTGACCACGTAGCCACATTGGCCAGTGCTGTTATGTATTTATATATTCCCCAAAACAATGCTCACAAAAACACCATATCACAAATGAAGAAAATGTGGCATAGAGTGGCTAAGTAACATTCTCAAGGACATACAGCCAGGACCGGGCAGAGCTGGCATTTGAATCTAGCCAACTTATAAGGCATCTACAGAGAGCCTGGCACATAGTGCATCCCTGACCAATGGAGGGCATTTTGACTGTTATTCCCACTGCATCACATTGCTTCTTAATCTCCACCTCTGTAACACCCATACTAAAGCAATGACCGGCCCTGCTGCAGCTTTTATCTCCTAACTAGAGGCCTGGTGCACAGATTCATGCACTGGTGGGGGGCATGGCCTGTGGGGATTGGTGCACTGTGGGAGCGCCACTCATCCTGGTCAGTTGAGTGTCTGCCCTCTGGTGGTCAGTGCACGTCATAGTGACTGGCCAACCAGTCATTCCGGTTGTTTCGCCGTTCAGTTGCTGGGCTTTTATATATAAGATTCCAGACACAGACTCCAGAGCTGTGGGCTTTCCTGATCTCAGGATCAGATGGAACCAGTCCTGCCTGTCCTCTGTGGGAGCCCCACCAGGAGAGAGGACTGGTGAGAAGGAGGTTTTCCGCAGGCTGTGCTAGCTATTGTATTGCACTTGCTTTCCTACCTCAGCATCCTTCCTCCTTTGGAAACCACAAATTACCCTGCTGAATCCCGGTGACAGAATGATAGAGCTGGGCTGGTGCCTGCAGCTGGGCTAAGTCAATAAAGGTGATAATGAACACTAAGCAGAACTTGAAGAATGACTGGAAAAATTGCTGCTATTGATATTTCTGGCAGCCATCTGCTGCAGAAGCAGGCTGAAGTGGGTTGCTTCACATGGCAAATCCCTTTGAGACAAATGATGTCAACAGTGATGAAAGTTGGTATTTGTCAGCTTCTATGCGCATTTCAATATATATTATCCAATTTTATTTCTAGAAAAACCCTGTGAAGTTAGTTTTATTTCGTAGATGAGAAAAAAAATTAAAAACACCGAGGGGTTGATTTCATTGCTTGACCTTCTGGCCTGGCTGTGGCTTCGGAAACAGAGAGTAGTGTTGGACGTTAAGAACAAGCTTCGGGTAAACTTTGTCCGTGTACTTGGCTCAGGACTGTGTGGTCGGGGTGGAGAAGGGTGTTTCCTCAGCCCCTTTTCACCAGGACCAAGATAGGGGCCGAGGTGGCTTTGGCTCTATTGCTGACAACCTGCGGAGCTTTGCTCATGTGGTATTGCTCCACCTCAGAAATATTGGAGACCAACATCAGCCATATGTCTTGAACCTGCTCTCACCAGAGCTGTCCTCAAGTCCTCTGCACTGCATAGCTGTGCAGTTTAGAACACGGTAAACTACAGTTCCATCACACATGAACTTGCCCTGCTGGTATTCGTAGCTTCTAGAACTATGCTCTGCACATAGTATGTGCATGGTAAACATTTTCTGAGTGGCCAGTTGGTCTAGAGGAAAAAGATTCATGAGACATAGTTTTCCTTTTATAACCATGTACAACATTTTTCTAAAGAGGCATTTTCAAATGAACTCAGTTTTTCTTTTTTTTAAGTCCTGATTTCTAAGTTTTATTTTGCAGTTAAATAAGAAGTCTGAATTATTTCTCAGCCTGTGATAGAGCCACAATGGTCATTATTTTAAAATCAGAGCATGTTAGAAAGTCCTAGCAGAACAGAGGAAATTCTATCATCCAGGTGAGAAAGCAGGGGCTTGGAATGGGTGAGTTCAAGGTCACACAGCGAATTATTGGTAGAACCAAGACCAAAAAATAACGCACATTTCTTATACAAAATAACACTAAAGTAGTCATATATAAGTTCATTATTTCATTAACCTTCAACAAACCTATGAGGCTTAGAAGTTTGAATAACTTGCCTATAATACACAGTTTGTAACAAAAGGGATAAAAGGGGGAGTCAGACTCGGGCCTTCCTGAGTCCATAGCCCTGTGCTTAGGGGCCCAGCCTTCCTGACTTTTCCTCATACCTTGAGTTATTGATAACAGTTCCTAGTTTGCTCCTGCATCATCAGGAAGCACTCTGACTTAACTATCGTGTTGGTCCAGGACCACTGTCTTACTGGGCTTGTTTAATACAATTTCTAGCCAGTAGAAGAGCTGATTTTTTTTTCTGGCAAATAGTTGCCAGTTTAAAATATACTCAATTGCTGAAGCATTGGTTTCAGGTAACAAATAGGAAGAGTGAGCCCTCTTCTTTCAGAGCCTTGCTATGCATGTTACCACTTGTCAGTTTGTCTGTTTTGTACTTCACATTGTACAAAATACTTTTACATGTATTATTCTATTGGATCATTGTAACCACTCTCAGAAGCAGGTGTTAATTCTTCCAGTGTCCAGATAATAGCACCAGAGTCTGCAGTGCTTCACCACCCAAAGTCACAGTGCTCACACTGCATCCTTCCCTGCAAGGCTGTATTCCTGCACTGGCTATTGATATAGGAGAGCTCAGGGGAAAGGCAGGTGCATATTCTAGGTCTGAGGAACAGGATGTGCATGCCTGGAATATGCATCTTGGTGCCTTGACTCCCTTGATGCTGATAGAAGGATGCAATGCTCTTTCCAAGCCCATCAGAGAACATCAGTGAACAAGACTACATTGGGTAAATGAGTGCATTAGTCAGCCCAGAAGGCATAACAAAATACCACAGGCTGGGTGGCTTAACCAACAGAAATTTGTTTTCTTGAAGTTCTGGAGGCTGGAAGTCCAAGATCAAGATGTTGGCAGGTGTGGTTTCTCCTGAGTCTCTCCCCTTGGTTTGCAGATGGCCACTTTCTCATTTTGCCCTCATGTGGCCTTTTCTCTGGGTGCATCCCTAGTATTTCTTCCTCTTCTAATAAGGACACCAGTTCCACATGATGACCCCTTATTTAACCCTAATTACCTCTTTAAAGTCCCTGTCTTCAAATATAGTCACACTGAGGGGTAGGGCTTCAACACATGCACTTTGGGAGGACAGATGGTTGAAATGCATCGTATTGGGAGTGTGCCCTTCTTTCTCGATGCCTATTTCAACCTCTATAGCCACCAGGTGTATGGGCTTGGATGAGTTGTTTTTGAAGCTACCAAGTTACATTGCTTTTCCTCCCTAAATATTGTGCTTAAAAACATACTATTTTCAAATGGAAATGAGGAGAGCAAGAAGAAAGAAAGGCTGCCATAAACCTTCACACAAAAGAAGAAAAAAAAAAGACGGTGGAGAAATGGAAGTAAGTAAACTGATAATTCTCTCAGAGCTGGAAAAAATCAATTGTTATCACATCATCCCTGACAGCGATCTAGTTGAGATCAATTCAGTTAAAGTTAATAACACCTGCATGAGTTCTGCTGTAGCAGATTGTCAATTTTATTACCAGCACCATGAGCTATGGATGCCAGCTTCCAAAATGAATGCTGGGATTTCAACCACTACAAGAGAATGTGTTAAAAAAGAATTCTTGTGTTTTCTAAAACTGTCTGAGACAGCAGTCAGCTTCACACACAGCACGTCGAATCACTCCAAGGAGGCAGCTTATTAGAGTCCACATTGGATGCACCGCTCGCTCCAGCTGTCTGGCACGGAGAAGAGGTAGTGGCAGGACTGGCTGACTTTGATGAAAGACTCCAGCGTTGTGTCACTGCCCTCTCACTATTTTGTAGCGGGGCCTTGACTTACGAGTTCAATTTGTTCTGAAACCGAGCTCATTAAGGAGCTCCTTAACTCAAATTACTCCATCAACTCAATGCAAAAAATCGGCCGAGAGACAGCTGGTATCTCAAAAAACTTGTTAGTCGGGACACTCATAAGTCAAGGCCCCACTGTATTTGCAGTCTACTGAGGACTTGTTCCAAGGGGCAGAACTTTTGCAGAGACTGTTTCAGCACATGTTTGAGTTGTGCTCTGTACCCAAAGTTCAAGTCCAGTGTTCCAGGTCAGCCTCCTGCACACCCTGGGCTGCAAACTACACCTCTCTCACTATTGCAATGCAAAACCTAAGGCTCATGCTCGACTGTGCTCTACTGTAGACCAGACTGTTTCAGTTCACATTGTGATGCTAATTTCCTCATGTACATGCATCTTAGTTCCCAAGGGCTCAGAGTGGGTTCTTTCCATTGCCTGCATCACCCGGGGCATTGGTGAAAATGGAAGATTCTGAACCCAAAGATTCAAGTGGATTTGGAATGGCTGAGGCTGGGCCAAGAGATTTGACTCTTTAAACTAGCATTCCAGAAGATTCCAATGGATGTCAAAGCTCAAGAACCACTATTTTCTATTCTGTAGGTCTTGGAACACCTGTAGGGTAGAGAAAAGGAGAAAACCTAAATATTGTTCATTTCTTACCACAGCATAGACCACTCGTGGCTTAACAAAATGCACACTCTTTTCTTGGGACACAGCTAAACTACATATCCCAGCCTCCTTTGTAGTTATATGTGGGCCTGTGATTGAGATCTAATCAGTGGGAGGTGGCCCTAGAATTGCCAGATAAAATATAGGATCCCAGTTAAATTTGAATTTTAGATAAATGACCTAATTCTATTTTAGAATGAATATGTCCCCAGTGCTGCATGGGACATACTACTTACACTAAAAATATTGTGTTATTTACCTGGGATTTAAATTTAACTGCACAAATTATAGGATGTCTGTTTTATAATTTTATTTGCTAAATCTGGCAGTCCGAAGTATGTATGAGCGTGACAAGCCACACTTCCAGGAAGAGCCCATGGACACCTCCTGTGAGTGCTCCTCTGCGTCCTTCCCCATCGAGTTGGATGGCTAGCGACAGTACCTGGGGAGGCCTCGGGAGCCACATACTGAAGAGGGCGGGACCACTGTCAGTTGGGGTTGCTGAGGGACTACATGAAGGAGAGTAACCTGCTGATGCATTCACCCTCTTTGTTCTGTTATGTGAGCAAGAAAGAAACATTGATTGCATCTGAGTCCTGAAAAATGCTTGGTCTATTTTCTTCAGCAGTTAGCCTGCCCAGCCAATGCACTTTATATACAACAGGAGTTACACATATGAAGTAGCAATTAATCCTTCCCACAACTGCCTCAAGCTGCTACTGTCCCCATTTTACTCATGCGGTCAGAGAAGCTCAGAGCTGTTAAGCAACTCATCAAGTACTTTAGCACTGATTTATTCTAAATATAACAATTATCACACTGATTACTTTTAAATGCTATTTGTGGTCATTTATAAATTTCAGTAATAAATCAATTCCCCTTATAATCTAGAAATCTTATTTTAGTAAGCGTCACTTTTACTTTTTATCTTCAAATTACTGCATTGGTTTGGTAGAAAGGGATATCCAAAGAGTTTAAAGGGAACAAACTAAAAATTCAGTCTCACTATTTACCCCTGTTGCTCAGTCAAGCAATGCCCTATCTGGGAAGCAACCCTATTTCTCTCTCTCTCTCTCTCTCTCTCTCTCTCTCTCTCTCTCTCTCTCTCTCTCTCTCTCTCTGTGTGTGTGTTCATACTTTCGGTTATATTCTATGCATCATATACATACATCTTTTTATAAGTGATAGCATACCATTGTGGAAAAAAATGAAGACCACCCATATAAGAAAGAAAGACACTGTTTATTCAGAGCTTGCTGTAGCAAGAGAGTCGGTCACACCATCTTATGATTGACAAATTCAAAGGCAAGAGGAGAGTGGGAAAACTTTGAGCAAAGACAGGGGAAGGCTCCAGATGTGCCCGATTGGAGGCTATTGGCTTAGAGAAGCTGGAGGTGGCTATTAGAAGCAGGGCAGCTTGTGTGACGGATTTGGCCTGCTCTGGTTGGTCCTGAGTTGGAAGTGGCGACAAAAGGTAGGGAGACTGACGGTCATTGACCAAGTTGTGACCATTCTGAGCCAATTGCTTGCAGAGGTTGTGGTTTGGCTTTCTGGCTGGTTGCTGCAGGGGTTATAGGTCAGAGTGTCATTGTCATATAGGATCTGACCATTGTCTGTCTGTATATTCAGTCTCTCACTATGTACACTTTCTGCATGTTGATTTTTTAATTTCTATTAGACTACAGTAATGATGATTTTTTTGGTGTACAATTCTATGAATTTTAATGTGAGTGTACATTCCTGAAATCATTATCTCAGGACACAGAGCAGTTCAAGCCTAGCACACCCAAAATTCCCCCTCCATCTAGTATAAACAAGACTCCTGACTTTTCTACAGCAACTACCTACTGAATGTGTTATACCAGATGATGCCAGCATCTATTTCAATTCAACAAAAATTAAACATTTTGACTACTGAACACCTCATTAACTACTATATAGTTGTAATAAGTATAAGAAGACTGTTACTAAGTAGTAACAAATAGAGACACAAATATTAAGAGTTGTGACTCTAGAAGCTTGGGAGGGGTCGGGGCTCACATGGTCCCCATGGAGGTGAGAGGGAGAATGAGTATGTATAATTTGAAGAGGATTATGTGCCTCCAGATGTACATTTCATTGCATGAGTATAAACATATCTGTGCAAATCTGTTCATTTTGCAATTGTATCACCTATTCTGGGTCATCTTTTGTGCTAAGTGATGGGATATGAAAATTAAGGTCGCATTCTAACGCCCAGGATTTACATTAGCAAGGAAGCCTGCCAATCAAACAAAATGAGAAACTGTGCTAAGTGCTATGACAGACACATGCAAACAATGCAGCTAATCCAAAATATAGGGCGGGTGTCAGGGAAGGACTCACATCTAAACCGAATCTTGAAGTACAGGTGGAATTTTGTCAAAGAGACAAGTAGCAAGCATAGAAAGCTATTCAGAAGGCAGCCTATAAGAAAGTGCTCAGTGCACAGACGGAGTGAACACAGGCTGTCAGGAACTGCCATGTGTGTTGTGCTAATCTGGATTTTTTTCCCCCAGCAACCATGGTGATTTCCAACAGAGGGTTAGCATGACCATTGTCAAGCTGTCTCTGACTCGTCCAGGCCAATTAGAGATGCCTTTTCGGTGCCCTCACTGAATGTTCTACAAACATCTTTTCCAGCAAGTATCTTCCTAAATACCCATTGTTTGTAACCAAAAAGCAGAAGAGCATATAGGGATTAAGTCAGACAGGGGTTCAAATGCCCATTCTAGCATTGGTGTCCTTCTTTCCAGCATTGATTTCCTTTGTTTTCTTGGGCAAACCACTTAACTTCTCTAAATATCAAGTTCTAATCTGTAGAGTGGACTCATTCCCACATCATAGAGTCGGAGTGAAGATTAAATGCCATACTCAATGCAAAGCCCCAGTTACTTCAGTAAACACTCACTGTAGTGGTTTGCAAGCCCATCTCCCCAGCTGACTGAAGTCCAGTGAGCAGTATCTTTGCAGCTCGCATATATCAAGTGTCTGTCACAAAGGATGTGCTCAGTCAATATTTGTGGAATGACTTCATAGATTAGATTCAGGGTTTAGGAGGATTAATTTGGGCTTTGGAGAATAGATATAAGCTTGCAGGTTAGTTTACCCAGCAAAAAGATCATACTCCATTTTAAGGAAACAGATTAGTTTGTGAGACTGAAGGAAGCAGTTTTAGTTATTATAAATAGCAATTAGCAGGAAATAGTAAAATAGTTTCCCTTAGCATTTTAACTCAATATAGTCATTATTATAAAGCATTTAAAATTATTACCAATCCTATATAATAAAAGCCTAATATGCAAATTGTCCCCTCAACCTGGAGTTCGACCAGAGGGTGGGGCCAGCCCTCCCCCCAGTTGGCCCCATCCCTGATAAGCCCCCCCAACATGATCGGGGGCAGGACCGGCCAACCAACCTCCCGGCTCCCCTCAAGCCAGCCCCGGCCCTGTTCAGCACCCCTCATCGGAGGCAGGGCTGGCCAACCTCCCATATCCCCTCCCCCATGCCAGCCCAGCCTGATGGCCCCCATTGGGGCAGGGCAGCCAGACCCCTATCTATGCATGAATTCATGCACCGGGCCTCTAGTAGCATGATAATTGTAAAAGAAAATATTATTTGGAATTTACTACATGTTAGGCACTGTGCTTAGTCTTTTATTTGGATTTCCTCATTAATTCTCACCACAACCCTAAGACAGTGATGGCGAACCTTTAGAATTCGGCATGTCAGCATTTTGAAAAACCCTAACTTAACTCTGGTGCCGTGTCACATATAGAAATTTTTTGATATTTGCAACCATAGTAAAGCAAAGATTTATATTTTTGATATTTATTTTGTATATTTAAATGCCATTTAACAAAGAAAAATCAACCAAAAAAATGAGTTCACGTGTCACCTCTGACACGCCTGTCGTAGGTTCGCCATCACTGCCCTAAGAGGTAGGCTGTCTGACCTACATTTTACAGATGAGGAAACTGAGGTTTGGAGGCACAGAGTAATCTGCCCAAGTTTCCAATAACAACCTGGGTGTAGGGACAGTGTGATGGTTAATTCTATATGTCAAGTTGGCTAGGCTATGTAGCCCAGGTGTTTGGTCAAAACCCAAACTAGATGTTGCTATGAAGGTGTTTTTTAGATGTGATTAACATTTAACTCAGCAAATTTTGAATAAATTAGATTACACTCCATAATGTGAGTGAACCTCATCCAATCAATTGAAGGACTTGAAACAAAAAAACTGGGGATCTCAAGGAAGAAGGGATTCTGCTTTCAGACTTGAACTGCAACATCAGCTCTCCCCCGGGTCTCCAGCCAGTCTGCCCTGCAGATTTCAGACTTGCCAGCTCCTACAATCACATGAGCCAATTCCTTAAAATAAAATTCTCTTATTCTCTAAATAGGATTATCTATGCTAATAAATGACATCCTGTATAATAAAACCCTAATATGTAAATTGACTGAACGGCGGAATGACTGGTCACTATGATGTGCACTGACCACCAGGGGGCAGATGCTCACTGCAGGAGCCGCCCCCTGGTGGTCAGTGCACTCCTACAGGGAGAGCGCAGCTCAGCCAGAAGCCGGGCTCATGGCTGGCAAGTGCAGCGGTGGTGATGGGAGCCTCTCCCTCCTCCAAGGCAGTGCTAAGGACCCCTTGGGGGATGTCCACTGAGGGGGTCACAGCCCAGCCTGTGACCTGCAAGAGGGCATAGGCTGGGCTGAGGGACCCCCCGCCCCCACCCAGTGCACAAATGTCATGCACCAGGCCTCTAGTATATAATAGGATGTGCATATATGTTATATCACGTTATACACATTACATAGTATGTCTAATATACGTAAATATGTGTATGTACACATGTGTATGTGTAGCCTACATATATATTATACACATATATCATGTACACACACTAATACCATATACAAATATCCTATTGGCTCTTTTTCTCTGGAAATCTCTAACACAGATATTACTACCCCATTTTACAGATGGAGAAACTAAAGCTTTAGGTCCCACAGATAATAAAGATTGGAGCTTATCCCTCAGAATTATTTCTTTGTGCTGTCAGGTCTGGGGCATGCCATTGATTTCTATATGATAGTCCATTCCCTCTGCCACTTATTTCTGGAAGAGAAGGAGAGAAGGGAGGTGTGGGTAAAGGAACACTAATAGAAAGGGGAAGAAAGAAAGAGAAAAAGAGGGCAGGAAGTATAGAAAGCTGTAAAGCAAGCACACTTAGTTTCCTAAAGATGTCAAAGTCACCTGCCTGGCCTCTAGGGTGGCTATAATTTGACATGTCTATTCCCATAGTGCCTCATTCCATGGTGAGCAATGGGTTCTCTTTAATCCTATCACACATATCTCCTTTCAGCTCACAGACATATCTCATTGTTTCTCATCATGTCATTTTGCTTACATTGTTTAATTGCTTGGTGTACTTGCCTTTTGTCTTCCTCTCCTTGGAATGTGCATCCCATGAGAGCAGGGATATTTTCTGTTTTCACTTAATGCTTATCTTCAGTATTGAGCTCAGTGTAGAAGCTGAATGAGTGAATGCCATGTTTATCCTCACCTTTCTGTCTTTACTCCGTTTTCTTCATTGCCTTCCTAACAGTACACATCTCTCAAAACCCAGTCTCAGCTTCCATGTGTCCCAGCCACACCTGCCTTCAGTGCCTGAAGCATACATTGCTCTTCTGTGCTACCTAGTGCTTTTCCTTTTGCCTATAATGCGCTCCAGCTTCTGTCCTCCCTTTGCTCAGCCCAGGAAACTTGAACATCCTTCTCTAGGAAGCCTTCCCTGATGTTCAATATTAAGGTGATGGCCCCTATTATACATTGTTGTACAACAGGTCCTCTCACAATGCTGTTTCATTCAACATCATTTCAGTATAACATTGATAAGAAGAAAAAAATCAATCCCAGCCAGGGCCACTGTCTGTGTGGAGTTTGCATATTCTCCCCATATCTGCGTGGGTTTTCTCTGGATCCTCTGGTTTCCTCCCACAACCCAAAGATGCGCATGTGAGGTGCATTGGTGTGTCTCCATTGTCCCAGCCTGAGTGAGTGTGGATGTGGGTGTGAGTGGCCCTGAGGTGGAAGGGCATTAGGGCCAGGGTGAATTCTTGCCTCCCATCCTGTGTTTCAGAGACAGGCTTTAGCCATCTAGGGCAGTGATGGCAAACCTATGACACGCGTGTCAGAGGTGACACGCGAACTCATTCTTTTGGTTGATTTTTCTTTGTTAAATGGCATTTAAATATATAAAATAAATATCAAAAATATAAGTCTTTGTTTTACTATGGTTGCAGATATCAAAAAATTTCTATATGTGACACGGCACCAGAGTTAAGTGAGGATTTTTCAAAATGCTGACATGCCGAGCTCAAAAGGTTAGCCATTACTGACCTAGGACCTTGAACATAAGCAGGTTGAAAGTAATGATCATACTTGTTTTTATTAACCTTTCTTGAATGTATGCACAGTTCACATTTATTTCAAGTTTAATATTAAAAGTGTTTGAGGCTTTTATTTAGAAGTTTGATGTTTTTGTGACCAGAAATATGTCATAGGACCTTAATTCTTGTCTATATCAATTAGCCTGGGGTAAAATTGGTTTCATTTTAGCACATAGCTTTGCTTCAAGACAGTTTCCAAAAACTTACTGAAATTGCAAAGTGAGGATTTGGTGAGGACATACTACCCTTCTATGTCTTTATGATTCTTTTTTCTTTGTAATGGTCAATACACTTACAATAACTTTCTGCTTATCACTTTTAAAAGAACTCGTTCAGTGTGCATCTCACCCACTATAATTTAGATAATGTAAGAGCAATTCTGTTTCTCTCCTTTTGCTGCAATATCTACAGTAACAAATGCCTTGGGCCTGCAATATAAACGATGTTTAAGAAATATCTGTTGGTTGAACGAGGACTAGAGAGTGCTCAATTATCTGTCCATTTGCGGAAGTCTACAAACTGCTATGTGCTGTGATGGAGAATAAAATCAGCTAGCAATTATTAGGTGGTTACCATGTGCCAGGCACTTTTCTACATGCTGATTAGGTCCTGGCTCATTGAATTCTCACAAAACTCCAAGAAGCAGGTGCGATTATTGTCATCCCTCTGTCACAAAAGGGGAAACTGAGGGACAGAGGTTGTGACACTTGCCTTTGGTTGCATGGCAGGTCAGGATTCCAACCCCAACAGTCTGCTTCTGAGCTTAATTTCAACCTGACATTCCAGTGCTTATAGTCTTGTTGGGTGGTAGCCCAGAGTTTAAGGAGATAATTGTCAACCTGAATTTTATTATTTTAGTTCACATATTATTCCCTTATTTATAATGAATCATCTATTCATTCAACAAATATTTGCTGAATGCCAGGTTCTGAGTCAGGCACAGGAAATACAGTGGTAACCCAGGCCAGCAGGGTCCCTGCCTTCACCAGTACTCCATTACCGTGCTGTGGTTCTCAAACTTGGCTCACATTAGAAGCACTTAGGGTGCTTTCATTGACTACTGTGTTAGCTGGTCTGGCCCCTGAACCTCAAACTCTGCAGTTGATTCTAGCACTTAGTAAGGGCTGAGAACCACCTCTTTGATGAGTGGCGATAAACCTATTCAATGTCACAATCACCTGACAAAGTTATTTAAATCCAGAGTCCTGCCCTAGTTCTTACATCCCCCACCTCTCCGACCTAATGACTTGGAGTCTCTGAGACTAAAATCCAGAATCCCTTCATGATTATGGTGCAGTAGGGTCATCAGAGCAGTTGCCATCAATAAGACTTGATAGATATTAAGAAGAAAGAGTTTACAGGGGGCTATGGTAGTCTGAGCTTCATTTATTAACCATACTGGAGGCCTGGTGCCTGAAATTCATGCACTCCGGGGGGTGGGGGGGCAGTTCCCTCAGCCCGGCCTGTGCCCTCTCACAGTCCATTCATCAACCCTGTGCAATGCATTTTTGTTATACTCATTTTTCAGAAATGTAAATTGAGGCCCTGGCTGATGGCTTAGTTGGTTGGAGCATCATCTTGTACACCAAAATGTTGTGGGTTTGATCCCCAGTAGGAGTGTGTATGGGAGGCAACCGATCAATTTCTCTTTTTCAGATCAATCTCTCTCTCTCTCTCTCTCTCTCTCTCTCTCTCTCTCTCTCTCTCTCGTCTCTTGGGAGAAGGTAGGCCTTTCCACCCCGGGAAAGTGCAGGATTGGCAAGCTCTCCCTGGGGTGATAGATCAGGACTCAGGTAATAGCGGAAAGCGCCAGTCCTACTCTTCAAATGGATACAAGAGAGCATTTGGGGTTTTTCTTTTTAATTCCCGCTTTTAAAAAATAAAAAAGGGGGAATTTGCCGGGAGCCGGTCCATCCTTGCTGTTTCAAGGGACCTGGCATATATGGCATACTGTTCTTAATATGTTTGCTCACCTTCTTGGCACTATGTGTTTTAACCAAGGTCTCCTCTCTGAGAAAGGTTGTTTCCCCAGGTAGGGATTTTCCCCTGAAGTTAGGGAGGGAATAAAACCTCTTAACTAGTGCCAGGTGGGTAATTAATCACTTTAACTACGAACAATCATGCTTAAGCTACATAATCTTTACTCCCTGGAATGGAGATAAGAAACGCCCTAACCTTTGTAATAGAGATTGATAGGATTGAATCAACTGGTATAAATACAGATGTAATAAGACAGCAAGACACAGAACTTAGAACACAGAACTTAGAATACGGAACCAAGAGAGACAGAACCTAGGCACAGAACCTACACAGAACGTTCTCTAGAGACAGAAGAACTTCGCTGGAGAGAACATGGCAAAAGATCCTGGACAGAAACTGGCCTCAGAACCTAGAGACAGAACCTAGCGAGAGAACATGGCAAAAGATCCTGGACTGAACCTGACTACAGAAATTGGCAAGAGAACCTGACTAGAACCTGGTGACTGAACCTGGCTGGAGAACCTGGACAGAACCTGGCTGGAGAACCTAGCGAGGGAACATGGCTACAGAACCTGTTTGGAGAACCTGGAGAACCTAGCAAGAGAACATGGACTCAGAACTTGGCTGGAGATCTGAAGCAGAACCTCTCTGGAGATCCAGACCAGAACTTGGCTGGAGATCCTGGCTAGAGATCCTGGCTAGGCTGCTGATCAACTGAACACTGTCTCCGTGTCCTTCCTTCTTCACCGACTCCATCCACACCTTTGGGGACCCCTGGACCCGCTGGGGTTGGACCCCGGCATATGGCGCCCGAACAGGGACCCCTAGGTAAGCGCCCCACACTCGGGACGGATCGGACTCCACCGTAGGAATAGGGTGGATAGTCTTCGCCGACTCCATCCACACCTTTGGGGACCCCTGGACCTGCTGGGGTTGGACCCCGGCACCTCTTTTACTCCCTCCCTCTCTAAAATCAATGAATATACCTTCAGTTGAGGATTTAAAAATTTTTCATTTAAATTGAGGTGTAGAGAAGTCAAATGTTACTTCAAGTTAGTACTCTTTCTACTATAATATCAGGATTTATTTTGTGCTTCACTCTTCTCTCCAATATTTAACACCATGATAAAATAAGATTTTGGGTCCTGAAAATTCCTAAAAAGAATAGATTCTTATAATAAGTTGGAAGCAACCTGAGAAGTAATATCATTAAACTCGGTCACTTAAAGTTGAAAAAACTCTGGACCTGATGCTTAAGGACCCTGCTCAAGGTCACAGAGCTAGACTGTGAATGATGGAATGAAATTAACATTCAGATCTCCTGCTCTGTGTCTGGGGGTCTTTCCTCTACAAGTTGGTACCTAACTTCTCATCATTCTTTTTCCTGCTAATGCCTTGTTTTCCCTGTTACGCGATATCTTCTAAGAATAGCCTAGTTTCTAGCCCAATCTAAGACAGAGTCAAATAAGCACTTTGGCTAGAAAACAGTTTTAAAATGTACCTGGGTGGAAAATTACCTACAATGAACTGTAGTTAGAGTCGCTGTATGGTTTCTATTTATTCCACAGATGCCAGAGGACAGGGGCCTACCATATGCAAGTACGTCTGGTTCCGAGCCCCTTGCTCAGTCCAGATGTTTGATGAGCTCAGCCACCTGGGTGCTTGCTGGCATCTTCATTTCTCATCAGAATGTCTTCCAGCCCTGAACAAATGATGAGTCTTTGGCCTCTTCCTAGCTTGTAGACAATTGTGGTAATAACTGTTGTTTTCAGGGAACAGACAGTGCTGTCATTTTCGTTCACCTTTGATTCTGACTTGTCATTAACATCACATATGCATCAAGAGCCCTGGGGGTAAGTGCCTGAAATAACAAAGGCTGCTCTGGCTGGCTGTAGAGGGCCAAGTGTTAGACCAAGTCTCCAAAATCTTTCAAGAAGTGGCCCTCCAAATCAGAGCCTGATTCTCAGTTTATAAAAATTCTTTTATTCCAAATTGTGTTTTCTCAACCTTCCTTGCTTTTTCCTTAGTGCATGTTTAAAAGCATGCAATCAACTTGAAAGGGCCAAGTGCTCAAATTCTAGATGAAAACGAGAGCCATTGCTGTCTCATTTACTTGGTATTTGTGAAATTCCTTACGCTGGCTTCTTGCTTTGCTTTAGTGTTCCTCCACAGCCTGCAAAACCATTCCCAGGTTTATAATGAGTAGTTTGACACCCTGCTGCTTTCCTTTAGCCCAAGATGGAAATAGTTAATATTATTCTAATAGGGGGAAAAGGGAGGTTCTTTGTGACTAAGCTGGAAACAAGGCCGTTGTCACTGATATCTAGGCTTGATCACTCCGCTAAAATTGTCCATGATTCAAACAGCTCCTTGAAGACTTTTAAGTCCTTTTAGAGTAAAACCCCATTTATCCAAGGAAAACTCCTCCAATTCTGAGCTTCTTCATGAGAGTGGGGGAAAGGTAGACTTTTACATATATTACTGAGTACCTACAAACAGTGAAAGCCACGCTGGCTGGTGTGGCTCAGTTGGTTGGAGCCAAGTTCCATCCTGGTCAGGGCACTTACCTAGGTTGTGCGTTCGATCCCTGGTCATAGTGCATATGAGAATCAACCAATCAATGTTTCTTTCTCTCTCTCCCTCTCTTTCCCCTCCTCGCTCTAAAATTAGTAAACATATCATTGGGTGAGGATTAAAAAAATAATAAAATAAAAACAGTGAAAGCCAAAGAGAGCTTTGAAACCCTGAGGATTAGGTCTTCCCTTTCAGTGGGCTTGCTACTGGAGGAGAGGGGACATAGTAAAGGAGGAAAAATTCCTATTAGCTGGCAAGTCCATAGAAGACCAATCTTGCCAAACAAAAGATAGGAAGGAGGAGAAAAACGAGAAAGAGCAAAGCAATGCCCAGAAGTGGGATGAGGCTGGCAGGTCGTAGGCAAGCAGGGGTACTGGATTATTGGCTCTAGCTTGTTTGTTTGTTTATTTATTTATATGTTTAGTGTTTTTTTTTTTTTAGAGAGAAAGACAGAGGCAGAAATAGAGACAGAGAGAGACATTGATTGGCTGCTTCTCACAGGCACCCTTACCTGAGATAGAGCCTGCAACCTGGGCATGTGTCCTGATCAGGAATCAAACCGGTGACCTTGTGGTGCACTGGATGAGGCTCATCCAACTAAGCCACACTAGCCAGGGCTATTTGCTCTAATTCAGATAAACCCTCTGGGGCTCATTTGGAGTATGTCAGTCTTACTTCACATTCAACCCCACCAGCTGGATTATCTGGTTACCTAGTCCGCAGGAGATTTCAAAGCAACAAATGAGAAAGCGTGAAAGAGGCTGTGAGAGGCAGGTACCTGACAGTAGCCAGAAAGGACATGGCCAGCTGTAAATGCAGGGAGTGGAAGTCTGTGACATGCAGGCTGAGGAATCTAAAAAGCACTGAAGTCAATGCCAGCCAGTGTTAGAAGAAAGTTCAGTGATTAAGGTTCCATATACAGACTCGGAGTCTTCAATAAATATTGAGTTATTTCCAGTGTACTCTGTCTCCTTAGACAGAGAATAATGTAATATTTTAAGAAATGCTTTAAAATGAGTTATCTTAATGTTCAATGAAAACATTTTTATTTGTCTGGAGCCATCATTGCCATATTTCTCTTCCTTGCACTTTGTTCTCATTCTTAACAAATAATTTTTGAGTTCATAGTCCATGTTAGGTTCTGTGAAATGAGCTGAGGATACGTTGAACATGGTCCCTGCCCTCATGTTGCTAACAGTTTCATCTTGAGGCCACATAATTAATGTTTAATAAATAATGTTTACTGAATAAGGATTATTCCATTATGATACAGACAAAGGTAAGCATGTGCCTTGGAAGAGAGAGATTCCATGGGAGAGTGTGGGCTGAGACTGGAGAGGCAGGAGCCAAACCACATTGGCCCTTGGTGGGCCGTGTTAAAGGGTCCTGTCTTTACTTTGAAATCAAAGGAAGGTTAATCTGGTTAAAATTTTTTCTTTTTAAATCTTTACTGTTGAGAGTATTATGGATGTACTCCTCTGTGTCCCTCCAGTTGCTGCCTTCCACTTGGAATCCATCCCTCCCCAGGCCTTCAGCACCCAATTTATTATCTGTGTTCATGTATGCCTATAAATTCTTGGTGAATCTCTTTATGCTCTCCCTTCCCCTTCCCTCTAAGATTCCTCAGTCTGTCCCATATTTTCATGCCCCTGTTTCTATTTTATTAATCAGTTTATATTGTTCATTAGATTCCTTGTTTGTTTATTTTGAGATTCAATTGTTCATAGATATGCACCTTTTTCCATTTTATTGTTTACATTTTTTATTTCTTCTTCTTCTTCTTCTTCTTCTTCTTCTTCTTCTTCTCCTTCTCCTTCTCCTTCTCCTTCTCTTCTCCTTCTCCTTCTCCTTCTCCTTCTCCTTCTCCTTCTCCTTCTCCTTCTCCTTCTCTTCTCCTCTCCTTCTCCTTCTCCTTCTCCTTCTCCTTCTCTCTTCTCCTTCTCCTTCTCCTTCTCCTTCTCCTTCTCCTCTTCTTCTTCTCCTTCTCTTTCATCACTTCTCCTTTCTCCATCTTCTTCTCCTTCTCCTTCTCCTGCTTACTTCTTCTCATTTTCTTCTTCTTCTTTCTTCGTCGTTTCCTTCGTAGTTCTTCTTCATGCGTCGCTCTTCTCTTCTTCTCTTCTTCTGCTTCATTCATTTCTCTTCTCTTTCTTCTTCTTCCTTCTCCTGCTTCTTTCTTCCTTCG